>NC_142127.1:15570000-16195000 GCF_024610735.1 Ursus americanus
CACATGTCTGACATGTTGGCTCATCACTATGTTGCTGACTGCATCCCCAACCCTACACCCGATACTATAAGCAATAACAGAAAAGTTCAACTAAACCCTTCAGACTGACATGGAGTAACCGAGCCAGACGGAGGCAGACACAGGGTAGCCGGTGGCTTGGGGTCCGGAGAGAAGAGCTGCATACAACCTCCTAGCAGTGGGACCACATTCTCACCTCCGCAAAACAAGCTCGTCTTTGGGAGTGTGCTGGCAACTGTTTAACGATCTATTCTCTGGGAGAGAAGAGCCCTGCTTTGTAGTCTTCTGCAATCTGTATGGTGTAAATACTGGCACCACAACTGATTCTGAGCCCCAAACACAGAGCTGGGAGGAGATGTGCAGTAGCATGCCGTCATATCGCGTACTCGCTGTACAGGAGATAGAGATCAGATAATAGTAAAATGGTGTCACTGATTCAAAAGGATATATATGCATCCCTATGCTTATTGCAGCGCTATTTACAACGGTCAAACTACGGAAGCAGCCTCAGGGTCCATCGATACATGGATGGGTCAACAAGATTTGGTCTATAAATGCCATGAAATATTACTCAGCCATAAAGATGAATGAGATCTTGTCATCTGTGATAATGTGGATAGACCTAGAAGGTATAATGCTAAGTGAACGATGTCAGAGAAAGACAAATACACGATTTCGCTCATAAGTAGAATCTAATGTAACAGAACGAAGAAACAAAGACACAAAAGCAAGAACAAGGTCATACATATAGAGAACATACCAGTGACTGACAGAGGAGGTGGCAGGTACAGGCTTCCAGCTGTGGAATGAGTAAGTCACGGGGATGAAAGGTACAGCACAGGGAATATAGTCAGGGGTACTATAATACTGTCCTACGGTGACAGATGCTATGCTACAGCTATGGTGAGTGTAACATACAGAGCTGTCCAATCACCATGTTGTCCATCTGAAACTAATGTAAGACCAATAGTAAAATGTTGTAAAATAATCAGGAAGTGATGAGTTTTGAGTTTGTTTTACTTCTGCCTGTAAATGTAACCTACAGAATTCAATTAATAATAATTGCTGTGTTTAATGACAGACTCACAAAATTCTTGAAAAAATAACAATTTGATATCAAAAGCTGGGTATCAGCTTGCTTCTGCACCACTGTTCTGACTTACCGTAGAGCTTGAGAATAGCTCTCCAGCGGCGTAAGTATGCCCATTTATATCTGCTAATATAACTGATGGTGCTCTGCTTGTAATTTCATTCAGGAACCTACTTGACTCATCAGGCCTCAGCTCGATGCCATCCCGCTTCTGCCCTCTTTCAAAGGTCTGTTTATACAATTTAGTCTCAGAAACTCAAGGATAAAGTGTCATAAAGCTATTAGTACATGTGCCTCCTCTGTCATTTAATGGGGTTCCTTCCTTCATCCCTGCACTTGCTAAGGTAGGTTTACCTGGCCACCCCTCCCCTGCAATTCCTTTACCCCCCACTTCTCTGGCCCCATCCTGACCCCATATCAGCCGGAAGAGGAAAACTGACGCATTCAGCTTGAAAAAGACTATGTTTGAGAATCAGACTTGTGTGGATTCAGGGAAGTGAAAATTTGTATGTCAGACAAGTGCGTGCTTTTAAAGAGTGGTACAAACATTTCATTATTCTAAACATTAAATAGCACTGTCAAATTATTCCTATTAAAACTGAAAACCTCAGCAATTCAATAAATTACATATTTGAGCTCAAGATGTAACAAGCATTTTCCAATCATGACAGAGCCAACAATTCAGATACTCTGAAATTCTTAGCAAAAGCCACCTTCACACATATTTTATCCCCCAGATGTTCTTCTGAGATAGCAAATCATGACTTTCAAGCAATTCCTTCAAACTGAATCGTCTGCTTCTTAGTACAGGAGGGTGAACACCTGGTCCCTTAGGCATTTCTCAGACTATATTTATTTATATTTTGTTCTTCAAAATACTTGAGGAATAAGCATTTGTCCCACTCGACCAAGAAGCAGGTGATTCTGGTAGAGGAACTGACAGGAATTCCTGCAGGAATAGGGCTCTTTGACCTCTGAGCTACACAGGAACTGAAAGACAAATGGGAAGGAAGCAAGCACAGACATTTGTGTTCCACGATCATTTTACCCAAAAAAGGAAGTTACTTAAAATTGCCAAGCAAAACTACAAAGATATACCATCTCACACACACACACACACACACACACACACACACACACACACACCCGATTGGCACAAATGGAAAAATTTTATATGGCAAGTGTTGGTGAACCTGTGGAGGAACAGGAACTCTCAGATACCGCTGACGGGAGTGTAAATTAGTACACCCATTTTAGAACAGTTTGGCTTAACCTACTGAAGGAGAAGATACTCATACCTTCTGACCCAGCAATGCCATTTCCAGGTACATTAACTATAGATGCCTGTGAATACATATACCAGGGTGGCAATACACATGCATTCATAGCAGTTTTATTCTTATTAGCTCCCACAGAGAAATAATTCACATGGAGATTAACAGTACAATGGATAATGCATGCTGGATTTCTATGACACAGTAGTACACAGAAATAAGAAACAGTGCATAGAGCTACCTGTATAACATGGAGGAATCTGGCAATGATAGCACTGAGGAAAAGCAGGATGTACACTTAAACATGTGCGTGTGTGCGTGTGTGTGTGTGTGTGTACACAGTTGACCCTTGAACGACATGGGTTTGAACTGCACAAGGTCGCTTACATGCAGATTTTTTAAATAAATGCAGCACATTTTCTCTTACGATTTCTTTAACATTTTCTCTAAGTTACTTTATTGTAAGAATACAGTAAATAATACTGAAATCTGTGTTAATTGACTGCTTGTGTTATTGGTAAGGCTTATGGTGAACAGTGGGCTACTAGTAGCTAAGTTTTTGGGAATCCCAAAGTTATATGCAGAATTTCAACTGTGCAGGGGTTGGTGCCCCAATCCCTGTGTTGTTTAAGGGTCAACGATATATATACCACACACACACACACACACACACACACACACACACACACCCACATACACACTCCCCCAACATGATTTCATATACAGAGCTTAGAAACTGGAAAAGTTAAATTATATTGTTTAGAAATACATATATGAAAAGTAAAACTCTATTTTTTCTTCAAAAACCAAAGAAATGATCATTACAGAAATCAGATTAATTATTACCTCCCACAGGGAGAAAGGAAGGTGTGATAAGAGAGGAGCCCATGAGGGGCCCTGGGTTATTGGCAATATTTCATATGTTGACCTAGTGGCAGTTACTCAATTTCTTTGCTTTATCATTCTTAACTGTTAATACACATTCCTGGTCCTTTCTGTAACTACATTTCACACACACCTGCGTGCGCACACGCACACACACACACAAACACACACACACACAAATAAGTAATAGAGCACTAGGTGGGACTCGAGGGCAAGGAAGTTCTGGAAGGGCCTCAGTGGGCTTGGGGAGCCCCATTCCCCAGTAACAGGTCACTGACTGCACAGCAAGTGACACTAATTAGGGATGAGGACGTAGAGGTGGAAGGAGCCAGATGGCAGGGCGAACGGATGTGAACAAATGCGTATTTTCACTAACTAATCCGGGCTCCAGTGACTGAAGTGACTGAAGGGAAGCTAGAGAAATGAGAAAACATGTAACTGCAGCAGCCCTGTCAAGGACGACCTGCCCGACATCGAGGAGGGGGAGAAAGACACACATTGCAGAGAGAATTCAAACAGATTCACCAGCTCCTAAGCACAAGCTAGATTAGACGGAGAGCTCAGAAGTGAAGATGTCGTGAAGGTTTTCATCTCGGGTCTTTGAGAGGGTGCTGCGGTCTTTAGCAGAACTGGAGAACAAAGTGAGATACACAGTATTATGGGAGATTTTTAGGGAAACGTCTGTTGCCTTGTTACATAATGATGTTTTCCCCCTTCTTATGGAGAAGACAAAATCTCAACAAACGTATACGCCTCATTCTTAAGCAAGATTTGCCAGCAGAAACCTTGATCCCTCTCGCCCTTCCTCCATTGTTTGCATGTTTTCATGAGGTTCTTTTGTTCAGCCATACCAGTGTCTCACGCTAACTGTTCCTACTGTCTTTAGGAAGAATAGTGACCCTTTGCTTTAGACTCCACAAGGAAAAGACTGTGGCTCAGTTTAATTATGAAGCGTAACCTCTGGCTTTTCCACTCAGGACAAATGCCTTTCCAAGTTGGTGAAGCAGATGGATGGTAGAGAATCAATGGAAAGCGACCTTCAGCCCGTTCATCTGTTCCCCACTTTCACCTCTTTCCAACATGAGTGGGCAGCACCTGTTCTCAAACACTCAAAGCTGTCTGCCTTTCAGCAAGGATGGAGCGCAGCAGGTAATATGGTGTCCAAGTATAATTTGGTCTGGGTGTGGCCTTTAGCTGGAATTTACAAGGACCTGTGAAACCCCTTGACTTCTTTCTATCATTTAGTGTTTGGAAATTTCCACCAGGGTTACAAAAAAGTTAAATAAGATCTGGTTGTGAGGGAGGAGTTACCCTTGAATTTGTGGCAGTTTTCTAAATAATTATTTTTGGAGTCAAAATGAGTTCAGTTTTGTGTATTTGAGAGGTGAAAGTAACAGCTGGAAAAGGTTTATCCCCGAGTTGGAAGCATGGGTCTAATTTAAGACCAAGCCAGGGCTGGAGTCATTGCTGTAGCTGGGATGGAGAAGAGCAAGGGAGCTATGCAAAATGATGACAGTGGCAATGACATTTAACACGCACTGATGATTACCGTGTGCCAGACTTGGTGCCCAGCACTCAATATACTTCATCTTCCTATGGAGAGTCTGCTGTTATCTCCATTTTACAGACAAGCAACCTGAGGCTCCAAGAGATTAAGTGACTGTCTTCAGGTTGCACAGACCTGACTGAATCACAAGTATTCTAAAGCACGACAGTAAACATCTTCCCATCCTGAACTCGCAAATGTTATGCTGAAGTAAATACCCTTGTAGAAACCTCATTCCCTGTTTCCAAGTCCAAGAGCTTAAAGGGGGTGGTATGATTTTCTCCTCTCTTTAGAGAACTGGCAAGCAGCAGGATTTGCTTTGAAAATGGTGGGGAAAGAAGAGAGCTAACACATTTATATACTACCCTAATTCCTCTCATTCTAGCTTTTAAAATTTCCTGGGTTTCTTTGTGTGGGTGAGTGGGTGGGAATTGGCAGATATTTTTAAGCAGTTGGGACCCTGGGGTGATAAAGGATGAGGGGAACTGAAATGTAATTCCTTTTTGAGGGCTAGGATAAAAGAAGAGTAAACACCTCAGCTTACAGCTCAGCTCAGGTACCATAATAGACATGTAGGCTAGAAAGCTGGCAGCCACCAATTTTATTAAAAGACTTTCTCTGTTTGAATTACACATCACTTTACCAAGATAATATTGAATCTCCGCGTACACTGTGTACTTACCCAGTGATACCACTAAGGAGGTATTTTATGCCTAGATGACGTCTCAGAGAGATATTTTAGGTATAAGCATAGCGTGATATCAAGCATTCCAGTTTTTTTAGTTGTAGTTTGGTGGTTCCTAAAAACATTTTCCAGCTGCGTGATGTGGCAGAGACAACGGCCAGGAACACATGGTTTCAAATTCTGGCATTTACTTACTGGGGCACTGATCAAGTTGCTTAACCTATTTTGCCTTTATTTTTTTCCCCCTCATAAACATGCTAGGCCAGATCATCCCCAAAGCCTTTTCCAGCTATAAAATCCCAGATTTCTTTGAATTTATAGAGTAATTACCCAAATATAAATAATCATAAAATCGCAGATTCTTAAAAGATGATGAAGAGGACCATACTTCTACTCCTGTCATGGTGCAAACAATCCCTTTGACAAAATTCTGAAATATATGGCCCTCAGTTGTCCCCTTCTTTGAGTCCCTGAGGAGATCAGCCAACTTCCGCCAGAACTCACAGAGCCTAGCTGGCCTCGTTTCTTTAAACCAGACTTTGATGCAATCTGTTGATCAGAGAGAAGGGTAACCAAACCAGAATGAAGTCTCATTAAGACAAACATAGATGAAATGTAGGGCTGTGCACAACACAGCTTATTTCCATGTCTCAACAGATGGCGAGGAAAACATTGTCTTGTTGATCTGGTTAGAGCAAATTATATATGAAGAACTCTTCTATATAATGAGAGAGTACGTGTGCAGTGTGTGTGTGTGTGTGTGTGTGTGTGTGTGTGTGTGTGTGTGTACAGCATATGCCAGCACTGTAGGAATAGGGACCACTCAAGTGCCCCGAAACGAAGGTCTAGGAAGAGTTTTGTAAAGTCCTATTTCATGTTGAAGGAAATCAGCAGTGATATATGAAGGGCCTGTAACAGGGTCCCAGAATTGTCTAGAAAGGAACAGTTACAAGCACTGCTCCAAATGTTAACATTCATACTACTTCCTCTTGCTATCATGTCAGTGAATTCCAGGAATACTTTCTTTGCAACTTATATAACATTTCTGTTCTCCAGTTCTAACAGATCAGACTTGTGAGCCAATCAAAACAATGTTTGTGATCCCAATTACTATTGATTTTGGCCTTGAGCAAACCACGTAAAACAAAAAGATGAAAACTGAAAAAAAACTGAAACCCCCCTCCCAAAATCCCACAAACTGAAAAAACAAAACACACACATACCCCGATACATATATACAAAATAGGGTTTCTCAACTTTAGTACAATTGACATTTTGGACCAGATAATTTTTTGTTTTGGAGGGGCTGTCCTCTGTATTGTAGGGTGCTAGTAGCATCCTTGGCCTCTACCCTACATAGCAGCTGCCCTTTGCCAGATTTTAACACCCAAGTTCACATGTTGCCAAATGTCCTGAGGGGGGGGGGGGATGCGCATATATGTTCAAACATAAATGAATGACATCAAGCCTCTACTGGCGCGGAGCTTTCAGCTTCATGAATGCATCTTTTAGAGTTGGAGGGGCTGCGATATGAAGTCTAACTGTGTAATTATATAGATAAAGGAAACTGTAGCCCAGAGGTGTAAAATAATGACTGTCTACCCAACCACCATAATTATTCATCTCTTGGTATGAGACACCAGAATCCCAAAGCTGAAAGAGACCCCAACTTATCAAATCCAGTCTCCATTTTACAGACAAGAAAATGAGACCTCTCCTTTCTCTTTTTCTGCCTTTCTACCCATTACATGGATCATTGGATGACTTGTTCCGAGAGTTGGAGTAGTAAATAAATCTTAATTTTATCCTTTAAGGTAGTAGGATTTGTGCCCAATTTACTTGAGGAGATACCTTCACAGAGCGTGTTCTCTTTGATCAAGTAAGTGAGGACAGGTTGAGACAGCTCCAGGCTCAGGTCTCACACCTGCTGAGTTCCACTCTGGTCCCATGGCAGCCAGAACACAATTATCTAGTCAATTGCTCTGGAGGGAACATCATCTCAAAAACATGACCAAGTTCACACCATCGTAATTAATCAGACAACTGCTCTAGTGTGATGGCAGTTAACACTTCACAGGCTTGGAACTGTCTTTTTAGCTCCAGAAAACACTGGTCACATTAAGGCTGAGGTGTATTTACATAACCCGAGTCCCACATTTGGATGCTAATTAGCAAAATAATACCCACAATGCAATCCCACTTAAATGTTTCACCTCTGGGTGGAAATGCATTAAGTAAACAACATGTAAAATGAAATAGGATTGTGTCAGTATAATATATTTGCAATAGAAAAAAATACTTAAGGTCCCTTATAAAAAAAAACAGCCTCTTTGTATTTTTTTAAGCTGTCCTAGAATTACTGTCTTTGAAAAATGTAGCTTTGGGATACTATCAAGACAGGACTATATAAAGAACTACTTTAAAAGAGCAAAGAGCAGAGTTGCTCTGAGCATTAATTGCATATAAGTATATGTCAGGGGCTTGAAAGGGGCTGGTTGCCATTTGCAAATGCTAGCACAGGGTTTCAGCCATAATGATGTTTAGATCCTCTTCTTATGTTTGAGAGCAGAAATAAGACTTATTCATACTTCTAGGTGACATGTATTTTGCTTTTCAAAACCAAAGGTCTTCATTTTCTATTAGCATTTGAGCTATTAGTTTCACAGCATTTGAGGATTCCTGAATTTCTGTGCATATTGATTTTTCACATACCAACATTCACACACAAAAGCGATTATTATTGTGCATCACAATGGTAATAAAACTGATTTTAAAGCATCAAGGTAAAAAAAAACCCCACCTGTGTTCGTCTGAAATGAAGTATTCTTAAATCTGAGGAAGTCGATTATTATTCAAAGAGCAATTAAGACATGGTTAAGAAATGAGCAATTTAGGAGAAGGGAAGGTGTGAAGGAGGCATTTATCAGGCACGGAGGAAAAAGTCAACGAGGGGTTGATAGGTGAGATGTCCAGGTAGAACTCAACTAGCAACGCAAGGTATCTCTGCTAGGTATCACTGATAAAGGTCAAGGGGAACAGAGTTATGACAGTGAACTTTAAAAATACTGACAGGAAACAAGAGTACTGGTTTCCATGTGTGTTGCCTTGCTCTTCACATAAAACCATTAGTCCCTTCACAGAAAGGTTTATTGATTTACACAGACACTCATTTGTCACATCCTGTAAAGTACATTAAAAGCTGCCCAAGTATTTCAAATGTACTCGGCAAATATGCCTTCTCGCCTGTGTGCAGTCTGGGACCCTGGCTGTGAGATATTTTCAATGTGAAGAGCTTGATTCAGGAGAAAGCAGCAAGTCAACAAAAGTGTGTAGCCTTGAGACCTCTCCCTGATGTCCTGCTGAGAAGTTGCCCTCATGGCTGGGAAATTCTGTAGGGGGATTTTACATGTGAGGACTGCTGTGCATTCAATGCAGAGAGGATTTGCCAAGGAGGGACAAGGCATAGTCTTCATCTTGCTCATCCCCATAAAATTCCCTGACTTCCCTGTAATTTGTCACTTCCACCTGCATGCACCTGTTGGGTGGCAGGCCCTGCATTAGGTGTGGGAGGCAATGTGGAGTAAGGATGCCTCTGGCTATGGCATTGCCCATGTGGTTGTGAATGATGGCTCTACAACTTATTAGCTCTCACCCTATCCAAGTTACCCACCCTCCTTACCACTTAGCTTCCTCACCCCTAAAATGGGGGTATAGAGAAGACCTGGATTGCAGGTTGTTATGAAGTTCAAAGGAGGTAATGCACAGAAAACACTGAAGAAGGTGCCCGGCTCACAATAATGCTACATCATAGAGCTGTAGCCAATTGTCATTTGTGGCTGCTTATTTTTAAATTAAATTAAATGAATTTAAAAATTCAGTGTCTCGGTCATGCATCAGTTACATTTCAAATGCTGTTAGGCTACCATATCAGAGAGGGTAGGTAGAGAACATTCTCAACACCAGAGAAAGTTCTGGATAGCACTTTCTAGACATTGATGTATATTTTTTAAATGTTATTAACTGATACTTTATAGGCATTATTATTTAATCTGAGACACAGGCCCAGGCTGGATAGTCACCAAAACTTATTTAATGTGTTGACTTGAGACATATATGTTGACAAACTTCAACTCATTATATCTTTATCATATTTTTCTTCCAAATCATGTTTCAATCTTTATCTCAATTTATCTTCACAACATCTTTGTGAAATAAATATGTTACACATCTATCATTTTCATCTCATGGAGAGGGAAACAGATACGGGTAGAGTATATATAGTCTACGAGCAATGTCTACACTCTGGTGAGTTTGGGGAATAAGAAACAAATAAGGTAATAAATGCTGATCTGGAGTAATGACGTTCTCATTTTTCCTGATCCAAAATTACTAAGACTTTTTCAGAAAAAAAAGTGAAATATACACAAAAGTTTGAAGAAAATAACAACTGCTCAAAATGACACAACCCAGAGATAACTTATCACCATTAATATGGTGTCACTTTCTAGAGGTATAAAATATATATTGTATATACAGTTCCTTTATTGATGATAATTTTTTCTCACTTCAAACAGAGTGGATATTTTCCCATACCATGAAAAGTTGTTTGGTAACATAGTTACTGAATGCACAAGGGTTTATTATACTACAGTTTACTTAACCATGTCTCACTTTTGCTATTAAAAATAATGCTAGAAAGACTGTACTTAAATATAAATCTCATTTTAGATCACGAATTATTTCTTTGGAATGGAGCTGTGAAAATAGAATGAATGGGTGAAAGCCCCAGAATGTTTTCAGAGATTCCTGATACACATTACCATTTGGCCTTCTGGAAAGGCTTTATCGATTTTTCACTTCCCCAGGGGTGTATGTGAGTACCACTGCTCCTTCTCCAACACCAATTAGTACCATCTAAACATGTTGCCAATTTTGTAGGCAAAACAACCTTTTTGATTATTTCACATTTTATTTCTTTGACTACACAGGAGGCTAATTTTTTTCCTATGTTTCTCAGCTAATGGTATTTTCTCTTCTGTGAATTGTCTCCTCACATCCTTTGCCCAGATTGCTGTCACAATGTTTCTATTATGAATTTATATTAAATCTTCATATATTGAGGATAGCAAAAATTGTTTTAGTTCTGGTATTTTCTCTTTTCTTGTCTTTTAATTTTCTTTGTAATATATTCATGTTCATAACTTTTAAATGTTTGGAAAGTCAAATAAATCTTTCGTCTTTGTGGTTTTCTGCATTGATTTTATAATTAGAAAGTCCATTCCCACCCAAGAGCAATTAAATAGTCACTTCTGTTTTCCTCAAGTTTAATAATGTTTCCATTCCCTTTTTTGGTACATTTACCTCTTTAATTCATATGAGATTCACATTAAGCTGTCAGTTAAGCATCTTGTTTTCTTTCCAAATAATGATAAAATTGTTCCAGACCATTTACAGATTCAGCCTTTGTTTCCTTGTTGATATGATATTTTTTTGTAAGTACTAAACTCTTAAATGTGGTAAGGTTTATTGTCAGATGACTTATACTGTTTTATTGATTTCTCTGATCTAGAACCATAGCCACACTGCTTTAATTACTATATGTTCATGCCATTTTAATATCTAAGCCATCATTTGTTATTCCTCTTGCTTTCAAACATTTCTTAATTTTTTGTTTGTTTCTACATGATCTATAGAGTTATGTTATTAAGTCTTCCTCATTCCTCTCCCATGATTCAATTGGTTTTCATTTCTTTTAAAATTTAATTCAAACTTTAAATTATTTTGGAAAGAATTATCAGCTTTGCAATATTTGGTCTTCTCATCCAGGAACATGGTATGTGTCTTTATTAAATTCTTGACCTCTCTCAATAAGTTGTATCTATTTTTTAAATGAGTTCTATACTTTTCTTTAAATATGTTACAACTTTCACTACAATTATACACTGAATTTTCCCCAGTTATTTTTTAAATGATTTATTTATTTATTTATTTATTTGAGAGAGAGAGAGCGCATGTGAGCATGGGAGGGGGGAGGGACAGAAGGAGAGGGAGAGAGAGTCCCAAGAATAAAGTGGAGCCTGATGCAGGGCTTGATCTCATTACATTGAGATCAGGACCTGAGCTGAAATCAAGAGTCAGGTACTCAACCAACTGTGCCACCCAGGCACCCCTTCCCAATTATTTTTTGAACCATTATTCTTCATTGACAGAAAACTGATTTTCCTAATACTTATATCTGACCTCTTTATTGCCTCTTTTATTTTTTTTAAAGATTTATTTATTTATTTTTAGAGGGAAAGAGAATGCATGAGCAGAGGGAGGGGCAGAGGGAAAGAGAGGGGAAGCCCACGGGGCGGGGGGGGGGGTGGTGTGTGTGTCTATCTCAGGACCCTGACTTCATGACCTGAACTGAAACTAAGTGTCAGATGCTTAACCAACAGAGTCACCCAGATGCCTCTGCACTATTTCATTAATTCTTTAGGTGTCTTCCACTTGATTTTCTCAGGTTTATAGTATAGATAATGCCACTTAAAAACAACAATGTTTTTTTCCCTCCTTTCTAATAGCAGTGATTTTATCCATGAATCACATATTAAGGAATGTGGCAGAACTTCCAAAATGACATTTACTAAGTATGCTAATCACTAGTGATATAGTCTTGACTATACAGTATATTTTCCTATTAAGAGTGATATTGGCTACCAGATAAAACTATTCTTTATCTTAGTAAAGAATTTTACTTTTAGTTCCAATTTTCTCAGTTTTAAATAGGAATTGGTTTGGAATTGACTGAAACATTTTTGGTCTGCAATTTTCTCTAAGGTGGAGTTTGGTTTTCTTTATCAGATTCGGGTATCTTTCTATTCTACTTTAATTTTTAGTATAGTTAGCAGAACAAGAGAATTATCTAATACTTGAAATTTTACAGGAATCTGTTCATAGACCATTTGACTAGAGGGACTGAACTCCAATTTAAGTAGATGAGGGACAAATTAGCTGTTAATAAAAGTGCCAAAAAAACAGTAGAAGCAGATGGGCATTTTCCAGATGAATGATTATGCTGCAAGCAGGAAGTGTTCTTGGACTTGTGATCACCCTGCAGAAGCAATATGGACCCAGAACCCCCACCCTAAAATTTGGTTTGGAAGTTGAGACTGATGATAGCACACACACACCAAAAAGGTATGAAAAGATTTATTACTCACATAATGAGGTTTTCTGGGGAGATAAGGGAAGGCTTCCAAGTAGCTCTGAACATGACATGGGAAGCTAGCACCTGCAAGGTCTGAACTTTCTGACTAAGACAAAGGAGGGAATACTTGGCCTTTCTTAGGAGCCTGCCAAGATGTGGGGCAGAAAGGAAAGGAAGAGTGGTGCGATTTGAAAGCTGTCAGCAAACATCCAAAGTGGAGTCCAGTTCTTTATTACAGTAGAGGCTGAGGGAGGAGCACAGGAATGTTGATTTGATGGTAGAGAGGAAAGGCATGAAAACTGGTGGCAGACAACCTTAGGAGTTTGGGAGGCAGGAAAACATAGGTCGTCCTCCACATATTCAAAATTGCATGATGGATAAAGGGTTCAGGGTACAAAAGAATTTTTTATCTTGACCCATATAAATTGAATGGTTTACTATTTTAAAGAAAATTTACTGAATTTACACTATGTACTAGAATTGTGATTTCTGTGTCATAATCAAAATATTTGTTATTGAGTTCCAAAAATATTTTATTTTTTAAAGACTTTATTTATTTGAGAGAGAGAGAGGGAGAGAGAGAGAGAGAGAGAGAGAGAGAGAGAGAGAGAGAGATAGCTCAGGAGCAGGGAAAGGAGCTGAGGGGGAGGGAGAGGGAAAGGGAGAGCATCTCAAGCAAACTCCATGATGAGCGAGGAGCCTGATGCAGGACTCCATCTCACCACCATAAGATCATGACCTGAGCTGAAACCGAGTCAGACACTTAACCAACTATACCACCCAGGAGCCCCTCAAAATATTTTAAGCATGCAAGAGTAGAAACACAAAATTAACCTCTTCTTAGCATTATGTCTCCCATTTTGGTAAACAGATATTTGCAAATAACACTACAGATAAAAGACTAGTATCCAAGATCTACAAAGAACTTCTCAAACTCAACACACGTGAAACAAATAATCAAATCAAAAAATGGGCAGAAGATATGAACAGACACTTTTCCAATGAAGACATACAAATGCCTAACAGACACATGAAAAAATGTTCAAAATCATTAGCCATCAGGGAAATTCAAATCAAAACCACCTTGAGATACCACCTTACACCAGTTAGAATGGCAAAAATGGACAAGGCAGGAAACAACAAATGTTGGAGAGGATGTGGAGAAAGGGGAACCCTCTTACACTGTTGGTGGGAATGCAAGTTGGTACAGCCACTTTGGAAAACAGTGTGGAGGTCCCTTAAAAAGTTAAAAATTGAGCTACCCTATGATCCAGCAATTGCACTACTGGGTATTTACCCCAAAGATACAGACGTAGTGAAGAGAAGGGCCATATGCACCCCAATGTTCATAGCAGCATTGCCCGCAATAGCTAAATTGTGGAAGGAGCCAAGATGCCCATCAACAGATGACTGGATTAAGAAGTTGTGGTCATACATACAATGGAATATTACTCAGCCATCAAAAAGAACGATTACCCAACATTTGCAGCAACATGGACGGGACTGGAGGAGATTATACTAAGTGAAATAAGTCAAGCAGAGAAAGACAATTATCACATGGTTTCACTCATTTATGGAACATAAGAAATAGGAAGATCGGTAGAAGAAGGAAGGGAAGAATGAAGGGGGGTAAACAGAAGGGGGAGTGAACCATGAAAGACTGTGGACTTTGGGAAACAAACTGAGGGCTTCAGACGGGAGGGGGATGGGGGAATGGGATAGGCCAGTGATGGGTATTAAGGAGGGCACATATTGCATGGTGCACTGGGTGTTATATGCAAATAATGAATCATGGAACATTGCATCAAAAACTGGGGATGTACTGGTGACTAATATAACAAAATAAAAATTATTAAAAAAAAAACCAGAATTACCTGCAAAATCCAAACAGACAAGCTTTTCACAGTCATAGGAAACTACATCAATACTGCATATACACACTCGCTAATAACATCCACAGCTGACCTTACTGAGAATTTACTATGTGCCAGACAAAGTGCTTAACACTGCATGCATCATCTCATTTAATTTTCAAGCCAATCTTATGTGTTGGTACTATTACGACTCCTCCACCCCATTCAATTTACAGAAGAGGAGAATGATGGTCAGTGAGATAAGTCATTTACTTCAGGTCAGAAAATCGGTACATGAGGGGCTAAGTTTTCTGCTTAGATCTCTTTGATTCCAAAGCACCACTTGCTTTTAACCACTGAACTACACTGAGTACTATGTCAGGGAACCTACACCATTACACTGTTGTGGGTCATCGGATGGCTGTCTGAGGTCATTTGAATCTTGGCTTCCGCTTACTAGTAATGTGATCAAGTTTAAAAAATTTTGCAAGTTACCGTTTCCTCATCCATAAAAACTGAGATCTAACAGTACCTCCTTCAGGGTTCCCGAGACGATTGACTGATATAATGTTTTCAAAGGATTCAGTATATTTTTTTGTATACATAAATTACATGCTTAATCAAGGTTAACTCTTTTTATTAAGAAGGTCATTGGTATGGACATTAATTTTTTACCTAAGAATGGTGACAGAATATTTAGTATAGTATGAAAGAAGTACAAATACCTAGGAACTGAAAAATCTTTGTGTTCACCCTCAACTCTAACCAATTATAACATAACCAAAGTCAAGCATTCTGAGGTTGGATATATGCTTTTCCAACTTAACCTGACTTTTTGCTTAAAAGGTAAGCCATCTTGAGTATGTACCTGGTTTTAACTTGGGTATTTCAGAGACTCAGATCACCAGGGTAATAAAGCCTTCAGGTCCACTTCTTGCCAAGAATTTAGAGAAGCCTCTTCAGTGTAGCCAAGAGGTATATAAACTTCTACATAAAGGTGCCTAATTTACTTGTAGAAACTCATGTTCACACTCTCTTCTTTGTAGCAGGGAAAAAGATGCCATTTCACATGCCTGAAGCTATCATTGGCATTAAGTAAGAGGCAGAATGACTACCCCACAATATGCCTCTCATCACTGGAAAACACACCTTAGAACCATCTATCTAAGTATTCCATTTAATGTAATCATTCTTTACAAAGCCTCACACTCAAAAGATATTTATTTGGTCAATGCTTTTATATATAAAAGCTTGTTAGCCCCAATAAGCAGCTCATCCTATACCTGGACACATCTAATTGTTATAAATTCTTTCACTAGATTTTCAACCCTAAAACCTTTACTTATTAACTCCTTTGAGCTTTAAGAAATACATCACATCTATCTATATATGATCCCATAAGAAAGTTTTTAAAATATTCACAGACCTAAATGATATCCTCTTGATTTTTCTTTTCCGAAATTAAGAAGACGTGGCCTGAGTTCTCTCCATCTTTTCCCACAACATGTTTAGATCCCTCTATAAGCAAACTATCTTGTTTGCTCTTTTTTTTTTTTTTAAATACACACTCTGGTTTGTCAATTTCTCTCTTGAAATGAGACTGTCCAGACCCAAACCCTTTAAGATGCGGTCTAAATGAGGCAGTGTGGCAGGGCTAATCACAGTTATCTGAAAAGGCCTTACCCTTTCATTGCGCATCCTCTGTCTGACTTGGCTTTTAGCACACTCTTGATTCAGATTCACGCTGAATTTATTTTCAACTACTCTCCTATGTTTTCTTTTTAGTGCTAATTGCTTTTAAGCCTCAGGATTTAACAAATTAATTTTTAACCTAAAAGTGTAGGCATTAACATTTATTACTCTTAAATGGTACTTTGTTTATGACAGCCTACTGTTCTAAGGTACTAAGATATCATAGCATATTTAGAATCCTGATTTTGACAAGAACACAGCTATTCTTCCTTCCCAGCTAGCTAACCTATATGTTAAAGCCTCACTTCTAATATTCATGTCGGTGATAAAATATGATGAGTAAGATAGTTCCAAAAATGGACCTCTGCGGCATATATCGGGAAAGATTTCTCCAAGTTAATTAGTTATTATTTGGCTAGATCTGTGTACAATGGGACAGCTGATTATGCATCTATCCAACTGGACCATCAGCCAACACATTTTTTCATCTTTTCTGAACACGAGTCAAAAAATAGATGCCTTGTTGAAATCCTGATGCAACCCAGTTACCGCAGTTTCATGATTAACAGTTATTTTTCAAAATCTATTAAAAAAAGAAAATAACTTATTTTTAGCGAGCCCATGTTGTGTCTTAGTGATTATATCTTTCTTTGTCATTTGTTCCTTTCTAAAGAACTTCCAGGCACCAATCTCAAGCCCCTGTGCTACGGTTTTCAGAATTTTTTTTCCTTTATAAAAGTAAAGGCTGTATTTTGCCATTTCTGGTCCTTTCGCTTATCTCCAATAGGCCATTTCCTCACAGAGTATCAACAGTGGTTCTAGAATCGTATCCAGTACTTGAAATGTAATTTACCCAGGCTGGAGGATGAGGAGTCATCTAGAGTAGCTAACTGCCTCACCAATCCTGGGAATCGATTCTCCCCTTGGGATAATGACCCCATCCTTCCCAATGTGAGGAACACTTTATAGAGATGACAGACAGAAAACAGGAGGGACTATCTTTGCCATTTACTATTCCTGTTGCTGCAAATGCTGCTGTGTTCATGATGTTACCAAAATGTTCAAATGGTTGAGGAAACATACATGTGTTTTTCTTCAGAAGGATGATAATAGTACCAGGCTTTAAAGAGCCCCCACCCAATGTGCTAGGCCTTCTTAAATGCTTTCCATAAAGGATCACATTTAATTTTTATAATAAACTTAGGATAGAAGTACTATTATTATCCCCACTTTACAGATGGATAATCTTACACCTGAAGTACTTAAGGAACTTGCCCTAGGTTGCTAGTAAGATGCAGCGTTGATATTCAAACTCAGGTGTTCCTGATATCAGTGCCATAATTATTAACCACTATGCTATCCTGCAGTTCATTTTAAAAATGTAAATTTGGTTGACACTCTTAACTTTTTGGGAAATTTTGGTCCATTGACATTTATATTCAATGATGTCATTCTTTTAAATTTGTGTCTCTCGTATTTTTTAGCAGTCCTTCCTTCTAGTGAATGTGCATATCCTTTAAAAATCTGATTTTATCATTGAACTCCCTGTGTGATAATGTCATTATGTTTACACATCTCACTGTGACCTTCCCTCTTGCCCTACCATAGTTCAAGGGGCTTCTGGTGAGTGTGTCTGCACAGGTACAAATGCTGTCACTGTCGTCAAAGCACCTCCCATATGCATGGTCAGGCTACCCTTTGCCAGGGTAAGTGGACTCCGTTAGAGGAGAAGGCCCCTAGTTCCTATCTTATGGTGATAATGGAGAAGTGTCTCTGCAGCGCAAAAAATAGAAAGATTTATTATTTCCTGGGAACCCATTACACATATCTGTTTTACTTTGTGATGGCTCCTGTAAACACGGGGGCTGCCGATGAGTGGCCCTTCCAGACCCTCCAGCCACACAGGCACTGCTCTGCCTGCAGTCAGCCATGCTTCCCTTCTGTGGTGTGATGCCATTTAGGAAAGGTCACCAAATTTGAGCTCAAGATGTAATGAGTGTTTGCCAATCATGACAGGGCCAAAAATTCAGATACTCTACAATTCTTGGCCAAAAACCACCTTTAAACACAATTTAGCCCCAGATGTGCTTTCAAAGATACCAAATCTGTAACTTTCAAGCATACAGGGCATTTTGGGCTGATCCCAGGCCTGGCATGAAACTGCATTTCAGTCAAGCGCAGGGAGGAGAGTAAGACAATGCGTTCACACAGAGAACCTGCAGGCTTTTGACAGAACACTCAGAGTTTTTCAGAATATCTAGGACCCACATTCCATTTTGAGAACCTTCAATCCTTTGCCGGCTGTGTTCTCTTTCAGAGTGTCCATGACCTTATTGCTCCATTTTCAGTGAAACACTTGATATCTTACTTCTCTCAAGCTGGGCAGGGTATACACATCGAACTATTGTTCTGCTTCCTATTGTTCGGATGCTGATTTGCTTGCATAAGTTTTCCTTCACTTGCCAACCAGGAATCAGATCCCTCCAGATGCTCAGAAGTAAGTGCACAGTAGCTGACCCCCCTCTTCTGCCTCTGCTTTCAGAGAGGGAAGCTACTTCCGGGACAAGTCAAGAATTTATCAGATTCAACAGCCTGAAACTTTCAGCAGGCACTCAGCTCTCTGAAATCCCACATCCCTATTTCTATTGTTGGTTTCTTTCAAATCAGATGAGATCAATCACCCTCCACCTACATACTCTGGCTTATCTCCCACCCCTCCTGATATGTGCTGTGCAGCTGTATGCTACTCATTTCTGAACACAACTTCACAAATTTCTAGTTTGCTTTCAAACTTGACTTTTATCCCTAAAGGCTATTAGAAACGACTCAGTTTTAACAACGTAGTAATTGAATTTGCTGCCCTTAAATAAAGTGCTGTGGTTTCTTCCCTAGACCTAACACTTAGAGCTGGGCTATGACCTGGATATGATGGCAGAATCGTGAATGGAAACAGTGCTCATTTACTGATGACCCACTATGTGCCAGTTGCCTACATAACATACTCCACACAGACACGTGATGTGGTAATCATGAAGACCTAGCCTACTAATTTTTTAAAAAAGAGGCTTTAACTAATGAAGGAATATAAATACAGATATGACTATATTCAGGCATAGTAGCTCAGAGAATAGGCTCTAGAGCCCAATGGCCTGGAATCTGACACTATTTATTCGCTGTGTGATTTAGGCAAGACATTTAACCTCTCTGTGTCTCAGTGTCCTTATATATAAATTGGAGGCAATAAGACCTGCTGCTAAGAAGGTTTTGTGAAAAGCTATTATGAGTAAAAAATGCACAGAACATGTTGGCTACATAGTTAGCTCTCAATAAATGTTAACTGTCATTTTAATTTTCATTATTTATTAACCAGTGATTTTCCCATAGGGCTGATTCTAAACATTACAGATGTGAATGCCTATTTTTGGGGCGTAAGCTTACTGAGGCTCTCAACTGAGTCCTGGGGCTTTTGCATTCCACCAAAACACCTCAGACAATGCCGTGTACATCATGAACTTTTAATAAACATTTATTGAATGAACATTTGAATAAACAGGACTTCAATTTTTAATATATCCATGTTTGGAAATATTCACAAAGAACAGGACTAGCACTGACTGCACGGAGAAAATTCTCATCATAATTTTCCATCCTCTCTATCCCCTATTAGCATACTTATCCTCTTCCTCAATCTACAAGTAAATTTGAAAAAATAATGGAATTCAGATTTCTTTATGAAAATGAATCTGCTTCTTTGTTTAGGCCAATAGGCCTACCTGCTAATATTTCCCAAGGGGTCTTTTTAAGATTCTTAAAGTAAACATATAGTTAAAACTCTAACCAGTTTAATACACCTTGAAAAATAAGCATAAGAGCCTTAATTGCCTTTTTCTTGGCATACATCAATTCCTACACATAAAAATGCAGCACTGAATAACAGCGGTAAGCCACGTTCCTTTCAAATAGCACATCTGTGTGAATACTAGCTGTCTATTATGTTTCTTAAAATCTAGGAGGCTGAATCATATTTGTGAAAAGAAACTTTTTAATAAAATTTAAAAAGCCTAATTCTCGTGCAGGGAAGAAAAGGTCTAGAAATCTTGCTCTCTCTTTTTTTTTAATTAATACAAAACCTTCCCACATGCTTCAAAACAGTAACAGTTTTATGTTAATATAACTCATTATAATTGTCTTGTATTATGGAATATTCTAGAAAAAAAATAATGGAGTGTAACATATAAGAAACAGGGAAGAGGACATTTGGGGAATTATAATCAATCTTCTTTTCCTGATAGAAGTTTACAAGTCCTGACATAGTTCTGTTTTCCCTTTGACCAGCTCTCACAAATATCTCCATGGAAAAATACTTCCTTTCAATTACAACCTTATGGCACCATCCATCACATTTTCCTTAAAGTAGATTTCAGAAGTCTAGCTCTCTAATTATGTTTTTCATTTTACAAAACTAAAATGAAGTTATAATAGTGCTATTATGCATATCAGCGACTATTTTCATATAGGGTCCTAACATTTTATGTCAGAAATTCTCACTGAAAATTCAAGCACACTCCCCCAGCCTTGTTGGCTTTTGGGTGAGCTACAAAATGCCCTGCACTGGTGGTCAGAACTGAGTCCTAGAGCTGCTTTCACTTATTAGCAGATGTAAACACGCCTGTGTCGCTCCTTTACTCCTGAGTATCTATAAATTGAAGGGAATAGAATCAGAATCAACTAGAAGTTAACCAACAGTCCTCCCCACCAATAAACACCCACGTCCCAACTTCATTATGGAGTTTTTGGAACCTAAATGCGAGGCAGTTATGGGCAAGAAGGCTGTATTTTTCACAGAGAACACAAGGGGGATCTTGTTGCACAGTCTGGTGGAGGGACCCCTTGACCCTGTGATCGTTGAAGGTATTCAGAGATTTAAGATCTGTGCATTTCGCCATCCATAAATTTTATTTGAGTAAAAAAGTGATAGCTTTGTGATTCTGATGGTCACTGAGCAGGAGGCCACTGGGTAAAAGCACCTGTCCCAGGAAGAAGCGTACATCCCTGCATCCATGTGCCCTGCGGCCTCACTGCTGGAGCAACACTGCTGTGTCAGGACACCCCAGAAAAAATCATCAGTTCCTACCCTGGGTGTCCTCAGTGGCCATTTAAGAAGCTGCCAGAACTTAACCATGCATCAAATAAAGCTAGGGTAAACATGTCTATGGCTTGTCTTTTATTTCTGCAATTATGCTTCTAAGAATTTATCTAAGGACAGAATTTAAATGACAATTACAGGTGTGCACAAAAGATTCAGGTAGGAGGGTGCTCGCTGTGGCAATGTCCATGTGATGAGTCCTGGTCGGGATGGGTCATGTGATGCATCTCCAGACTTCAGGCTAGGGCAGCCCTGGTGTGCCTTTGCCTGAGTTCACACCCTGGGGAAAGGAAGTCTGAAAGGTGAGCGGTGGGATATCCCACAGTGTTGTATCAGAAGGGAAAAGGAGAAGAGGGCATGGGGTGTGCTTCTCAGCCTGAGTCGATGTGATTCCTATAGAGAAAGGGGCAGGAGGCTGAAGGGGATGGGACTGTCTTTCAACAGGATTTGGGAACTACTGCTCTAGCCACTGGAATGCCATTTTGGGGCCCATGTGGGGAAGGGGTGTTCCTGCCATCTTTTTTTTTTTTTTTTTTTCTAGGAGACCCAATGAGTGCAAAGCAGTAGGAGCAAAATACATGAAATTAAGCACAGCAGAATCCTCAAGATGAGTAGTTGTGGAAGACTGGGAGACAGAATGCAGCCTACTGGGGGAGGTGTCAGGGTCCCTGGAGGGGGGTTCCTGGAGCAGAGGTTGCAGAGAGGAGCCTTCCCTAAACCGCCATCCATCCAGGAAGTGGATGTGCTGGAGGCTCAAGTGGGGGATGAGAGAATGTGTTTTCCTGTATGTGTATATGAGCTTTCTGGGGGTTTCTGAAATAAGTGGGGAGCGGTTTCTTGTGGATAACAGTGAACTGAGTTTCTGCATCAGCTGGAGGTGGGACGAGATGGAAAAGAGCCAGCAGCATTTGAGTTCTTAATGTGACATAATCTGAGCTCACAGGCAGATGAGTTAGGGAGACTGGGGAGTTAGATTTATAACACAGGAAATCTGGAAACAAAGAAAATATCCAACAACAGTGGGTTCGAGTTAAGTGAATTATCACACACCCATACAGCGTAAGACAGGGTTAGGACTCGAAGAATATATGCATATATTTTCTCTGTATTTCAGAGCTGCACTAAGTGCATTCTCACTGTTACCCCAAGAGCATCCAGAGACCCCACCGAGCAGAGGAAACGCTCAGAGAATTTGATTGCCAAATTGAAGACAGAAATATTCATGTCAGCAGCATCTGCCCTCTTTTCTTTATCGGCAAGCAAAGATGAGACATTCTGCTGCTGAAGGAAAAGTGGGGCCATCAGGAGGACCTGGTATGTTTCGCCTGGGGTTAGGAGTGTCGCTCTGCGCAGAGTGACCATACACTTTATGATCAAGCATGGTAACTACGGAGACTGAGAAAAAAGGCACTAACTGGAGGGGTAACTGGGGCTTACAGTACCCTATTTTTGCATGGGGCTGGTGGACCCCTGCCAGTCTTACAAATGGAAAATGGATCACTGCACAACCTTTAAAGCAAAACCCATAAACCACACATCATGATGTGGAAAGGCTCCAATGTGACATTATAAAAAGTCGTATTACAAAATCGTACAGGTATACGCTCCCATTACAATAGAAATATGCTTAGAAAAGAATAACTGGAAGTCCACATGCAGATCAGAGTGATTCTTTCTGGGTAATTATATAAAAGGGTATTTACATTCTATAATTTTCGATTGGATTAATGAACAGTCATTACTTGTACAACTAAATTTTACGTAAAAATATGAAAGAAAGTTGACTTAGGAATGAAAGTACAGTTTATATGTGGCACTAGCTGTTTAATTCTGAAATACAAATTTTAGGCAACATTTGGAATCATCAATATTTCTTTTTCAGGGGACTCAAGTTATAATTTTCTCAAGGGTACAATCTGTATCTTATTTCATATTTTACTTCTTTACAGCGGTTCAGATAACACCAGTTTATAGTGTGGATATAGGTATGTAGCCTCCATTCTGGGGTAACCAGATTGAAATATTACATTTTAGGTCTTGATTCTCTAATGCAAGATCTGCATAATGGTGAGACTCAAATCGTCAATAGTGATGCCTTTTAAAGTTTATAGAATGACTTCCCTGTACTTCTCTATCAGGCAGTACTCCAAGCCCTCGGCATGCTTTATTTAATCCTTACAATGACCCTATAAGATTAGGAACTCTTATCGTGCCTATTTTATAGATGCGGAAACTGAGGTAGAAAGATGGGCAGTGACTTATCTAAGGTAATTAAAACGCATAATCTCTCCCCCATCTACAGTGGCCTTACTGAAACAACTCAGCTGCCCTTAAGTCTGGCAGAAAAAAAGACTTTTGGTGGTCTTCAAGGCTTTGTTAAGATTATAAGCAAACAGCTGGGTTTTTTCCCCCTTAATTTTAAGATACACCTTCTCGTAACTGATTTATAAGATAAATACATTTAGCTGCTCATTATAATTAATTTATGTTACAGTACACCTTGCTGTTATACTGAAAGGGCATTGCAATGAAAGTTTGCAGACTCAGGCAATGGGGCCCTTTAACTTCTAGAACGGGTGACTTTTGCCTTGACCTTTAATCTGCTGGGTGGTGTGGTTGCTCCTTTGTTGTAAAAACCTGATGATGCTGTAGCAAAGACATCTTTTCTGCTGTGGAAATCATAATTCTGTGAGTACTTTTATTTGCGGACCAAGCTGAGGAACAAATATAAACTGGTATTAAGGAACATTCTTTGACTTGATTGGCTCCAGACCAGGGAGAAACAGAGCTGCTGGAGCACCTGTGTCTCCTTGCAGAGGTAGGACTTCACTCTCCAGCCCCCATGGGCTCTTTACTGAGGCCATCGGAAGCACCGGTCTGTGACTTTTGACTCCTTTTAGCACGTCCCTGGTGCTACGACTGTAACACCTCCTTCCCATCGCTCCATCACTTTCCTTTGACTCCCACTTACAACATTTCATAAATTCACTTTCTCTGGGGATCTTTCTACTCCTCTGGAGAAAGACCAATTTAAATCATCCGTAAATCATCACGTGAAACACTAGCTACCATTGGCTGCAAGGGGAGCCAAGAAGTGTGTTATACCAAGTCTTAAAATGCTGTCCATGCCTTTTTAACTTTAACATAAAATCAGAGCTATTTTATCATGAAGGATTTAATAAGTTTACCTTTTAAACTAATGGACTATAATGGGTTCCTTAAATTTTGCATGTAAAAACCCCTGAGATGGGAAACTTTCAATTTCTCCTTAATAACTCATCACTATAAATCAGATTCTTTTAATATACTACACATCGACGTCACAAGGAGCTCAGAAGGAACTTGTACCATTTTCCTTCCGATGTTTCAGCCACAAGGAAAGGCTAGTTTATTTCTGAAAGGTAGTACTCAAAGCAATTTCATTTTATTTCCCTCCACAGAAGATACCGATACTTAAGCTCTCCCATAAAAGATCTACCCTTAGATATTTCAGAATGACCTGTTTCTTGGAGATTTCATTGGTTTCTCTCTTGCCGGAGAATAATTTTTTTTTTTCTAAATAGGTTTTAAGTCTGTCATGGTGCGTTCAGTGAATATTTTATAATGTAATATTGTTTTTTTTTCATAGCCAGTGGTTAAATATTAATAGTAGAACACATTTATTGGATCGTTTCCCCTCCAATTAAAATGTAGCACTAATAATGATAATGGTGATGATATTATAACATCAATAATGATAACGGCAATGCTATTATAAGATAACAACATTGATTTATTTTTGGTCCTTCTCCAAAGCTTTGCATTTATCTAGATTTCTGAAATAATAAAGCAAAGGATGATAAAATACAAGTTGACTCAAAGGTCAGTATAATGTAAATAACAATGCTTTCTGAAGATTACAAATTTAGAAAAAGCCATGAAAAAAATTGTTTCCTGAATATTCCACAGTTAATCACAATCTTGTGCCTAAAGTTCTCCTACAGTGAAAGGTCTACACAGTGCCAAATATCAGGATGTAAACTCAAAGATGTTTTTAAAAATTCGTGTTTTCAACATCTGACTTCAAACAAAAGAAAGATATCCTCACTCATTCAGAGAGTTGGCACCATGTTAAGTCATGAATGGTGTGGACTAGCTTCTTCTCTAATGACTTAAAGGCTCTATTGGTTCATTTCATGGGCCTACAACCTCAAGTCAAAGGGGGGAATGGAAATTGTCAAGTTTCCTTTATTTCAGCTTAGCCAATGTGACAATTCATATGGCAAAGTGGATTTGCAGTGACAAGAGAGGAAACGGATTTACATGCATGATTGGACCGTTGATAGAGCCCTCTTGGTCTGAGGGGGTGGAGAAGGGAGCAAAAACCACACTTAGAGGCAGAACACACCAGGATGGTGTTTACTTCAGCTACGGATTCATCAATTACCATGCCCCTGAGAATCCCAAGATTATAACATGCCATGCAACCAGACGATGTGGAGGTGCAGAGCCTCTGGTAAAGAATGTTTCTGTCTATTCTGTGTTGACTGTGGGCTCTGCACAGTGGTTCGCAGAGCGCGCCAGAACCCGGGCATCTGGAGTGAGGGTAGGCGTTGAACCGCGGCTAGTGGGGAATCGTTCACTGAACATACTTCACAGAAATTGGCTAAATGCTATCAAACCATGGAATTAATGTAAACACCAATCATAGGATTAAGTATACAACATTTGATGCAAAATGAACAGTAAGGTGATGGTGTAGCCTCTGAAAACAGGTATACTCGACTCTAAAGAAATCAGAGAGAACAACAAAGATAGGGAGAGAATTAGAGCAGAAGAAAGGAAAGAGGAAAGAAACAACAGAGAAGAGAAAGGAAAGGAATAAAGGGAGGGAAGAGAAAAAAAAATAATCTCTAGCAGATACGGTGTATATCTCCTGTAGTACCATGCACGAGCTCTAGGGAAATTTAGGGTTTATGCGAAATACTGAAATTTGCCTCAAAGTCATTGAAAGATGCTGGGTCTAAATCATCTCCCATGTGGCTCCCTCATGGGCAGGAAGCAGCTGCAAAGCTAGGAGGAGAGGCCAAGGTAAGCTTGTGTCTCTCCACCTTAGGTATCAATGGGAGGAAAGGTGCCCTTGTGGTCTGGGTGCCCCTGCTGGTGACAGTGCCAATTGCTAGAATCCATTTAGAATCTGAATAGCAAGTGTGTTAGTCTTTGACTATTGCCTACATATCTAGCTGTGCCCAAGTGAGTGAACTTCCGGCTCCCACCATGACTACCTTCTCCTCCTTATTAGAATAGGCTTCCTACTGACTTTTCTTTTGTAATTAAACTGCTAATGCTAAGTTTTGAGGAAGTCTCATGTGGTATGTTGATGTCAGTTCTGATGTCAGATAGTTCTTAACCACTTACTTAGTTAGCTCTGTTACCTGGGGCAGGTTACCTGCCCTCTCTGAGGCTCAGTTTTTCCTAGGTAGGAATAACAATATGAACCTCTGAGCAGGTATCTGTGCCTTTTTTGCTCTCACATACCACAAACTTTCTCAATTGTTCTCCTTGACCATGTATTGAGCACCATCAGTGCACTGATTGATTGATATTGGACAAACTAGACTTTAAAGCAAAGACCGTAAAAAGAGACAAAGACGGGCACTATATAATAATAAGGGAAACAATCCAAGAAGAAGCTATAACAATTGTAAATATTTATGCACCCAACATGGGAACACCCAAATATATAATACAATTAATAATGCACAAAAAGTTAGGCACAAAAAAAGAAGGGGCCTTCTTTTGTTTACAGATCATCTCAAAAATTGGACAAAGGGAAAGGTCAAGGCCAGGCATTAAGAAAGTCCTAAAAAAATCAATGTGAAAATACTTGCTAAACATATGTCTCATAAGGAATTAATATTCAGAATAAACAAAGAACGCCTATGACTTAACAATGAAAACCAAACAGCCAGATTAAAAAGTGGACAAAGAATTCAAATAGACATTTCTCCAAGGATGATATACAAATGACTAACGAGCACATGAAAAGCTGCTTAACATCACTAATCATTAGGGAAATGAAAATCAAAACACAATGAGATATCACACCATACCCACTAAAATGGCGACCGTTAAAGAAAAACAAAACAGAAAAGAACACCTGTTTGCAAGAACTTGGAAAGATGGCTGGAGAAAGTCCTAATTCTGACACTGTCTGGGTTTGTGAATACGACTCTGCAGGGAGTTCCATCTGATCAAATACATCGTTCTAATGGCTCAAGCCAGCTTGCTTTGGATTTTCTGCCATTTGCAACTGCGAGCACTCTCACTATTAACACACTTAAGGAGGACAGGCATGTTCTAGGAAGAGGCAACCATATATGCAACAGCCCAAAGGCCAAGAAACCAAGGCCCATTCTGTGTACACAGTTCTGTGAGAGCAGTGAGTTAGGTGTGAGGAGTGATCTGGAGAAGAAGAAAGCGCCGAAGAGCCAGCATTTTCTAATTCAGTGTTACTCTGCCAGAGCCACTGTAATAAAATGCAAATGTGATCTCAGAATTCCTCTCCCTTGTTTAAAATCCTTTAATGACATCCCAAAGGTTTTAGGATGAAGTTCAAACCCATTAGCTTGGCACCCAAGGCTCCTGATGACCTGACTGCTTCTCCTCTCTTAAGTTCCATTTTCCACATCTCTCCCACGGGTACCCTGTGCTCCAGAGAAGTGGAACTACTTAGCGTTTTCCAAACATGCATGCTGCTTCACGTCTTTGTGCCTTCATTTTCGTGTATTACATCGCTGAGTCCTCATCAGAGCCCCACGAAGGGGGCATTACTGTCCTCACTTTCCAGGTTGGGGGGAAAAAGAGTGTAAAGAATCTGAGGAATATCAGAAGCCATAGTCATTAGAAAAGAGAACTGGGATTTGAACACATGTCTGTCTGACACCAACGTTCTCGTTCTTTCTTTGCTCTCATCCCTTGACCTAGTTCTTTTGACTTCTGCCCCATGGATCTCTCTCTTTCACAGCCTGATCTTTTAATGGAATAAATAAAATGTCAGGATTTCTGAGTGGGGGCTGGAGAGATATTTACTAGTCAATTCAAGCTACTTTGCTACTAAAATCAACACTTGCGTTTTCTTCATTTAGCTCACGAGCATCTCCTTGGTGCCAGGTAGTGAGCAAAGTGAAGGCACTACTGGGGCGAACAAAGCTAGCCATAGCCCTTACCTTCACCACGCTTACGGTAATCTGCTCCTGCAACCTGACTCTCACCGCGGAGGCCTCCTGGCTACACATGAGAATGAATAACACCTTTCTGCTTTCCTATACACATGGAACTCCATCATTTCTGCTGCTGAGGAAATATCATCAGCTGCATTATTTTCAACCAGTGCTCGTGCGTTATATCAGAGATTAATTGATCAGCTAAATGGGATAAGGTGCAGAATAGACGGGGAATAAATCAATGCAGGAAATAGTGTGCTGTGTCTTATATAGCTGGGATCAATCGCATTACAGCTCACTCAGTGACGCTCCAGATTGCGAAACAGCCTGCTTGGAAGGGGTCATGAGCAGGGCACATCGCTGATTTAACGACATACAAAATTTTCATTGCTTTATTTATACTCGATTTCTCACTAAAGTGAACAATGTTTCTTAATAGTACTAATTCTGCAGGATCACAAACTAGGAATGTTTTCTTTTCTTTTAATTTGGACAAAACTGATCATTGCTCAATAGGCTCTTTGTGGAGAATGCAATATGTGAGAATTATGAAAAAAAAAAAAACCAGAAAGAACACAAACCACAAATTGGACACATAATTCAGAGTGTGGGGGGGGACGATGTTGTTTTAAGCTCAAATCTTTAAAGGTACTGTTAGAAAATCGAATAATTATATTGTAAATATTATTTGATAGAAAAAGCTCATTGAGTTATGGTAGAAAAAGCTAATGGAATTAGGCTAACAAACATTGTAATAAATTAAGAAAAGATCGTTGAGAAACGTAAAAATCCAAAGGGAAATTTCTAGTATCAAAAAGCGCCCTTTGTGAACATCAACACGTATGGGTCCGGTTCTTCCTTCCCCAACAAGAGCCGGATGGGGTCTGAGAGATGAAAAGCTGGCCGCCGGCCCAGCGGGACTGCGTGAGAAGTGATTAAGGCATCCCGGGAGGGAAAGTGAGCAGCTGGTGCCATAACCGGCGGGGAACGCTGCTCGCTGTCCCACAGGGTCTGCAGAGGCGAGGGCACGCTGGTGCCTAGAGGAGCCTCTTCGGGCAGGCAGCCCTCACACACCTCAGCTGCCCCTCATGGGCAGGGGCTTTTTCTGCCTTGAAAATGTCATACTTGGCAGGAGACATTCTGTGAGCAGGAGAGAGCCATTGTTCCACTTAGGAAAAAAGACAATTTTTTAAAAACTGCAGTGGCCATCAAAAACGGTCTCATTTTTTCTTGTGTTGTATCCCAGACCCATAAAATAGTTTCAGAATTTCAAAAAGACTCTATCGTAGATGGAAGTTTTGGTGCAATCAGCCAGCCAGAAGTGAGGTGAACTTAAAAGGATTTAATTTTGAAAAGGCCCTAAATCCTCAAATTAAGAAAATATGAAATGTTACTGAGAGATCTCTCCTTTTGTGCGTGTGCGTTGATCATGTTTATTCAGTGAGTCGCACTTTAAATGCAGCATGTCAAATCCTAAAATAGTATTAATTCTTTTAAAATTACATGAAATTTCCTCTTATCTACACAGACCAATAAAATGCAAACAGGAGTAATTGGCGGAAGACAACCCTTAACAGCTAGTGCGGTTAATCCTTCGGTGTGGATTAGATTATAAAAGGTATAAATGACAGCTAATCTCGAAGCCTTATATATCCATTAGGGATTTTATTTGACTAATCTTAGTGATTACTTGAGTGTTAACCAGAGTAACATAAGAGGTAGGAAAACCCACACTAAATCACATTAAATTACATGGAAGCTGGAGGGGTCTAACCTGAACTGAAGAATTAACATGAAAAAAAAAAAAACAAAACTGAAATATTTTCATTACAGGTTGAAGAATGTGAGATAGATCAGGACAGATTTTTTTTTAAGCTATGGGAAGAAATGAAGATTTAATAAGAACAAGGCAGGGATAGGACAGCACCTTGAGATTCAGAATTCTATGATTTGCATCTCACATCCCTACAGATAAAAGCTGTGTTTTAGACATACCAGATGTTTGCTACTTTTGCGGGCTGGTTAATTTTAATCCAAAGGTCATCTGTTGCAGTCGAGAAACTGACTTTGCCCATAGTGACATAGCCAAGTAGCGGAGAAAAGTTATAAAATTGAGATTTCCTGACTATCAGGTATTATGCTCTTTGCATGATAGTAACTACTATGCTTGAAATCAAGAACTGGGTTCTATCTCTAAGAAGAAGGCCATGGAGTTCCACCAAGACAAGTTCATCTACCATATTCATTCCCTTTGCTGTTTCTCATGGAGAAGCAGCAAAGTCATGCATGTTGATTTACAACTGTTTTCCAGTTTCACACGTATGAAATATATTTGTCTCTTCAAGTAGAAGCAGATTTCTATCCTTCTCTTAGACTTCACCATATATATCAATAGTGCTTAGAATGTGTTTTGTTTTGTTCTGTTTTTTTTTTTTTCTTGTGGAGCCCTGAATGTGGGTTTTAAATGCAGTGAGAAGCAGCATGGGGTAACTGGTTCAGAGGTCAAACTTCCTGGGGATCCAATTTCAGTTTCATCATTTAGGGACCAATTGATCTTGAGTAAGTTACTTAAGTTGAGTAAGTTACTCTCTGCGCCTCAGTATCTCCATCTGTAAAATATAATAATACTATCCACTCAGAAGGGTGTTGTGAGGATTATCTGAGTTATTTACGAAGCTCTGAGAACAATACCTGATACATGGTAAGCATTATGTAAGGGTTGCATTAAAAAAAATAAATTCTTTGCCGAATGACCAAATATTTCCTTGTACCTATACCAATTAACATTATTCAGCAATTGATGATGTTTTCCTAACCAAGACGTGGTTTGAGAATTTGTTAAACTTAGAACAGCTCTCTTACTCTTTGAGATAAGCCAGAAGATAAATAATAGCTATGACACACTTACCGATCTTGTACGATGTTTCGTAATTATTTATTACTTGCTGAAAAACTCAAGTGGGCAAAGGGAGAAACAAAGCAGTCATGTTAACATCTAAACCTCATTAAAGTTTCATCTTCTTTTAAAGTCCAGGAAGACAAATGAGTTACCAGAGGAATTTCTTTTCCTCTGTAAGGCTTATACAGATATTTGAACGTAACTACTGAAGTAAATTAAAAGGGATTTCCTAAATGGCCAAATGTCACAGTGATGGTGGGGGGAGGGGCAGGAGAACCAATAGAGCCAAATTATTACAGTGTTGGGTTATGAATTTCAATGTCTGAGATGAAGTTGATATTAGACTCTCTCTTATTGGGGCATTTTATTTGAAAAAAATAATATGCTAATTTTCAACATGAACATTGAAAAATAAAAGTGATTATAATTTATTAAAAAGGAAAATGAGTAGATGACAAATCAGATTGGGGGAAATTATCCTCTTAAAAGATATACCAATGATTACCTGGCATGGAAAATATAGTAAATGACAAAAAAATGGCCACAACCTTTTTTTCTCCTTATCTCTGTACGTTTATCCTTTGTAGTGTGACTTTGTCATCCTTTCCATCAAGATACAGGATCTGTTTCCAACCCCTTGAATCTAGGCTGGTCTTGTGACCTTCTTTGACTAATAAGATATAGAAGTAAGGTCAGGGAGTTCCAAGTCTTGGACTTGACAGGCTTTGTAACTTCTGTTCTTATTCCGTTATATCACCATAGGAAGAAGTCTGGTCTCGCCCACTGAAGGATAAAAAGGTCACTTGGAGAAGACATGATCCACATCGGCTGAAGGCTTCTAGATCAGATAGCTGACAACTAACACCAACCACACCAGACATGACTGAGGCCATCTTAGCTGCCAGAAGACTGTGGCCACACGAGAGATCTTATCAAGAACAGCATGAAAACCACCCAGGCCAAACTGCTGGCCCACAGAATTAAGAGCAAATAAAATCGTTGTTGTTTTAAGTCATTAAAAGTTTGGAATTGGTTACACTGTAATAGATAACTGATACAGATGGTTTTCAAAGCTCTTAAAATGAAATTGAAATTAAAAAACTATATATAGACATTCAAAATGAGTCAAAGAAGGAAAAACACACAAAACACTTCTGTTGTTTCTACCTATGACTGTTTGATATAAAATATTTTCAAAAATAACAATTAAAATGGAGAATTCCTGGCTCGCTATGCAGAGGTGACCGGTTTTGCTTGATTTATGTTACTCAAGCTAATAAAAAAGGTAAAAGATAATATAATATATGGTTTATATTTCAAAATGTAAAAAAGTATTTTGGGAACACATTTTAAGAAAATAAAATACATTGGCTCTTTTAGGCTTATGGCAATTGTTTAAAGTATTTTATTGAAGGAAAGTATTTACTAAGGAATGAACCCACATGTCCCTCCTTTATTTAGCTGAGCACAGTTCTCTAGTCACTGGGAGCAAGAATATGGGGGGATCTGTGGAACTTTGCTCCAAGGTCCTCAACAAACAATCCCTTCAGCATAGGCGTGAATTAGTCCCAATGTGTAACTCATTTCCTCTTGAGAGCCCTCATCTTTGTCCTCTCTCCTGCCGTACTTCTTTTTCCTATTATTGGTCCCTATGATGGCTTTGTGATGTGTCAACCTGGGTAGGCTGAATTTCATTTCCCAAAATCCCTTCAGAGGATGTCCATTCCAGAGTCACAGGGAAGATTCTTGGGAGATCTGGAGAGTGGAAATGAAGCTGCAGCCATTCTGTAGCTCACACATGTTATTACTGATATGCTAATTCACCTGGTTGGCACGAAGCAGCAGCTGGGTCTGTAACTGCCCTATCTTTCTCTGGATCCTTCCTCATTTTTTCTGACTCCTGAGCCAGGTATGTGTGTTTAGCTCTGTGACAGAGGGCCCTTGCAGGACACCCTTGAACCCAACGTCAGAAGCAAGAATGCAAGTTTTAGTTCACAGGTATGGAGTTCCAGTTCACAGCTGGGGCACCAGCTGACTTCTGATTTTCCCTTTCTGATTGCCTGCCCTGTAGACTTCAAGCTCCAGCATCAGATGCAGAGACAACAGCCTTATGGAGAAGTGTCATCAGCTCCTACAATAGCGTAAGTCCCTATAACAAATTCACTGGTTTTGCTTCTCTGGTTGAACCCTGACTGGCATGGTCATTGTTTTGACCACGATGACACTGATAAAGTTATCTCCAGCCACCTGGTTGGTAGACCCTCCACATCTATAGAGAAAAACCAAAGAGCTGCCAAGAGACTAGACAAATGGCTTAGGAATTTCAAAGAGACAGTTAATGAAGATGATGATCGAGAGAAAATACATATATAGCACACACTAAGGGTAGGTTCCCAATGCTGAAGACTTATTTTATTCTACCAGCAACCCTAAGAGATGCATACTATTATTTCTTCCTCCTCTGTGCTTAGAGGCTCAGAGAGATTAAGGAACTTGCTAGTAAGTGGAAAAGTCAAGAATTGAGCTCGGACTTTCTGACTCCTTGATCTATGTACCATGTGCTATTATGTACTATTCCGTGGCTTCAAATCAACCCGCATCTAATGGTTTTCATTCTCTGGTTACCCAGCCTTTTAGAAACATTTCATATGGGAAGCTAGCTTATCATAGTTTATCAGGAAGCCTCAGTGCTGTTCCTCATTTATGATATTGCCCCTAACTAGCTCCATAGTCTTGGACAGGACATGCCAACTACCTTATTCATTTTTTTAAAAAAGATTTTATTTATTTATTTGACAGAGACAGCCAGCGAGAGAGGGAACACAAGCAGGGGGAGTCGGAGAGGAAGAAGCAGGCTCCCAGTGGAGAAGCCTGATGTGGGGCTCGATCCCAGAACGCTGGGATCATGCCCTGAGCTGAAGGCAGACGCTTAACGACTGCGCCACCCAGCCGCCCCAACTACCTTATTCATAAAAATGAGTTCAATGTTCTCTTTCAGCAACAAAAAAGTTCACAAGTCTATAATGTTCTGAAAATGATGCTATCAGGTCTTTGAAGGAAAGCTGCTATATACCACAAAATTAGGTCGTAAAACCCGCACCTGTGGATGACTTCCTTGCATTTGCTTCCCACTACTTCCCATGTCAAAAATTCCTCTATAGCTCCTTGTGTCCTTAAAATAATGGTTTTTAACCTTTTCTTGTGGGAGGACCCTGTTAATCTCTATCTTCTCCCACACACAAGTGTGCACGCACACACACACACGTGCATGAGAAGTTGTGAATATCCACATAAGAAATGTACTTTGACTATAAATTGAAGAAATACATAGTAAAAGGCCATCCTACATTTGGTAATGCTTTTAAGAGAAGTCAATTTTATTAATCATAAGAACATCTGAAAGCATTTGAAAAACATGTTCACTCTAAAGGAAAAACTGCATGGGGTTATCGATCTATGGATGTCTTGCAGTTACATTTTCATTTCCCCTGGGTTCTTGGAGCCAATACTAGGTAAGTTTTGGGGAACTCCTCACTGTTATTCATCTATTTTAATTTTATTCAACTTATGTGACCAATGTAATTATTCTCATGAAATATAGGTTAAAAATCAAAAGAAGGACAGTTTTAAATGTCACAGCTTTATCCCCTTTAGAGTCACTGCCTGTTTTGGTTGTTGTTTTGTCATTTGTAAATCTGGAGATTTTTGGTATTATAAAAGCTTCTGATCAGAAATGTTATGCGTCATATCTTCACCACCTTTTAGCAAAATATTTTCCAAGAGTTAAAAAGCTAGGAGGCAGGCATCAAGTTCGAGACAGGGAAACAATACAGGGTGTAAAAGCAATTCAGAAAAATTGGATAATCAGTCCAAGATCAGTAGGAGACGACCACTTTTACAGGCCAGAAACCAAATCAATGACCTTCAGAATTTGGTCAAACCTGTCCTGAGCCAATGGCTATAAAGTCAAATGGTACTTTTGGCACTCATTGGAAGGATTAAGGTGACACTGCACTTGGAAATGTAACAATAGCTAAACAAAAGGTGGACACGTGGGAACAACAGCTGTGCTAGTTATTTTTTTTGTGTCTGAGCTTATGCCAGCAAGGGGTTGACTTTTCTAAGAGTGGGAGAGATACACTACATGCATGCATTATGATACTCCCGGGTATACGTCCTAGAACCCATTGCTTATAGGACACATGGCAAAAAAAGTCATGCAGCCCATCCTGGGAAGTTAGCATAATTCACTCTCAGTCTCATTCCAGGGGCAACCTTGATGGGGTATTCAAAGGGATGAAGAGAGGGACTAGGGGTTCATGTGCATTGCTCAACACTACCACTTCAGACAGGTATTTCCCAGTTATCCTCTAATTCTACCCTTCAACCACAAGCTGAACCACTCTCACTTCTATATACCGCCACCCTTCTGCTATTATACACAAATGTATTCTGTATCTCTCTATTCCCCGCTAGACTGTGACCGAAATGGGGGAACGAGGTCTCATTCACTGATCTGTTCTTAGTACCTAACATGGAGCCTGACATATGGCAAGTGCCCCGTGAATGAGGAATGGAATTAAAAGATTTCTATGAGTTTACTCTAGAGACCCAAATTTAAGAGAGGAATCCATGTGGAAATTTTTCCAAGCATGTATACCAGTTTCTCTGGAATTGATGATAACTGCCTTTAATTATACATAAAAAAGGTAATATTTATTCTTTTGAAACATCACAAAAGGCAATGGCAAAAAGCCTTCAATATGGCCATGATCCAAATTAAAACTCTTCAACCCAAAAGAAATAACTGTGATCTGATCAAAATGTATGAGTTGCTTTTTTTGTCACCATAATTTAAAGACAGATAAATGGTATTTAGGATTTACATATACATGTGGAGTCCAACCTCATTATGATGATTGTACCTAGAAGCCAGGGAGTTCTGAATCTTAAATGTATTTTCAGAAAAAAAATGTATTTTCAGAGGAGAAAAAAAAAATCTACAACAATAGCTTTAATTTAACTGGAGACATTTATTGCACAATCCCCAAAGAGCGGGAGAAATTGTTGAGAGCATCAGCAGACTGTCTATTCATCTGGCACATTAGCATGAAAGGGGGCTTTTTGCCCAGTGGAGCCTGGCCTCTTCTCTACAGGATCTTGCTTTTGAGATTTTTGAAATTGCTATTTCAAATACAGCACATGGAGATTCACTCTAATCTTAACTACGGAATTAGAAAAGTCATTACAACTTTAAGTATAACTTGTTGGTATATTTGGCCAAGTCACGAATCTTGCCCTTGAGACCAACACCTACATTATCACAGAAGATAGACACATGTACAGCCAATTATTCATTTCCTCTGGTGATGGCATGCAAAAACTATGTAAAGGCATGGGTAATTGATATGGCAACAATCACTCTATGCGAAAGACATTCTTCAAAATGTTAAACAATGACCACAAACTAAAAATTAACTTTGAAAATCAAAGTCAAAAAAATAAACCTTTTAAATCAATTAAAGACCTGCTTGGTGCCAGATAAGGGTGGCTGTTCCTAAGACTCACAAACAAGGGATCACATGGGATATGGGCTGTAGTACGTCATCTCAACGGCCCTTTGCGATCTAGCGTGGAGAGCTATGCGCACATCTACCTGACATGCATCCGTCTCTCCCATGAGAACACAGTGTATGAAAATCATAGGACTGGTCAGTACGGATCCCACATTTTAAGGTCTAGTTCTCCTAGTTTATCATATTAGGGTTAGGCCATTTCCCTTGTCACAGTGATTGGTTAATATACGCTAGGGATAAACCAATCAGTACCTGGCTTTTCTCTGGCTTTTCTTCTTTTCAAGGGATTGCTTTAGGAAAAAGTACATAATCCATTTTAGGTCCAAGAAGGGGAGGTTTCTTTTTTCTTTTTTTTTTTAATGTTTTTTTATTATATTATGTTAGTCACCATACGGTACATCCCCGGTTTCCGATGTAAAGTTCGATGATTCATTAGTTGCGTATAACACCTAGTGCACCATGCAATACGTGCCCTCCTTACTACCCATCACCAGTCTATCCCATTCCCCCACCCTCCTCTCCTCTGAGGTCCTCAGTTTGTTTCTCATAGTCCATAGTCTCTCATGCTTCATTCAGAAGGGGAGGTTTCTGTAGATGGTTCTGTATTTTTCAGGGACTCCTGTGAGAAATAGCTTGAGTAATGTATTAACTGGATATGAAGCTTGGATCTGCTACAACCATTTATCTGCCTTGAGGGAAGCCATCTTTGAATGATGTGAACATATGGAAAGGTCAAAGGCAATAAAAATTGCACAGAAAGATGTAGCCTGAACCTTCACCAAATTGTAGCAGAAGCCCAACCTATTTCTGGACTCCTTTAAAATGCACAACAGCTTGAGCTGAGTTTTCTGTTACTTGCAGCTGAGCGCATCCTAATTATTACAACAGTAGTAAAAACTGTGCTACCAGAGCTTATTTCTATAGGAGGAATATGATTTTGACAAGTGAATCATAGGAACGGGAGTCTGGAGGGCCCTTTCCAGGGTCAGAAAATTGCAGGAACAAAAGCACACGCAGTGTGATCAGGTTCAGGTACAGCATATGAGGGGACAGGTGGTAAGTGAAGGGGCAGGGTAGGTGAGTGCAGGGTTTTTAGTGACCCTTCTGGAATGCTAACTTTGGTGACAATGGCAGCTGGACCAGAAGAGGGAAAGGTAAATACAGGTGGTTATCACAGTAATCTGGGTGAGAGATAATGAAGACCTGGGCTTGCACACTGGCAGTGAAGACGGAGGAGGGAGGGTGAGGTCAAAGGGTGTGTCAATGACAGAATACACAGGATTTGGTGTCACACTGCATAAGAGGAATAGAGACAGTAAAAAATGGACTGTGATGTTTCAATCTTGAGGCATTTGGTAAAGGCTAATGTCTTCCCATTAATCAGAAATAAGAATTCAGGCAGAAGCGTGAGTTAAACCACTTTAAATCATTTTAGGAATGTGTTCTATGTGATTTTTTAAAGACAGTTACGGAAACAATCCAAGTCCAAAATAACAGGAAATTAGATGAATTATGGCACATTTATTGAATAAGTAAAATACTATGTGGTGAGTTATTAACATTTGCCTGTGGGTGGCTCACTTGATTGCTAATATCTCCATGCCAAACACATTCCCATAATAAAGGTTCTTTGCTCCGTATTGCTGCAGCAAGGTGGTGGATTACGTGTTCATTTCAACACCATCTCTTTCTCTACCACTAATAGATCCCTAGGCACCCAGTGGTTGATAACCTTTATAAAAGAGAATGTCAAGAAAAATGCTTCAGACTTGGGGGAAAAAATAACTAAAAGAAGCTCTATTCTGATGTGAGGCCAGTTTTGAAAATTAAGAAATATATGTACACATAGGAAAAATAAAATACACACCACAATATTTACAATCATTAACTTGGGCTGGTAGGACGTAAAGTATTTTTTCTTTGACTTCTTCATAATTTCTATTTTTCCCCTAAAATGCGTACGTATCAACTGTATAATTATAAGAGGACATTGTCTATGTTGTGTTCCCCACAGGCATAAAATGAGGTAAGGAATTGTGTGGAAGTGATTTATTAGGAAGTGTTCTCAGGAGAAACCAGTAGATGGACAGGGGAGTGAGGAAAATCAAGGAAGGAGGCCAATCAAGGGTGTAATATTGGGCGAATCCAACTGGGGATGACTAGAGATCAACCTCTCAAGGTCAAAGGAGCTGGAGACATTATTACCCCTCCGCCTGTTCCTTATTGGTTAAGGGCTGCCCCTGTGGCGATATAAATGATTCTCCTTGCAGGAAGGAAAACTTGAGGGCAGTCCACCCGCCAAGAGAGACAGGTGTTGGCTGTTATGAACACGCAGGAAAATGGCAAAGGGTTCTGAGCGAGTGTGCATGGCACACTGCATCTGCTGGACATATTCAGAAAAGAAGTCTTTACTGTTTTATTTAATAAATATGAAAACCTTGATTTCATGACTATATTCACACGTATTGAATCTGTTTACTTTTGGTAAAAAAAAAATTAATAATAATGTATTATTGGCTCCAAACTTCTAGAAAGGGAGATTTGAGAAGTCCTAAAATGAGTATGTTAGAAATTAGGACCACTGGACATAAAACTTGATGACATGTGGGACACCAAATGTTGACTGCTGCTTGTTGTTACCCAGCCAAGATGGCTGAAGTTTGGGGAAAGGAATCTCCGTTCTTGACAGCAACATGTCAGATTGTTAAGAACCTTCGTAAAAATCAACGGTGGTCTGAATTATTCAACTGGTATAAAACAGGCTAGAGTGGAATGTAAACTATTTGGTTTTCATCGAAGATCTGGAACTGCCATCAATTATGGATCCCTGAAGTAAATATTCCTTAGGAAGAAAGAGAAAATGCCAGATTTGAGAGCATTAGCCAACCAGGTTGACTCCAGCACAAACTCCAATGCTTTCTCATATTTGCTAATAAGAAGGCTCACTGGCACATTAAATGTTGGTAAAACCCTGGGCTCTTGTTATGTTTCAACCTGGGCTGGACCAGGCTATCCATTTTCTGAGCTTCGAAGTTCTCTTTTCAATCGATGTTCAATATATTGAACATTTCAAAAGGTATCTCCTTCCCCAATCCCAGAAAACCTAATCATAAGTCTAAGCCAGTGGCTGCCATGGTGGCATAATTTAAGGTGTTCTGGGAAAGTCCTGTTTATCCCCAAATAGCTTCCCTCCACTGGTCTCTCAAGCCATGGAGAATCAAACCAAGATGGGACATTTCAGGAATCAAGAGCAACAGTGGAGAGCAAAAACACACGGAGGTACTCAGAGATTCTTACCCACAGCAGATGAGACTTTATGGATAGGCTTCAGGAGTTCTGGATTCCCATGAAAAATATTGCATGTATACACATGAGTGTATTTTTAGGAAACAGAATCCAGGGCTTTTTTTTTTTAATGTTTTCAAGGGAAGGAGTTCAAAAATGAGAGAAGACCTATATTCTCTATGCCTGATTGGCTACTAACTGGCCAGGTGATCCCATACTGAGACTTTTCATCCCTCAGTTAAAGATTCATAAATTTCTGAGGACCCTAATTCCCTACTTGGTTAGCTTCAGAGCATCAGCATGGTGGTGTGTGTGTGTGTGTGTGTGTGTGTGTGTGTGTGTGCATGTATGTACGTGTGTACAGAGGCAAATGGCCCTCTTTCAAAGATTGCTGAGGAAAATGTCCAAATACTCCTTTTGTACTTGTCCCTTATGGGTCACTCCTATAGCTAGGGGAATAGTAATAAAAAGATACTACTGGAGAAAGGTAGAGGGAAGGGAGAAAGAGACTTGGGGGAGAAGAAGAGAAAGAAGGAAGGAAGGAAGTCAGAAGGAAAGAAAGGGGGAGGGAAAGAGAGAGAAATGGCTTTCACTGATGGTGAAATTGTTATCTATGGGGCAGAGGTGAACATAGATGATGGAAAGTGGTTGTAGGATCAGTCCCTTGCCCGCACTCCCTCTCATTCCTCCAAGTATTGCTGTAGCATTCACGTTTTTAAAAGTTCATTTTTAAGAGGTTTTTAATTAAACTAGGGCAGGAGGCAGGAGGATTGCATACCTGTGTATATTCTCTTTAATATTTCCATTTTAAGATATCAAATCATCCGTGTCCTCTGATGAGTGATAAACTATAATAAAGAATTTTACAAGCCTCTTCATTTTTTTAATAGTGATGATGTGGACAAATGACCTTTTAAAAACCCTTAAACATTTAACTCTTGATCCTAAGTCTTCTCCCCACAGCTTAGTTTATTAAAACTAAACACATCTTGACATTATAAATTAGGAAAGACGAGAGGGCAATCCACTATAATTAGAAGTCTGGGCTAGGCATTCTATGGGATAGATCACTACAACTATTATAATGCAGCTTACTGAAAATTTTATTGAGTCTCATTCGTGCACAAGTAGTAGAACTGCCACTCACGAATTAGGCTTGAATAAGGAAAGTCAAAATTGCAACAACTTCAGCAATCTCTGTAGCCTGAGATCAGCCTGCTTTCATTCCCAGATGTGCTTCTTTCATTAATGGAGGGGAAGGTAATACTATGGGGGGGGGTGCAGGGTAAACCTTTTTGTGCACTCTAGATGCCTGACTGTGTGCTCGCTTAATACTGGTCATCAGCATAAAAGGGATTCTGCTTGCATAAGTGCTTTTAAGGGCCCATTTCACCTACTAAGCACCTCGTGTGCTGGGCATAAATCCTTAGGTTTACTTATGGGAAGAGACCAAACTGAGATTGAGACTAGAGACAGCTCCCAAAGACAGAGCCCATGCTCTGGTCAACACCTAGGACTCAGGAAACATTGGACCATAGATGCAATCAACAAATACGGCCTTGGAGGGCCTGGGTGGTTCAGATGGTTAAGCATCTGCCTTTGGCTCAGGTCACGATTCCAGGGTCCTGGGATTGAGCCCCACATCGGCTCCCTGCTCAGCGGGGAACCTGTTTCTCCTTCTACCCCTCACCCTACTCCTGTTCTCTCTCTCTCAGATAAATAAATAAAATCTTACAAACCCACCCCCCCAAAAAAAACCAAATATGGCCTCTACTGCTGCACTCCTAGACCTTCCTGAGGTATTTACACTTTAAATATATCAAACAGAAAGACATCGATTTGTGGCCTGTAAATGTCAGTTAAATCTCATCTTCCAGGAACAGAAAATGATATAGAAACTAAGTAACTGTTAAAAATTAGCAACATGCTAAATAACCAACAAACAAGTAACATAATGATATATATTTGACAGTATATTATGTAGCCATTAAAATGACATTAATGAAATGGAATAATTTATTATAGATTCTTATGATGAGACATTAAATTTTAAAAAGTAACTAGCAAAATATATATTCTTTTTCAAAGATCTGGGTCTGTAATCATACCACATGATTATAATTAAGAAAATCATACAGGAAAAAAAGCACAGTAAGAAAACAAAACAAGATGCTAATACTGTACCATGGGGAATAACAGTTAAAATTATGAGTGATTTTTAACTCTTCTTTTGCATTTATTTTATAATTACCTTATAAATTGTAGTATACTTACAATTAAATTACTTTTATACTAATAAATACATGAATACAATGAAAATAAATATGAAGTAAAATTTTTAAATATTTTCTCCTATTCTAACTTGATTCTTCAACTGTTACATGAGGGTAAAAGCAAAAATACTAAAAAACCAAACTGTCAGATCTGAAAATGAAAGACAGTGAGTAAAAGTTGGTCAAGTTCATACAGTTGGTGGACTACCACGGTTGGTGAGGAGCAAAACACATCCTCAAAAACCAGGTTGCTGGGCCCTGGGTGGCTCAGACCGTTAAGCCTCCGACTCCTGATTTCAGTCAGGTCATGATCTTGGCTCAGGTCATGATCTCAGGGTTGTGAGACTGAGTTCCCTGTTTGGCTCTGTACTCAGTTTGTTCCTCTCCCTTCCCCTCTGCCCCTCTCCTTCTGCCTCTCCCAGCACCCCCCACTCACACACTCGCTCCCTCTTTCAAATAAAGAAAGAAAACAAGGTTGCTAATACCCAATTTAGCCCTCCTTCACTCCTTCCCCCCCAAATCACATGGCTCCTTTTGGCATGAAAATTAGCACATCTAGGGATTCCTGGGTGGCTCAGTCCGGTAAGCATCTGCCTTCACCTCAGGTCATGATCTCAGGGTCCTGGGATCAAGCCCCGGGGATCAAGCCCCAAGTCAGGTTCCCTGCTCAGCAGGGTGCTTGCCTCTCCCTCTGCCCCTCCCGCTGGCTTGTGCTCTCTCACTCACTCTCAGATAAATAAATAAAATCTTAAAAGAAAAGAAAAGAAAAGAAAAGAAAAGAAAAGAAAAGAAAAGAAAAGAAAAGAAGCACATCTATTAGAGAACGTACTTAAAGGGGAAAATCCCTTTCTGTTATTGCCTTTGGGCATAGCATTTCTGCCGTTTTCACCTTGCCCAGCAACCACTGTACCATTCTCTGGCATCTCACCGTGGTTTTCCTTTGGTAGACCACTCTTTTCTCATTTGTGGTCCATACACGTTTAGGTAGAGCTGACTCTAACTTGCAGGTCCACAGTTATGCAGTGGCCAAGTCCAATGGGCCAGCAGTTGGCACAGTCTAATGGACTTCAAGTTTATGTAGTATAAGTAAGCCTTGAGACTTTAGTTGAAATGATATTGTCTCGAATGGGGTTGCTAGGTCAGTAGTACAGAACCCTGGTGCTATGGATGGTCCTTTTCCCTACATTTGAAAGACCCTGTCTGAGAATGGAAAAACCCAAAGAGGAGTATAACGAGATGTTTTCTGGTGATACTGTCTGAAACCTGGATCCAGCAGTCCCTGAGACTTGACTGTTATCACTGGACTTTTCTAAGAGTCAATAAATTCTGTTATCTTCATAAGCTAATTCGAACTTTGTTGTTGTTGTTGTTGTTACTTGCAACCAAAAGATCCCTGACTCATAGTTCTGCAATTATCCATCGAAGTGTACACAAACATACTTTCTGCTTAAACAGATGATTATCAAAGAAGCCATGATAGATATATATCAGGTTGTCAATCTCTAATCATTCACCACTGTTGTGATCCATTTTACCTCCTCCTTTGGACAAATGTATTTGAGTGCTTCATAAGATACTAAGTGGGAAAATACTGAATTAAACAGTTATAACTATTTGATTTTTCTCAAACGTGTGTGTTATAGTTCATTACTAATTTTGTAAGGGAACAAATTACTTTAGATATGCTCACCCACACTGGTCAATTTAAATACTTATGATGTTTTAAAACAGGTTTTGATCAACAAGTCTTAATTGATAAAGCAGAAAAAGAAGGCACTTAATTAGCCATCCTTATTAATTAACATTAAGCCTGAAAACATTTTTCATTAGTAGTGATTAAATACAATAATTTAAATCAGTGATTCTCAAACTTTAGATTGCCGCAGAATCACCTGGAGGACTTGTGAAAAAACCAATTCCTAGCCACACTCCCCAGCATTTCTGATTCAGTGAGTCTGAGGTAGGGCCTGGGACTTTGCATTTGAACAAGTTCCCAGATAATGCTGATGCTGCTGGTCCAAGAACCCCAGCGTGAGAATCACCTGCTTAGATTCGTTTTTTTTACGGTTTTGCATTTTGGTGTAGTTACTGATATTTATTTGGTATCTTTGATTAAACACGTGAGCCCACATTTTCTGAGATGCAGGTATATTTCAGATCTGAAAATTCTGGACATCAAGATAATGATGTGCTTTAAAGATGGATGGGGAATAGCACACTTTAAAGTAATCTGGGCAAAAGCTTGATTAAAATAATTCATTATGGAAGCCAATCAACCTTAATTTCCAATAGATGACATGATCAGTCAGGCATTCTGTGACATCAAGCAAAAGTCAGGCTTAAATGTTGCCCAGCTGCATTTATTAGCAAAGTTCACCAGGTCAACGTAATCAGATATACCACAAATTCCTAGGTGACTTTTTACCCCTGTCTAATAGAACTAAGTGGTTTCTATCTGCTAATAGTGCCAGTAACTCCTAGCAGGACCAAGTAAACCATTTGGCAAAGCCTGCTTCATCTGCATCAAGTCATTAAAATGAGAATATAAGTCAAAGAGTCTGGTGATCCCCAGCTATAATGCCTTATTATTTTGTAATAATTTAATGATATCCATCAATTTAATTCAAGTAAGAGGTTTTTGGACTTTCAAATAGGGAAGGGTCTAAGTTGAGTTTTACAGTGTCAAAGCCCAAAATCCCACTGGTTTTCTCTAGACTTGCCTACATGGGGTTTGTCTACTGATAAACCATCACATCCCACCCTATCTTCCCATTTAAGGCTTCATTACCATTGAAGTAAGGCTTGTTCACGGCTTAACTAAGATTAGATTATACTGGAAACTTCGTTGTAAGTTACATGTAAAATATCTTCTCTGATTGGCTATCAATAGGAATGTAGTCCATTTTAGCATACCTCACCCAAAGAAAGATATATCTTGAAAGGTAGAAATATGCCAACGTTAGCTTTAAAGCCGGTAAATCACAACAGGCAATAAGGATGTTTATTTCTGTACGGTAAGGAGCTGTGATAACATGGTTGCACAGAGCTGGAGGAAATCTTAGACCATCTGCTCAACCCCTTCCTTATACAAATGAGGGAAACAAACTTATAAAATGGCAATTTCTTGTCACGGGAGTTCAGTTAGCTATGAAAGCTATAGTGACAGTCATAAAGTTTCTTATTTTAGCAATGCAACGAGTCACCTTTTCAACACATCTGCAGATGACACAGAGCAGGGTGGAGAGCACAGATGTTGGGCAAAAGACTCAGGATCAGGAAAGGCTCCGAGAGCCTGAAGCAATGGATCACACTGGAATACATCCAACCAGGTCAAATTTAAGTCAACACAATGAATGCCCCACACTCTAGTGAAAAACAGCCGTGTAAGAGGAAGGGGAGGAAAAGACTCGGTATTAGCACATGTCATGGGGGATTCAGGGCTTACAGACTTTGAGTAGGGAGCCTCAGCCTAAGTCAAGAGCGTAAGCACACGGCCAGGGTGCTTTATCAGTTTTTTTTTTTTTTAAGATTTTATTTATTTATTTGACAGTGAGAGAGAGAGAGCACAAGTAGGCAGAGTGGCAGGCAGAGGGTGAGAGAGAAGCAGCCTCCCCAATGAGCAAGGAGCCCAGTGCGGGACTCGATCCCAGGACCCTGGGATCATGACCCAAGCCGAGGGCGGATGCTTAACCGATTGAGCCACCCAGGCACGCCTGTGCTTTACCAGTTGTATAGCACGTGCAGGGGGGATAGAGGGACAAGATTTTGCTTTGCCCTTTACGGCTCAGGTGGGACCTGGAGTTATGTTCGGCTGGATTTCACATTCCCTGGGCAGAGGGAAAAATGAGATCCATCAGGCAGAAGCAGCAGGATGGGGAAGGGCCTGGAACCGCGTCACATACATAACAGCAGAAGAAGCTGTGGCTACTTAGCCTACAGGAAAAAAGTCTTGGAGGGTATGTGATGAGAGTTGTCCCTCGATAAGACAACTTGTCAAGGAAGAGGAATGAAACTGTCCTGCGTGGCCTCAGGAGACAGAAACAGCATTTTCTGGCAGAACTCCTGAAAGACAGACTTCAGAGAAGTAACTCTAAAAATGAAAGCCATTCAGAGATGGACGACAGCTAAATAAAATTTGAGCGAACACTTTATTGAACCCTTGTTTTGCGCCAACTTCTATGCTAAGGATTTTTTGTTACCTCATTTCATCTTCCTAACAGAGCTGTATTAGGCACATTATCACCCTCAATTTAAATATGGGACAACTGCAGCAGAGAAAGCTTGACTAACTTGTCCAAGAATGCACAGCTGGCTAGCGTGGCAGCCCGGATTCAAATTCAGGCTCTCTGCTAAGCCAGGAGCTCAACCCCTAGAGCACACTGCTTTGGGCTGCTTTGAAAAGTGTTAAGTTTCCTGCTGCTGGGGGTACCCCAATGTAGGCAGACAGGGAGTTAAACGTAACCTTAATGTTCTCTTCCAGTGAGGAGAGCCTGAGGCTTGGTGCTTTATCAAAACAGGACAGACACGTTTTGAGAATGTCTAGCTACACTAACGTAAGGAAACACATAGAAAGTTTTTGCATGAGCAAGAGAAAATGACTCTATGGACATTGTGAAAAAGTCCTGGGGTTCTTCCTAAGCACCACTGTTAGCTAAGGAGTTACCACTCTCCTGGGTCCAAGAGGACAGAGTTGAGGGTGGAGTTGGGGCTTCTGAGAAGAGGAACAGGACATTTGCCTAAGTATCTGAGGAAAGTAGCCAAGCCCCGATGAATGAAGGCCTGGGACTGAGGGAAGACTGTGCCCAGGTGAGTTCAGGGATTAGTGAGTATGCTCTGATTCGAGAGGTAAGCCACAGGATAAGCAGTATGAATCCAGCAGACCAGACCTGGGCTTGAGTCCCACAAAAGGATAAGACCTCGAGGCGGTCTGTAAGCAGGATGGGCCCCGAGCTGGCCAGGTGTCCTACACACCTGGCCAAGGAAAGGTGGTGTTGTTGGTCCTCAGAGAACAGGAGAAGAGGATCGTGGATGATGTGCTCCCTATACCTATAGTCCTGAGGAAATGAGGGCCCTGGGAAAAAGGGCTGACATGTCTTCCACAGTCCCACCGACAGCGTGATTTATGTGATTTATCCCTCCTGTAGGGGCTGGGGAAGGAGGGGGAGGGGATGGTGATCAGAGCACTGTCAGGGGTTTCTCGAACTCCTTCACGTACAAAGAAGACAGGAGGTTTGAACAAGTGACACAGGGGATGTGGCAATCAATGGCAGCAAGAAAATTGCCCAAAGATCAGAAAAGAGGATCGGTAAGCACTTGGGGACCAAGGGAGGTGCTTTCCCATCATCTGGATGCCTGACTAGTCATTAGGAGAGCAAAGAACCCAGAGTTAACACATTTAAAAGGCCACTTTCCCCACAAATTGGGTGAAACAAATTGCCCCAGTTTTACCTAAAGGAATAAGCCTTAAGATTCCGCTATTCAGTTTAAAAAGGAAAAAGTGTCTCTTTTGTGCTACACCTTACACTCGCATTTAAAAATACTACTTTTTCATTTAATCCATTTGCATGTGTATTATTACCCCAACTTATAGATGAGGGAACTGAGGCTCAGAAGTGTTGATAAACTTCCCCAAAGGTAATGTTATAGGAGCAGGATTTGAACCCAGGACCGAAGACTTCAAACTCTGAGCTCCCTTCTACCATGCTTCCTCAACATCAAGGAAATTTCAAAGTCCAGAGAAGTCCAGAACCAAACAGGAGAAGCTCTATTTACTTCTTTGGCTAATAGGTAAAGGCAAGTCCCACTTGGCTTTGTAGAAAATTCATACTCATGTGACAGTTATCTCAAGATATTTGCATTTTAACATCAGACTCTTGGAGTGGGGGAGAGAGCTCACACTAGAGGAAATGAGTGATATGGGGAGTAACTCATGCTGTCAGAGGGGAAGGCAAGGGAGGCTGGCCATGCGATCACCTCTGAGGCCGCTCGACAATCATTTTTCAAGTCTACTTCTGCAAAAGCAGCTGGGAATGAGGTACTCAGCCAGATATTCTTTAAGAAACAGGCTGTCCTCTGGCAGAGCCAAGGTAGGTGACCTTCCAGGACATCCAGAGGAAAAGAGGCAAGTGATACCATATCCAGAGCTGTCTTCAGGGTGAACTCCTGGATTTAATTTAGTGGTAATGAATAATGATGATATTTTGCTGGTCTTTGGAATTTATAATGACCCTATGGGAAACAGCTGCCCTCAAATGCCATCTGTCTTTCTGTGGGTGCTAAAAACTCACCGCCTCCCACCTCCCCAAACCATCTCCGATTTCTGTGTTGAAAGGCAAAAGATAAGTAAAAACTTTAAAAAGTGAGCTAGTAGGGGCACCTGGGTGGCTCAGTCGTTAAAGCATCTGCCTTCGGCTCAGGGCATGATCCCAGCGTTCTGGGATCGAGCCCCACATCAGGCTCCTCCACTGGGAGCCTGCTTCTTCCTCTCCCACTCCCCCTGCCTGTGTTCCCTCTCTAGCTGGCTGCCTCTCTCTGTAAAATAAATAAATAAAATCTTAAAAAGAAAAAAGGGAGCTAGTAGCTTCACTTCATGAATGTTTTATCACCTTCAGAAGTTCATATATGAGGCCAAGTTATCACAGGATTTATTTTTGAAAAGCGTAAGTTATAAGACATTTGAGCAAAATGGATGAAGTCAATGAACAGGTGTTTCCTACACATACAATAAAGACTCCATTCTCCCAGGGGGCTTATTACTTCCATCCAGAGGGTCAGAGTTGGTTTAAAAGGTTACTTGTCACATGCTTAATGTGGGTTCAAATACAGGGGGCAATCCTTAAATTAAAGGAAACTATGCTGAGACACAGAAATCAAATGGGAGAACTGAAGAATCACACACTTTCAAGTTGTTAACATCAGGATTTTTAAAAAAAGCTCTTATCTCGGTGTTAAAAAAAAAATAAGAAGATGACCTATGGATTAGTTAACTCGGCCTAAAAGTCATTAAATGGCCTTGCACAGCAGTGCTGATTTAAAAATAAGATATGCTAATTTATGTACTGATAGTAGAATAAATGAAAACGAGAAATGATGCAAAATAGGTGAGTCTATCCCGGGCTGTGTCATTTCTTGGTTTATCAGTGTTAATAATTATGTATAATTTCAAAATAAAATGACTCCTTCAGCAGATAGCACACAATTCCCCGTGGCCCATGAATGGAAAACAGACTAGTTCCATGACTATTGTATTGTCTTACCATCACTTCAGCAGGGCCCCTCTTCGGGTTTTAAGCATTTGTTTTCAAGTGTGGAGTCCACAGTTACGGAGATTTAGGCTAAGGCCACAATTCAAGCCCATGGGCACTGTCCAACAGGGATTCTGCGTGAAATTTAACTGTCTTTGCCCTCCAGGAGCCCACACAGTAGTGAGGGTGACAGGATACTTGTTTTCTTTTGGAACTTAAATCCCAGATGAAGGAAATGTGAATTCACAAAACCACATTTTGGAGGGTAAATATGCTGCACTCCGTCACGGCCCTAGGTTGCCGTGTGACAGTTGCTTCTTATTCCTTAGGAAGGTTTAATATATACTTTGTGCTATGAAACTAGCTCCAGTGCTGGGATATACAAACCTGCTACCAAAACTGCAATCACCCTAGCCTGAGATGCACGGGGACTTCTGAAATCTTTCTCTCCTTCCTCAGCATACTTACAGGTGCCTCCTGAATGACCCTGAAGCCCGAGGGATCCAGGAAAGGGAGGGCAATGGGGACAAGTGTCTGCAGGCTGGCTTAGATAGTGGTAGACCGTAGTGATGACTTTATTTCTTTCATCACCAAAACTGATCCTACTTCATTTACTACTTCCTTTGAACCTTGTCTCTGTACTTTTCCTGATGCAAGGATGCAAATGAGCCTTCCAGAGAAAAGTGGGCTTCTTTATGAATGGCTGGTGAGGGAACAAGTCTGGCTATATGCAGGTTTGCGGCTCATTGCAACGTGATTCATCTCAGCTGGTTATGTGCAGAGAGCAGCTGGCAGCAGGTACCCAAATAGCTGCGGAGAGAAGTTAAAAGGGACTACTGCCTGCTGAGAGAGCAGAAGAATTGCTTTAAAGACTCCCTGAAGCACAGCTTCCAGCAGCAGAGGGGCGCTGGCAGGGGGGCAGAGAAAACAGTAGCAGGTGACAGCCTCACTGACAAGCAGTTGGAGAAAACATAAATTGGTGATTCAGAGTGAAGGTTTGGGTACCAAATGGGAATCTAGGAGGTGGAGTGACAAATGGTGACAAGCTATTTGGACAACCTCAAAGGAAAGGCTGAGGGAGAAGAAACCCATCCTCTAGGCCCTCCGTGCAAAGTCAAAGATGAAAGACACCAGCACAGAGGCAAAACTTGGCCAGCTGGAACCCGGAAGCTCTAGTTCTGGAAATGACTATAGACCTGGGTACAACATTTTGCTTCCTCTCCTCCCTGCTTCCTCACGTCTCCACTTTGGCAAGTGGAAAGCAATCCTGAGCACTCATCAATCATGTTTAGAGCCTAAAATATCATAAGATTAATATAAGGTGATGAGCTGATTCATTCTAACCAACTCATTAGGTGGAAGGAGAGGCCAACAGAAATGGAAGGAAAAGGACGATGCCACACTGAATGTTTGGTACCCCAATTCAGAAGCAATAAGGATGCGGATAAATCAGCAAAAAGAAACATGGTGGGGAAGAGGCATAGAGACCTTCTGCCACTCTCCATCTCCCTAGTGACGAGAAGAAGCGAAGAAGCTGGTGGGCAAGTATAATGTGACGATCAGTAATGAAAAAAAGAACAGTCTAGAAGTTTGGAGGCAAAATGGCCCATGGTCCCTAAGTCACACAAATCAATGAAAGAACGTCCACCCTCAGATACCCCTGTGGTGTGAGGGGGCATCGCAATTGTGCGTGATGCAAATGCATCTGAGGTGTGTGTCTGGGTGTGTGTCTGTCTGTATGTCTGTCAGAGAATAAGTGAAGGAGGATATCAGAGTGAGACAGGAGAGAAGGAAGAGGAACAAAGAATTCTTTTTGAGCTCTTTGAAAATTGGCATTTTATAACAGGTGAATATAAGATAAAGAAATTAGTTTTTTAAAGAGACCAAACTTCGTTCACTCTACATTTATCCCTATCATGTACCTTACCAAAAATATTTTTTTTAAAAAAATGCCTTTTTTGGACTTGCAGGCTGACCCAGTTGAAAATTCACATAAGATTATCAGAGAAGTATTTTTAAAAATATTTTTCCCCAAAAATGTACTACCAGTGAACTTACCAAATTTACATCTGGTTGGCAACAAGAAGTTGCAAGGTTATATAACTGCTATACTATCATTATTATATTCAGTATATACTTATTTAAAACTATTATGATTACTTAATAACAAGCATAATTTAGATTCTTTCTGATGATCCATGAAGCTTTTGCACCTTTGTGACAAGGCCCTTGGGATCAGTTTTGGGGCACTGAGAAGTGGACAAGGCCATAAATTGGGTCTACACTCAAGAATTTACATTCATCTCAGAATATACCCAGACACAGCATTTGGGGGAGAAAATCTGTTGTTTTCCTATTTGTCTCTCTCTCTGTAGGGGGATTTTTGGTTATTCGGATTTCTGAGGAACACATTTTATTGTTATGGACTTAGAAACATCTGTATTTCATATGCCATTTACCTGTAGTTGTTTTTCATTTTAATCTGGAATTACCTATAGAGTTACTTCCCCGCAGTTACTACACTGTATAGGAGGCAGTCTCCTTTAAATGAATTCATGATCATCTTGGTATTTTATGAGATTACAAAAACCAATTTGACTTTGACCCTAGGCACATAAAAAGCAAAAAACAATGATCCCACAAGAAAGGGTGTTTTTCGTGTTTCTAAGAAAGCGCCCGTGGCTGTGACTACAAATGAGACACAAGTGAAGCAAAAGCCTCTGTCCTGAGAAAGAAGATCCAAAATTCCCAGACTGATCATGTTCCTTGTGATTTTAAAGATTTTACTTATTTGAGAGAGAAAGCAAGAGAGGGGAAGGACAGAGGGAAAGGGAAAGAGAGAATCTTAAGCAGGCTCCAAACCCAGCGAGGAGCCCAACATGGGGTTCAATCTCAGGACCCTGAGATCATGACCTGAGTCGAAACCAAGAGTTGGGCGCTTGACCACCTGAGCCACCCAGGTGTTCCCCTTGTAATTTTAAAAGTATTTCTTCTTTTTCGTTTGCTCTGTTGAGATACTGTCCTCACCAAACAAACAAGAGGCACATTCTCCAAACCCACACCTTCCTTAAAAGCATAGTGGAAACTTGCTTCCTAGAAGAGCCCCCATCCTCTGTATTAGCTGAATACTTATGAACACTGAACTCTGAAAGAGAGGTTGCGCTTACTCTCGCTGTGCTGTAACTAACGAGCTCCAATTAGGAAACCGGGAATGCTACTGAGCATGCGGAGAATGTTTACATTTTCAAAGTTACATTCACAAATAAAAGCAAAGGCATATTTTAGATAGTTCGGAAACGGGAGTGATTCTCCAAACTAATACTGTAGGGATCCTTGCACCCATGGTAGCTTGCATTTATAATCTCTCCTTTCACGTTCAAATCTGAAAATCCCTGATGCATTGTAGCCCTTGGTCGCACTTCTTTGGTAATAAAGTAGAACTGTGTATTTCTCCCTCCCAAAGTAGCAAGGCTCCAAGGCTGGGGCTGATTTGAATGCTAATGAATTAGATCACCCTCCGAAGGCTGCCGTGGGAACTCAGACTAAGATTCCTTACAACACTTCATAGTGTTAGAGTAATCATATATATTCCTGACTCAGCTGCTAAAGGTAATACTTATCCACATAACAAGGGCACTTTTCTGGACCCCATTCTGGAGCCACGGTTTTGCTTTTTTTTTCCTCCCCCAAGGCTATGGAACATTCTCTCCTGGCAAACTACCAGAGTTTACAGAATGCTGTGGTTCTGAAACTGGGACCGCTCATCAATCATACTGCTTTTGAATCACGGCTTCTAATTTTTATTCGTGACACTCGGGTATGTTACTTAGAAGCGTCACATCTAGGACAGCTCAGACACCCACTGTGCAAAAAGAACCAAGGTTTGGGGTTTTGTTTTCCAATTAGACTCATGACATACTAAGCTTAATCATACTTTGTGGAGTAAGGATTAAAATGCTAATTGGCTGTTTCTAAGCAAACTGAGGCCTTTTGATTAATCAAGCCAGCCAGCTTTCAGTTTCTGACATCAAAATTTATACCCTCCATGAAAAAAAACAAGGCCACGGCTACATAACATTAAACCAACACACAATTAACAACACTTTGTTCTAATTATCTGTGGGCACAATTAATGTTAGCTCTACGGTTCATTTTTCTTCTTTGATGGCTCTTAGAATATTTATGGAGATTAGTCCTTGATGCATTGGCCTTCTCTAAGATCTGGGATTTCCCTACAAGCTCCCACACAAATCTGAGTAGGGCCAAGGAACACATTTATGCAGATTAATTCCTGACATTGGCTTTTTTTCTAACATCTGAGGTGTTTCCAACAAGCGTCCATCCACATCTGGCCCCGTGACGCACTGCGGTGACAGGTGCCCTCACACTTGAGCCCGCTACCTCCTGCTGAGGACGTTTTCTTTCCCTCCGCAGTTGGTCATAACCGATAAAAGGTTATGTCTTGATTGAACAAGCTTCCAGGAGCTGGAAGGCCAAGAGGGCTACTGTAAAACGGCGCCGTCGACGCTAACAAAACCCAAGGCAAGAGGAATCCTCAGCCGCCTGTGCTGGGGGAGAGTACGTTGCAGACAAGTTCAGTTCCCTCACATCAATAGCAAAGAGACAGGCAGAAAGACAAGGAGCGCTGATCAAAGGCTTTCGGTGATTGGTACAAGTTCAATTTATGGCAGGCACGTATTTTCCTACACTCTGAAGTCAGTGGGGGCCTAAGTTTTCAGGCCATAAATATTCTCCCCGTGGCTCAGAATGGTTTGCGCTGCCCCTTGGTGTGTTTGTTTGGCCGTGTTATTTTATGCTGTGAAGACGGGCTGAAGCACCACGGGGAGCTGTGGCTCGGGGGTGCTGTGGGGGCTCGAGGGGCTGTTAGTTACAAATATCTGTAGACAGACTAGAGGTTTGATTTGACAACTCCGTAAATTCAAAAAAAGAAGGAGAAGAAGAAGAAATAATGTTAGCTTTTAATCTATATGTGTTGAGTAGATGGGTAGCTCCGTGCACTTGCACACCTAGGACAGGCTAAGGCTTTGAGTCTAATTTCTGGCTGTAAGTACCCCAGGCCTCAGGCAGGCCCACTTGATGGTGGCTACTTGCGACTGGTTCAGACTTTGCTGCTTTTACCCAGGCAACTCCCTTTGCCTCTCCTCTTTCTGTTTGCCTAGAAAATTTGCATGAAGCCTCCAAGACTTGGTTTAAATGGCACCTTCTTATCTCCATGCCTTCTCTAAAAAGACTCCAGTCAGGCACTTCTACCTCAGTGTTTCATGGACTCTTGTACACAATTTTTAACATTTTTTGAAAATTTAATATGTATTATGTTCATTATTTCAATTAACATATTTTTGTCTGCCTTCCAACAACGTTGAGTGTCTCAAGGACAGAGAAAATGTTCTGTGGATCTTTTGTAAGTCTGGCATCCAGTAGCAGCCTACGCCCAGAGATGCCAAAGAAGGGAGAGAGGAAGGAGAGAATGAGAAAGAGAAAAGGAAGAAGGAGGGGGGAGAAGGAGGGCAGGAGGAGGAAATGGAAGGGGGGGATATTAGAAGAAGAAAGAAGATACCACAGAAGAAAAGGGCAAGACTATATCTAAGTAGCAACCGACCTTCCTGAGTGATATGAAAGCATTTCTGACATTTAAATAACCAAAACAGTAGAACTTTGACAAAGCATAGAATTGATGGGATTGTCAGCTGAGATGCTGCATCCTCCAATGGCCAGGATGTGAACACATGCCAATGACATCCCTCTCTGGAGTTTAGGAGTTCTTATGGACCTACCAGAAAGAGAAACAGTCCTCTCACCAGTGTTGCTGATTCGGTGGTACACTTCTGGCTTCCATTTTTGCCAACATGTTAAGAGAGCCTGCATAAGAGGGCCTGAAACCCACTTGGAGGAGAGCAGAGCTGAGAGATGGAAACGGCTCCCTGACCTGGTCTGAACCTCTGCATTCACTTGTGTCTCCATTCGTTGTTACACCTCCATTTCTAGTTCCATGAACATGCTTTTGCTTGTATCAGCCCAAGTAAAGCCTCTGTAACTTACAATTGAAAGAATAATCATGGATAGAGTTCCCTGAAAGCGCAACAGGACTGCCTGCATTATAAAGTCTTCCCAAGGATTCGGATCTCTGAAACTGTTTCAGCAGCCCTCAGACCCTCCTCCCATTTTATCCTATATTGAGCAACAAGGGTGGTGCCTGAAAAGGTGGGTTGGGTGCCTTTCCTCAAAGATGCTGTCCCTTTCAGGGTCTCTTCCAGACTTCTTCATTTTAGAGAGCCACTTATTCTTAACTGGATATGAAGAAACCTAACAGCCCACCTGCATAACTTTTTTTTAAAAGAATGGGCATGTTTCAATATTTTGTTAAATAATTTGTTAAATATATGTGTAAAAGGTTTAGGTACCAAGATTCTCATCACAACATTATAATAATGAAAATGTGTCAACGACCTAAGTATCCAAAGGAAAGAGATTAAATAAATGGTACTCTGCATTCATTTGATAAATTTCTGCATAGCCGTTAAATCATAGTTAAAGAACTACGGAGTACGATGGAAAAACAGTATTGATATATTACATGAAGGAGCAAGCTATAAACTGTACAAAGTGATATTTTAGAATTTCTTAATTTGATTAAGTACAACAGGAAAAAAATGGAAATAGACATGCCAAAATGTCAATAGCAGATATTTCTGAGCAGTAAAATTACAATTTCTCTATTGCTTTATATTTTTCTAACTTCCTGTGATGTGACTGCTACTTTTATAATCAGAAAATTGCTAGTATAAAGTTATATACTGACATAGGATTTTTTTTTTTTTTAACTTAAAGCCCCTCTGCCAAAGAGGAGTTTTTGTCTCTAATCCTAGCTTAGTGATTGTTGCTAGGTGACCCAGAGTTGGATACAAATTAATCAGGAGAAAGATATACACCAGATGCTTTAAGACAGGGATGTCTGGAGTTACCTGTCAGCAGACTGTCACAGAGTTTAAAGATGAGAAGGAAACAGTTAAGGATTTCTATTCAAACTGCCACCAGCATGTTTCTTTATAAGTTTTAAAATGTCTTTTTATGTCATCTTAGGATAGAAGAGGATAAAAGTGAGAGGAAGGAGAAGGCAAGAACTTAAAGCCAATAGGAACGCTAAGAAACTAGACTTCTTCTCATCAGCAAAGAGCCAAAGCTAAGCCTGGGTGTGTCAGACCGTATACTGCCAAATCAGGGGAGCCATCAAGGCGGGGAGGAAGCTGCTTGTGATTACAAGCTTTCCTCAGGCTCCGATGCTCCCTGGCACTGGGCATGTGAGGGTGCGTGATGCTTCTGCATCTGAGTTTGAAGATTCCGGGAAAGTTCTACTGAACTGGACCGAAGGCGTTTGAAGAGCTTTTAATATCACTCGAAGACTCTATCTGTGGTTCTCAATCCTGGCTGTGCAGCTGAATCCCCCGCAGGGCTTTATGACAACACAGATGTTGATTCTCCTTTTTAGACTTCAAGAGTTGGAGTTTCCCGGGTTGTCAACTAGGCATTTGAAGTTTTAGAAGCTCTTTTTCTGCATGACTTTCACCCCCTGCCGATTTCACTCCAACATTTCTATTTCTCTCTCCTGCATCAGGGCTTTTGTCCTTTCCACTGGAGCACTCCCATCGGTATGCTAGTGCGCCATCAACAGTCCCTGCTTTTCTTTGTTGGTGGTGTATTTAAGATCTTCTCTTATATTACGTCTGTCTTCGGGCATGACTGTCTCCAGTCAGCTGCACCTCACAGGAAAACTCAAAAGAGCCGACCGTCCGTCTGTATGTATTGTCTCCACCTCCTTTCTGTCCTACCTGCTCCAATCAGAAGCTGTTGTGGTCAAGCTTTTAGCTATCCCCGCCCCTTGCCGGAGCCAGTGATGGATTCCGTGCTTTATCTTTCCTACTCTGTTGGTGGTACTGACAAGGCTGCCCTTGAAATGCTTTCTTCTTCAGACTTCTGTGACACCTCACCTATCTGATTTTCCTCCTACCTCACTAACAACTCTTTCCCAGGCTTGCTGGCTAGCTCTCCTTCCCCTGCCAGACCTCTGATGGAGGGGCACCGCAGGCGTCTGTCCTTTGGCCTCTTATGGTCCACATTTACACTTGCTTCTGATGTGGCTTTATTAAGTCCTGCAATGTCGAATGCCATCTATATGCTGATGACTCTCAAATCTATATCTCTTGCCCTGACCTTGGCCTTGGATATCCAACTGCCTACCAAACATCATCACTTGAATGTTTAGTAGGAATTACAACTTCACACGGACAAAACAAATGGATGATCGTATATTCCTTCCCCCAAGTCGCCTCTCCTCTGAGCCTGGCCTTTCTCAGAAATCTACTATAAACCCCATACGCAGTTACTATGGCGGAAAACCTAAAAGTCACTCTTGATTTCTCACTTTCTCTTATATTCTACATCCAATCCTTCAGTAATTCCAATAGGATTTTTACTTCCACAACAAATACTTATTGCCCACTTCTTATCAGCATAGCATAATGGAACCATGGTAGAGCTCAAATTCTGACTCTCACACTTACTGACTATATAACCTTGGGCAACTTACCCAACTTTTGGGGGCTCAGTTTCCTCATCTGTAAAATGGAGATAATCATATCTCTCCTCCCCCCACGTGGTTATTATAAAGATTAAATAGTGTGTATACGTGTATACGTATAGACAGATAAACTGGAACAGTGCTTGAATATACTAAGCTCTATGTCAGGGCTTGCTACCACTCTCATCATGATTATTCGCCTCTAGTCCACTAGTCTAATGATATTATATTATATATTATTATTTTCTGTTGGTCTAGGTACCTATCTAGACCAGTCTACTAACAACTTCCATCTGTAATCCTAAACAATCTCCTGCCTGGACTTCCTGTCCTGCTATTAGCCCACCAAACAGCAAGAGTTGTCTTTCTAAAGCACAAGTAGGACCATGTTACTTCCCTAGTTAACAATCTCTAATGGCTTCCCTTTAAATTTATAATTATATTCAAAGTCTTTACTATGACTGTGGCCTATAGGGCTTTAAAGGGTCTGGCCCTTGTCTACCCCTCTAAATTTATCTTCTTCCTATTTTTTAACCTCATACTTGTGTTTCAGGGCAAATTTCTTTCTTCTGTTCCTCAAACTTGCCAACCTTTCCACCATATAGCTAGGCTTCCCCACTTGCAGTTTCTCCTTGTCCTTTGTCCAGATCTTCATACAGCTGTCTCCCTTGTGTTAGTTACTTATTTATTTTTTAAAGATTTTATTCACTTATTTTAGAGAGCGAGAGAAAGAGAGAGAGCCCAGGAAGAGGAGCTGGGGTGGGGAGGGGCAAAGGGAGAGGGAGAAGAAGACTCCCTGCTAAGCCAGGTGCCCAATGCAGGGCTTGATCCCAGGACCCCAGGACCATGATCTGAGCAGAAGGAAGATGCTTAACCAACTGAGCCATCCAAGTGCCCTCCCTTGTGTTATTTATACTGCACCTAAATGGCCCAGTAATCGGCTGACATTGTAGGTAAATACTTCTCTCATTTCTACCCCGCACTCTCTCAATGACTGTATCACCTGGTTTTTCTTATTCAGAGGCACTCATTTGTCTATTTGCTTGTTTGTTTGCTTATTTATTATTTAAGTGTGTAGTTTCTGTCTGTGTTCACTGGGGTTTTGGACCATGAAAATTGATCTACTTCTAGTATTTGGCCCATAGAAAGTATTCAATAAATATCTATTGACTATGAACTCAACATATAATTGTGATATGCAGACGGCTTTGAGAATTACTATTTTAAACTACCTCATTTTAAATAGGAATTACTGATTACAAAAATGCTTATGCTTAGCACTGTAATCGTCATACTTTCACGGAAAGGTATAACTAAGGAGAAAACGCAGTTATTCACTTTAGCACATTTAATCGCCATGTTTTCCTGCACAAAATAAATCTTTTATATAAGAAGCCAGGTTCCTCTGACCTTGAGGCTATAGCTAAGGCAACAGTGCTTACCTGGGGGCTCAGCACTCCCAGGTTGTCTCAGGCCTGCTCTCCCCCTGGCTGGAGTCTGGGAATCAGAGATGCTGTAGGAGTTGAGACTGAGCAAAGGGCATGTGCAGCTTGATTTATAGTCAAGTGTGAAGCTGGTCAATGAGTGATTAGAATGGGCAGGTGGGAATGTGCAGAGGGAGGCCCGAGACAAGCAAATCATGTATTTTAAGAAACATGCCTATAAGCAAATTTGGGGCCTGAGGCCAAAACCTAGGTCGGACACAAGGGAACAGGGAAAACACAAGGTTAAGTCGATGGATCGTGGAGGTCTGGGACAATCCCTTGACTCAGTAGTCAGGGGTGGGGTGGGAGAGAGGGGTGGTCCTTTGATAGATGGAGCTTGATCCTGAGTTGAATAAGTGGTCTCTTAAACACAAATCTTGAAAATCAGAATTTTTAGAAAGCAGAAAACACTACACCTGGCACTTAAAAGCTACAGAAAATGTGCAAGTGGCATCTTTATCACCCATGTGGCTCTTATGGCACAGATATAAAATACAGCAAACCATTCCTCCACCAGATACCAGGACCCTAAACAAATCTTACAATTTAGGCCCAGGGAGAGGAGTTGCCAATTGCTAGGCCAAAAGAGAGAGGAGGATGGGGACAGATGGAGAAAGAGAGAATATTAATTATTATTTTGATTGCTGGCCCTGGAGCTCTTTCTGGAAGTTAAATGTTTTATTTAGTAAAATACCTTGACAAGCTCTGGGAACGGTGCGGAATGAGGCCATGAGTGGAGTGCAGGGTCCAAGTACAGAGCACTGCATAACCAGTGATGGGGTCTTAGTTGAAGGAGAAGAAGCATGTGGGAAAGAGCTGGCCATATCCTCTGTCAGGCTGGGAACTGAGCTGTAGAAATGGGCAAGGGAGAAATGCTCTGCAGCTGAAGGACTTGGAGGAAACAGCTAACTAAAGATCAAGTTCAAATAGATAGTAGTGAGAATTGTGGGTAAGGAGAGAGTTTACTTAATATTGAGCAAAGAATTTTAGGAAACAAGCAGTGACACTGACCAGAAGGAATTAATTTAGAAAATAAAATGTATTTGTGCATTAAAATTGTGGGGATTAATAGCACTTAGAGATATCATCAATTGCATCCAACGATTGCTGGACCTAAGAGTTGTTGCCTGAAGTATAAAGATCTCTGTGAAAGAAAAAATACTGCTTCTCTTTTACTCAGGGAAGGCTTAATAAACATCTGCTGCCAAAGATATTTTTGAAATACCTCTTTGCTTGATTAAATGAAATGTCCTTCACAACGTTGTCTCAGTGACAATTAGATGAACTAAGAGCCATAGTCATTGTAATTAGGAATAAAACTAACAATTTAAGTACATGGTTCTAGGGAAATAAGAAATTACAGTAGCAACTACATTTCTACTATTAAATCCAGGTAATTCAAACTCTAGATGAAGCTATGACTTTCTCAAAGCTCTCAGATAACAACCTCGGTCTCCCTTGAGAAGGCTTTCTAACCTTCCTCGGGGACTTTCTGAAAAAAGCCCACACGTATGAGAAGCTCTGGGGAGACAGAGAGGATTCCTGGCTGTGTGCCCCAGTAGGGCTGCCAGACGTTCCCTAAGTTGACTTCTCTTCTGCCCCATGTTTGGTATCACTTGCTCAACCTGTCTGTCCTCAGTCACTCATGTGTGGAGTAGCTCAGTTTTTCCACTCATAGTTCTTGTATTAATTGCTAAATCCGGAGAAATAGAAAAAAAATGATATAACAAAGTCAGGAGCCTTAGAGTGAGTGCATGGAAGAGGCCATGTACCAGGTACCACTGTACAAATATGAACTCATTTCATCAGCGTCAATGCCCTGGAAGGTAGCTTATTACTATGATCCTATGTTTGCAGTTGAGTAAACAGAGGCACAGAACCTAGTGAACTGACCCAAGGTTTCAAAACTAGAAAGGAGTAGAATTGGGATTCAAACAACAAAACCCTAGGAATCTGGCTCAGAAGTCCATAATCTGAACTCTTTTGCTTCACCTTTGCCGAGGAAATTAGTGTAAAAAGGGCGTGCTCACTATAGACGACATGGTGGGCTAGAGGCAGAGCTACAGAGATCAAGCATAGAAGACAAGACCTCGCTGGGTCTCGTTTCTTCACGTTAATTTTCAGGCTTCTGTTGATCCTATTGTTGAACTCTACATTTAGACGTTAGCCGAAGGTCCCTTGCACCTAGCGAAAATGAAATGGGCTCACCATACTCAGGCTTAAAAGTTAACTCTCGCTGTTCAAGGTGCTAAGCCAACTTCTAGAAAAAGCCAACTTCACAGAGTCTTCCAGCATGCGAGATATCAATCAAGATCTAATCACTGAAATGTTCTTTGAGGACTGCTATGAACATTGAGGAATTAGCACGTACAGTGATGCCAAAGGCCACTCAGTAAGAGACCAACGGTTCCAGATTGTTCTGGAGGGCAGAGGTGGCTCCAGATCTCCTTCAAGTGCCCTTAGCTCAGCCTCACTTCTACCTGTTTATGTTTTACATGTCAAACTTCTGCACAGATTTTTTTTTAAGAAATGTGATTTTTAAATTAAAACTTAAAACTTAACCTAAAAATTTGATTTTTTCTTGCAGTCATCTTTATATAGTACTGGATAGTTTATTTATTCATTTGCTCAATTATTCATTATATTAGGTATTGGGAAAACAAAGTGAAATACCTCACAGCACCTTCCCTCACAGAGCATACAATTTTAGGAGTCCTGATCCAGTTTGAGGGCCAAACTAAATTAAAAATGAATTATTGTCCTATGTACACTTTTTAAGGCATTGCAATCAGAATCACGAGGTCAAGACTCTCAGTGCTACAAATTTTAACTTTTTGCTCATCAGTGACAAATGAATCACGATGGGAGATACTAGGATCCTATTCCTTTAGAAGAACTGAGAAAAGAAGACTTATACTCACCAAAACCGATGTCAATAAAAGAAGCACAGCACTGTCATTTTTCTTTAAACATGTAAAAATTGTTTCATTTCTTACCTCTAGAGCTTTCAATCTTTCCAACAGGAATTTGGTGTTTTCTTTCCCCTCATCTGCACTGCTGCTTTCGCTTCTCGAATCCTCATCCAGCACCATGTGAAGACCTTCCAAAGTTTCCTTGTGTTTTCTCTCTTCCTCTGACAGTTTTTCCTGAAGTGAAAAAGAATTACTGCTTTCAATAATCTCCTCTGAAAAATAAGCAAGAGTCTAAGGCTGAAAAGTCTGGAACCTCTCCATTGTTTTTGCGTTCTTTTTGGGGCTGAGGTGGAGAAGATTTTGCTAAATAAATTCTCATTGGTACTGTATCAGTAAAACACAATAGATAAATTAATGAATCCTGGCAAGACAAAGCCATTGGGTCAATACCTCTGAATTCAAAAGCCCTCTGCCCTGATGGAGAAGTTGACCCAGCCAACAAAACCTTAAGTGGAATCATGGGGGTAATCCATTTTTACCTGTGCCATGGAATTCAGCTGTACTCTAAAATGGGAAAAAGCAAATCAACCTTGATACCTGGATTTGTGAAGAGCTTACCTCCTCAAAAGAGGATCGTTAAAGTCACTGGACATGCAACTATTTAATTATTCTAAGGGAAAATAAAATATTATGAAATATTGAAATGAGAGTGATTTCAGAATTCTAAGTTGAAACCAATTAGTTCCTTTGGCTTGATGACACAGCTCTTAAGGACCCTTTAGTTCCTTTTCTAACACTCCAGGATTTGTAGTATAGCCTTGAGGCAGACATAAAATGTCCTTATTTTGTCTTTCCTCCCTGTTGGAAGCTCCTCACTCAACCTTATCTCTGGCAGCTTTTGGAAGTTGAGAAGTGTTAATTTGAGCCTTATGATTGCCTCTTGTTTTCAAGGGAAAAAGAAATGTCAAGAGAATATCATATGAAAAAAAATCTCATCCATTCTGTACATATATTAAGACCCTTGTGCTACAGAACCAGGTGACATCATTCCATCACACTATTGAATTCTAACCCAGACACTGCAGAAATCGTTGTCTTAATACAGCTGGTTGTCAACCATGTGGGCTAAATTGGATTATCAATGGTGAGAGACTTCTTTATATTCAGCACTAAACTAAGATCATCTGCAAATAGGAAGCACAAAAGCTAGGAATCTTCATCTCCAGGCCCTTATAAAATCTACTTAGAGAAAAGCCAGGTTTTCAAACTGTGTTCACAAAAGTGCTTTGGAGGTTCCAAAAATGTTCAACTTGTTTTTTGAAAATAAATTATAAAGTATATAAAAATAGGTCTTAATACATATGTACATATGTATTAATATACATAGATAGGTAGATAGATAGATAGACAGACAGATAGATAGGTAGATATACCTGGAGACCACATAGTAACTTGACCCATGTTAATTTGTTTCATATGGATTTCAAGCTATAATTTCTCCTGTCATCTCTCTATAGCAATGCACAATTGATTAGGAAGGTCATAGCTCTTTATGAAATCAGGCCTTGGCATGTCTAACCACATATATCGTACAGATATGTTCACTTCCATAGCACATATGATTTCAGCTCAGATAAATGTTATGCAAGTTTAAGGTGGACATCCTTAGGGCAGGACAAAAATCCAGGTCATGATAGTATTTTTATGGCTTTGATTCTTTAAAGTCTGGCCACTTGTCAGCCTTTCATTTCCATGATAAGGAACACGAAGCATGTAGTTACCAAGTCAACTTGGAAATGAAGAAGTCCTTTTATTTCTCTTTTAAGATTTGAGACTGTAATTAAACACTAAACTGGTACTGTAAAGCAAGCCGTTTTTTAAAAAAATATTGTCCACATCTATTTCTTTGTATGAATTACGGTTTTTCACTGCTCTTTCAGCCACTTCCACTTGTGTTTTCACTCTCTTCCTCCCTCCCTGTCTTCTAGGAATTAGGGCTCTACAGCTAATTAAAAAAAAAAAAAAAAAAGCACTGGTGGGGCAAATGAGAAGACAAAAGACTTAAGAATATGACAACTGGGTTCCAGATCTACCATTTACCAGCTAAGCAAATATCTTGGGCAAACTACTAAAATTTCAATAACTCTTAGTTTGTCTTCTAAATACCTAAGTGAGGTTAATGACAACAAATATAGCATACACATATATACAGTCAATTCTCATTATTTCTGGTAATTCTTTTCTATAAAGTTGTCTTGAACACTGAATTAGCAAATACTGCTCCTAGGGGAAATACAGGGTTAGGTTTCTGTAGGCCACATTTCCATCACTAATCAATACACAATTTTGTTTTATGAGTGCTTCTAAAGACACATTATTTAATATATACCGTTAATTCATTAACATTGAACGAACAGCCTACAGTCCTATGACGCATACCTGAACAAAGTTATCCAACACCTGTTTTCTCCATAAGGCGCATCACAGCCTTCTTGCCTTAGGAACACTAGACAGCATTTCAGCGATATGCTTGGAAGCCATTTTAAACGCTGAAATCACTCATAAAAAGCATAAAATACGAAAAGCGTGGCACTAAATAGAAGGCAACAGGACACTTGTTTACAGCAGGAGGTCAAAAACAAGAAATCAGAGTGGTGCCTTGTTTGACCTCCACTGGGAATGTGCATGTCAGGTGACTCAAGGTTTACATGACTCTGCGAATGTCTGTGATTTATTATCAAAGCACCACACCATTTGATTGTAAACAAATTTTAGGGAGTAGGTGAATTCAGAAATACAAAATCCAAAAATAATGAGGATTGACTGTACATGCACACACACACACGCATACACACTTAAAGTGTCTAGGCACAGTGCCTAAGTATTATTATATAAAACAACTGGAAACAATTCAAGATGATATAGATTACATGTGAGTGTTTAGATTGCATAACATGCATGGGTGATTTTACATAGTTTGAAGAATGGGCGATCAATGAGGGCTGTGGGATGTGATTTCATGGAAATGTAACATGCCTTACACTTTGACACAGTGATACAACTTGAACAGTTAAAGAGATGAACAGTGGGATTTTTGGTTGAAGGGAAAACTGAAACAAAGGGCTCCAGTGAGGAATAAGTTTTGTCCTTATTGGTTTATGAGAAAACCAGTTTGATGATAGTACACACACACAAAAATATTGAGACAGTAATTAAGTACAGGCTCCCTTATTTTACCCTGTAAAATAAAAGAGAAAGGATTCTGGGAAATGAGAAATAAAACTTCAGACACAATTCATTTGTTGATTTGTGCATCCTACAAATGTTTATTGAGTGTGAACTCCTGCCCATTTTCTGTTCTGGGTGTTGGAGATATGGCGAACAAGACAAAGTTCCTATATTCCATGAATTTATATTCTAATGATGGAAAACATGCTGAACTCCAAGTCAAATCAGGAAGTTACATAATTGTAGCTAGCAGTAAATGCTATGAAGAAAATAAAACAGCATGATGTGATGGTCAGCGATGTGTCTCAAGAAAATGTTAGATATGGTGATGTCAGCATAAGGTGCGTCAGTGTAAGAGGAAGTGGCCATGTGAGTGGAGACCAAATGATGAGGAGGAAGCAGTCAAGCAATGGCCTGGGATAAAAGAATTCCAAACAAGTGAGAGCAAAGCCAGTGCCTAGAGGCAGGGCTAAGCTTTCCTTACTAGCCGGCTGGGAGGGAGTCTGTGAGGGAGCACAGTCACTGTAAGAGCAACCATAGCAGGAGACGTGACCACAGAGCAAGCTGGAACATGGAAGGTCTTTCAGGGCATGGAAAGGGGTTTGGACTTCATTCCAACTGCAGTAGAGAAGAACTGGAGGCTAATCAGGGGAGTGACAGGTTCTGGTTTACATTTTAGAAACATCATCCTGACTGCCACCATGGAGAATGGGCGGTGGAGGGAAGGAGCTAGGAGACCAGTGGGGATGGCTCTATATGAGAAGAAAGAAAAATTAGGAACACTGTGAAGTTTTTGGACAAAGGCTTATCAAAACCAGTTCTCATACTGGATGGAAGGTCAGAAGCCCTGGCTTCAAAGCCCAGCTTTTACACTGTTGCACCTTGCTGGGCCAATCCTCCCACCTTTTTCGTTCTCTTTCCCCCCAGATGTAAAATGAAGGGGTTGGATTAACTGTGCCTTCCATTGCTGAAGTTCTAACAATTCAATTACTCAAGACACAATTTTCAGGATAGAAATGTCATCAGTATGCTCCATGGTGACAGAGATGGCAGGAGAACAGAAAAGAGCCTTTACATTTTGTAATAAGAAGGGTATTAGTGGGGACTGGAGAGCTAAAGTGTGATGATGACACCCCGCATTGTCAGTGGTTAAGCAGAAAGTGAAAAAAAGAGAAAATAGGGGCAATTTTCTTAGATGCTTACTGGAAAGTCTGGCAGGGAAGGGAAGGCAATAGAAAGAAGTGTAGCCAAAGGACGTTGCAGAGATAAGTGGAAACCTTTTTCAAGGCCTAGAAAACAGAGTTGTTTGAGGAACTGAAGAGAAAAGGTGCAGCACAGGTGGAAATGCTGAAGAGGAGACCTCCAAAGCAGAGGGGGCAGAGGATGAAGGGCACTGCTGGAAAAGTCAAGGTTTTTCAAATGCGGTCCCCTGAAAAATACCACTTTACAGCTTAATTCCCAAGTTAGTGTTTCTAAATCACTCGTTAGTGTCTGGCTTAAGTTTTGTTTTGTTTTGTTTTTGTGATGACTTATTTGATTTTATTATAACACACACACATAGACATTAAATAGGACGTACATATAAAATACTGTAATAGCTTCAAAATAATATTAGTACAAATACAAACCTACTGACTGCAATTTAAGACTTCTTTGCAGGTATTTTTTTGTCTTTGAATGTATAGTCAAAATACAGTGCTTTAAAGCCATGATCATTTTTCTCAAAGTGGTTATACCAGTAACTTTATACAGAGTTAGGTTTATTTCCTTATTTTTTTGCTTTAGACAGGTTTTCTCTTTAAATATTATTTTTTCAAATTTTTATTTAAATTCTAGATAGTTAACCTATAGTGTCATACTGGTTTTAGGAGTAGAACACCCAGTTCTAGCTTAAGTTCTTAAAGGACAAGGATTCAAGTGCAAGTAGTTCATTTCAGAAACACAGTGAGCACCAGGAGGACAGTGACCAGGGAAGAGGTGGGAGCCATTAATAAGGCATAATACTAAGCAGCTAAAGCTAAACCCACGGGGGCGCCTGTATGGCTCAGTCGGTTAAGCATCTGCCTTCTGCTCAGGTCATGATCCCAGGGTCGTGGGATTGAGCCCTGTGTCAGGCTCCCTGCTCAGCAGGGAGTCTACTTCTCCCTCTCCCTCTTCCCTGCTTGTTCTCTCTCTCTCTCTATCTCTATCTCTCTCTCTCTCAAATAAATAGATAAAACCTTTAAAGCTAAGTCCATGGGGGCACTCAGGAAAATGGGGCCAAACATAGGCTCAGAATTATGCCACCCCAGGGGTGAGGGAGTTGGGGTGTTTATGCACCAACCCCATGGGAATCCATGGTTGAAGCTACTTCCTGGGGTGTCAGTTTCCTGGCATTTCCAGCCTTCCACAGGCAGTGAGACTATGCATATTTCTCACATAAAAGTACCCCCTGGCACACACACTGATAGCTGGAAGTCACAGGAGCATTCTAGGTGGTTGTGGGGCATGGGCAGGGCATTACAGGCAGAGAGGAGGCTTGTGAGCCTCTGATGTGACACTGCCCAAGAAAGAAAGCCACATATGTATGCTGCTCAGACCAGTCAGTGTCCTAAAAGCACACTTTGCTGTGTTCTACATTGTAAAATGCCCTGAAACCAGAAGGTAGAGCAATCTGTCCTGTCCTTTTCTTCACTCTGGCCTCCTTAATCACTTCCCAGTGAGAGTGTTAGAGTATAATGCAATAAGGAGAGAGAGGAAGGTAGAAAGGACATATACTAAGTAAGGAGGTGAGCAAGAGAAAAATAAGCAAAGAGAAAGTGGTAGAAGACAGAAAAATCAGAGAGTTGGAAATATGGGGCACTGCTATACCCCATTGACAGATGACTACTGTCCATTTCAGAAAAGATAGCCATTAAGTTTATATTATACTCATAAAAGCATGAGAATATTTTTGTAAAAAATCAAGTATATGTATTCTATCCACATGTAAATAACTCATTTCAATCAGAGATTTTAGTTCTTTTGCCAAATAATCATCTATGATGCACATGGTGAAAGAGAGAGAACAGAAACATGTGGTTTTAAAGAAAACATAGTCTCCTCTTGAACCTCCATGAGAGAAACAAGAGAAATAAGCCATGTCTACGCCTGAAGATGCCAAGCTGTGAACAGAGTAAGTTGATTCCAGAGGTGACCTGTGTTCATGTTTTAGTGCTTTATGGACTTTAATCAGCAGTGAATTCTATAAAAGTGAGGCCACCACACAAACAACTCTCACTCCCCACATATTTCATATGTGGTGGAGACCATAAGCTTGTTTGCCTCAACAAATACCAGCCAGTACGCAGGAAGCTAAAGATTTAGGAGCTCAGTTAGTATCCAAGGGTTTAAATCAAACTTTGCCTTGTCAGTACATAAAGCAATCCTTAGAGCTATAAGTTTCTCTAAGTGGTAACCAGGGTAATGATTCACCTTTGGGGGAGCCCTCTTTTTTTGTTCTCAGCTAGTCGGCACCATCAGGCCTATGTAAAACGATATCCGTCAACACAAAACTCTAGGTTGTGTCAGTTCATCTCAGACACATGATAGTCCAGGGAGCAAAGAGCACGTGGTATAGCTCTTCACTGATGGCCAGCGACTGTTCACTCAAAAACACTGTGGAAGAAAGTGATCACAATACCCTTCCCCCAAAAGTATCTCCTTCATCTTGTGGTCACCAGCTTCCCCCAGCCTGCACACAGTGGGAATCAAGGAGGGTTTCATGTGGTCACCTTACTTTATAACTAATTAATTAATCCATCCATCCATCCAATAAATATTTATTGAGTAGCTCCTATGTGCCAGGCACTGTAGAAGATGTCTGAGGAAGAAAGGTGAATAAAAACACAGGTGGCTCCTGTTCTCACGGAGCTTAGAGTCTTGTGGAAGGAGACAGTTGATCAAAATGTCACAAGCCAGAGTAAAATAGCACTGCTATGTGTGTGGTGCAGGAAAGTTTTCAGGTGCTCCGAGAATCAATAATAGAAGGATGCAAAAGAAAGGTGAGGACAGCGTGGGGGTTAACCAGGAAATGACCATGAGGTGGGAGAAAGAACAATTTAAAAAGTCTGAAAGGAGGGAAATGAAGCTGGATGGGTGGACATGGCCAGGCCACAAGTCAAGGAATTTCGCCTTTACCCTGAGGGCAATGGGAAGCCATTGACTGTTTCCCTGTGCGCACAAGCGTAGGAGTGTGTGGAAGAGGTGACAGGGTAGATTTGTGTTCTAGAACAGCTCTGTGGTACACTGTGGAAGATGGATGGGAGAGAGGTTAGCACAGACGTAGGGAAAATAAGATATTACTGCAATCGTCTAAGTAGGAGTTGAGTGAACAATGATTACAATGACAATCTCACAAAATGAGACCTCATAGTTTGTAAATCATCTTGTAATTTTGATTCTTTTGTATGCAGCTCCTCCAACAATGACAAATAACTAACATTTCCTGAGGTCACTGTTGTTCATATAGTGGGCCAACAGCCGTTGGCATCAGAGTCAAGGTAGCAGGGCAAGGAAGAAGTTTTGCTCACTTAAAATGCAGATACCTTGGCCAACTTGGGCCCTAATGAATCACTGTACCTGGTGGTGGAGCCAGGAATCTTTAATTTTAGGGAACACCCCAGGTAATTCTCATCCATGCTTAAGGTTACAGGCCTCTGGACAAAGATGCTTCAGCATAAAACATAAATCACTTACTTCTGATAATATTTTGAGCTTGAATACTTAATTCTTATAATTAATATTTAAAATGGACAGATAATTAATCATCCAAACAGATACCCACTGGAGACTATGGGGGAGAGTGGCTACTCATAGTAGGTGACAGTAGGTGTAAATCAGGCCAACTGGGACGTATTCACCCATAACTTGCTAAATCCTACTTCAGTAATAGATGTCAGATATTGACCGACAATAGCAACCACTCTATATTAGTGTAAAAAGATGCCCTTGGGAAATTTCTATTTGAGTTCTGAAACGCCAGTGCCTACCATGTTATGATAGTTCCTTCTCGAGGATGGCATTAGTAGTTTGTACCTATTTTAAATGGCTTCTACAGCAAGGGACACTAACTTTCCAAGAGAGGGTCTATGTGTGAAAGGGAAACAACTCCACTGCTGGGAAAGCTTTTCTAATTTAAAAATAATGCTTGCTTGCTCCTTGTTTGTATTAAAAAGAAATAAGGAGAAGTCTGTCCATTAGTGTCCTACACGAGGTAGGAAAGTGGCAGCTGGTTGTCACAATGAGTTCAAAGTTTCTTTTTTCTTTTTTAAGATTTATTTATTTCAGAGAGAGAGAGAGAGAGCCAGAGAATGGGGAAAGGGACAGAGGGGGAGAATGAATCCTCAAGCAGACTCCTTGCTGAGCGTGAAGCCTGACATGGGGGATCATCCCAGGACCCTGAGATCATGACTTGAGCCAAAATCAAGACTCAGATGCTTAACTAGCTGAGCCAACCAGGCACCCCCACAGTTTCTGTATTAAGAAAAGTTATATTAGAAGTTTAAATGTTCTTGCCCCCTTCCCCCTCTCCAGTCCCACTGGGTGTGGAGTTGCCTGGCTGTGGTGCAAAGGCTTAATCTCAACATGGTAGCCCTGCTGTCTTCCACCCCATCCTTGGGAGAGTGACACTAGGTCAGCTCAAGACCAGAAGGGTGACTGAAGGACCCCAAATCAGAGCAGAGGGAAAAGGCAGTATGTGTCATGTTTGGACACCTGTTGGCATTTTATCTGATAGAAAAAGAGAGCCAACCTCATCTGTTTCTTGAGGACCATTATTTCCACTCACTGTGATCTATTCTGATCCAGGGTGGGAACACAGGCCCTTTTTACTAAATTTCATAGCAAGTAGAAATAAGAAATCTACATTCCAGTCCTAGATCTGCTGCTAACCAGCTGTGCGATTTTAGTCAAGTCACATAATTTCTCTGCCCCTCAATTTCTTCATCTGTGAATAAAATGCACAGAAATAGACTAATCCAAAGGTGTCTTCTAGCTTTAAATTTCTATGATTTTGATCATCTGTAAAAACTCAGCTTGGAAGGGTAAGTATTTAAAACACTGCTGAAGTTCAGAGATTTTAATACAGAATGCCATTCAGATTAGATCCAGAAGATACCGTGCTTCATAAAATCTCTGTGCTTTTCCAACATGCATGTCTCTCTCTCTCTTTCTCTTTTTACCTTGAAAAAAAACTTTCCTCTTTTTGCTGTGTACTTCTCTTGGGCCCTAAGATAGAAGTCACCTAATGAAACCTTTGCATTTAGCACATTCCATTCCCTACTTGTGAGAAACAGTAAAGACCTGGAGAGCAACAGCAACAGAGTTTAGGGAAAGATACTTCTAACACTCACAGGAAATCATGCCCAACCAACACTTACAGGAGGAACAATTCCAAGTATCTTCTGGTCACAAGGCTTTAGAAAAAAAAAAATCACTCATATCTCTATTTTTGTTATTTTTAACTCTGATGGTTGACACAAAGCCAACGTTCAGACTACACTGCAAGGATGTTATTGACAGTTTTACCGTGTTCTAGCACATTCCTTCATTTTCTGTTGGGGACTATGCTTATGTCTTAGCCCTGCTCAAAACAAACAAACAAACAAACAAACAAACACAAAACACACACAAAACAAAACAAAAAACAAAAAAAGGAAAAGAAAAACAAACAAACAAACACAAACACACACAAAACAAAACAAAAAACAAAAAAAGGAAAAGAAAAACAAAGAAGGAGGAAAAGAAAGAAAGAAAGAAAGAAAGAGAAAAAGGAAAAGAAAAAGAAAAAGGAAGGAAGGAAGGAAGGAAGGAAGGAAGGAAGGAAGGAAGGAAGAAAGAAAGAAAGAAAGAAAGAAAGAAAGAAAGAAAGAAAGAAAGAAAGAAAGAAAGAGAGAGAGAAGAAAAGGGAGAAGAAAAGAAAAAGAAACCCACCTCAAGTACCTGTAACTGTCTAACGTGAAGATGGCAAAATGAAACCACGGGGAATGTGAAGAGACATCAAACTGTCCACCTTTGGAGAAGCTACACTGTTGTAGAGGTTGGATTAGAATTATTTCATTTTGAATATCCAACCATGCGTTAAATCCACTTACTAATTAATAGGGAAAATACAAAAAGCTATAATTTAGGACTGATCACATCAAGGCAGAGACTTGGGTGACATTAGTCTGAAACATCAAGTTCCTTCCAGAACATAAAAAGACACAATAAATAGCATCTAGCATTGGTATAACACCTCAGAGTTAAACCAAACAACCTCATAATACCATTTTACATGCTCAGAGCAATGGGGATATCGGGCAAATAGTCTGGACCCCACTTTATAGACAGGAAAACAGGCTCTGATAGGTTATTCACAGTAAGTGGGAAAGCCAGAATTTAAATGCCGTTCTGATTTCAAAAAGTCATGTTCTTTCCACAGACTCAAGTTATTTCTTTTAGACTTTCTCCTGTGCTTTTAGATTTATCCTTAATGGTAACTTTATCTGAGACGTGGCCATCTTTCTCTGAGCGTGAACCACGCTGCTGCTGACGGCATCGCTTGCAAGGCTCCCAGGCCATTCTTCCAGGGAGTGGGTGATTATATCAGAGACATCAGGTCTGGCCTCAGATGACTATCAGCAGAATCGGTTTAACAAACCGCTTCCACTTTCATAGTTAATGATGATTCAATTAGTTCAAAACATAAACACGCACTGGAATACAAGCTAAATGGAAATGTAAGGCCAGTCCTCTGGCTGACAGCCGCCCCAGTGCGCCCTGGTGGCTTTGGCTTCTGTGATTTATTTACTCATTTGTTTTCTGGTGCTGGGGAGGGTGCATGGAATATATTGTCACTTTAGATAGCAGTTCAGCAAACACCATAACAACATTCCCAGGGATTGCTAGCAGCTTTTGTTCAGTCCTAGCATACTAAATTTTAAAGGGGGAAAATAGCGTCATATAAATCACTGGATTTTAAAAGAACATCCCAATTTGTTCACAGTTCAACATTACCACTGTCAGGAAAAACATATAAAACTCTTCTTTTTCATCCCTGGATTTGACTTACAAAGTGAACTAAGCACACAGTAAAATCCCCAAGATTAAATGTGTATGATGGATAAGAGAACAAAGTGTTTTCTTTATGTCTCTAATATGAACCCACGACCACTGGCCTATCAATCCACATCTATTCCACATTATTCTTCACTCAAAACACTCCTCAACATTGCCAGCTATCTTCCATATTGAACAGCTCTGTGAAGTTACATTAATAAATTTTCAGATGATGTTTTATTGTCTGTTCCATCTATCAGCAACATTTATTTCCTTAAAAAAATGTTAAATTCTAAAGTGACTTTACATAAAGGAAAACCCCACTGTGGAATAGGACGGTGTAAAAGCTGAGCCATAATTTTCATTAAAGGTATGCTCCAGATGGCCGGACATCTAAGAAGATTAGCAACAGAAATTATATGCTCGTAGTCCCTGGATGGTTATCTGAGTGTAACGTATGCATAGAGAAACCAACAAAAGTCAGAGTGTCCCGTAGATGAGGAATTTCGGTGGTTGATGGTTACACTTAAACACTTAGAGGTCATTAATGATCACTCATAAGTTAATGTCAACCCTGGCACTCAATCTTTCTCTTCCTTTTCTGCCTCCCCTTGTCCTGCCCATGCTTTTTTCTTTTTTAAAGATTTATTTATTTATTTCAGACAGAGAGGGGGAGAGAGAGAGAGAGAGAGAGCGCATACATGCACGTGTGTGAGCCGGGGGAGGGGCAAAGGGAGAGGAAGAGAAAGGATCTCAAGCAGATTCCCCACAGAGTGAGGAGCCTGACGTTGGGTTCGATCCTGGGAGCCTGAGATCATGACCTGAACTGAAATCAGAGTCAGATGCTTAACCAGTTGAGGCACCCAGGCACCCCTTCCCTGTGTTTTAAAGGAATTCACACAGGACAGGGGATCCAAAGAGCCTCCACAGGGAAGCTGAGCACATGAACTGAGCAATGGCCATTCCCAAAGGAACTGACTATTCAGTCATTAACCAGTGAGTGGTAGGTGGGGCTCTATTACTGATGTCTTTATATAGGCCTGCAACAGCCACATGTCTGAGATGCCTGCTCAACAGTTTAATTTAGAGTAAATTCAACCAATTTAAAACTTACTCTCTCACTATCCCTGTAAATACACATTGTCATATGACTAATATGTCCAAATTTTTGTTTCAGGAAATATAGTCAATACCATATATATTTTTTGATAATTGCTGGCAGAAACTTATGTACTTTCTGTGTTTGTTATACTCCAGTGAATTGGGAGGCGATTGCCTCTGCTAGGAAAGAATTCTTTAAGTGTTTAAATGAAATAATAAGAATAGTAATAATAATAATAATAATATTAATAATAACAGCAACAAGAACAATAAATAGCTCATATGGAAAGGAGAATGTGTCATTCTAAGTTCAATAAACAGACACTGTATGCAATTTGCCAGCTCCCAATTATAATTCAAGACCGTCTGGGGCAGGAACAATGTTTTATATATTACACCCCATCACTACGCCCTGCACAACACCAAAGGCACTCGATGAATGGCCAATGTTGTCGAATATGATGATATTTCATGCAGATGGTATCACCTTGTTTTACCCCTAATGATACTGTGTGTAAAATTAATACTGATCTACTTAAATATTCTTAAGTACTTTCAACAGAAAACTATTTTGAAAAAAGTATTGTGCCATCAGAAACATTAAGCAATGGAGTGATAGAACATTTGCGTAGAAGATAAAAGCACCATTAAATTGATTTCTGCTCCTAGAAAATGAGATTTTGCATGCTTATCCTTTAACTGACATGCCCACCACATGCATCTCACACAAGAATACATCAATATTTAAGCCATAGAGTTATCTATCCTAAAATGTCCTGGGAATTTCTGGAGACTCAGAGACCCTAATCAAGGTACTCTATTCTTCCCACCTTCTTCCTTCCTGGGGTTATACCTAAAAGAAAAGCTCTAATGAGGTGCATTAGTTAGACTTTTGAAAGTCAGAGAGGGATTATATAGTTAATTCTCCTGGGGGCTCATGTCAGATCAGAGAGAAGCCTCACCTATTTGCACCTAAATGGAACTTAAGGATAAAGCAAGAATATCACATTTTTTCTAGCACAATTTACATAATACCTGCTCTCTCTACTCAGGCAAAACTCAGTGCATAGAGTAGGACCCAACTGAAGATTTTACTGAAGAAATGTTGCCAGAAATATTGTCCCAGTGTGCTTTTTGACATTAAAACTATTATTTTTATCCTTAACCCCTGAAAACGGCAGGAAGCTCTCACTCGAGGTGCTTCTTTGTCATCGAGTGGGATGTACATTCTGACAAGCCATTCAGAGCCACAGAGGGAGCGGTGAAGCAAAGGCTCTCTGGGGAAGACACCTGTAACCCTGCCAGATGATTCATCCCAGTAAGTGAGGGAAGGAAATTCAGATACACTAGCAAGAAATAAGCATGATCCTAAAAGATAATCAGCAAAGTCATTAAGTATATGTATCAGTGTGTAGCCACTCTTGCAAAATCATGTGCATTTAAAGAATAATGACCTGGGCAAGTCATGGCTCCAGAGACAAATGCCTCTCCTACACGCCTTCCACCTTACTCTGACAAATTGTCTTCTAGATTCATCTATGGTCATCTTAGTGCTAGGCATACTTCTGTTGCCACAGGGAGGGAGAAAATAGAAAACTAGCTAAGGAACTGGTTTCCTCTTCCAGGTCTGCTACTCACGGGCACTGTGGCCTTCTTGTTAAAGCCCCTCAGTTATTTGTGACATTGTTTTTCTTATATGCAAAGTGAAATGGCTAGATATTCAAGATAACTTTCCCTCTTTGGAGCACCTAGGACTTGCTAACTATCCTGTTCATCTCTACACCATGGCTGACCTTCATGTGTCACATAAATCATCCTTTGAAACTTATGGATAGCAGGGGTGCCTGGGTGGCTCAGTCAGCAAATCAGCCCATTCTTGGTTTTGGCTCAGGTCATGGTCTCAGAGTTGTGGGTTGGAGCCCTGCATCAGGCTCCACGCTCAGCGGGAGTCGGCTTGAGATTCTCTCTCTCCCTCTGCCCCTCCCCTTGCTCTCTCTCACTCAAATAAATAAATAAATCTTTTTAAAAAGGCAAGAAAATCATGGATAGTAGAGACTGGCCACCTTGTACACAGCTACATGAAAATGAACAGCTGGTAAACCTATCTTATGTTCTTGACTACCCACATATTGAGATTATCTAACGCCTTCCACAGCCCTTGTCTCCACGATACCAGATGACCACTTTATAGATTCTCCTCATCACCACAGACACTAGTCCTGAAGCATTCTGGCCATAACTCTGGCTACACAGTAAGGATGCCGCCCAGTTTTCATTGTCTGACAGCCCATGAAACTCAACTGGCTTTGTGCTCCCAGAACTATTCCAGATGCTGGTAAAAGATTGGTTCAGGCTACTCTGGAAACTCAGCTCCAGATGAAAGGCTTTGAACTCCTTGTGCTGAGAGGTGTTCCAGGAGTTCCTTGTGAGGATCAGCCCTGGGGCCTGGCTACCCACATTCTGTCTGCCAAGTTTATATTGTCTTTCCAGGGCCTTCCTTTCATCATGTCAAGGACAAAGTAACTCTCTAAAACTTGCTAACTGTTTGAATTTTACAAAAGGAACAGAGACCTCAAGTTCAGTTAACAGGCAACAAATTATTAGGATGAATTTAGAATTTTGTCTTATTTTCTTTATGTCCATAGTTCTCTCCTATTTATGGTTTTCCATTTCCAGCGGGGCCTTCAGACCCACAGGGCTTTCCTTGACACTTCTGTTTCCCCAGACATCTGTGCTAGTGTTATCCAGGGCAGGGGTCTGCAGGTTGGATGCACTCTATACTCCAGTCATTTTCCTGAGTGGCTCAGGGACTCAGCTGTCTCAATGCTGTCCTATTTTCCCAAGAGTCTTGGCCTACCTTCCACCTCTCCACTGCCTCCCCAGCAATGAGCTCACTGCTGTAACTAAATGACTGGGAGTAAGGTCCCTAGGTCCCCGAGAGATTAGGTAAATCCTTAAACATTATTGCTTACATGGCTCAGTTGGGATCTGGGCCCAAGCTGTTGGTCTCTAAAGGCTTCAAGCTTACCCATAATCCCCTGCTGCCCCTCACCAGGGTACCCATAATCCTCTGCCACGTTTCACTGGAGTTCCCATAATCCCCTGCTGCCTTTCACAGAGTATCCATAATCCTCTGCTGTACCTCACTGGAGTACCCATAATCCTTTGCTGCCTCTCCTCACAGTATCCAAAGAAGCAAAGATACTCCCATTTTAGTATCTTTCAAGGACCAACTCTAGGCCCACGTTCTGCAGAAGGTCAACGTGCCTCCTAAACAAAAGGCACCAGGCTGGCTATTCTGGGGGAAATGCTGGTGGTAGGTTACTGAAAACAAGACACTGGCTGCAGGGAAGTTTAGCATGGTATTAGCAAGAAAAATAAACAAACAGACAAACATACAGCTGAATCTAATGCCTTGTCATGTAGTGATTCTCAACCCAGGCAGTGTATTAAAATTGACCTGTGGAGATTTTAAAATTTTTGTGCCCAGCCCACATACCAAATCAATTAAATCAGAATCCCTGGGGTGGAATCAGGACATCACTAATTTTTGAAACTCTCCAGATGACTCCAAGGCACAGCCAAACGTGAGAACCACTGATGGAGAATGTAATTTATGCTACCCTGCAAGACTATGAGACTTGGAATCAAGAGGCTGAATCCACTGCAGCCTGACGCTGCATGACCCTTAGAAAGTCAAGTGTCTCTGTGAAACTCAGTTGCTTTAAAGTGAACGTGAACTTATTGTCCTTCCTATTTTGAGAGGTTTATGTGAGGATCAAAGGAGATGATGTAAAAGTGTAAACTGTAAAACGCGTATTAATTGTTCTTGTGGCAATTTTTACTACTCTCCCTCCAATGGTGATGTCCAAATATTTAGGTAAAAGTAGGTAATAAAAATTCATGGAGAAGAAAAAATGCAATAATAGTAGGGTTAGACAAGAATATAGTGACCCAAGAGACAGATCTTACAAGTTATTTTATAAATGAAATAAAATGTTACAAGAGAGTATTTGCAAAGGAATTGTTTTCAGATCATCACTTATAATTACAGCAAAAGCTTGCTAATTCAGACTAAAGTATAAGCTTGGCATTAGTGGGAAGAAATGGATTTATTATGCTAATTTATTAACTTAGTGTAGAAACAAAGTTTATTGGGAGAGTGGCAAACCAACCAAACAGAAAATGCTTGAAAAAACATATTTTGATCTGTTTACAAGACAATGCAATCATTGGGAGAAGATGAATGACTATCAATTTTTGCTCTTCATGTAAACAGATAAGGGAAGCATATAGCCATTGTAAGACCCCAATTCAATGCGCTTGCTCTAAAAGCTCCTTTCAACCTCTCAGTTTGCCACTTGGTGTACTTCACAGAGAATGTGCAGTAAATGGAGCTGGGATAGCAGGCCAGGCCTTCAGTAGTTCATTATGATAGTACCAGCCTGAGGTCTGGGTCCTGAGAGTATGAAGGCAAGAGGACCAAGAGGAACAGTGCTTTCTCTCCCCTTTGGATGCAATGACACATGGCAAACCAGAGAAATGATGGTTGTAATTTGTAAGTTGCATTTGTTGGTTTCCTCTTCACTTCTGTATCCCTAAGCTACTTCCAATACCCCTCTTTCCTGGCACCCCTGGTCATGAAGAAGTCTCACCCAGACTTAACCCAGAGGATTAGAAACTCCTAAATTTCTTTAGAAAAAGGATTTTCCTGTCTCCTTCTACCCCAAACCCCATGTCCTAAATTCTAGTGTTCTGAGATAAGCTGATAGAGCAAAGCCCAAAGATTTAACCCATTCATACTAACATGTGAATGATCTTCCCTTGGGCATTTTATCTTCTGGATTCTTTCTTTCTTACATGGAATGGTGCGTTCATGGATGGAATTTCAGAGAACTGTATCTAAGGGGAAAAAATGTTGGTAGATAGGGTCTGGGGATGACAGATGGTGCAGGGGGAGAAGATACTACCACAATGGCCAGTCCTGTCTGGGAACCTGACCTGGGTTCAGTGCTCTTGAAATCCATATTTTTCAGAGTTTTATCGTTTTCTCCAATTCTGAACCTTTAGGCTCTCAACAGCTTCCATGGTGCTAGCCAATAAGGTAGACTAGAGTGGGGCAGGGTTAGAGGGGAATCTGCCTGTGTGAAGAGAAAGATGAGTAGACAGATAGGGCTAGCTGTGTTGTAATAATACTCGCTACTGTCTGTGGAATACCTAACATGTGCTGTGCACGTTACCATTCACTATCTCCAATTGTTAGATGAAATCATGTCTGGGGAGGCACTTTAAAAATAGCAGCCTTTCTAGTTAGCCTTGTTATGCCCATTATGGAGAAGAGAAAAGGGAGACTTAAGTTGATTAAGTTGCCCAAGATGACAAAACTGAGTGAGAAAAACAAGATCTACTCCCGGGTCTATCTCACCCTGAAACTTCTTCTTTACTTTAATTCCCCTTCACACATTCTCCAACCACAATCCTTTTTAAAAATGCATTATTTATTTATTTATTTATTTATTTGAGAGAGAGAGAGAGAGAGAGAGAACGTGCATGCAAGCGGTAGGGAGGAAGAGGGAGAGAGAGAATCTCAAGCAGACTCTGCTGAGCATGGAGCCTGACATGGGGCTCGATCTCACGATCCTGAGATCATGACCTGAGCAGAAACCAAGAGGTGGGCTCTCAACTGGCTGAACCACCCAGGTGCCTCTAACCACAATTCTTTATTTGCATAGTCCCTAGAAAGTAAGTGGCTGCTGAGGGTTCAAAGCATCCTTTTTCATGATCTACAACTTTCCTTTCCTCAGACTGTTTCTCCCCATTATTAATCTGAATGAGTTCTTACATAGGAAAAAGAAGAAACACAAAACACTGTTCGCATCTGTATTAGAATGAGTGGCTGACAGACTGACACGGGATGGAGGGGACAATGCATGTTCAATGAACTTCTCCACTATCTCCATCCTTTCAGAGCCTGAGGACTGACAAAGCCTGGTGCATGGGGGCTAAATCCTCCACCTTTGGGCACCGGCACAGCTGGTGCGGGCCTTCAGCATCCGCAGATTCAACAACCTCCCCTTCCAGGCAAGAGCAGCGTGTGAGTGGGAGAGAAAGCGATCGTTGACTTTTCGTTGACCTTCTACATTCCCTTCCACCTGTAAGTCAAACTTCTTTATGAACCGTTTTCCTCCTCTCCTCCTCACAGAGTTGGGCTGGCTAGCAAAAGCTTCCAGGATCATGGAGTTGACTCACTCCCAAACCTAGTGACATTAGAATTACCTGGGGACATTTTTAAACATACCAAGGCCCAGGCTCTTCTGCTGGAAGAGACGTTCCAGGTCGAGACCCAGGCAAGCTGAGAGCTAGAACACAGCCCAACCCTTTGTCTTTCAGTTGAGATCTGGGAAAGTCACGCTGGCAGATGGCCAGTTTTTCCAAGGCCAGAAAATGCACCTTGGGGACAAGCTCCTGAGCCTGCCAGAGCTGTGGTTCTACCCCTCAGATCTGCTGGATCCGACCAATTAATGCCTAAATTCTGCAACAACCTCGACGCAAATGGCAGACCGCTCTCCTCTCACCCCACAGACGGTGATTCCTCTTCCTTGCCATGCAGTGCTTGGTGTGCAGTCAAAATCAATAAGGACAACAGAGCTGAAAGGTTACCGTAGACGAGCTCTCTGTAATGAAGGTGTACTTTTTTCCCAGCAGGTGCTTTCCACTTCTTTCTTAACTCTTTTCTAATTCCAAAATTGTCCATTTCCCCCCACAGACTATTTTATCTCCATTTTACAAAGCATTGATAAGCCAAGTCCAAAAACAAAGAGAATTATAGTTTTGTTGCTTCAGGTGAGTTACAAAAATAGGATCAAACTCAAGAATGGTATTGCCATGATTGTGCTCTGTTCAAATTCATTTGTTTCCTAAGAAGAAGAAATAAGAGATGTGCCTGGTTAATGAGCTGAGCTACCCAAAGTATTTGCACGAGCCACACACTTACTAAAGGGCAACGTCTTTTGGTTTCTACCCACAGAACCTCCTGACCTAAGACATTTACTGGGTATTCCAAAGTAAAGTCTGGCCCTCCGTGAGATGAGCTGAGGAACGCGGCTCTCAGGTTCATTGCCAATAACCAGCTCACCTGTAGGGAGAGAAGGTGCTTCTCCAGGGCACCAACTTATTCACAGGTTACGTTTGTTGTAACGGAGAGACCGTATTCTGCTTTGACTTGGTGAGAGTTCCGTTCAGGGTCAAAACATCTAACAGGGAAAATATTCATGTCTGAGCACAGAATTTAGACAGAAATCGAGAATGAGAGAGTCAGAGCCCCTTAAACCAGGGAATTTAAATTCCCAAGAAGAACGGAGGTAGCTATTTAAACTCTTAGTGATATTATTTAAAACTACTTCTCTGTTCCTTTCAAAGTATTTAATATGACTTTGGCATTTCAGAGGTGAATGCTTTCCTCAGTCAGATGCCCCCGTATGAGATTGTTTTGAAAACTTCTGGAATCCGGGAAAGTCTTCTGTAGAGCGCAAAATCATAAGTTCGTCTCAGAGAATAGTTTCAAAGAGAAAAGGGATATTTTATGAAAGACAATGTTTTTGGCTGTCCCGAACCTCATCACAGGCCTTGGTTTTGACAAATCCTACCTGCTTTATCTAAACTTACTATGTGAATGGAAGATGTTGCTTGAAACAAAATAAAAAAGAACACAAGGAGGAAGAAAACCGTTTCCTCGAGGATCAGTTTGAGCCATTTAAGACTTAACGTACAATAAAAATACGCCCTCTATTACCATTACTCACTTCAGCAGCTATTCAAAGTTCACAGCAATTCAAAGAAAAGGCCAAATTTCTTAAAGCAGAATCAAAGGCACTTGAGATTTCCTGAGATTACAGGCCACAGATATACATAAAAGAGCTCAATAAAAATATTTCAGGTCCCATTGTGTATTATAATTTTATAAATACCCATGCAAAGGCTTAGCCACTCTATCAGCAGACACTCAATAGAATTTTAAATCATTTTTTTTTTCCAACCAGTATGCACCCACGGAATGTACTCACTTTTGATCTGTTTTTGCATCTGTTTACCACATTTTATTTAGGTTAAAAAAGAACAACAAAACAACCCCACTTTTCTGAATAACTTGGATGAGTTACAGACAAGCTCTCTAAAGAGTTCTAAAGAATTCAGTTCTCTTGGCTAATTAACTGCCAGGGCACTTATGAGACAAGTATTGTGCGTGAGAGAATCAGCATAGATGTGTCTGCATGCACTGGACTGAGAACAGGGCTTTGAACCTCAAATCCCTTTTCTTCTTTGCAAAGCAAGAGAACAGGGATGGTGGAATGGATGGATGGATATTAAAGCATCTCACAGGTTCCCAATGTGCTTGCGGACCAGAGGAGTCAAAATGACTCCTCAAACTTGGAAATGACAAAACAATGGAGATGGTCCTAAGGAGGGGCCCAGATAGCTCAATCTGTGATGATTCCCTCGGCTCATTCTGCTAACTCAGCCAGAAAATAGAGCCAGCAATCGTGTAGCTTCCAAAAATCACAGAGATTTCAATTTTGCCTTGTGTTTACATATACTCATGAAAAAATGGTTTTATGTTAAAAGTTTGAAAAGTTCACACTTCAAATATGCTATCGAAAAGAGCTTTCTTAGGTAACTTTTGTAATTGATTCTTTAATTTTTCAAACTTACCTTCTATTTTTAGTGCACTGAAATTTTTGAATTTGCTTAAGTCATTACAGGGAAAAAGAGGTGAAGTTTAAAGGCAAAAATTTCCTGCCCCTGATAAGAATGAGAATTTGTGAAATAAGTAACATCTCTACCGGGCAGCCCTTGAGCTTCGGTGAAGAAGGTCCCAGCCTATGTCAGGTGCTTTCCATGTGCATAAAAAGATATGGGTATATTCGTGATGACTGACAGATTTTAGGATAACTAGAAAGGGTCCCTTTCCCCAAGCATCACCTGCTTCATCACATCTGAGAATACTTTGAAGGAACTACTTAAGGAAAAATTCATTTTTGATTTTCAATTAAATCACTTCAAATGGAAATGATTTGGGTAACATACTGTATTGCTTTAAATACAGGCTACAGCATCAATGACTGAACATAAGCCTCCATTGGAAATAATGGAGCTGGGCTCAGAAATCACACAGTTCAAGGCTCTCCATGGAGGTGGGCAGAGCAAAGGGTTAAGGAGAGGTAGCCTCGGACACTAGTGTAATGTGCTCTCTGCTGGGACAATGACTCAGGCACCTCTCTGTGTCATCTCTACACTTCATTGTTATGGCGATCTGCCCACTCTGCTTTAAAGGGTAGGAAGGACTAACATAATATAATAAAAAATATTATTTAAAAAAAAGGAAAAAAAAATAAAGGGTAGGAAGGAGCTCAGACAACCTAAGGAGGGTAATGTGTAACTTTGGGCAAGCTTTTTAACCTCCCTGTGCCTCAGTTTCATCTTCTGTAAAATAAGGAAAGTTATAGCACCTATTTCAAAGGGTTCTTGTGAAAATTCAGTGAGTTCACACTTGTTAAATGATTAGAATATGACCAGTACATAATAGGTGCTCAGCAAGTGGTAGCCAGTCGTGGGTCACCAGACCACACAGGATAGCAAGGAAGTGTCAACATCCCAGAGTTCTAAGAACAGGAAGAACACCTAGAAATCCTCTCTCTGTTCTGAGGGTTGTCTTTAACACATTTTTATTTAGTCCCTGTATAAAAAAAAATAAGCCACTATTTACAGACTAAAAAACTACCCAGAAAAACCTAAACTGGAATCTTCTTTTGAAACATTAGACCGTCCGTCCACACTGGGGCGTACTTCTGGGTGAGCCCGCTTCCCTTAGACCAGACAGAGGCTCTTCAGTTTGCCACAGTCCCCACTGCTCCCTCATAATGTTTGGCATGAAACCACATGTGGGTTGGTATTGTGTAGTTTTCAAAGGCGAGGCTTTTGTTTATTGATAAAACAAACCAACCCCCCAAAACTTTCTCTGCATTTATTTCCTTTCAACAGTGGAAAAAGAGCGTGCAAACCCTTAGAGAACTCTTGATTTTTCTCATACCTGGCCACTTTGGCCATTTACACGGTTTGGCCACTACAGGGATTGCATATGCAATCTCATGTCCAGTCCAACAAATATGAAAAATGAGGACCCCAGAGAGGTTAGGTGACCATCTGAGGTCACAAGCCATGTTAGTGACAAAAGCCATAGCCACTCATAGGTCTTTTCCCCTCATCGGTGTTTCCGCTTTTGCACCCACTGTTTTCTTTCTAAATGAATCAGCTAATGTGGGTTCAATCCGTGTCCCGTATGACAAAGCAGAGACGAGAGGAAGCGCTTCAGCTGAGCAAGGAAGCACCAGGCCACTACAGATACAAGATGTCTGTAAATGGGGTGACCCACTGGGAGTGGCAGGATTCTTCTCTCTTAGGATGCCTGTCTGAAATATTCTTTTGAAGATTTTATTTTTAAGTCATCTCTCCACCCAACATGGGGCTTGAACTCACAGCCCCAAGATCAAGAGTCACACGCTCTACAGACGGAGCCAGCCAGGCGCCCTCACCCCCTTTTCTTTTTCCTTTTTTTGTCTTAAATATTCTGACGGCCAATGTGGAGGGAATGACACTCCTCTTGAGCAATGGCACCATTTCATCTATACTTAATCACTGCTTTTCATGTCTGATCGTAATGTTTTTTTCTAATGTGTTTCCTAACTTACTTAACTAGATGACGTCATTCCCTGGTGACAAGAATATATAAGATGACACCTAAGAACCCTCTCCCCCCAATACCTGGCAAGAATGAGCAGGAAAAAGAAACAAAGCAGAAGAGAAGGTGCAGATGTTCCTACTTGTTCAGGTTGTTTCACAGACAGTCTTTGAGGTCTCTTGTTCCCCGCAGTGAAATGACACTGTCCTAGGTCCCAGGTGTAGCCCCTTCCTTACATATACATAGTGATGCTATTTCTCTTATGCATGGGCCTTTCCCACAGGAGAAATGACAGGCGTGAACATGACATGGCATTAATTTAGCTCCGTTTACTTTCACTCATTTTTCATTTCTGTTTTTCGAGACAGGGACTCCGTGAGCCGGGGAGTTTATTCCCCAGCCCACCATCAAAGTGTCCCGCAGATAACTGCTCAATTTCCTTCCGTGTATCTCATTGAGGAAAGTCTATGATTTATCTCCAGTTTCACCACTGAGCTTTTGCCAGAATTGGAACAGCCTTCTTTTGAGGCTCACCCTTAGAAATGAGGATGATAATGTCTGCTTTAGAGACTGCTGATATGAGCAAATGAGATCCATTTTGTGCATTTTGTAAACTGTAAAGCACCAGGCATATGTGTCTTAATGGTCAGATGTTGTATTAAAATACTAGGGATAGAAGATGTTCTGAGAAAGGCTATAGGACTCAGGAAGAAGCTCATGACTCCTGGTCCATATCGAGAGACAACAGAGACTTAAAAAAAAAAAAAAGCAGAATGGATTATTAAATGTAAGCCCTGGTCCAGGAAGAACAGCGTGGTAGGTTTGGTGGCATCTTCCTTTGTGTTCCCAGAACCCATCCACGCAAACTGCTCTTTTGGCCCCTATCACATTAGCACATATTTGATTATTTGCCTTCCCTCACTACTCCTCAGCATCTTATAAATTGAGCTTTCCAGGAAAAGGCCTCTGTAAGCCAGGCATCTTTGCACCCCCAGCACTTAGCTTGGTGTCTGCTAGGAAGTGTTGGGCTAATGCTACTTGAGTGTGACAGACAGATAACACCTGCCCTGCCCCCCACCCCCGCCAGAGATATCCACATCCCAACCCCTAAAGCCTGCGAATACGGTACCTGACACAGCAAGAGGGACTTTGCAGATATGATTAAACGAAGGATCTTGAGATGGGAAGATTATCCTGGACGGGCCCCCTGGAATCACAGATCTTTGTAAGAGGGAATGGGGGGAGGAGGGTCAAACTCAGAAGAGGGAAATACGACGATGCAACCAGAGTCTGGAGTGACACAGTTTGAAGATGGGAGTTAAAAACCACAAGGCAAGGACTGCTAGAATCTGGAAAAACTGAGGAAACAATTCTGTCCTAGAGCCCGAGGAAAGAATGTTGCCCTGCCAGCACCACGAGTACAGACTTTTGACCTCCAGATTTAAAAGAGCATAAATTCGTGTGGTTTTAAGCCACTGAATTTGTTATAGCAGCAATAGGAAATGAAAACACTTTGGTAAAAAGTAAATGAATAACTATGATTTCAATGAATGAGGAAATGAATGAATAAAGACAGCTCTAGATAGAAAGGGGAAAGACCCAGGTTCAGGTTCCAACAGCCAGCTGGGTAAGCTGGGCCCCGACATTTATTCTCTCCGGAATTCCTCAGCAGGAAGAGCGGAGGGCATGGAGTCAGATCCATTAGGGTGCAAGGGCCTTGGAGGCTACTTCAGGCTGTGCATTTGGGGCAAGTGCTCTCCCTCTCTGAGCCTATGTCTTTGTCTGTAAAATGGCGACAGTGACATTACTGTGGTGGGGACTGAATGAGCTACAATCTAGTCACGTTCAGTGGGACTCTGAATGAGGCAAATGGGAAACTGTGGTCACATAAAAACGTGACTCATGTTTTTTCACGCGCAAACCTTGAAATCACGAAAATTCTCCAAATTAAAAAGGAGTCAAGGATTGCACAGTCGTAAAGCTGGTAAACTGTGAACCACTGGCTGCCTCATGGTGGGTCTGCTTCAGCTGCTGAACAGAAAAGCCACTGTCCTTTGAGAGAATCCATGCTGAATTATGCAAGCTAGACACAATATAAATAACAAATTATGAGAGGTCTTCAGGAACACACCCCTAGAACAAAATATGACCAGCCTTTAATGCATGCAAAGCAATTAGCAGGGGCCTGGAACACAGGAAGCTATTACTCTGCTATTATTATATTAACTCAGTGATAAAAGCCTCAGGATAAACACTTCCATGATGGAAAATGAAACAAGCTCTAGCTTCCCCATGGGCCTAAGCTTTTCCTGGGCCTCCGGCTCCTGTCAGAGAAATCTCACAGTTGGAAAATCTGAGTCAGGTGTGCTAATAACACCCCATATGACGAAGCAATAAATTTTCCAGCTTTTACCTGAAACACAGAATCTGGCTTCAGGGAGGTGTTAACTATGTGCTCCCCCAGCATCACCACACACATCTTGCACACCCTCTTTTGCTCCTGCTGGCCGTATTTAGACTAGGATTTGTGAGATGGCAGGGACCTTCCTGGGACTCAGTGCCCCCCAGCAACACTCCTCTTTCTCTTCTCTTCATTCTTGCTCCTTGAACCCCCAGAGAACAAGGTTGTGCCTGTTACATACTAGAAGCTCTCAAGAAATATCTGTTGAATGTATAAGTGATTTTATGGATCTTACAAGCCATGTCTCTCTCCCATTTTCTGGACAATGAGCCACAGGCCAATTAGAGCGATGACTGAAAAATCCCTTCCATGTAGCATTAATTCAAGTTAATAACTGTCTCCTCCCCAGAGAGGAGAGCTAATTTCTCAAATCCAATAGACTGGGTTATAGAGAGGAAATCGTTTTAAAACACATTTTTAAAACTGTATCTGTTTTTCTAAGGAGCTTACAATTTCACAAAATGAAATCTGATGGTACGGGTCAACACCGCGGGTTTGGCTAGTAAGTGGTGGGGAGATTAGAAAGGAGAGATCAAAAGAAAACAAGAACCTGAATGAAACAGAACCATCTTGAGGAGATGGGGAAAGGCCCAAGAGCAACACTGAGTGATTTAGCTCTAACTGAAGCCTGGGGTTACCTGTGAGGGGGAGTGAACGACTTCAGTCTCTGAGTCACAGGACTCCCGGAGGCTGCATAGAACCACTTAATGCAGAACCAAGTCCCGTGTTTGACCTGTACCTCCTTTTTCTACCGAAGCACACATGATGCCTAGGAAAGATCCAGAGCTAGGAGGACTTAAATCCTTATCCTGACTTTAGGCCACTACACATGGGGAAAAGCTGAGCATGCCTTCCTCGTGTAAAGACCACCCCTCCAGAAGAATCTAAACCCTCCCCCTAGAAATGGATGTCAGTGATTTTTTTTCCTACTGTCCTTTGGGACTAATTGTAATTCCTTTCCTGGTAAGAAGTCAATGCCTTGCACTGTTTTCCCTGGAGATGGAGAACAGTTGTCCCCATTGTCATAAAGTAGCCTGTATGCTTCAAGAGTCAGCTACCTTGAGCATAAACTTATTAAGGTTAACTCTGCCTACATTTTTTAACTTCATACAATACTGTGACTTTGGGGGAGCCCTGGGTGGCTCAGTCAATTAAGCATCCAACTCTTGATTTTGGCTCAGCTAAGGACCTCAGGGTTATGGGATTGAACCCGTGTTGGGGCTCCATACTCATCGCAGAATGTGTTTGAGATTCTCTCTCCCCCTTTCCCTCTGCCTCTCCTCTCTCTCTCAAATAAATAAATAAATCTTTAAAAAAAATACTGTGACTTTTATTATCAGATTTCTCCCAACCTTCATAACAAGTTGGGTTGTAGACTGCTGAATCCATAAATTCAGGGAAAATCATGTGACATGATCTGTACCAGTGGGGTTTCTATGCGTGCCTCCCCAGACACACTAGCTTTTCAGCCAGCAAAAATCTAGGGCTGCCCAGTGATTACCACAAATGTCTACTCATTTCCTTGCCTTCTTTAGCTTTTAAGCTTCCTATGCAGAGTTGTGCAATGGATATCAGTTCTCCATTGTGATTTGAAGTCTTCTATTTCAATAACAGTCTTCAATATATCTATGTTGAGTGCCTGTGCTCCTTCTGCTGTATTTCATTTCCCCATCCTGCCAGAGCCTTCTTGTCTGTGTGGCCAACTTTGGTCATGCTCAGATTAGATGCCCTGCTTGCCACCTTGGCTGCTTTGCTAGTATTAAAGAGCCATGGAATGAGGACTATCAGAAGACAAAGACTGGTTATTTCATTTACCACTTACTGTCCTTGGACCTCTTTAGACTTCACATTGCTCAAGGTTCAAGGTCACACCCATGAGCACAGCATGCAATCATGACCTCATCCAGCTCTTCCATGTACTCTCAGTCTCACCATTGAGATTTTTATCTCACCAGGCCATTATTTACTTACCTTGAGCTTCTTATTCTCTATGAGTCTGACATGCAAATTCAGACACTGTATCTTCCTCTAGGCACGTCCTTCCTCCTGTTCCCTATCACTCAGGCCCCCAAGTGTCATAGCTTTGAATATACCAAGTGTTATATATATATTTTAAAGATTTTATTTATTTATTTGACAGAGAGAGACAGCCAGCGAGAGAGGGAACACAAGCAGGGGGAGTGGGAGAGGAAGAAGCAGGCTCACAGCGAGGAGCCTGATGTGGGGCTTGATCCCAGAACGCCGGGATCACGCCCTGAGCCAAAGGCAGACGCTTAACTACTGCGCTACCCAGGCGCCCCCCAAGTGTTATATTTCTTGGAGGTATGACACTTAACTACCTAGACAGGTTGAGTCCCTCCCCTCTGTGTTCCCAGATAATGCTGTAGGTACCTCTCCTATCGCCCTGACCACAGAGTACTATGATACTTTTATAGGTTTCTCTGTTTCATTATAAACTTACTTTTTGCACCATCCTATGACCAAATCTACAATTTGTTTCACAGTCAAGACTTCAAGCAATGAAGGAGATAAGTAAACGTGTACGTGATTCTTTAAGCAGAGGTGACTGTATGGCTCCCAGCACCGGGGTCGGGACCATACTTGTCTATTTATCTCTGGGTTAGGGAGGACAGAGCCAGAGAAATACAAGAAAAACAAGCCAACTGGTGCCCAGCCAAGAGTAAGAAACATGGCATACCTGATAGACCATTATATTAACAGCTTCTTCTTTTTTCTGCTCTGGAGGCCCTTGACTCTGCAGTAGATTTCGTACTGTTTCTTCCATCCTGAGAAACAAGCAAATACAAAATACATAAGCAATTTCTTTAAAGAAGAATTTGATTAACATGGGTCTATTCTAGTTAGGAGAACTATTTCTTTAGTATATTTTCTAAGCTGATACCTGGAAATCTATTTTCTCTTCTCTCTCCTTCATCCCCTATATTAGGAATCTGTCACGAAGTCCCTTAAAATCATTCTTCAAAATGTCTCTGAGTTCTCTCTCTTTGTCTTTACCATTCAGGTCCCTATGCTTGGCCTCCTGCATCTGTACTCACGCAAACATCTCCCAATATCCCTCTTCACTTTTAATCACTCCCTTTTAATTTGACACAATGTCACCACATTAATCTTCCTGAAATACCACTTTGATTTTTTTAAATCAATTTTCAAAGTTGACGAATATTACATGAATGCACTTTCACTGTGAACACACTGTTATGTCTTCCCAGGGTGGTCTTTCCATGCCAGCACACAGGATCTACTTTATCCTTTCAGTTACTTTCTGGTATTTCATGATGTAAATACTATCATAAATTATTTAACTCTTCCTCTACTGATGGAACTTAAATTACTTCAAAATTTTTACTTTTAAACAATAAACATCTTTACACATATTGCCTAGTGCACATTAATTAGTATTTCTATGGGTTATATTGTAATGTATATTGTATATTATATTGTATATTATATTGTATATTATAATCCTATTTTGTCTTATATACCTACTTCCAATGCCCATTCCCCAACGCCCAAATGAGTAAAACAAACACACCCATTTCCGCCATTGTCTCATGTTGTTACTACTTCTTGAATGCCAAACTCTTGCATCATTTCATTTCCAACCATCTATCAAAATCTACTTCAAGTTTCAGTACCTAAGAGACATCTTCATTGCCCCCCACCATTTCTTTGAATTTTTATAACCTTATGATTTACATCATTCCTTCTATCATTTAAAAATTTGCTACTTTAATGCTCAAATATCTCATATATGTATGTTCTGTCTTCTGAAGTAAAATTTGGTAAAGGACCATGTCATAGATTTCTTATGTGTCTCCCTCAGTTACAGATAAAGTAGGTATTCAGTAGATGCCATTATATGAATCCTTTGTTCATTCATTTAAAAAAAGTATTAAGTAGTTACTCTGTGCCAGGCATTGACCGTGCATATTCTGTGTTTGAATGACCTTATCCTTGGGGCCCATCCATGAGGATACATGGACCAGACACTTAGAGCAGACACCTGAATTAAATGCACTGAACACAGTGAATACTCTTTGGCCCCTAACCTGAGTTGGCTGTTTCTTCTAGTCCCATTCTGAAGCATGTATTTTACTAGTTTAAAAGACTAGTTAAAAGATCAGCTTCTTTCTCTTACTGAGAGCTTCTGGCATTGCAAATTAAGGTCTCCAGCAGGCCAATGAATTCCATGAAGTGGCAAGACCATTACAGTAACCAAAGGAGTATAGTTCAAAATGCCAACATTTCTAATACGATAAAACTTCTTAGCAGCAGAGTAAGGAAATTGCAGACCACCTGGGCCAGTCCAAATCTGGACTGTAACTGGGGAAATTCTGCGTCCACAGGGGATGGCACCAAGACCCACTCAGGGTTTCAGAAGACAGGAGACACTATTATGAGTACTCAGAGAATGCTTTGTCACACATTAATGTGAGCTACCTTCTTTGTGCATTCAGCCAGGAGAGCAAAATCTGTTCCCCGTATTTTCACAAGTCTTGTGTTATTAATGACAACAACAAAATTAAATAGTACTTTCAACTTGTCGAAGAACTCTCATCTATTAATCATTATAATGTACTTGTAAAAGATCAGTACATCTATGTAGTGGGTAAGAAAGCAGAGACACAGAAAGGTTAAAGGCTTCCTCACAGGATCCTAGTTAGTTGGGTAGGTTGGACTAAACCATTTTTCCTGACTGTAAGAGAGCAACCTCTTTCCATTAGGCCTTATTTACATCCAGGAAGTGATTTCATTTTATTTTACTTATTTTTTATTTTTCAAAGGTTTATTTATTTAGTATATATAGAGAGAGCACAAGTGGGAGGGGTGGGGGGGGGGAGGGAGAAAATCTAAGCAGACTCTGCACTGAGCAAAGACCCCGATGCAGGGCTTGATTGAATGACCCTAGATCATGACCCCAGCCAAAACCAAGAGTCAGATGCTTAACCAACTGTGCCACCCAGGCACCCCCAGGAAATGAGTTTAAATGAAGAAGAGTCTTAATTCCTAATGACGAGTTACCTTGGTGAACATCTATGGGATGCTGAGGCCAAAAAGGCAAAAACACCATTTCTGACCTGGGGAGAGCTTAAATACAAACTAAATTTGTATTTTAAAAAACAGGTGTGAAGAAGGCACAGATTCTGAAATAGTAAGTGATCAGAGCCAATCTCTAATATTCGATTTCACTATATGAAAAAACCAAGACAATCTCTTCAGTGGTAGCAGATTTTCCATGCTGTTTGCCAAATCAGTCACCAACAAGAAAGGTACTGATAATGGTGATGAGTTGCCCAAGATCAGGCAGTTTGTGCAGGACAGATCAGGGACTGGCCTCTGGTTTTCTAAATATTCATTAGCACGGAAGCTGCAGGTCTTTCTTCTTTTAATCCACTTTTCATTAACTTATAAACATTTGGCTTAAATGTGTCCCAAATGTTAGACTCAGTTAAAATAAAATCTTGTCTTCTTTTTCATAAGTTAAAATATAATTCTGTCAGTGCATATCTTGCTGAATTATCTCCTCTGTATAATTAAAAGTTCTATGCACAAGTTGTTAGATCAAAAAGAAAAAAAAATCTCTTCACCTTCCCCCATTCTTCTTGGCTTTACATTTAAAAAGGAAAAAGTTAAAAAAGAGGTGGGCAGGAAGTTGTTAGATTCTCAAGCAGCCAAGACCCACAGTAATACTATGAACATTTTTTCTGGCACTACTTCATGATTAATTAAAACCAATTACATTTCTAAGCTACAGCTTGGAACAGAGTTGCAAGGACCCACCCCAACCTTCGGTAAAAAATTAAGTTGTCTCATCTTTTCATAACTTTTATGAATCTGGTCATAGAGAAAATATTTTGAATCTATTGAAAAGATACTATTATTTATTCCCTGATGACATCTTCTTTTTTAAATTCTCATTTAACAAACATCTCTATTTATTTTCCTGAAGACCAAAGACTGTGAAGCATTATCCATTGTCGTTTGATCCCCAATGACATTTTACTTCATTTTATTATTTTGATAGCTGATGTGTGAGGGTTTGTGTTACCAGTCTTCACATAGAACAGCTCTACAATCTCTTTTCCAAACGTGGCTAACAATAAGCCAATTCTTTTTCCAGGCCAGGTCTAGGCAGAGATTTTCTTTTTTCTTTTTCTTTTATTTTCTCTCTTTAATTTTTTTTTTAGCTGCTGATAATTTAATACCACCCTTAATCAATGTCTTCCAGTATTTATTTATTTATTTATTTATTTATTTATTTATTTATTTATGTTTGGTCTGATCTGTGACTAAGTCCCTTCTTCCCCTAAATACTTGTCAAGTGGCTGTCAACTAAAAATAAATAGGCCAAAATTTTGCTTGGAGAGATGTAACAAGTTCTAAAGTATATTAAGTGAACTATTTTTAAAAAGTTAAGTCCTACACAAGTCAGAGAAAAGAAACTAAATTCATATGTCAACACTGTATTTCAGAGAGCACAGGTATAAATGTAAGAGTTTTTGCCTAATGACATGCTAGAAACTGATCAGAATGCTAGACTGAAGTGTTCTTTTGTGACTCCTATGATCAGATACTCAGTTTAGCATAACTTCATTTTTGACAGAAATAGAACAAAGTAAATGCAAAACAAGAAGCCACTCTCCCCAACTCAAACTGATAACTGATGGGGCTCTTCCAGCTGAAAGCTGAACTGAGTCCTATTTCAAGAAATATTCTAATGGGTGCTAGCTGATTAGTCACATAATACATTAACAATGAAATTACTCAATATCCCCTCATTGACTTTTCTGCGAGAGGTTGCAAGATCATAACCCATTCATTTCTGCCTTATTAATGATCTCTGAGTTTCTTGAGGTCCGTGGCTCTGCCTTGTTTATTTTATCTCTAGCAACTGAGCATAGCTACTGTTACTGGGTAGGTGGTCCATAAATTCTTTTTGAGTGAATGAGTGAATCTAATAGTTTCTTCCCTCATCCATGCCCTGGCTCCTTTTCATTTCCCCACAGACCTATATGCAAGTCTGAGTGGCCAGAGAGAGTAGTGACAAATGAGAGGCGCCAGCAAGACTGGAGGGTAAGTCTTAAGCTGTGACACTTGGGGCTAAAATGCCGGGCTCCTGGTCATTAGCAAAACAAACCAACCATCTCCCAGAAATAACTCCTTGCTCTTTTTGTCACCCTGAATATGCAGTCCACAGTCAGTGCGCTTCATCTGCAGCTAATTAGCTTAGAGGCCTGAAACAGTCCCTAATGAGACCAGGGTTCTAGATTCAGTCCCTAGCCTGGATACCCTTCAACACCATCGGACAACCTCTGTGCAGACAGTCCACTGCTCTGCTGCTGGGGCAGAAAGCACAGAATTATCTTAATGAAAAACATGTTTTGCAGGACCTCCCATATCATTTGCTTTCAATTTCTTTCTCCCATTCTACTCCCATTGCTTTGCTCAACAACCCATCCTACCTCCCCATTTTAATTGCAGTGCAAAGCTTTCTTCAAGCTTCGGAGTGGAGAGAAAAACCTACTAATTTTCAATTCTAACAGGAAACTGTTCATGTGGAAACTTTGCTGGTTTAGTATAGGGTTCCGCCCAACTGAACCATCTCGTTTCCTCAGAAAATGAGAGTTTCCTCACTTACAAGCTAGCACATCTAAGCATGTAAGCGGGGACAATCCCCAGGTCGGCTGTGACTTTGATGTTCTTAACCTGATCTTTGCTTATCTCCGCTGCAATGGTTAGGAACAGTAAATCTACACCGAAGATAACTGAAAACTGCCCTGAAACCGAGGCTCACTCTGGATAAATGTCGGAGTGCCGGAATCTCTTCTTTCTTTCCTAGATGATATATTTTTTTAATTCAGCACAAATTTTGCAAGAATAATACTGTTGCCCAGAAACCATAGTGCTCTAACTCACTCATGGGGCTGCAACACCATTCATAAACAGATTGAAAGGTACTAGTCCAATCTGAATTACTGCATCATATTCACTGCAGGGCCATGTGTATGTGAGCAGAAAGCACCATAAATTTTCCCATAGGCAGGCCGGTGCTGATCCTGCACTGGAAGCTCACTGCATGGGGAGAGGCAGATATGGAGAAGGCAGGGAAGCAGAGATATGCATTCGGGGAAGTCCCATTCTCCACGTGGAGTTGAAGGGAATCACCTTAATGTCAACAGGCAAATCGCAAGTGTTTTTGCTTGACGGTGGTAGAACATGGATTTGGATTTACAGATTCACGTGACTATAGAGTTCACACATATCCAGGAAGAAAAAGAGAAAGAGGGAGAATCCTATCTGTGCGAGTGAGTGCCAGAAAGAAGTGTAGCTCAGTAGTTTCTACTGTCCTGGTTAACACTTTGAAGGCAGGATTTACATTATATCCCAAGAATCCCTAAGAGGTCTACAAAACCGGTTACTTCTCTTAATGGAGTAGACGCTTTAATTAATGTAATAACTGCTAATTATGATGATGATCATGTTTTATTACTACAAAATAGTTAACAATTCATATAACCACCCAAGTCCAGTCCCATGAGTTCACCTACTTAACTTCTAAATCTATCCTTGTAATATGTCCTAAAGAATTCTTTGAAATAATGAGTTTTCAGAAATAAACCCAGATTTAGTTCTTTTTAAAAATTTTCTTAAGTAGTCCAAAGCATGAATGTTCTTTGAGCCTGATACAGCTCAGAAAAGACTTTGAATTGCCAGGATAAGTACTTTTAATATAAATGTGTTATTCGGGGGCTAGATCTTTATATCTCAGTATTCAAATTTTAGGGGAACTCTGAAGATAGCAGATAGTTCAATTTATTATTGGTCTTCAATATTTATTCTTTCTAGCCACTGTTGATACGAATAATAAAAATATTGAACATAACATGAGAATAGTCACTGGATTTTAATCAGAGGCTAGAAAACTAATGTAACAACTAGAAGCAGCATTTTCCCATTTCTTAAAATGAGAATTTTATAATTTTACCTTAGTCAAAGAATAATACAATGTGGACCAGACAATCAAGATTTCTTTCTTAATATTCACTGGGCTCTTGAAAGTTTAAATATAGCAATATGATGATGTTAGATACTCAAAATGAGGTTCGCCATGTTTCAGACAAGTTACCTCCATCTCTATAGTTGTAACTGTCTCCTCATCAGATAGTTATAACCCCAAAGAATACACCAAACAGATGATACTCTATTCTCTCATGCTTCAGGATCTGTTCGGATTTGACCCAGAGAAAATTAATAACTGAATGAAACGATTAGACTTGGTTCTCACTGGCAAACTCATCTTGAATTTGATTCTCATTTTCCACACCTTGAAGACTTTTTCTTTTTTTGGACCTTGACAAGTGTTAAGTCATTAAAGCTTAGAAACATCGAACCAACAGTCACACTGGATCTGAAAAATGTACAAGGCAGAACAGTAAGTAACTGGAGGCAATCTTTTTTTTTTTTTTTTTGTGAGTGTGTCAGGGAAGGGCAGGAAAATCCAATTGGCCATATTTGATATCAAACCGTAGTGTTAAATTTTCTGGACAAAAAGGTTCAATCATGGCAGAGAAGTACATTAGGAATCCACAAAACTGGCTTCTGTAGCCTCATGAAGGCCAATAGGGCATTCTTCACTGGGCCTGCTCTTTAAATCACATACTTATTGTGATGTTTGATCCACGATATTTCAGAATGGCTTCTCTTAAGCAAGCAGATATTACACAACCGTAGCACACCCAGAGAAGTGGTGTTATCAATTCCTCTCCCAACCTCAACTCCCGTGGCATAATATAGTCAGTATATCTCAGTCCCCGGCATTCCCTAAAGTGGCAGAGTTAGGTCTGGGGGCAGATATTCTTACCAGCCATGTAACTTAGGAAAAATTACATTTTCTGAGCCTCAGCTTCCTTGTCTGCAAAATGGGTATTTCATGCCAGCTCTCCATACCCCAGAGAGATGTTATGAGGATTCAATAAGACAAAATGTAAAATGTTACATTCATCGGCACTTGTTTTTACTGTGGTTCTAAAGACAGTTCTTTCAGAAATCAAGACCCTTTGAATCAGAGATCTTTTGGCAGTGATATGAGAAGGGCAGGGAATAGGCTCCTTGGGAGTATCAGCCAAGCAAGCTGGGCCTTTATGGAGGCAGCCACCTTCTTTGTCTTTTCCAGAAAGTGTAGAGAGATAAACCATGTCTCTCCAACGTTTCAAACAACAACTGGTTTGGAGGATAAGCTACTGTGTTGGTCATGATACTGTAGGTTACCCTTGAATAACAACCCCAACAGCTCGCTGACTTAAAAAATAACTAAATTTCTTATCATCACAAGGTCTGAGCACTGCAGCAGCCAGTATTCTCTAGGGGTAGAGTGGTTCTATGTTCTGGTTTCCCAGGACAGTCCAGTTTATGTCTATTGTGCTGGCATAATTATTAATAGCACCTTTTTTTACTCCCAAAATCTCCTGGTTAGATGCTAAATATTATAATCTCCCTGTCAATGGAAGAACTCAAGCACTCAGGCTTCCCTACCTTTTCAACATGAAGCCTTAGTCATAGCTGGGAAAAGAGAAGCTGGAGGATGTTGTAGGGATTTTTACTACCTCATTCCAGAAGTGTCACTTCAGTTTGGAGGCTATTGGCTAGAACTAGTCCCATGGACCAACTGCCACGGTTGATGGTAAATTTAGTTTTCTGAGACCCTAGCAAGGAAAAGAGACCCAGTTATTGGTGCTAATATAATGTCTTCCATACTTGTACTGTCAGAATTGAAGATGTATATGGAACCACCTCCCAGTGACTTCCTACCTTGCCTGTGTGACTATACAAAGTTGTCTCTAGGTGACTCAGAGCCCAAACTCAGGAAAGATAAGAAGCACCTTGTTGGTCTCTTCTTATTGGGTGCTACTTATCTCCCTCTGCTGGGCACTGAGCTGTCACTATTGAAACTCCTCTCACTTCCCAGCTAGATATTGATTGTCACCCTTCTTTCATTCATGCCAAATTGATTGCCAGCCTATGCAATTAGTCTCTCTGAGCATTCTGAATGACCCACAAATGTGTTCCCTCTGATCGAGGAATCTTCAAACAAACACCTTCAAAGTCTGCTTTGCTTTGAAGAACACACTATCAAGCTTCAGCATGACAGTGGTTAGTCATGTTTTTTGATGCAGCTTATTTTATAGTAAATTCTCTCAACATGGAAAAACAGCCTGCATGTCCACAAAACTTGCGTAACCTTCCAAATTTTATTGGCAAGAAGATGGAAGAGATGGTTTCTTAGTGGTGTTAGTGGAGGGAGACATCTAACGTTTCACTACTCTTCACCCAGCAGTCCTTGTTTAAAATATCATCACAACTTAAGGTATGGCAATAACAGGCATGTTTGCTTCTTAGAAACTCTGAACTGTAGAAACTTGTCAAGATTTAGCAGGTAAAAAGTGAAAACTGGAGAAAAGAAAACTTAAAATCTGCTTCTATACTAGATTAAAAACAAAAAAAGGAAGCATCAGAGTAACATGCCTTCCATATTACTTCCCAGAGTAACATGACACTGGGATGTCACAAGAATGCATTCTGTCAATCATCATAATCATCTGATATTTGGATAGAGATGTTTCTGCCAATTACCATAAGAAAAAGGAGATTCACTGCTTCCTCTCCTTGCCTATCCAAGCATCCTTCAGGCTCCAGCCTAAGCCCCACCTCCTGCTTTCCTGGTAACTCTGGCCCATAGAAGTCTCTTCCTAGTCCACTGAAAAGTATTTTCCCTGGGACATTCCACAGGAATATCATGAAGGGTTCTCATTAGAAGTTCAGATTCCCAGGTCTACCTGAGACCCAGTAAACCAGAATCTCTGGGAGCAGAGGCCAGGAATCTGTATATTTTACAAGCATATTCTTGCACATTAACCTACGAGAGTCTGTCTTATTCTCATGTCCTCCCAAAACACTTACCCATATACTAGCTGGCACTGTTAAATACCATAAAAACAATTTCATGTCCAGGTTTCTTAGTTTTACAACTATTTTGTTAGCTTGTTAGGGGCTCCAGTTTGTATCTCATGTCTTTGTCTTTTTTATTTTTTTAAGAGTTACTTATTTATTTTAGAGAGAAAGCCAGTAAGCATACATGGAAGTGGGGGGAGGTGCAGAGGGAGAGGGAGAGAGAATCTCAAGCAGACTCCACAATGAACGTGGAGCCCAACACAGGGCTCGATCACACAACCCTGAGATCATAACCTGAGCTGAAATCAAGAGTTGGATGCTCAACCAACTGAGACACCCAGGCACCCCCATGTCTTTTTCTATTACCCAAATCATGCAGTGGAGTATCAATTTATCCTCAGTGGGTGGAACGTCCCTAAGTTGTGGAGTTACTTCATTTGGGGTATACACAACGTCGAAAAATAGAGGGAAAGCATATTTAGATGAAACTAATTTTAATTCCAATGGCAGAAAACTTAAAAATAACACCTTCTGTAATATGAATAATTATTTGCTCATTTATTCATTCACTCACTTATCGCCTCATTCATTTACCTATTCCTTTATTTGATAATAATGCTTATGATGTGTTTTGTGTTCTAACTAGCCACCCGAGTAAAGAAAAACTGCCAAGTGCGGGACACAAGCAGACCACCAATTACCCTACAGTGTAATCAATGTCAGAAGAAAATGCCATGGAGGTAAAGAGACATAAGAGGCTAAGAAAGGCTCTCTAGAGGCGTTGATACAGGCTAAACTTTGGGAAATGAATAGGATTTGGCTTGACAGAGAAGGGATTTTCAAACACAACTACTGATTTGGTTTGTCATTTTACATTGCTTATTGTGAGTTTTCTTAATGAGAAATATACTTTACGTGTGTGCATACTAGTGTGTAGGTCTACGGAAAGTAAGAGTGCTCCATTTTAGTTTGGTATAGGTGTTGGCATTTTAATTAAATGCAAAGCTTTTTAAATCATTGTAAGCCAAATCAGCTAAGGCTCTTCCAACTGAATTACATACATTTAAACTTACCTTCATTGATTTATAGAAGTTTATCAACTACATTTCAAGCAATGTCAACCAGAGCCTCTAGGTAATGCTTTCCCTGCCTTATTGTGTTCCCTATACATATGTATTTTCTCCCAACAACTTGAGATATTTAGGTTTCCTCCAGTATTTAGAGTATGTCCTACTTGGCCTGAGGTATCTATGAGAAAACAAAGAATGACCATATCAGAATATCTGTTGCTAAGGAAAAAAAAAAACAACAAAAAACTGCTCTGGTAAAACTGATACCAATAACTGCAAAGTTCCCCAGCCACAAAGTTGACATTAAATAAAAGCCGATTGTCTTCAAGTATTTCTTATCGTAGAACACAAGTTTTTATACAGCACTTTTATTGCACATTCCTGCCCAGTGAAATAGATGTTGAAAAATACAGTGACTTTACGCCAAAATAGCGTCCATTTATCCTTGAATTGTCAATGCTACAAAATGAAAGCAAGGTTACTTGGGGGGAGGGGAGGGCAGAGAGCCTATATATTGAAACTAACTTCAAAAAGTAAATTTTCTTTGATAAGTAAAAGCACACAGAGAAAGAAGCACACGTTTCAAATTTAATGTAAAAGAAAAAAAAATAACAGAAACTAACAAAGATAAACACTCCAAATCTGCCAAGTGATAAGATTTTTGAAATTGGTGAACAATAATAAAGTTCACCCTTGAACCACGTAGGGTCTGGGGCACCAATTCCCCCCAACCCAGCACACTTGAGAATCCACGTATACCTTTTGATTCTGTGTAACTTAACTACTAATAGCCTCCCGTTGACTGAAAGCCTTACCAATAACAAAAACAATCAACACATTTTGTATATTATATGTATTATATACTATATTCTTACAATAAAGTAAGCTAGAGAAAAGTGTGTTATTAAGAAAATCATAAGGAAAAGAAAATACATCTACAATACTGTACTGTATTAAAACAAAATCCATATGTAAGTTCACCCGTGCAGTTCACAGTCCTGTTGTTCAAGGGTCATCTGTGCACTATACTGATGTAACTACTAGAAAATACCATGACACCATGCATAGATTATATACAATGTTAACTGTTTTTTTATCTTAAAGTTGTGTCGCCTTGAAATGTTCAGATCTATGGTCAAAGTCCTTTTCCTGCTCCCTCCATACAAACACAGGAAACGGCGAGGACCTTGGCTTCCTGTCCATCCATGTGGTTTTATTGTCATATTGGCCGAGTCTATAAACCTACGCTAAACAAGTGTCAAAAACAAGTAATAAGCAGCACATTCAACTTTCTTCCAATCATCCTTGCCTCCCCCAAAGAAGAGGAGCACGCTTAATTGTGAAGTGCAGAGACTTCTTCCAGATTGGGAAGGAGAGGGAAAGAGCCCCTTCTGCAATACCCGGCTAGAACTTGGGTCCCCTAGGACTTAATTATCTCTCTCTTTTTAGGCTATAATAGAGGCTCTAAAATGATATTGCAGTTTTTTCTACAGCCAAGAAATTGATTAGTAAAGTTGCGTAAATCAAATGTCAATGTTCTTTTTATGTATGAGTGTGGCCCACAACCACAGCCTGTTGTCATTATCACCCAACAGTTAATAAGCATAGCTATTTGGGGCAGGAAGCACCTCAACACAGGAAGAAATTTGTATCCGCGCTGACTGGTTGTGTTTTTAGTGGTGCTTATTTCCAGATTTTCTATGTAGATAGATGGGATGCTTATCACTCTGAAAAACACTGCTGTTGTCCTTGCTTTGAGACACCGTACTCTCTGGGGGAACTCAATATGTTCATGACCATCTCAATGGTAATGCCAATTAGAAAATTCACAGATGTGGAGGTTTCTGAGCCCTTTCTGCCATCGCTACTACTGGAACTCTGGATTCCATCCTTCCTCACATCTCCTGGACCTTTGCTTTCAATCCGCCCTTTTGGCAGCTATTATATCTCTCTTTCCAAGAGCTCCTATTTTCATCAAATGTCAAATAAATTAACATAAACTTTCTCCAAATGGAAACTTCTATCCCCATTCTCCTTTTGCAATTTATCCATCAACTTTTCTCTCTACCCTCTCCCACCTGTAGTTTATTTATTCTGCTTTCACATTTTCCCCACCAAATCTGCCTCAACAACTGCCTTTAATCTGACTTTTGTCCAGACCACCATGCTCAGGGTGGTTTCCCATCATCGATGGACCTGAAATGATCACATTTAATACTCTTTTCAGAGTCTTTTGGGTTGAGCGATTTGCCTGTGTTGGCGACCTCTTCCTTCTCAAAGTCTCGTTTTTGCTACCTTCCTGACTACGCTGTTCAGGGTGCCCTTCCTTCCTATGTGAACACTTCCCTGCTTCCTTCTGGCATCTCCCTCTTCCATCACCAAAGATGCCACACCTCATGGTCAGGATCTCAGTCTTCTGCTCTCCCTCTCTTGCCTACCTCTCTCTGTGTCCATCCTTCTCTCCAATCTCATCTATACCTCCTTTGCTTCAGATTTTCAAATCTAAATCTCCAAGCCTATATCTGGCTTTCCAAGAGCCTACCAGACAAGCTCAACTCGATGTCCTGCCAGAACCTAATGTACATTTGCCACTCACCACATCTTCCCTAGACTCCCTGCCCTGTCCTGTCTTCTCTCTTGGACCCTGGGCAGCCTTGCCAGCCTCTCTTATGCTTTCCCTGCTGGCTCAGCAGCAGGAAGCCTGGGAACCGCATCTTCCCAGACTCTGTTGCCAGCTTTCTGGTTTTGTGAATGAGGTGCACTCACAATATTGGAAGCTGAAAGGCAGCATATGTTTCTCCTCCCCTGCCAATAGTGGCACAGACCATGTGGGTCTGCCACAGTTGGCTGGACTCTGCGCTCCCTGTCTGTCACCTCTCTCCCGGCTGCACGGCTGCTGCAGTTCACACAGTTTCTCCACCTTTTGCAGCATCAGCAACCTCCTAACTGGACCACAAGCCCAGCTTGACCCAGACAGCTAGTAGAGGCACCCTGACTTTCGCTCCTTGAAGCTTCTGTTTGTCTTACAGGCAAATACTTCTGTGAATTAAATCCTTCTGCACTGCAAGTAGATTGGCAGGTCTCTTTTCCTGACTGATATTTGAATCATCATCCCTAGTTACTTGGGATGAAAGGTCTGCAGCCTCTTTTCAACTGTCCCCTCCTTCCCACCACTTCCAAAGTGCTGCCAATTCTTCCTCTTCAATACCCTCCTCTTTCCTTGACCAATGTCCCTGCCTAGACTACACTTCATTTCCCGTTCTTAAACTTCTCTGAAAGTCTTCTTTCACCTGCCATTAGGTGGGGATGGTAAATCTTCTTCAAACAATCATTCTTACTGTTTCAATAATTTAGTTGAAAACCTTGCATGCACTCATCCTTGCAGCCTATAGGACAATGAGTGATCCAGGAAGCAAGTCATCTGAAATACCTCCTTCTTCCTATGACCTTATTTCCCCTCTTTTCCTCCTCACATGCCATATGTGCAATCATTCCTGGCCATATGGAATTCGTTCTTGCAATATACCCCTTGCTTTCGAGCCTCCAGACCTACTTCTTATTATATTCCCTTCTATAATGTGACTCTCCTCTACCCCCAGCAAAGCCCTTCAAATCCTTCAAGAATCAGCTCAAATGTCACTGGAAATCCACATATCCAAATGGATTCCTGCAACATTCTGAACCTAACCTATATAGCTCATCGGACTCTTCCAATTTTTGCATCTTAACAGGTGTGCTGTCCCTGTGGCACATCAGAGGTGCCACATAACTTTTATTTGAACTGTATTTGCTACACTAAGCTTAAGTCTCTGGTTTGGCAAATTGTGAAAACCAAAACATGGGAATGAGTTATTGACCATGTCTGTAACCTAGACTAGATATCAAGATCTGCGTGTGAAGGTCTTACTGAAATTGAAGCCTTACCTATTCAATATTTAATGCTGTACTCCAGTGAAACTTCCAAATTTCTTCGCCAAACTACAGTTTCATTGTGACTATTGCTTAAAATTAGTGGATCATGAGATCATAAACTTTTCTCATGTATAATTTTTCCATTTCAAGACTTTCTGATTTATAGGCAAGATTCTAAATGTGTAAATGCATATGTGTGTGTATGTATAGATCTCTTATATATATTAAGTTGAACCATATGAAACTACTGATATTTAACCATTTTTGATCTATGAGTTTTGTATGGTTCAATCTAATAAAAATACATTAAAAGGATTTTTGTTGTATAGTTACATTTCACAGCAGGGTTTGCTTTATGTAATAAGGCATAATAAATGAGTGCACTTAAAAACAGATACACCTCATGGGAAAGGACTTTGATAATGACAACAATAATGGCAAATACTTATTATACACTTACTGTATACCATCCATCATGGTAAGAATGTTACATAAATTATCTCTTTCTTTCTCCCTTTGTTTCCTTATGATAACTCAGTTTTAATCACCACTTGATGAAAGAAAAACCTATTGTTTGAAGTGCCTGAGTAACTCAGTCAAGGTCACATAGCTCCTAAGCAGTGGAAGAATTTGAAATTAGAAATACTTATTCTTGAGTTGCTACTTTCGACCATATTAAAAAACAAAACAAAAACTGTTTTTCTCCTGGAGTCTTTTGTTTCCTTCTGGTAGCAGCAGGAAGAATAGTGAAGAGAAATCAACCTTAAGGAAGTACTCAAATGTCACCTCCTCCTCAAACCATTCCTTGTCCACTGGGGCTTTGATCTGTTTAGTTTATTTCTCTATAGTCCTTCATCTTTTTCCCCCCCGTATGTTGGACTTAGCATATATTGCCTCCTCTCATAGTCTGTATACATATTTAAATATCCCAATTAAATTGTAAAGCTCAGATAGGACAGTGAGCATGTCTAATATACTTCATTTCTCAGAGCAAGGGACAGTCACTTTTATTTCCATCCAAACACAATCTACCCATCCATCCATCCATCCATCCATCCATCCATCCATCCAGTAATTATTGGGTGTTAACACTGCCGAGTGCAAAGAACACTAAGATAAAAGACCCAGTCTCTACTCAAAAGGAGCTTACTGCTGGGGCACCTGGGTGCCTCAGTCAGTTAAGCATCTGCCTTCAGCTCAGGTCATGACCCCAGGGTCCTGGGATGGAGCCCCTCATAGGGCTCCCTGCTTAGCGGGGATCCTGCTTCTCCCTCTCCCCCTGCCTGCCGCTCTGCCTACTTGTGCTCTCTCTCTGTTTCTCTGTCAAATAAATAAATAAAATCTTTTTTTTAAGGAGTTTACTACTATTTCATGGGGGCATGAACAAGTGTGTCAACATAAACAATGGCCCAGTTTGCATACCATGAGAAAGAAGAGTGCAGAGAGGTGAGCCACCTAGCAGTGGGTGAGGAAGGTACTTTACAGAGAGATTTAAAGAACTGATACTGTTTGGGGGAAGCCTATAGAGGTAAAGGAGGATTAGCCAATGGAAAAACATAAGAAAAACATGCCCAGAAAGAGGGAAAGGTGTGTACAAAGGCACAAAAGAGCCTGGAATATTTGGGTTCCTGTAAGTGTTTGGTTTGGTTCAAAATAAGGAAATGGGAAGAAAGTTGGGAGAAAGAAAGGATAAAGGAATAAAATAAAATTTGCTCTTGAATTTACAAAAATTCACACAAAAGTGAAAGCAGTGGTCCCATGCCAACCAATAAAACCAGATAAGCCCAGAGCATCTGTTCAGTAGCCAGACTGATGTCAATTACCTCAAGGCCCAGGCCTATATACAAGAGACCCTGGTATGTGGGAGGTAAAAGAGTCACTATCACATGAAATCTGATGATTTAGAATGGATTTCTGAAAGTTGGAAATACAGCCACATGGATAAAAAAGCTGATGAAAACAAAGATGGTCCTATTTCTACCTGCTTTGGTAATAGAAGCTCTTTAGCTGAACAGATGGTACATTTCACCCAAATCTGATGGAAACAAATCTTCACAGGCCTTCTGTATTAAGAAATAATTTAGCAGCCTTCCCCAGAAATTTGGCATGTTTTTTGTCTAAATACAATATAATACAAAAAACTGGTCTTTTAATAAATGGTCTTTTATTTAAATAGTCTTAATGCTAGAGAAGAAACTGTGGTCTGACTGCTATCTAAAATGAATCATAATAAAACAAGAGGAGGTTTTCCAAATCTGGACGTGTTCCTAACAACATTCAGCATAAGGAAGGATTTTATTATATTTCTTAGAAGTACGTATCTGGAAGGTTCAGGAAAAAGATAGCTGACTCTGGACAATAGAACAGAACTAATGGCCACATCCAAGGTGATCAGCTTCACAGAGAAGGCATCTGCTCGCCTAACTAGGAAAATGTATTTTGATGGGAAACTAGGAGATACAGTAATGCAATATTTATGGATTCCAACTCAAATGAAAACACCTTTTAATATGTAATCGAATGACATAACAAATTTATAATGCCTTTTCCATTTCATAAATTTGCATTGAATAATGACAAAGGGCAAGGAAACTACCCCATTGTTAACTGATATGCAGCGTAAAATGTGTTCAATATTTATATTCTTTCCACACCAATCTTCCATTTTTATTTATATGATCATTTCCTGACAAACGTAATATGAACAATGTCTGCAGAATTTTTATTAACAAAGTGCTTAGACAATACTGTCGTGCCTATATAAAACCATCTGCTAATGTCTGATGTCAAAACCTATTTATATATTTTTTTCCTCCCCATGTTTTCCGAAGGCAATCATTTCCCATCAAATTAATCCTCACCACCTTCAAGGCATTTGAGCATTCTTCTGGCATTTCACATTCTTTGGGAAACCCCTGGGTATTCAGATTCATTATGGAAATTCCTAAAACCAAAGCAGGGTCAGGGTTTGGAAGTGTAATATACCTTTTCTTTCCTAATGTAGAACCAGAGGGCTATGCACAAATACAGTATTTCATTTTGCAATTAAGTTCAGGTGAATTATTCAAACTTCAAAATGTGAAATATGCCATGATTACCATTATTCAAACCCCAGTAATTCTCTCTCTCTCTCTCTCTCTCTCTCTTTTTTTTTTTTTGAATGGAAACATAGCTGAAGGTGCCCGATTAGTAATGAACAGAGAAAGGCAAAGCATTCTTGCCTGCAGATTCTAAAGAAAAATCTTTCTGAACAGTTTAAATCTTCCTCATTTTACTGGACTGTAGAACCATTCCACTGACAAATCCTCATGCTCCAGGACATTTTTGTGCAAGTTTCTCCCCTCCTCTCTGCCCTCTTCTCCACATATGGGAGCAGTGACACTGAAAAAAGCTCCATGAGCTGTAGTGGAAGCCTCAGAACATAACTTTAGAATCAAAATCATGCTTTGCAATGGGTACTACTTGTCACCTATCACTGGATTTCTAGGGGTCATCCAAGATGGTTAAAAACAAACAAACAAACAAACAAACAAAACACGAAAGAGCAGCAAATCAAAGCTCTTAAAGGAAGGCAAGAAAGGGCAAGATGAAGAGTCTTTTCAAACCTTTCTGAGTCCTTGACTCAAGTCCAAACTCTCCAGGATGCTCTCCTTGACCTCTTATATCTTGCTGATTTTTGCAACCTAGCAACTCCTCAAGCATTTGTTGTCCGCAACACTATTCTATCACTCACGTCTTATCTTCTAGCGTTCCTGCAATTGTCCTGGATGTGTGTCCTGCTGATATCCCAGCCCAGACAGAACATGTTCATCTAACTTTCATTCCTCCCATGTCACCTAGGGGAGCAGAGGGTCCCCTTACTCAGACAGTGGCTACCAATCAGGTTGACTTAGGAAGCCAAGTAGAAGAAGCCTGAGGTCCTGTGGGCACACTGCCCTGTTGTCATTTTGTTTTAGAGTCAAGCCTCACCCATCAGACTAACTGCAGGTTGGCTATTAAGGTGTTACCTTCCTCAAGAGACAACACATTATTTGCATAAGGATCATGATGAAGAGGCAGGAGTATAAAATGTCCAGTACTACTATCTCTGGTTCCAGAAAGCCAGACTTCTCCTTCTGCTAGATTTAATAGCTCAGCATCTCAGTGTCCTCACCTCTAGGACAAAACAGACACCACATCTTACAGGAGGTGTGAAGATGACAAGAGTTTAAAGGATGTAAAACTCTTAAAATTGTACAAGAGTTCCTGTTGCTCATGTTCCTAATAGCATGTTACCATTTGCTCTGGAGTCTAGAACAATTAGCAAAAGCCCTTGAAAGACAGGCTCCTAAGGCTTTTTTCCAGTTTGCTTTTTTTGTGAGTATTCAGAGACAGGAAGAACACAAATCTTCAGCTATAGCAACTGAAGGGAAATTTTACCTTAAAAAGAAAGCAGCTCATGGTCGGCATTATATAAAGACACAGAGGAGTCCTATGAAGTGTGAGGAGTGGAGGATGTCTAAAAGACTTCCAATCCTCTAGCCTACTTGATTTTCAAAAGTGACCCTTGAAAGATTCACTTATAAGCTTAAATTATTGCCTACTAAAATGCAAAGACTCTTGGAAGGAAAATATATTAATGAAGGAAATGAGCCTAGCCATAGGAACGAAGATAAACTACGCTGTATGATACCATGGAATTTGCTTAACTTCTTTTTTAGCAAGTATAAAATAAGGATACCTTATTGAGCTGCAATTCAGAGTGGAAATCCTATAAGGAAACCACATAGTAGAGTGCCTGGTATACAGAAGGCACTCAATATGTTGCAGTTCCCATTTATTTTTATTATTTCAACTCACTGTGAGTAGTTTACCACATAATTCTGAAGCAAACACTAATTGATAGTGAAAGGTAGCAGAATATGCCACCACAGTATCTAACTGTAGGAACTCAGGATGCACCACCCCAAAATATAGCACTTTGGTACACTGATTATTCTGAGCTGTAGGCCCTTGAAAAATGGCAAATTCAGGAAGAGGTTTTCTCTGAACTCCTCTTATCTGCCTAAAGACAGATCTTCTAGAAGCAACTCAGTTGTCATCAGTTCCCTGTGTGGGAGTCTCATCAGCCACAGAAGACTGACTCTCATTGCAGGGGAGGAGACTAGAAGCTCACACCACACCCCGACCAAACTTGTCACACTATCATACCTCCCATCTATTCTCCTAAGTGCCCCTTCACCTTTCCTAAAAATCATTTAGTCTCCCCAAAGACTGCTACATTCCTCCTGCCCTTTCCCTAGTAAGATGATATTCAACCCTGAATTCTAAAGCCACCTCTTTGAGTTACTCATTTTCCCTAGGTATCACCCATGTAGACACGAGGTATACATGTTAGTAAACTTCCACTAATTTTTCTCTTATCAATCTGATTTTATACAAGAACTTTATTACAGGAAGGTAGAGGGAAAGTTATTTTTTCTCCCATACAATAGGATAATATGATAGAGGAGACACAGAAGAAAGGAGAGGGCACAGGCCAGAAGTGCTAGAGAATCATAGCAGCAAGAGGCCAGTACAAGCAGAAGACACTACAGTTGAAGCAAACTTCCTCTGTTCTGAATGCCAGGGCCTGACCTGCGTGTGACTTTGTCTCTCCCTTCACACTGCTTTACACCTTAATTAAAGCTTCTTAATTAAGTTCTAGAGAAGAGTCCTTCGAAAATTTAGCCGTTGACTCTGATTATTCCTTGACCTTGCATCCTTAGAAAAGAGTGATGAAGCTACACAAGATTGAGCAGGAGGCACCTGCGTCACCCCGAAGTGACAGGAACACTAGACTCAACTCCAGGGTGCACTGGGTGCACCTAATCATACTCAGATAGTTGGAAAAGCTGCCCAAACTCACAACATGCAAAAGAAGGAAGCTTATCATTTGAAAACACAGCTAATTTTAGATAAAATCACCATGGAATAATGATAAAAATGTAATCATCTCTGAAATGTGTGATCATTACTATAAAAATGAATCCTCCACTTCCACCTCCAGGTTTACCCTTTTTTGGTAAAGTTGAAAATGCCTGCCTGGGTCAGACTCTGTGCACTGCTAAGGGAGCTGTGCTAGATGTCAGCCTCCTGCTTTCTTGTCCTGGCTCTGTCACTAACCAGTCATGTGGCCTTGGGTAAGTGAGGAGTTTCTGTGTTTCTCTTTCCTCATACTAAAATTTGTCTGTCATAAAATAGTTGCTCAATAACTGTTACATCCTGGCTAGTTATAACTGAAGTTATTTGTTAATTCAACAAATATTTATAAGGCATTTAGCACATATTTAGCATGGCCAAGACACTGACTCACTCAAGACTTTGAGTGAGTCCTTCCTTGTTCAACTGAAGGTAGGAAGGTTGCTAAGAAACACAGTGTAAAGAACATTAGTGATAAGCTATAGAGTTTGGCCTTGATTCTACAGTTAGATGAGAAACATTGAGTGTTTTAGAGAAGAAAGCTATTTACCCAAAGAGGTGTTTGTGGGAGCTCAGTCTTGTGGTGGTCAGCTGGAGACTAAGGACCACGTGGTCCAGATAGGGGATGAGCTGGGTGGAGATTACAGTGGGAAACAGGAGAAGAAAAATAAAGAAATATGTAAAAAAGACACTTAAAGGATTCAACAGGACTCAGAAATAATGACATAAATGAATAAAGATGAAGGAAATCCACAAGGGACTGCATGGGTTTGGGTGGGATCCCATAGAAGAATTTTAAGAAGGGAAGCTAGTTAGGGCCTAAGACAGTGTAAGTTTGTTTTTTAAATTTTATTTTATTCTATTAAAAGCATTCTGCCCTTTGAAAACCAAAACCTTGAGAGAATAGAACTTGTTCCAAATAAAAACAATGTAGTGAGCTGCATGCAATAATGCACAAAGCACAGGCCAGGCAGAAGGCAGGCTGTACGAATAACTCTGCCTCAAGGGGTCAGGGACATCATTACCTCAAAAGGTAAAATCTGAGTGGGGTTGTGAAAGGTGGAGAGGCATTCAGCAAACAGACAAGGGAGGAAGGCTATTCCAAGGAGAGAGAGCACATAAACAAGGATGCGAGGGTGGAAAACGGTAGAGTCATGATGTCAGAAAACCATGCCAATTGTACCCAGATGGGCAATGTCAATGGCTGCCTATCTTGGTAATGGTGCATATGCCAAAATAACCTCCCCATCTACCTTGGAGCACACACTAGATCTCCACCCAACACACTCCCTTAACGAGGTCCTGTGAAATAAACAGTTCAGGCCAGCCTTCTGCTACTTGTGAGGGAAAACAGATCAGCTAGCCATGACAGGAGCAAATATTTTTGATGCATTATGCATTTTAACATTTCAGAAAGTAATGCTGTTAAAGAAGAAACAGGTCATAGGATGCAGAGATTTTACTGGAAAGAAGCATGGACATATCTGATGCCTAGAAATCTGGGTTCCCTAGCAGGGAATGAATCTGGGGAAGAGCAGGAAGAAACTGGATACAGTGGGCCTAGAAACAAGAGAAGCTCAGAAATGAGCGAAGAGATCCCTAGAAGGGGAAGAGAAAAGGAAGAAAGGTATTCTTTTGCTTATTTTAGATTTTTCATGGGGTTGAATATATGCTAGAATGTTTATATCTAAAGCCTTGATGATAAATTTGTCTAATATATTTCTATTTACGAATGTCTTTCTCTCTCTCTGTATGTATATACATCTAAACACATAATGTGTGTATGTATACGTACATGCACACATGCACATGATACTTATCTATGGATTTTATTTGGTGTTATGCAAATTTTAGTTCTTGAGCTAAATAAAGGGCAATGGTATGCATACTTCTGAGATGATCCCCAATGATCCCTGACTCCTGTTATCTATATGAGGATAATGTCTATTTCCCTTGAGGATAGGCTGGATTTAGTGACTTGCTTCTAACCAACAACATACAGCAAACTCAACGGGATATCACTTCTGTGATTATGTTACAAAAGTTCGTGACTTCCACCCTACTGACAAACTCTCTGTATTGCCTTCTCTACTTGCACGCTTTGATGAAGCAAGCTGCCATGTTGAAAAGGCCCGTGTGGCAAGGAACTGAGAGCTGTCAATGGCCAAGCTGCAGCAAGAAAGTGAATCCTATCAATACCAAGTGCTCTTGGAAGACAGTCTGTCCCCAGTCAATCCTGGAGGTGAAGGCAGCTCCAGCATATGCCTTCAGTACAGCTTGTGGGAGACCCTGCAGCCCAGGATGCAGCTAAGTCATGCCCAGATTCCAGACTCACAGAAATGGTGAATGTGTATGAGGTTTTAAGGTACAGGTTTGAGGTAATGTGTTATAGGCAATGGATTACCAGCATAAGGGCCAAGTGTTAAAATATATCCTCTTTACTCAAACAAGGAAAACTGTAAAGTTTTCCCCATATTGACTCTGGCCAGCAAAAGTCTCCTAGATAATGAATATTTTTCTCTCATATACTTATATATACATTCTACTGTAATTTATTTACATTTCTTCATCCCATTCCCGTCTCTTTGTTTCTCCTTCAATTATAAGGTTTGGTTGCAAACCTACCATCTTTTCTATAATCAGTGACGAACTTCTTTCCAATGCAGATCTTATGCTGAGGACTAGGTCTCTTTGATATATTCAATGTGCATCCTTTATATTTGAGACATATATAGATGTGTTAATTGCTTCTCACTGACATGACTGTAAACTATGAAGGATATCTAATCACAGAGTGTAAAGATCTATGACCCAAACAGAATTGCTTGTACTTCATAGCTCTTCAATGCATATTTGGAATTAATTTTGCAGATATAGTACAAGTACTTCATAGCTCTTCCATGCATATTTGGGACTAATTTTGCAAATATAGTACAAGCTCTTTCATAGCAAGTTCAAAGGACTCTTGAAAGTAACTTACACAAAAGAGAAATTAGTGAATGTCTTCATTTACTACACAGATTTGAAATAAATAAGTCATATAAAAACATACTTTCCCTTTATGTATGTTTCAGTAGAATATAAGCTAAGGATGATAACCACTGGACCTGCATATGGTATTAAAATAAAATAATTCAAAGGGAAGTTATACTCATACCTCATAGGTCTATTAAAATATATAGTGCTCATTATGCAATAAAATAATAGACCTTAATAAGCAAATACAAACTACGGTATTTTATTTAATTCTGAAAATTTAGAGTTAACTTATCTTTTACTAAGGATAAACAAAACATTTTTTAAAGATGTTGAAAAACTCATTTACTTGTATTTAGCACAGCAAATGTGGAAGAAAGTTACACACTTATTTTAAACAATTATAATTTCCCAATATTGAAAACAACAGCTGTGGAAGAAACTAATTAACATGATTTACTATATAATCATTCTATCATTATATGCTATTTAGAAATACAGTAGCAAAAATGAGTGGTTTTCTTGTTTGTGCTCATAAAAAAAACTGTTTTCTCAATCTTCTTATGTATCAACTGTACTTTAAAAGCATTTTGTTCATTTATGAGGAAACATTTTATGATACATTTCCTTGGATTTTCTAACTCATTCCCCATTGCCAGGTACAGCTGTTTAGTATGTGCGTCTAACTGCACATACCATGTGACAAATAGATCCAGTGCACATCTTCCTGGAGTGATAATGTATTTGACTACGTGCCACAGAAAAGATGATAATGGGTCTAAAAAGATAACCAAGTCTTCTACTTGCCTATTTCTGACTATGCTTTTACGTGTTTTGCAAAGAATAATACCAGGTGAATTAGTCCAATTACCACCCTAGAGAGAGGGACAAAGAAAATGAGTTCTCTCCCTTCACTTTACCATCCTTATTACCATCCAATTTTCTCCAACGTATTCCTCCCACTGCCTTTTGTGGTTGAAGTATGATGTAGCAAGAAGATTTAAAAACAGGCAAATATCCAAAGCATTTTCCTACATTGGGTAAAATGTTTCTCAGTGTCTGTATCTCCAAAAATCACCGAATGCTGGCTACCTATAGCATAAAGCTATTAATTAGCCAGCATATCATCTATTTGATATATTTTTATTTTCCCTTGTTTTCCTTTCAAGGCTAATTATGATTTATGAGAGAGCAAAGACTGATAGTTTGTAAGTTTCCAGAACCAGAAAACGAAGATCATGTCAGTCAGTGAAACATGACTATATGTGAGAAAGAATATGTGCAGATGTGATGAACAAGGTATTACTTCAAATTTCTGAGTGGTCAGTATCTGTGAGAGGTACAATATACTGTCAGTAAACTCTGCTGGGTTCTGTGTATAGAAGTGAGTTTTAAAGGAGAACCTGACACTTTGTTAATTATGTCATGAACACTCCACTAAATGTTAGCAAGGTGTAGGCCTAAAAAAGGTAAGACCAAGAGGAGTCTTCAGAACTTCCCGAGTAACTATAGTTCAGGATTAAGGTAAAAGAGGATTTTCTAGCAGAATCTGTTACGGATATTTCCACTGGAGCCACAATAGACCCAGTTCACTCTTAAACTCTAGGGGTGATGGTCATTGGGGTTGCCCAGTGATGACAGTACATTTTCTCATCATGTTCATCTAAAAACCACAGCCAACTACATCTGTTCTATTTTTGTTAAAGAACACAATCAGGAGTCATTGTGTACTCACTTTCCAGAAACTTCCCCTGCCTTGAGAAAAAGAGGAGGCATTATAGAAAAAGATAAGTATGACAAAGAGTTCAAAGATTTCACAAAACCAACTGCCTTTCAACCTGAAGGGTATTTTGCTGCTATCCTGAAAAAAACATGACAACTTCTATGGAGGAAAAGATGCAGCTTTCTTTCAAGGCATTTAAATTTGCCTTATTAGATTCTATTTTTAGTCCCAGGCATTTTAAATCAAAGGAGGGTTTGTCTGGGAGGCTGTCATGGCTGTGAGAAGACCAAGGGAGCGGAAGGCTCCCACGGAACTATCCTTGGTGCTGAATTCACATCCTTTCTGCCAACACCCATCTTGCCTGCTATTTTGATACTAATCTCTCCACAGACAAAGTCCTCATCACTCTAGTCCAGGGTGCTCATTTGAGATACACTGCCCACTTGACAGTTTAGCCAAACAGGGATCTAGCCATACCTCTAAGCAATCCTCTCTCTTCTGCCCTCCCCTACTCCTGCCTGACTCACAAAGTAACTACCATGGGAATTCACTCCAATGTGGCACATGAGGTAGCTGTGAATCATGCTGTTGAGTGGGGGTAAGAGACACAATGCTTTGGGACTAAATGCACTTAGGAGAGCAACACATTCAGCAACAGTTAGAACAGCTCTTTTCTCAAGTGATAATGCTGACTCCCTAGGTCTGCTTCTTCCTTGAACTAGTAACCATGAATATGACTTGTGACATCAAAACTCTCCCAAGCCTTGGGATGGGAGGGTTCTACTCAGATCAGTTCACACACATCACCTAACACATAGCACCCACAACCCACATCACAAACACCCTCGAGTTTCTATTTCACTCTGCAACTCCTAATTTAAAATATTATAGAATATAAGGCACTAAACATGACAATTTACTAGCACTTATATTTCAGACCCTGTTGTAAGTGCTTTGCATGTGTTAACTCATACAATTTTCAAGATAATAATCTCTATGAGTAGCTATTATCATTATCACTCACTTATGTACCCCTCTTAACTTAGATGAAGCAAATGAGACAGACAAGTTAAGTGACTATCTCAAGGTCACACAGACTATAAGTGGTATAGTGGAATATGTTCTGCGGCAGTTTGACTCTCATAGCCAGTGTCCAGATGGTTTCATATCCCTGCCAGCTATATAGGGAGCTTGTATAGGGGACTCTTGTCTTAAAAGAGGGGCTGAACTAAAACACTTTGAATCCTTCCAGGTTGAAATTTTTGTGATTGTAAGAAGAGTTTTGCTTATCTTTTTGTTTAAACAAATGATCTTTTCCAAAAATGTATATCATATGCTAAGATTCAATTTACACAGATGATAATTATAATTTGTTTAAAAAGTACTTATTTTGCCCAATTGCTTAGTTATTCAAAATTTTCAGTTCTATATTTGTTTATAAAATATTATATGTATAGCATTACATTGAGTCCATACTTGTGTGTGAAAGTTATTGATCTTAGGATAAAATTCCTAGAGGGAATTATTTAACATATCTCAGAATAAATTTTCTCATGGACCCAGAAAATTTAATAATATAAATTACTATAATTTCTAATATTTCTATTCCATAAGAACAAAGCCAAAATAATCCAAATAAGTTAATTTTTTCCAGATAACTATTAACTACCTATTCAATCAAGCAAACTAAAGAAAATCTTTTGGTAACTCTTCTCCTAAAATGAACCACATACTTTAAAGTTTCACTGTTATGATCTGAACATAATTTTTCCAGCAACACTTAGAACAGTCATTATAACTATCAATTGCTGAGTATATATAATTTTCCTGTCCTTTTTCTAATTTATTTGGTTGACACTGTTAGTACCATAACTAACAGTTATTTATATCCATACAAGATTTCCCTTACTAGATTGCTATGAACTTAGAAACTTTACAACCAAGTTGATTAACAATGTATCTAAAATAGAAATAAACTAATTATGAGTGAGAAGTAGAGTTCTCTCCAAAAAAAATAAAGTGAATGCAATTTAGTATATAAATTCTGAGGCATTTGTTTTCACTACCACAAAACCTTTTGATTCCTTTTTTATATTCTCAGCTATGCCCTAGGAAGTTGAACTCATCCCATCAGTGAATTTCATACACATTTAATAGCAATATCAGCAGCTGTAGCATTAACTATAGTAATGACAATGATGAATATTTTACATCAGCTACTGTGCTAAATATGTCACATGTGACATGTAATTATGACATTTTCACTTGTCACAACTTTCAGAAGTAGGCATTATTGTCCATATTTGAATACTATCATATAAAGGTTGCAGAGCGAAAGTAACTTGCCCCAGGCAGTTAGAATGTGGTGGAGCAAGAATCCAAACTGAGGTCTGTATGACCCAGAGCAACACTAATCATTACCTTAATTGTGTGGGGAGAAGGGAAAAGCATATTCAGGGAAGGAAAAGTTATCACTGGACAGAAACGTAATGATCTAATCCAGCTTTTATAGGCTGACTTAGTTATATCCAGCTATAACAAAACATCACAGGGTGACCTGTAAACAACAAACATTTATTTCTCAGAGTTCTGGAGGCTGGAAAGTGCAAGATCAAGGTGCCAACGGATTTGGAGTCTAGTGAGGACTGGCTTCTTGGCTCACAGATGGCCATCTTTCCACTGTGTACTACATGGTAGAAGGGGGCAAGGAGCTCTCTAGGGCCTTCCTATGACAGCATCAATCCAATTCAGGAGGGCTCCCTGCTCGTGACCTAATTATACCCCAAAGGCCCTACCTCCAAACAGCATCACAATGGAGATTAGCTTTCAATACTGAATTTTGGGATAACACATTCAGTTTTTAGATGAGGTCTTTCCAAAATGGTCCATATCTAGAAGTAGAAATGCTACCCAGCATAGTATGAGTTGACGTGAAGAAGGCTGAATCGGGCAATATTTACTGAGTATTTACTATGTGGATTTCAATAATAAATAGTTTCTCAGGGGTACTTGCCCCATCAAAGGTGCAAACTAACAACTGCCCCCATGACATATGAGGCTGTTCAAGGGAAGCAGAAAGAGAAAGTGGGGCAGTGTACACACAGCTGGAAAATGTTTACTGACTGTACATTCCTGTTTGTTTCCCTGCTTCAAATAAGCAATAATCGACTTTGGAAACCCATTGGACAAAAAGAAATGTTAACAAGGATTTTTCTGGTTATATAGCTAACCCCATTAAAAAACAAAATATCCCTGAGGGCCTGGTGAGATTGGCTGCCCAAATCAAGAAAATCCTCTTAGTTATATACGCAGCTGTCAATGCAAACAGGTACTTGCAGACCCTGTTAGACAAATCCCCCTCCTGCACAGAACCAGTGTTTCAGAAATGTGTTCCCTGTTATCCACATGCAGAAATGTGTTCTGTGGTACAGATTAGGTTTCGGTGAAAAAATAAGAACTTTTATCGCTGACAAATTTTCTCATCAAATCACAGAATCAGAGAATTGATTCTGAGATGGGAATGACCTTGGGGGTTACAGAGGGATGGCTAATAATGTAGCACTGGAGGTGGGGGCTATTCTTAGGATGATGGATGAGCACCTGGATATCAGATTCCCCAACCAGAGTCTCATACTCAGTGCCTGCAGGGACCAGGCAGGCCAGGCAAGTCAAGGGGCTGGCCAGGGGAGCAATCCAGCCCCATCTCTATCTGATCAGGCCTGCTATGCAGAGTTCATCCTGTGTCAAGAGATCATCCAATACTTCAGAGAAGATAGAAATCCAGATTTTACAGGTATCTTCATATTTTAAAACCAGGGAGGGGATCTGTGAGCTGCTTGAGCTCCCCCAGGCTGCCAACATCATCTCTGATCCAGAGGACAGGCAGGTAATTCAAGATAAGTACAGGATATTCTCACTGGCCATTTGGATGAAGCCTGGTTAATATGTGGAAATTCTGATAAGATATAAAAATTGAGCATTAGTTATTTTTTATTATAAAACATTAGTTATTTCTTATTATAAAATCATAAGTGCTGCAGACACTCAGGGATAAGGTAAGTCTTGGGGATAGAGGAGGAGTCAAGAATATCAGCACACATACTTTGTGCTAAAACACACACACACACACACACACACACACACACACACACACACACACACATACACGAGCTCTGTAAGAGACCCCGAACTGTGCTTTTATGTTTTTATGTGGCCATTTGGATGTCACAGGATCACAACAGCAGCTTCCTAACATCTTTTTCAATAAAGCTACCACATCCCACACCCTGTGGGAGTGGAGGACATGTCTCCAGCATCAGTGCCAGGGCCAAGTCCAGTTTAGTGGAGGACACTTTCCAGAGAAGAGGAGGGTGTTGGTTGATTCCTGGCCAATTGGAAAATGTAAAAATCAGGTAATGTTCATTTCCTGTGGTCATTTTTTACCATAAACTATGTAGCTTTAAACAACAGAAATGTAAGTGCGCACAGACGTGGAGACCGGAAGTCCAAAATCAAAGTGTCAGCAGAGCATGCTCCCTTGGATCTGGGGAAAATCTGTTCTTTGCCTCCTCTAGTTTCCAGTGACCATCAACATCCCCTGGCAGTGACTACAGCTCTCTCTGATCTGTCTTCATATTGCTTTCTCTGTCTTCTCTTCTGTGCATTTCCCTTACCAGGATACCCATGATTATATCAGGGCCTATACCGATAATTCAGGATAAGCTCTTTCTTTCAAGATCCTTAACTTAATCATATCCTCTGCCATATAAAGTAATATTCATTGTTTTGCCATATAAGGTGTGAGTTAATAGAAAATATATATTGGTGTCTGACCCCAGTTCCTGGCACGGAGCTCCTAAAACCCTAGTAAATTTCTAAGCAATAGGAACACTAGGAACATTATTTGTTCTACTGAGGCAACTATAAATGACCTCCTGGATTGGGGCTGGTCACCAGAAAGACTAAACCATGATCAGAAGCTTGGAATTTCCAGCCCCACACTCCATTTTCCAGAGAGTGGAGAGAGGATAGAAATGGAGTTAATAATCGATCATGCCTACATGAAGAAGACTCTATAACCCCAGTAGTGGGGAGTTCAGAGAGCTTCCAGGTGGGTAAACGTATTCACACGCTAGGTGGTGATGCACCCCAACTCCATGGGGGTGGCAGCTTCTGCACTGGGGGCCCACACAGTGCTTGTCCTATGTCTCTTCACCTGGCTGTTCATCTGTATCCTTTATCATATCCTTTAATAAACTGGCAAACTAAGTGTTCTGCTGAGTTCTGTAGACCACTCTAGCAAATAAATCAAACCTGAAGAAAGAGGTCATGGGAACCTCCAATTTGTAGCCAGATGGGTACAAATGGGTAACCTGGAGACCTTCCTCTTACAAATACCATCTGAAGTAGGGTGGCGGCAATCTTACGGGACTGAGCCTTTAACCTGTGGGAATTGATGCTATCTTCAGGTAGACAGTATTGAAATTGAATGAGATTATAGGACACCCAGTGCGTACTGTAGAGACTTGCTTGGTGTGGGGAAAATCTCCACACATTTGGTGATGAGATGTGTCAGAAGTGAAGTGTTCTGTGTGAGTAGTAAAGGAGGCATACAGGGAAGAATTGAGTTATTTCCCACACAGAAAGGAAAAGTCTGAGGTTTTGTTTTTTTTCTCCTTTATATAAGGTGATACTTATAGGTTCTGGGGATAGGGCATAAGGATGTCTTTTAGGGATCCACCACTTAGTCTACTATACTGGGTAATGGGGCAGGTAGCAGAGATTGTGAAAGGTCTCCAGAAACCCAGAGCACATCGTAGGATCTCAATTCTGGGAAACCTGAGGGACCTTACAGGATTTCAGTAAATGAATTCAAGTAGATGAGATCAAGAAGTGGTCATTGGGATAAGGGAACCCACATGATAGGATCTGGGGGAGAAGGTGAGGGCAATTGCCAGCGTAGCAGTCCTGTCCACAGCCTATTTCCATGTGCATGGGCCAGAGGGGTCCAAGAACAATGGGTAAGACTCAGTCTGACCATGGGGTGTTAGGCATCTCAGTGCAGGTTCCAGATCAGCTGACCTGCCAGTTGGCAGATGGTCTGTGAAACCAATACTGCTGGGAAGCACTTTCAGTGATGTATTATAAACCTCAGGAGTTCCCCCTTTGCAGACAGTATGTCGTGGGCCTAAATTCTACACAGCAAGTCAAGGCAAGTTCTTCCAACTTACTTTAGCTATTTAACTTCTAGAAGTAAAGGGATATTTTAAGTCCTTTTCAAATAATCATCAATCCATCCACATGGGTCTATTTTGCTCTTAACATCAGAACCCCTGATCTTGAACTTAAGGAAATAGTCCAACTGCCTTAAGATTGTTCATAACTAAATTCTATTACAATTCTACATATGTAATTGTATGGCAAAGGTTAACTTGCCCTAAGAGTTCAGATACCACGACATTAGGAACACATCATCCCACCACCTATATATAAACACACTAAAAGTTTGAGCAGCCCCTCCAGAGCCGGGTCTGGATCATGGAGTGCTGAGCCCAGAGCCAGGCCCAGTTATCAGAGAGGCTGCTAATGGCATGTCCCCTGGTATCAGGCAGCCACCAGCAAACTCTAACCACTAGCACTGCAAGCCACAAAGTTTGTAGGACCAGGAGCAATTTCAGCGTGCACACTCCTCAGAGAGAGTGGTCAGGATAAAAAACTGTTCCATGGACAGCTTTGTTACATTTTTTCAACTATTCAATGATTTCTAGACAAGTTACTCAACATTTAAGAAATAAAAATTTAGAAAAAAATAAGAATATACCAGTAAAATTCTAAGTGGAAATAACAGAGGAGAAGCCACTCCATCTTTGAAACTGTGTCTTAAAGAATATATGGAAAGAAATATAATTCTACTGCTTTTCTGAACAATTTACATAATCTGAGACCATGGTATTAAACCTAGGAAGACATACATTGGGGTAGGACATTGTTAAGTGCAGGCATAAGAGCTCCAGCTCCAGAGTTTCTCATTCTTATTCAACAAGTAATTCTGCTATGGGTGGTCCAGAAGCACACTTTGAAAAATACTTCCCTAAGGTTAATGGATGCTAAAAAATTAACAAAGAATTATTTGAGAAAAACTTGTACATAACAGGAGAATAATTCATATTGATATACCATAAATTGAAGCTGTTGATCAAACACGTTAGCTCAGGGATTTTAAACAACATATTTTTAATTTATTTTATAAACATATTCTTAATTTGGAGGATCCTTGATTTGGTTTTATTCCTTCCACACTCTGTTTTTAAATCCCCTTTACACAGGGGGATTAACATCTTAAACATTTACGAAGGAAAAATATTTAAATCTTTTTATTCATCAAGAAGCACATCTAGCCTATCTTAATTAATAGAATTGATAAATAACAAAAGTGTGTTATAATACTCTTCAACCTTCAACTTTTGTCCAGTAAAAATCTACCTGGTAAGGCACAGACTATACAGTTTTCCTGTTCCTCTTCCAGTTGGTTCTTGAATCTTTACACTCCTCCAATGTTTCTTACATCCTGCACTATGATACCCTTATTTGTGGATGTCATCTACTCCACTGGACTACATCTTTTGGAATTAGGGTGATGATACTCTCCCATCCTTGTGTATGGCTTCAGAACACTGCCTTGAATAAGACTGGTATAAATAAAAGTTTACTGAATCGTTAAATGGAAAGTGTATATGTTCTTTCTAATAGCAGCATAACTATATACTCCATTTTGTGTGCCTATAAGCGTATTTTTTAAAAAATCTAAGTCTGACAATTTGGTTCGAGAAAAATTGTTTTCTAAACAAGGAAAAATAAAAATGTATATAGGATACTGCCAACTTTTGGAAGAATAACAAAGGTTAACGTGGAAGGGCATCTCATCTCAGGCATCTAGGTGTGATCAGACAGCAGTGAGTTTCTTTACAAAAGAGAATTGACTTAGATCCATTTGAAGAGGGAGGGCTGTAAAAGATGGGCTGGTCTACCTTTCAGACTCATGCTACATGGGCAACATTACTGGTTACATGCAATTTCTCTATTTCTCCAGGCCATGCAAATTTAATTAAAAGATATTGAATTTTCTCCTAGATAATTTCTGGGCTATTCATTCAAATTTGGATAGATAAGAGGTTTGGAATGGCCTGAGTACAATGACAAATGTTAACTTATGCAAGACCAACATCCTAAGAATAGTGATGATTTTGTAAAATACCCAAAAGGAGGTTTGCATATTTGAGATTCTTCACTGGGGTACAAATGTGCATTCCATATATACAACTCACATATGTGAGTTGGATCGCACAACTGTGGATCTCACAACTGTGGGGTCTGGAAAAAGAGATGCACTTTATCTCTCTCTGAATTGATCTGGAAGTAAAGTTGGGGAAAGAAGAGGCAAACTGTGAGACTATGGACTCTGGGAAACAAACTGAGGGCTTCAGGGGGGGCGGGTAATGGGATGGGCTGGTGGTGGGTATTAAGGAGGGCATGTATTGCATGGTGCACTGGGTGTTATATGCAAGTAATGAATCATGGAACATTACATCAAAAACTAGGGATGTACTGTATGGTGACTAACAAAATATAATAAAAATATTATTATAAAAAATAATAAAAATAAATAAATAATTATTAAATTAAAAAAAAGAAAAAGAAAAGGCAAACTGTGCAAGGAGTGCTGAGAGTGCAGCAAGACATCTCTTACACATACTTGACCTAGAACTGGAGAAAACGAAGCTTTCCTGCTATAATATATCATAGAACAAGAAATCACAAAGCCCATCGCAGTACCAGGAATGACTGTCCATTTTGATAAAAAAAAAGGTCTGACAATGGTTAATTCAGATACAATTCTGATGATAGCGTTAACAGCAAGAATTTTGCAAGTAGTTTTCATTTATTGCATGAACTTTACCAATATTCGTATCAGGATTTCCCCCCCATCATCTACAACTATTCATCAGGCAGATAATTTAAATAATATGTTTATGCAATAGAACTATGTATATAGATGTGTTTATGGCATTGAAGTGGTCATCATTCTGAAATCTATGAACAGAAGTTATCTTTCTTATCTGAGTTAACGTTTAACTCAGTTCCATTTGAAAAAAGGTTGCCTTGTTTCATCTGCTAAATGAACTGCTATTAAATGACATGAGACAAGATATGCACCTCAGGAAAGAACCTGAGCTTGAGCAAACATCTGGCCAATGCACTCAAGCACTACACATATACAAGTCCTTAGTTCTGTATTGATTAAAATTGCAAACACTGATTCTTCCAAATAGAACATTCTTAAGCTCACAAGTAAGAGAGAAATAAGTTACACCCTAGTAGATATTACTTGTAAAGTAAAGGGAGAAATTAGGTTTTTATCAGAAAGGATTTTTCTAACACAAATTCTCATTTAACATTATTATTCTCATTGTAGTTTAAATTCTATGAATGGTAAACACACCAAAGGATATCATATATTCCACTGATTTGCTTCTGTTTTTTATGACATGCTTGACAATTTCATAAAAAAAAAATCATCTGATAATTAACTGTGGTCAGTTTTTAGAACTTGACTTAGCTTTTTTATTTTTATTTTTTATTTTATTCAAAATCAATTGATTAACATATAGTGTATTATTAGTTTCAGAGGTAGAATTTAGTGATTCATCAGTTGTAATAATACCCAGTGCTCATTACATCATGTGCCCTCCCTAATGCCCATAATCCAGTTACCCCATCCCCCACCCACCTCCCTTCCAGCAACCTTCAGCTTGTTTCCTATAGTTAAGAGGCTCTTATGGTTTGTCTCCCTCTCTGATTTTGACTTAAATTTTATTACAAACAAAACAAAACAAAACAAAAACCAACAACAACCATGCAAGGTGTCTTTCCACTGATTTTCAAGTTTCTATATGAATTCAATAGCCCTAACACAATGAAATGCTAAGTATAGAAAGCATCTAGCCCAATGTCTGCAAGAGTGAGCATTTAATAATTGCTTGGTGCAACACTAAGTGGCTGCTGGTGTATGATGGAAAATAAGTGGGAGGGGTGGAAGGAAGTGATACAGGCAGGTGGTGTATTTCTTTCTTAGCCTACATGTTGATTGGTTCAAGATACTCTTCTAAAAGAAAGATGAGCAGACAATAAAATAATTTCTACATGAAACCAAACAATTATTTAGTGAAAAATAAATACAATCATTCTTTTAAAACATATCTGATAGGCCACTGGATATGACAAACTTACCCATCTTTTAAAATTGCTTTTCTATTAGCATACTAAGATTTTTATTTGTAATAGGAATAGAGTAACTACTCTGTAAACTAGTCTAGATGTGTGTGCACGAGAGAAAACACATATGTATGCCTTTTCTTATTTCTCATAATGAAGGATTAATGTTAACCACTTGATGAGTCTTACAGATTCATCCATGTTAGAACTTTCCATTGGCATTATTTAATTTAGTCACAATTAAATAGATGAGTGAAAATCAGCATTTCTTTGGCCTAGTCCACCTAATTCATGTAATATACTTATTCTTTTGTAGTGGAAAAACCCTAGAATTTATATAGATACCAATAATTTTATAAGATCATCAAATATGTCAAAAATTCCAAAGAAATGCATCTCATAATTTTGAGGGTTTTTTTTCTGAAAAAATAACTTCACATTAAGGTAAAATATGATTATTGTCATTTGCATTAACTTTTTTTGTATTATTTTCTGTATTCTTTTTTTTTTTAAAGATTTTATTTATTTATTTGACAGAGATAGAGACAGCCAGCGAGAGAGGGAACACAAGCAGGCGGAGTGGGAGAGGAAGAAGCAGGTGGAGTGGGAGAGGAAGAAGCAGGCTCATAGCGGAGGAGCCTGATGTGGGGCTCGATCCCATAACGCCAGGATCACACCCTAAGCCGAAGGCAGACGCTTAACCGCTGTGCCACCCAGGCACCCCTATTTTCTGTATTCTTGAAGCTCTGGCATCTCAGTCCTTGCTGACCAAAGAGAGACTGCTCTTCCCAGGGCTACCTAATGCCTACAGATAAGAAACTATTCCCCTTCAGAGCATGCCTTTCACATGCAAACCAACCAATCCAGACACCACACTTTAAACCACCTCTTCTATCTGGTTCTTAGACTCCAGCAGATAATGTTCCTCCTCCATAATCACCAAGGCTAGGTTACAGACAACTAGAGAGAGCCCCTACAGCAGAGCTCACCTTTTTGTTATTCAAAACAGTCAATTCTAAACCAACTTACCCTGACTTCCCTTTCCTAAGGAAATCACAGTAAAGGCTCCTACCCATATTTTCCCCTCACTTTCCTTCTGCTTCCTGACCAAGCCTCCTGCTTCCTGAAGTGGCTCCGAATGGCAGTTTATGCCCCCTGTTTCCAGGTAGATCTGCAAGTATACACAGTGTTTTTTTTTTCATGATACTTATTTTTTTAATGTTTTTTTATTATATTATGTTAGTCACCATACAGTACATCCCCGGTTTCCGATGTCAAGTTCGATGATTCATTAGTTGCATATAACACCCAGTGCACCATGCAATATGTGCCCTCCTTACTACCCATCACCGGTCTATCCCATTCCCCCACCCCCCTCCCCTCTGAGGCCCTCAGTTTGTTTCTCATAGTCCATAGTCTCTCATGTTTCATTCCCCCTTCTGATTACCCCCCTTTCTTTATCCCTTTCTTCCCCTACCGATCTTCCTAGTTCTTATGTTCCATAGATGAGAGAAATCATATGATAATTGTCTTTTTTTTTTTTTAAAGATTTTATTTATTTATTTGACAGAGATAGAGACAGCCAGCAAAAGAGGGAACACAAGCAGGGGAAGTGGGAGAGGAAGAAGCAGGCTCATAGCAGAGGAGCCTGATGTGGGGCTCGATCCCGTAATGCCGGGATCATGCCCTGAGCCGAAGGCAGATGCTTAACCACTGTGCTACCCAGGCGCCCTGATAATTGTCTTTCTCTGCTTGACTTATTTCACTTAGCATTATCTCCTCCAGTGCCGTTGATGTTGCAGCAAATGTTGAGAATTCCTTCTTTCTGATAGCTGAGTAATATTCCATTATATATATGGACCACAACTTCTTAATCCAGTCATCTGTTGAAGGGCATCTCTGTTCCTTCTACACTTTGGCTATTGTGGACAATGCTGCTATGAACATTGGGGTGCATATGGCCCTTCTCTTCACTACGTCTGTATCTTTGGGGTAAACACCCAGTAGTGCAATGGCTGGGTCATAGGGTAGCTCAATTTCTAACTTTTTAAGGGACCTCCACACTGTTTTCCAGAGTGGCTGTACCAACTTGCATTCCCACCAACAATGTAGGAGGATCCCCTTTCTCCACATCCTGCCCAACAATTGTTGTTTCTTGCCTTGTCAATTTTTGCCATTCTAACTGGCGTAAGGTGGTATCTTAGTGTGGTTTTGATTTGAATTTCCCTGATGGCTAATGATTTTGCATGATACTTATTTCTGTTTCTATATGTCTTACCATGTCTGATTACAACAAATTCCAAGTACATTCTATAATACCATTTATTAGGTAATTAAATATAATATCATTTGAGGAATACAACTGTTAGAAGTGAGACACAACACTCTTCCCACATCAAAGAAAGATGTTTAGAAATTTCAGTGGTAGGATCCAGGCTCACACTGCACGCATCAGGAGAAGCTGTAAGAGAGCATGAGACTGGCTTCTAGAGTAACTGTGTGGAGAGGCTGGCTTCCCATGGGCAGCGTTCCCCATTTGAGGTCCACTGGGAATGGAAAGAGAATCCCAGAGAACCGTGATGATGATTCTGTGTGGGGTTTAACATTCTATATCACATATTAGCCTGTGAAGAAGAGTTAGAACAGTTTGCCATAGCACTAGCTTGACTTTTGGTGGAGAAACAGAGAAGAGGTTTTTTTTTTTTAAAAAAAGATCTGAGTTTAATCAGTGCTGAGTATTTATACTCCTGTTTACCCATCCTATCATCACACTTTGACTTCTTTATGAGTAAATTATATATAATTATATATTATGTTAAATACTTTCTTGAAATTTCTAGCAATTACAAACTAAAAAAATACAGTTTAACAAAAATAAAATTTGTCTGAAAGCATGACCTAAGTGTTGCACAAGAACTAACATTGTTTAACCAGAAAGATTATTAACCAGCTACCTAGAATTTCTCACATGATGCCCAGCTCAAAGCACATATGTAAGAAATGTTTGCCCCTTGCTTCTCTTATTCATCTTTGAGGGCAAAGACAGTATCTCATATTTTATTCTTTTATGTACCTCCTTGGATTTGTCCCAGCTCAATGCTGAGCACACAGCTTAGAATTCTTTTTTTTTTTTTAAGATTTTATTTATTTATTTGACAGAGATAGAGACAGCCAGCGAGAGAGGGAATACAGCAGGGGAGTGGGAGAGGAAGAAGCAGGCTCCCAGTGGAGGAGCCTGATGTGGGGCTCGATCCCAGGACTCTGGGATCACGCCCTGAGCCGAAGGCAGACGCTTAACGACTGAGCCACCCAGGTGCCCCACAGCTTGGAATTCTATAACCATTTTTTTGATTGACTGGAAGATAGGTTGATTCAATGACACCTACACTAGTATCATGAAATAATATATGAAAATGTAGTTTCTGTCCAAATGAAATATTAACTCTCCTTAGTGATTCAAAAGTTATAGAGAAGAGAGCTCAGAAACAGACCCATATACATATGAAAACTTGGCATTTGACAAAAGTATCATTGCAGACCAAAGGGAAAAAGATAGTCTGCTGAATTAATGGTACTAGGAAATTATCCATAATTAATTACCTCATACCATAAATAAGGATCAATATTTAGAGCATAAGATACTATCTTTATGAATCTGGAGTAGGAAACGTTTCTTAAACAATACCCCAGAAGTACAAATAATGAAGGAAAAGTCTGACAAATGTAACTGCATTAAAATAAAATATTCTGTTCATCAAAAGACATAAATAAAACTTAAAAATGTAGGCCACGGAATAAAAAGAAAATATTTGCAATCTATTCAGTTAGAAAAAGATTGGTAACCCATACACCAAAGAGAAGACAAACAACTCAATGGAAATTTAAACAAAGCACATGAACATGGACTTCACAGAAGAAGACCTTTATGTAAATGGCTCATAAATGTATAAAAAGATGCTCAGTTACATTAAAAATGGGTAAATTAAAATTAAAACCACAATGAATATTATTTCACAAATGTAAGATTTAAAAAAAAAGTCTAGCAAAATGAAAATTTGGCAGGATGTGGGGCTTTAGGAATTTAAAGCACTCCTGGTAGGAGTGTAAACTGATGTAACCAGTCTGGACAGAAATTTGGCAAGATCTAGTAAAGTCAAGAATGAGCATGCCAAACAACCCAGTAATTTCACTCCTACCTATTTATATGCCCCTAAAGAAGCTCTTGCACAGGTACTCAAGAAGACCTGACCAAAAAAATTCATCGCAGTGCTTTTTCCAAGAGCCCAAAGAAAATATTAATAATGGAGGCTCATCCCTATAATGGAATACTACACAGCAGATAAAAGAAGCATACTAGGAACGTGGGCAAACCTCACAAAGGAAATGTTGAATTTTTTTAAAAAAAGTGGCAGAATACAGACAATATGTCACCACTTTTGCAAGGTTTTATAAATGGAAAATTGATAAGAACAGATACTATACTTAAATATTAGCCACTTATTTGAGGCATTTACTTAGGCCACTTATTTATTTCTTCAATTATTTATCTCAGTATGGATTCATGGATATTTATTTTATTCTATGAGTTATCATTTATTTTAGTGCTCAGATTTGTTCCAGATATTGCCAGGCTCCTTCAAGTTGGCTCCTGTGTAGTCCATCAGTTTTTAAGCACTTTCTTACTTCCTGGCACCACAATATATTTCAGGCCCATTTTGTATTTTCTCAGCCTAGAGCTGGCATCAACCACTTCCAAAAGGATTCCTGATTCCTTCAATTGGAAAATGGTATGTAGGACCAAAGACCTGGGCCATAGGTTTCCTCATTGCTTGTAAAATGTCCTTGTTTCTAGGCCCTTACAGCAGACACAGCTAGGAAATATATGTGTGAATGATAATACATGCATATATAAACAGCTATACTTACTTCTCTACCTATCTAAAAAAAACTTGCTGACATCTTTTATTTGGGATAGTGTTAAATTTATAATTTATGGAGAATTTTAAATGTTTTAATAACAGATTAATTTTGTCCCATTTGTTCAACTCTTTTTTTTGTGTATTCATTAGGTGTTTTAATGATTATCTTCATGTAGAAAAAAATAAATGGAAAATAATGGTATATATGAACTTGGGACCCCTAAATACGCACTAAAAGTTAAAAGGTATGAATGGGATTAATAGACAATGAACTTAATATTAGGTTAACTCTAAGACTGGAAGAAGGAGAGACAGATCAAAAAGTAATACATGACCATCACTCCATTTGTAATATTCTGGTTTTTTTAAGATTTATTTACTTTAGAGAGAGACAGGGTAGGGGGAGATGAAGAGAGGGAGGAGAGAGGGAGAGAGGGAGCAGGGGGAGGAGCAGAGGGAGAGGGAGAAGGAGAATCTCCAGCACATTTTCTGCTGAACACGGAGACCTATGTGGGCTGGATCCCATGACCCTGAGATCATGACCTGACCCAAAACCAGGTTGGACGCTCAACCAACTGAGCCATCCAGGCTCCCCCCACACCTCTTTCTAAGATTTATTTATTTATTTGAGTGAGAGAGAAATTTTCTATTTTTTAATCTGAGGAGTGAGAAATGTTTATTATATTATGCTTTTTTAAAAAAAAGATTTTATTTATTTATTCGACAGAGAGAGACAGCCAGCGAGAGAGGGAACACAAGCAGGGGAAGTGGGAGAGGAAGAAGCAGGCTCATAGCGGAGGAGCCTGATGTGGGGCTCGATCCCAGAACACCGGGATCACGCCCTGAGCCGAAGGCAGATGCTTAACCGCTGTGCCACCCAGATGCCCCTATATTATTCTTTACATAATTTTGAACTGAAATATTATTTACTTTTTTAAAATGTCTAAATGAAAAAAATTAAATATATTTTCATAAGTAATTTTTCTTAAGATTTAAATTCTTTTAAGAAGTTTTAAATTCTTACAAAAAAATGAATGCTTTGAAAGTAGAAACCCTCCAATTAAGCTTTAAATTTCACTAAAGAGAGGGAAGCTAGCCCCGTAGAAATTGTTGAAAAACCACATAGGGCAACCAGTATACTATTTCAAATTATTTACTTGATTTCAGAAAAAGGAAGACGGAATTTCTGAAAACGGAAATATCGGTGTGATTTTTCTCCAGGAGGGAAATCACAGGAAGGGTTGGGGGAGAATGTTGCTCTTTTTGTTGGAGTTGGATGTTACAAGTTTCCCTGCACCTGTCTATCCTACTGCTGCTCCATCTCCACAATCCAAGTTGATTGGTAGCCTGGCTTATCAAAACAACTCATGCCAAAAAATATAGATATATCAGTGATTTGCCCTTTGTCCCCTCTTTGGCAACAGAGACCCATTTAAAGTGCAATAGTCTACGTTTGTCCTCAGTAAATTCAATTACATTTCTTTCTGGCTACTTCAGCTGGCTATGATGATTGTAAATTATACCCTGCCCTCATCTTCTGGTCTAATTTTCATGCCCTCAATGTGAACTTGATGTGTATGCTTTGTTTTTTTTTTCCACTCCAAAGTTCTTTAGCAAGGACCCAATTGTAAACAGTGCTGTGTTAGGCACTTTTCAAAAAACCTCTTCAGAGACAGAGTCCCAGCAGCCCTCTGCACCTCACTCCCAAGAAGCCTAGTTCCTGCTCAGGCCCAAACCTCTGCTTTCTCATGAACTTTTAATATGCACCAAAGCTGCCAAATTTGGTGATGGTCCTGAAAAACCTCCTGATGAAGTCAATCCAATCTGTATAAGTTTGAAAAAGACAGTAAACAACATGCTGAATTATGAACTCCCAAAGTATTTTTTCTCTGGGTAGCTGAAATGAGAAACTTCAAGAAATCTCTGCTATCATTTCTCAAAATAATTATTTTAACTTTAAACATGTAGGAACTCGTCTGCCCCCACCCTCCATCAATTGCCTGGATGATAATGATGTAATTGTAGTTATAATTACAAAGGACTTCAATTCAATTTAATTTTAATTATTTAAAATTTGTAAACACTCCAGGAAAACCTCATTAAGCTGGCTGAACCAGCTTGTTTGCAAGGGGGACCAAGGAGTCATCAGTTACAATTATTCACATTACAACATCCATTCACTCACACTAACCATGATGATTAGCCAGTAATCATACTCACTTGGGGTGAACAGCACTGGCAAAGCTTGTGACTGCTTTTAAAAAATGATTTGCAAATCTGCATATATAAATGAGCCCCCACATTCAAAAGCAGCCAGTAGAACTTTGCCCTGCATGCACATTGGAGGATAAATAGAAAGATCCTCACAAAATATGAGCATTTAAAATATGAGCATTTATTTGTAAAACTGATGCCTTAGAGTCCCTACCGAGTCAGGTTTGTCTTTTTTACTTTAAGATGATATGATTTGCACACCTGCCTCAGTCAGAGCACAATGCTAAGCCCTTGCATGAGCTGTGTTTAGTATCAAAGTGCCCTGTGGTATGAAGGGGAAAGACTGTTCGAAGACCTGTAGGGAAACTCAGTTCAGACAGAAGTGAGGATTCATCTTCTAGCCTCTCTGAGTCTCTCCTTAAGATGATCTAAACACAAGTAGTGACCTTACAGAGTTTTGGGCAGAATTAAATGTGCCTGGCAAAGAGAAGGTATGCAATACGTGCAGTTGATAGCATTAAAAATGTTGAAACTAAGCGTTAACCTTCAGTTACTTAGTTCACAGCTACTAACATTCTGGTGATCAATCAGTGAATATATTTTAACTAAAAAGAACTCAACTTTTCAGAAGCCTTCATTGATTTACTCAATCACGAGAACTATAATAATTAGGGAATGAAGACTATGTGTGTTACACAAATGCCACACGTGGATAATTTGCAGGATTAATAAAATGTCCTGTAACACTAATTTTCTAGACAATAGGAGGATTCCTGAATGAACATGTTTATTAGGCAAATAAAAATCCCACCTGGTGATAAAACACTCATATTGTCACATTTACCCAGACCTATTCTCGTCTATTATTAAAATTTCGGCACTTCCTGCAGAGACTTGGCTAGAAAGAGAATAATAATAATAATTGTTCTTACTGCTCACTTTCACAAAGGGCTTTTAGATTTCTAAAATAATTTTAAGATCCATTGTTTGAGCTTGTCCCCACAGCGACCTGCAGATTTTGAGCACGAGCAGGTTTTACACAAGCGCACCAAACAATCACCCAGTGGTCATGGCTCTAAGTGGTAGAAGGATTGGTTTATAACTGGTTTTACTTCCCTTCGGAATAAACCGACACACTGCACGCGGGCCAGGGTGTTCTCGTCCTTACTGGAAACTCCCATTCCTCCCAGCTCCATTGCCAAGCCTTGCACTTGTCGCTCTGGACTCTGGCATGCTTTGGTCAGTTAACCTAAATCCCAGGTCATCTTTCAATGTTTGACTTGAAGAAACCTCACCAAGGAGCACTCGATAGTTATCATACCCAACACCCTGGACTGATGCTAATGACAAAAGGTGTGAGATATAAAATTGGCCCCCAAAAGTTCCAAAATGGAGACAAGAGTAATACGGTCGTCCCCCTTTATCTGCAGTTTCATTTTCCATGTTTTCAGTTCCCTGGGGTCAACTACAGTCCAGAAGCATATGGTCCCTCTTCTGATGTACTGTCAGAGGGTCAGCTGTAGCCTAACGCTGCGTCACAATGCCCTCGTCATTCATCTCATTTCATCGCATAGGCATTTTATCATCTCACATCATCTCAAGAAGGGTGAGTACAATACAATAAGGTATTTTGAGAGACAGACCATATTCACATAACTCTTATTACAATATATTGTTCTATTTTATTATTGTTGTTAATCCCTTACTGTGTCTCATTTATAAATTAGACTTTATCATAGAAAAAAACACCATGTATAGGGTTTAGTACTCTCTATGATTTCAGGTATTCACTGGGGATCTTGGAATGTATCCCCCATAGACTAGTGAGAGGAGTGTGTTCATAAATAAGTAACTATCAATTTAGTCTGATGCGCTAAGACCCAGTAAGAAAAGACAAATAATACATTCCATTGAGTTGAGATGAGTTGGTCATTGCCTGGTCTGCTGGCCTTTCTTATCTCTGAACAGTCACTGCTCTTACTGATAATTCACAATTTAGCACCTGCTGGGTTTCTCAGCTTTTTCCATATGCTTTATAGCTCTTCAGTTGGAGTGTAAGGCACTTGAGGGGAGGGATTGGGTGTCATTTTTCTTGTAGATGCCCCAGCTTTTTCCATAGTCTTCGTACAAAATTAAGGCTCGATAGAGATGAATTACTTAATTGTAGGTAGAAGATTCGGTGAGCAAGAAGGGAAAGAAGACTTATGTACGAGAAAGCAGCTTGTATTTTTATATTTTTAAAGGAAGGAATAGCAATGGTATGGTGGTGAGGGAAAAAGAAGGATGGTTTTATATGGGAGAGTTTATTTAGGTAGGAAAAAAAATAAATGTGTAACCTTTGTACCATTTGAAATCTGCATTCCACTGGCTAATAGAAAGTAATCTCTCCTATTTGTAAAATGAAAACCATGCAAAGATGATAACACACTTTGCACTAAATCTATTTGGAGAAGGAACAACAAAATTTTCCTCCATTTGCTCAATTCAACCTGGAATATAATACACAAAATTATAATTCAGAGCACATTATCTATGCTGCTATTTATTTTCTGAAACATTAGTCCAGGAATATTATTCTACATTTTTATATTAAAATATGTCCCGTAAGATTCATGCATTTATTCTCAGGGGAACTGGTCTGCGTAAGTTTTGTAAAATGTTGACTAACTATTTGAGTGATGAACTGAACCAAAGATCATTTATATTCTTCATTTATCACCAAACAGACTTTGATAGTTGAAAATATTTGTTAACCATTCCTTGCCCCAATTTTATCACCAAAAAGGAAGCAGAATAAAAGTGGTTGCTTTGAAATATATGTGTGACTGCACACATTTGTGAAATTCTCTGAGATTCTCTGGTGGAAACACTATTGGAATCATTAAAATTTAGTGAACCTTGGGAATTTGATCCTTTAATACTCTAAAGGTAAAGTAATCAGATTAATGGATTTTTTTTTCCTTAGTTAATCTTGTCAAGAGTCTAGGTTGTTCAAGATCAGATGTTTTCGACTTCTCTATTGGAAAAAAAAAAACTGACTTGAGGCTTGGAGTCGAGAAATAAAAGCCAGCTTCCTAATTATTCCCTCTGTGTGGTCCTCTGAGACTATAGCTGATCTGAGGTTAAACTTATTCTTTAGCTAATTAAACTCCTTTTTTGTTTTTAATTAAGCAGCCCTAATGACCTTCTTTTATGGACAGCTGGCCTCACTAAAACCAGAGTAAGTTTCTTATATTTAACATGGGGTAGGTGGGTGATGACCAAAAAGGTCTGAAGCAACTACTTCTACTTTTACCAGATGTAACCCTCAGTTTGAGGGTAGTAAGGAAGGGGACAGGGAAGAGGGCTGGAGCAGTTCCAAGACTGAATTGGTCAAAATTGAACAGGTGTGGGCTCGGCAAGTCCTGGGGACCTGGCAGGGATGTTCTGCCAGCGCTCACAGCATGCCAAACTAGGTCTGCAGCGCATACCCTGAGCACCTCAAAGCATTAAGAGACCAGATGTATGGATTAAAGCCCATGATGAAACTGCCAATCCATTATTTTATAATGTGCAGTGAATATCTAAAGGAATCAAGTCCTCGCTCCCCCTGAGGTGATTGAATTGCATTTTAAAATATTCAAATGTACCTCCTCTAAGTTACCATCAATTTTTTTTTTTTTTTGAAAATGAGGTTTAGAAAATGGTAGGCTTTCAGTGTGTATTTGCGGAATAGTGCATGGATGAATATAAATGAATAAATGAAAAAGCTAAAAGATCATTTATGGACCTGATTCCATATCCTTATTTTGTAGATGAGAAAGGTGAGGTCTAGAAAGATTAAATGAAATACCCAAGATCCAAAATATATTTTTTTCAATAAACCTTTACTGAAGACCTACTAGGTGTCAAGAAAACTGGGGCTATAAAGATGAACAAAGCTGTTTCCAAATGAGCACATCCCCTTAGAACATTTGAGACAACCCATTTATCATTGATTGCCAGCAGCTGTGCAAGTTAAGTTTCCAGGTTCACAAGTCAGAGGCTGAAAACCTTGTTTTTACTTTTCATCAATGACAAAACAAATAGATCATTAAACCAAGTGAGGTTCTTATTTCTCTGAACCCTGTGCAGTAGCCAAATTAGGATTCCACAGACTAATCATGTACCAGAACCCCCCCCCCCCCCACACACACACTTCATCTGGAGCCAGGCCACAGCTACCAGAGTATTCTCACACCAAAGCTAATGGTGGGCAATGAGGACCAAGGGTTGATATTTCATCTTCCTAGAGAAGGATATTAAGGTAGAGGCAGGAGTGGACAAGAGGAGTGAAAAATGGAGGGTTTACTATTAAGTATTTACATTGTACTTGAAAAAAAATCTGTTTTCTTCCTTGATTATACAATGTCAGAGAGAAACAGAATTAAAATCATAAGAATACTACTGTTTTGACATCCTCCCTGGGGTGGGCAGTGAGAAACAGGGAAGAACAAAAATGTAGAAGAGAAAACGAGGAAAAAAGCATAGTCTTGAGATAATTTTTATTTCCTATTCACCTGAGTTATCGTTTTCAGTGATAAACCAATCACCTGTTGTCTCACCTTCGTTTGGTTAGCTGGCAAACCATTCTTCATGGCTCTGTCTCTGTTCCAGTCCTAGGAGAGGTTTTATTCTAGAGTGGCTAAATCTAACAATTTATTCCTCCCCAGGCTATAATTTTCAGGACCAAAATGACACTGTCCAGAAAGCAAGATGGTGTCTACATGAGGAACTTGACTGCTGGCTAGAAGTTTGCCATCCATAGTCTAGTGAACCAAGATCCTCAGGAAAATCAAACACTTCGCTTGAGTGGCAAATACTAACTCATATTCTAAGAAGGTGCTTGATATTATTTGCCAACTATTCTTATCACAGCTGTACTTTCAGCTTCTTGATTTTACAATAAAATTTTCCTTTCTGAAATACAGCTTGGCTATGGAAATAAAATTTTAATTATATAAATTTGCAAAGTGACCTTCAAAAAAACCAAAGGTTAACTTTCTTTACTCTTTAAATCCTACTGTGCCACGCACAGCCATGTAAATCAGCACTAGTCTAATCTGTTTCCCTTATGATTTCTACTCTCTTTGGCAGATTTCCATTTTGTTTTTTCAAGTCTAAGTTGCTTACAAGGAGGGTAAGATTTCAAAGCAAGCTCCAATTCCTGGTGTCTTCGTATAACTTTGGTTTCAGTTACTAAGGAAACACTTCTTTGCTGCGCTACACTATAAATCCTTTAATTCCTCCTTCTCCTAATTCTTAAGTAATCCATTTAAACTGCAAAAGCAAATACTATGAGAGCATTCCATAAAACACATAGCTTACAACCTGATGTATGAAGAAGCATATATAATTTAACTTCAAAATTTCTTATTAATTGCCATTAGAAATTCAAATTCAAGTAGTCCATGCAGGGTAACTAGATGAATAGAGGCAGCGTATGACAGGTAAAGCTAGCACACGTATCACAATCCTGTATTGTTTATCAGAATAAAGGAAGATGGCAAAGTCAAGTTAGAGGCTGGCATAAAATTTAAGGCTAAAACTATCCGAGCTTGCAAGAAAATATGGGCAGCATTTAATTATATACTAAATCTAAAATGTTTTGTCCCAAAATGTTTATTAAGAAACTCAATTATTCCTTTCCCAAACGTTGACTAAGATCATACCTTGCTCAATGAAGTACTAGGAATACAATGATATGTTATATCTCTGTCCAGAAAGTCAGAAAACATATACAGAAATAACCATAGAACAAAGCAAAATATGTTAAGAGCTAAAGAAAGGCACAATGTGCTATGACGGATAGGAGAAGAGTTTATTGCTGGCGGAGGTGTTGGGAGAAGCCCTAATGTAAGAGAGACATTCGTGCTGGGCTCTGCTGCCAGTGGACCATGCCAAGATGGTGGCTGTGAAAACAGGTATTCCAAGCAATAGTGCCAGCACTGGGTGTGCTACCTGGTGTTGACATAATGTCAAGTTGGCCCACTGTCCTAGAGGAGGTGGACAGATTGAAGCCGCAACCAGACCAAGGAATTTGAGTTTTGAACTTCAATACAATGATGATGGGTAGAATTTCAGGTGTTTTTAGTAAGGCTGGAGATATAAAAGTTCAGAGAGTAAATTCAAAAGTAGAAAATATTCTTCATAAGGTAGGACGACACACTCCCACTCCTATCAAATCTAGCTTGGGGTTTTCTCAGCAATTAGACCTCCAGGAGACCACCATGATTCATTATTCACTGAAATCATGAGTCATGCACTGACATTTATTAAGGCTTTGGTCTGTCAGCAGGAAAGCATTTTCATTTCATCACACCAAAATAAAAATGTGATGAAAATTTCCTACAAAACATCCCAACTAAAATCTTAAATTGATACTTTTTTTTTTTTTGGTCTGAGGTCTCTGAATCATTTTTACTGATCTACCTCCCGAAAGTCTATTTTAAAAATAATGCTTTTACTGGAGTCAACCATTATAATTCAGAGAATTAAGTGGAGAGACAGGAGTGAGGACTGGGGTTATCAAAAAGGGCCGGATTAGGGAAAGGCAGTGCTCATTTAAGACTCCAGGGTTGATACTAAAATCAGGGAGTATACTTATCCAAGGGTCACTAGGGAATTCTAATCCAATCAGCCAAAAAGGGAAATGTGAATGAGTCATCCAACCAAAAGAGTGAAAAACAAATATCAAAGGTGATACAAAGAGTGAACAGAAGGTTTTAAATAACAGCAAAGGGCCTGAAGCAGTTCATTTTACCTTAAGGTATGGAATGTGATAGGTCAGCCATATTGAAAAGGCCAGAGGAGGCTATGCTGCCAAATACCAGTTTATTTAAACATTAAAGAATAAAGATGCCACTTTATGTAAATCTAATCTAATCTAATCTGATAAAAATAAAACAAAACAGACATAGTGGCTATAGTCCATTTAAGCTCTGAAATGCACATGCTAAACATAAAATGATAATGCTGGGTAGCATTTATTGCATTATTTAATCTATCTACCAGTTATTCTCTTTCTCAATCTCACAATAGCCAGACGCAGAGCTGCAGGAAAGCATGACTTCCAGCAATCCTACCTTTGTGTGTGTGTGTGTGGGGGGGGGTTTCGAAAGTGCAAATGGTCTTTTTGGAATTTTCCATCTGTCCAGTCTGGTCTTGAGGTTCACCTGCCTCCCTTATAGGGGCATGGATCATTTCACCATAAGCTTTAATTACAGGACAATAAACACTTTCTTCTTAAGATCACTTGCAACATCTTAAGTTATTAAGATGCTATTAAGCAATAGACAATAGATAGATAGATAACAGACTGATGATAGACAGACAGATAGAAAGGTAGGTAAGTAGGTAAATAGGTAGGTAGATAGATCTTATTCTCTCTGCCCATCCTTCAATCTGTCCCTCTCCCTGTTTTCCTATTTTCCCATTAATCAGATCCCTCTTGAATTTCCAACATAACCTATATTCCAGACAGGAGAATTTCATGACTGAATCTTCTATCTTATGTGGATTCTCTTATCTGTACCATTTTCTCTATGATCTCGTCATCTGGATTATTCATTTATTTATTTAGCTTTTCTATAACTATCCAGAACCTCTCTATCCCTCAGTGGCCAGCTCATTTCTGGCCTCTTCATGAAAACTTCCTTAAAGGTAGTGTTTCTTCTCTGGTTTCCTATACTCATTATCCTCATTATAACAATTTTAATCTATCATATATTAGTTTCAAATTGTTCTACTATATAATTCTGCATTCTTTTATAACTCTCCATAGTCTCTAGAATGATATCTAATATCATTCAAAAATATTTATTAATAGATAAATTCTAAAATTTCTTTTTTTTTTAATTAAGGCCTAGGTAAAGACCCTGATTTGTTTCTCTTAGATGCTAAACTTTAAAATGTCTATCTTTGTTGCTTTTCATTTTCAGTGAAGATTTCTTACAACTGCATGTCAAATCCTAAATATCTTTAGGTGTGGGAATTGTGCCTAACTAAATATGACTAGGGTAAAGACTACAGGGACATCTTTTATTCTTTAAGTCAACAAGCACTTCTTAAGTGTATACTACTGATGACATGCAGAAAATCTTTCCCTTAGATTTTCTTACAAAGATGAGTGTGCACATTTGACAAAAGCATAACTTTTTTGAAGAAAGATCTACTTTCAGGCAATTTCGCTTGAATTTTTTTGCCAATTGCAGTTAGGAATCTGTGGCTCCGAAGCTGAAGACTATCAGGAATGGTTATTCTACATTGCTCAAATGGGCAGCTTCTTGAGTATAAAACGATGAGGAGGAAGGGGAAAGTCCCCTCACCAACCAAATCAGCTGAAATAATCTAGTGACTACCATGACAAATGACATGTACTGCAGCCAGAGAACCCTACCCTCCCAGGACACGGTGAGATGCCAAAATTGTCAACTCCAAATAAACGCATTTTTTTAAAAAGTACATTCATTCTTCAATGGGACTAAGAAAAATCAACCCAGGAGCTAAACTTCAAACTACTTAAGATAAGGAATTATACTTAATAGCATAACATTTAAGAACCAAAATTGTGATAAGATCGTAGTATCTTTGCATATGTAATGACAAGTTCTTTTCTTTTGCAACCACAAACACAAACAACAGGAGCAGGTGGTGGGTATGTTCTGGGAAAGAAAAATATCAAGCTTTCATGGAAGGCCCTTTCTGGGAAGAGTTGATTTCAAAAGGAAAAGTGCTACTCTGAAAAAGTCCTAGCGAATACACCTATCACGACAGATTCTCGTAGACCAAAAGCCCTAGCTTTTTCAAAACTCCAGATATCACCAAATATAAACACCACTAAAGGAAAAAGTTTTCAGTGTCACTATATTTTATAGCTGCATGTTCCTGTATACATTTTCATGGACTAGACTGATCAAAATATAAGAGACTGTCTTCCTTTCCGCTTCCTACCTGTCCCTGAAATCTACTTTGCTGCCAGCTATAATCCTTCCCCATTTTTATTTAAAAGCCATCAAGAGTCTAAAGTAGCAAAATTGAATGGAGATTTCAAACATGGACCAATTTTCCTTTCTTATGACCTATGAAGATAAACGTGCACACAGTGGTAAGGAATATAAGCTTTGCCCAAGACGTACACTAAAATAAAGAGACATCACTCTACTTTCTGGAGAGAACTGAAGATTTATTAGAAGACAGCACATTGGGCAGTCTTTCAAATATCTTATAATTTCTTTTGTGACATTCTCTCCTTCAGTGACTTCATCATCCAGGCTTCTTTTCACTTTCCTTGCTGGATTTGGAGACTGCTCATAATCCTGATGACTAACCCATCCTCGGGAAACTATGAGGATTGCCTACACTCTTGCCTGTGAAATTGCAATTAAATAAAGGAGCTGCATCTATAACAACCATAGAGATGGAAAAAAGTAAAACTAGCGTCCATGTTCATGAATTCCAAAATTCTCAAGAAAAGTACTTTTTAAAATATTTTGCTTTATTAAAAGACTGTCAAGAAATTGGATTTTACATTGGAGGAGATTCAAATTCAACCACTGTATCTGAGTGCTATGCCAGGCACTGTACTTGAGGCATTTGTATATATTAGCTCATTTAATCCTCAAAACCTTCTTAAGAAAGATTTAATCTGCATTCATAGTAAAGAACTTGACACTCAGAAATGAGCCATCCTGCCCAAGTCACAGAACCAGATGAAGAGCAGAACTAGGACACGGACTCAGGTTTTAAGTACTAAGAAAGGATAGAATTAGAGAAACACATGGCTGGAATTTCCAAATCTCTTTGAATTTGTTGGAGAAAATGAAAACGAAGGAGGAGAAGAAGAGATGAGTTTTCAGAGCAAGAAAGAAATCGAGCTCATAATTGATCAAAGCCTTTCTCTTTTTATAGGGCTGAACCTTTATTATTGGTACCTGGTGGTTTCTGGGCCACTAGAGATGTTCCAGTTTAAGCAAACATGACCTACAGCTGTTCCATCTTAAGCTCCTCACCACCTAAACACCTTTCTCCCTCTTCCAACTATTAGGTGTCATGCCTATTGATTCCCTGATAAATTCACATAAAAACATATACCTTAACGCATGCTTATCACACAAAATATCATTCAAACCTTCCTGTGCTTCTTGATTTCTAAAATTCTTCTGAGTATTAAAGATAAGATGTAAAAAATGCTAGAGATAGAACAAGCCAAGTGTTATAAATAAACCCTAGGTGATATGTTTTTGCCAGGAATTAAAATAGGTAGGGAAAAACCTTTAAAAACAAATTTAACATGCAACTTCCACCTCTGTGGTGAAGACAATAGAATCAATTATTTACACTTGGTGCTATTTTGAGCTCTGGTCAAATAGGAAATACAGACCAAAGAAAAAGTTAATCTATCATTTTATGAGAGTGGGACCTATATCTTCTGTTAAATAAGAGATGAGGCAACGCTCTCTGGCAACATCAGCTGGGCCAGGTAAGTGTATTATTATGCAGATTTGCAGTAGAGCTATTAAACAGAATTTTCAAAAGAATAGGACAATGACCATTACTAAAGTACCGAAAAGTATAAAAGCGCAACTTGAGATATGGAGACTCAGTCAGCCTCATCTTTAGGGAATAAATACTTCTGTGTCCTTCAAATGAGATACTCGGTAATTGTGAAAAACAAAGCAAATCTTTCAGGTAGAGATTAATCAATCATTCTGCTTCTTTTCACAGAAGTACTGAGGTATGTGATCTGGTAGATGACTTGAGAGAACTTTAAGAGCAGGGCTATAGATTAAAAAATATATTTAAAAGATAGTTCACATTTAATTTTATTTCTGGTGAGATTAATGTTCTACAAAGTTGGGTTAACTAAAATGCTCTGTGAAATAATTTTGTTGGTGAATCAATCTTTATAGTTCAATTGCTTACAAGGTTTATACAGAAATCCTTATAAAACCAAAAAAGATTCAGTAAAAAGCACCCATAAATTGACCCATGTAGGAGAAAAAAATAACAAGACTATATTCCCTGTATATTTCTATCTAAATAACGGAGTAAGGATTTGGATATGTTAGGCACATTGTAATTGGCCCAATCTCTCCTGGGTGCTGTCCTCTTCTTACTTCAAAGTAGGAAACACAAGAAGAGGCAGGCAAAACCCAGCTTCTGTAAGAGGCACTGGCTGTACATATTATTCCAGACAAGCAAAGCAAGGTTCATGCAACCCCCCCCAGAGAGACATCAGAGTGACTCTGGATTAATTAATCACAGCAGGAGGAAGCTGAGTTGCCAGGGATGTTGCTAAGTCGCCCCTATAGAACGGATCAAGAGGCGCTCGCTTACTCGGGAATGAAATGGAGATGTGATTCCAAATGTCAAATTCTGGATTTATAATCGATAATTCTATTGTCAGATCATTTACAACAAATGTGTTAATTCAGCTGGCATTGACAGGAAACTCAATTTATTATCTGTGAGCTGTTTGAAGTTCTATATATATGCTGCCAACATGCATTTATATGTGCCGAAACCCATCTGCAGTTTCTCTGTTTCTAGTAGGAAGAGTTCAGATAGCTTACCAAAGAGCCTGACCAGATCATAAATCAAAGGGAAGCAATTTCTGATAACTGAATATGAGTTTCCTCTAAAGCTTTTATGTGACGAAAGTCTGGGAACTCTGTGACTAGCACAAAAGAAAACCCATCACACCCACCCCCCTACATACATCAATCGCTGGCCTCTTTGTTCTAGAATGTACAACCATAATCTGTAGGCTCCTTTCAGCACTTTAATTCACATTCGCCCTTAGAGGCAGGAAGGCCTCTGCAGCTTAACTTCCTCTCTGTTCACTGCTCTCCTTACATCCCATAGGAGCCGAGCAAAGTGAGTTACCACCAACTTTTGACTCCTGCCCAAGATATGTTTTCAATTTGTTCAAAAGTAGGAAAACTGAAACTACGTAAGTTACGTATTTTGTGAGGGGAAATTTCCTGCTGACATTTGAGAATCAGGAAAAAGCCCTGAAGATCTGTTATACGGCAAACTACACAGGAAGTAGGAGAATAAGAAATACCCAAACCACCTGTTGCTCCTTCAGAACTGTCCATGGTCTATGCCAACAATGAGAACTTACTAGGTGCCAGGCACCACCAAGGCAAACTTGGCCTCAGTGACCCATGAGTTAAGATTCCTACAGCATTTCCTGCCTGGCAGGGATGCTGAGGGAAGGCAGGAGAAGATGCTGACACCAGCTGAGGCCGCCCTACGTTATGCAGTCTGCGTCAGTGCCTGGATTTTCATTGCAAGCTATAAAACCATAAACGAAACGCCATCCGGGAACTGAACTGGATATAAACAAATTTGCAGTGCTTTAGCAAGTTGCTTTCAAAGCTCCCCCCCTCCCCAAACAATAGTGATTACAACTGGAAGATAAAGCTTTAAGTACACTGATAGTTTAAGTGCTGTGTTTTGTTTCATACAACTTTGCCTATGAGAAGAAATCTCTCTAAAAGGGTCTTCTAACAATATAAAAATCACATATGTGCCAGAAAGAATGCTGAACTGAAAACCAAATTTGCTTCTAAGTAGATAATGCCACTTTCCCACGATTATACAACTGAAAGAACAGATTAAGAAAAACTGTTACAGAGTTTTTCTTTTACTGCAGCAATACCATTTCAAAGAAAAGATAAACCCAGGGAATTATTACAAATGTTGTAAAAAAAAAAAAGCCTAAGAAAGCTTGGTAAATAAGGAAGTTTTAAATTACTACTCACATAAAAATAAATGTTACTGTCCGTCACTGCTCCGGGTGGGATATGCTTTGCATAAGGGATACTTAGTTGGTAGAAGGAGGAGCACTGAGGAATGTCATCCAAACTCCATATTGTTTACAAAAGAATTAGTTTGCCTTCTAATCTGTCTCTCTGAGCATAACCATTTAGTAACCACATCCATGGCTCTTTTCTTTTATTTCAAATTCTGCCAGAATTTAGAAGTGCACTGAAATAAACGGACTGGTCCATCTGAGGATGTGGCGGCACAAACAGCCTCCTTAGCACGTGACTAAAATCAAGGGGCTCCACGGGGCTTTGGAGGCAATGTTTTTATTGAGGAGTAGCAGCTAAACTGGATTAAAATGATCAGGACCATGGACAGTCATTTAGCTTCATCCTCTTGCTGGAAGTGTTCATTGCCCAAAAATTATTAGAAGAATGTTCTCTCTTCTCCACCGCCAGAGTCAGCAAAAAGGAAACATCTCATAAATCTACATTCTAACAGCCATATCTGTAATTTTTAAAAAGCTTGAATGGTAAAAACAAACAAAAAACAAAAACCAGCTGTGAAAAACCCATTTCTGTCATTTTCATCTTCAGTTGAAATTGTTCTCTAAGATAGTTAATCATATGGAGAGATATAAATTTATATTTCAGGAGGGAGTTAAGATGGCGGAGGAGTAGGGGACCCCTTTTTCAGCCAGTCCCCTGAGTCGAGCTGGATAGGTACCAGACCAGCCTGAACATCCATGGAATTGGCCTGAGACGCAGGAAGATACATCTGGATCTCTACGAATGAACATCTCCAGTGCTGAGTATTGAGGTACGAAGTGGGGAGCCGTAAAACCGCGCACACATATCAGAAGATAAACGGAAGGGGGAGGGAGCCACCGCATTCAGGCGCCGGGAAGCGGTAGCCACCTGCACGGGGGAGCGGGCGGACACATGGACGGCACCCGCGAGAGAGCGGACTGAGATCGGTGAGCCGGGAGCGCGCGCCACCAGACTGAAACGGAGCTCCGGAGCACCCGGGGGCGGCTGGTGGTGTTAGAAACACAAAGGACAGAGATGCACTGGCCCTGGAAGTGAGGGCTGGGATGCCGGGTGTGGGGTGCACAACCCGGGACGCTGCAGGGTTGAGCAGCACCAACAGAAACAGAGTTAAAGTGGCCAGAACATCGGCGGAGAATGGTCCGTGATCCCTCTGTTCTGAGAAAGAGCTGAGATTCGGCCACTGCTGCTCTGACTCTCAGAAGAGGCACAGCAAACCAGCAGGGAAAGCCGCCAGAGAACAAAAGCCTGGAAAGACCGGCTCACAGCGTGCCCACCCCCATCTCCCCTGGCAGGGGACACGGAGACTCTACCCAAACAGGGTTGCCTGAGTATCGGCGTGGCAGGCCCCTCCCCCAGAAGGCAGGCTGAAAAATCAAGAAGCCCACATCCCTAAGATCCCTATAAAACAAGGGCGCATGGCCTGGGTCCCGGTCAATAATTGGGGCTCTGGACAACCCCGCAACCTCTCCTCATCAGAATGACGAGAAGAAATCCCCCCCAGCAAAGAAAAGACAATGAGTCTGTGGCCTCTGCCACAGAACTAATGGATATGGATATAACCAAATTATCAGAAATGGAATTCAGAGTAACAATGGTCAAGATGATGTGTAGACTTGAAAAAAGTATTAACAAAAATGTTAATGAGAATATAGAATCTCTAAGGGTGGAAATGAGAGCGAATCTGGCAGAAATTAAAAATTCTATGAGCCAAATGCAGAAAAAACTAGAGGCTCTGATGGCCAGGGTGAATGAGGCAGAAGAACGTATCAGTGAATTGGAGGATGGGTTAGTAGAAGACAAAGCTAAAATAGAATCTGGACTTAAAAAAATCCACGCTCAAGAATGTAGGTTACGGGAGATTACTGACTCAATGAAATGTTCCAATATCAGAATCATCGGCATCCCCGAGGGGGTGGAGAAAAACAGAGGACTAGAAGAGATATTTGAACAAATTGTAGCTGAAAACTTCCCTAATCTAGCGAGGGAAACAAACTTCGTGTCCAAGAGGCAGAGAGGACCCCTCCCAAGCTCAACCACAACAAACCGATGCCACGTCACGTCATAGTGCAATTCGCAAATATTAGATCCAAGGATACAGTACTGAAAGCGGCCAGGGCAAAGAAATTTCTCATATACCAAGGCAAAGGTATCAGAATTACGTCAGACCTGTCTACACAGACCTGGAATGAGAGAAAGGGTTGGGGGGGGGGGCATTTTTAAAGCTGTTTCAGAGAAAAACACGCAGCCAAGGATCCTTTATCCAGCAAGGCTGTCATTCAGAATTGATGGAGAAATAAAGACCTTCCGGAATCGCCAGTCATTGACCAATTTCGTAACCACGAAACCAGCCCTACAGGAGATATTAAGGGGGGTTCTATAAAGGTAAAAAGGCCCCAAGAGTGATACAGAACAAAAAGTCACAGCCAATACAAACAAAGACTTTACTGGCAACATGGCGTCCTTAAAATCATATCTCTCAATATTCAGTCTCAATGTAAATGGCCTAAATGCTCCCATAATGCCACAGGGTTGCAGATTGGATAAAAAGACATGACCCATCCATTTGCTGTCTACAAGAGACTCATTTTGAACTAAAGATACATTCAGACTGAAAGTAAAAGGATGGAATACCATCTTTCATGCCAATGGACCTCAAAAGAAAGCTGGGGTAGCAATTCTCATATCAGACAGATTAGATTTTAAACTATAGACTATAGTTAGAGACACAGAAGGGCACTATATTATTCTTAAAGGATGTATCCAACAAGGGGATATGACAATTATAAATATACATGCCCCCACCAGGGGAGCAGCAAGATACACAAGCCAACTCTTAACCAGAATAAAGAGACATATAAAAATACGTTAATAGTAGCGGACCTCAACACTCCACTATCAGAAATAGACAGAACACCCATGCAAAAAATCGACAAAGAAACAAGGGCTTTGAATACCATAATCGACGAGTTGGACCTCATAGATATATATAGAACACTACACCCCAGAATCAAAGAATACTCATTCTATTCTAATGCCCATGGAACATTCTCAAGATTAGACCATGTTCTGGGACACAAAACAGGTCTCAACCGATACCAAAAGACTAAAATTATTCCCTGCATATTCTCAGACCACAACGCTCTGAAATTGGAACTCAACCACAAGGAAAAATTTGGAAGAAACTCAAACACTTGGAGACTAAGAACCATCCTGCTCAGGAATGATTTGATAAACGAGGAAATCAAAAATCAATTTAAACAATTTATGGAGACCAACGAGAACGAAAACACAACAGTCCAAAACCTATGGGATACTGCAAAGGCAGTCCTAAGGGGGAAATACATAGCCATCCAAGCCTCACTCAAAAGAATAGAAAAATCTAAAATGCAGTTTTTATATTCTCACCTCAAGAAGCTGGAACAGCAACAGAGGGACAGGCCTAATCCACGCACGAGGAAGCAGTTGACCAAGATTAGAGCAGAAATCAATGAATTAGAAACCAGGAGTACAGTAGAGCAGATCAACAGAACTAGAAGCTGGTTCTTTGAGAGAGTCAATAAAATTGACAGACCACTGGCAAGATTTATCCGAAAGAATAGAGAAAGGACCCAAATTAATAAAATTATGAATGAAAAAGGAGAAGTCACAACCAACACCAATGAAATTGGAAGGATTATTAGAAACTTTTATCAACAGCTTTATGCCAATAAATTAAGCAATCTGGAAGAGATGGAGGCCTTCCTGGAAACCTATAAACTACCAAGACTGAAACAGGAAGAAATTGGTTTTTTAAACAGGCCAATTAATTATGAAGAGATTGAGTCAGTGATAAACAACCTTCCAAATAACAAAACTCCAGGCCCGGACAGTTTTCCTGGGGAATTCTACCAAACATTCAAAGAAGAAATAATACCTATCCTCCTAAAACTATTTCAAAAAATAGAAACAGAAGGAAAGCTACCAAACTCATTCTATGAGGCCAATATTACCTTGATCCCCAAACCAGGCAAAGACCCCATCAAAAAGGAGAATTACAGACGGATTTCCCTAAGGAATATGTACGCCAAAATTCTCAACAAGATCCTAGCTAATAGAATCCAACAGTACATTAAAAGGAGTATCCATCATGACCAAGTGGGATTCATCCCTGGGATGCAAGGGTGGTTCAACATTCGCAAATCGATCGGTGTCTTAGATTTTATCCAGAAAGAAAAAATCAAAAATCATATGATTCTCTCAATAGATGCAGAAAAAGCATTTGACAAAATACAGAATCCTTTCCTGATTAAAATCCTTCAGAGTGTAGGGATAGAGGATACATTCCTCAATCTCATAAAAACCATCTATGAAAAGCCTACAGCAAATATCATTCTCAATGGGGAAAAGCTGGAAGCCTTTCCCTTAAGATCAGGAACACGACAAGGATGCCCACTCTCGCCACTATTATTCAACATAGCACTAGAAGTCCTTGCAACAGCAATCAGACAACAAAAAGGGACAAAAGGTATCCAAATTGGCAAAGAAGAAGTCAAACTGTCTCTCTTCACAGATGACATGATACTCTATATGGAAAACCCAAAACAATCTACTCCCAAACTATTAGAAGTTAGAGAGCAATTCAGTAATGTGGCAGGATACAAAATCAATGCTCAGAAATCAGTTGCATTTCTATACACGAATAATGAGACTGAAGAAAGAGAAATTAGGGAATCCATCCCATTTACAATAGTACCAAAAACCATACGTTATCTTGGAATTAACTTAACCAGAGACGTAAAGGATCTATATTCTAGAAACTATAAATCGCTCTTGAAAGACATTGAGGAAGACACAAAAAGATGGAAAAATATTCCATGCTCATGGATCGGAAGAATTAACATAGTTAAAATGTCCATGCTACCCAGAGCAATCTACACTTTCAGTGCTATCCCGATCAAAATACCGAGGACATTTTTCAAAGAACTGGAACAAACAGTCCTTAAATTTGTATGGAAACAGAAAAGGCCCCGTATCGCCAAGGAACTGTTGAAAAGGAAAAACAAAGCTGGGGGCATCACAATGCCAGATTTCGAGCTGTACTACAAAGCTGTGATCACAAAGACAGCATGGTACTGGCACAAAAACAGACACATAGACCAATGGAACAGAATAGAGAACCCAGAAATGGACCCTCGGCTCTTTGGGCAACTAATCTTTGACAAAGCAGGAAAAAACATCCAGTGGAAAAAAGAGTCTCTTCAATAAATGGTGCTGGGAAAATTGGACAGCTACATGCAAAAGAATGAAACTTGACCACTCTCTCACACCATACACAAAGATAAACTCCAAATGGATGAAAGACCTTGATGTGAGACAGGAATCCATCAAAATCCTAGAGGAGAACATAGGCAGGAACCTCTAGGACATCAGCCAAAGCAACCTTTTTCATGATACTTCTCCAAAGGCAAGAGAAACAAAAGATGAAATGAACTTGTGGGACTTCATCAAGATAAAAAGCTTCTGCACAGCCAGGGAAACAGTCAAAAAAACTCAGAGGCAGCCCATGGAATGGGAGAAAATATTTGCAAATGATGCTACAGATAAAAGACTGGTATCCAAGATCTACAAAGAACTTCTCAAAATCAATACGTGAGAAACAAATAAACAAATCATTAAATGAGCAGAAGATATGAACAGAAACTTTTCCAATGATGACATACAAATGGCTATCAGGCACATGAAAAAATGTTCAAAATCATTAGCCATCAGGGAAATTCAAATCAAAACCACACTAAGATACCACCTTATACCAGTTAGAATGGCAAAAATTGACAAGGCAAGAAACAACAATTGCTGGAGAGGATGTGGAGAAAGGGGATCCCTCCTACATTGTTGGTGGGAATGCAAGTTGGTACAGCCACTCTGGAAAACAGTGTGGAGGTCCCTTAAAAAGTTAAAAATTGAGCTACCCTATGACTCAGCCATTGCACTACTGGGTATTTACCCCAAAGATACAGACGTAGTGAAGAGAAGGGCCATATGCACCCCAATGTTCATAGCAGCATTGTCCACAATAGCCAAAGCGTGGAAGGAACCGAGATGCCCTTCAACAGATGACTGGATTAAGAAGTTGTGGTCCATATATACAATGGAATATTACTCAGCTATCAAAAAGAACGAGTTCTCAACATTTGCTACAACATGGACAGCACTGGAGGAGATAATGCTAAGTGAAATAAGTCAAGCAGAGAAAGACAATTATCATATGATTTCTCTCATCTATGGAACATAAGAACTAGGAAGATCGGTAGGGGAAGAAAGGGATAAAGAAAGGGGGTAATCAGAAGGGGGAATGAAGCATGAGAGACTATGGACTCTGAGAAACAAACTGAGGGCTTCAGAGCGGAGGGGGTGGGGTAATGGGATAGACTGGTGATGGGTAGTAAGGAGGGCACGTATTGCATGGTGCACTGGGTGTTACACGCAACTAATGAATTATTGAACTTTACATCAGAAACCAGGGATGTACTGTATGGTGATTAACATAATATAATAAAAAACATTAAAAAAAAACAAACAAAATTCTGACACTTACTTGAATATAGATGAACCCTGAACACCTTATGTTAACTAAAATAAACCAGAGACAAATAGAAAAAAAAAAATATATATATATATATATAAAATTCAGAGGGAGGATGGTACAGTTGAAAGATTACAGACAGGGCGTCAGGACACCTGTCTAAGTACCTGAGGTAGCCTTGTTACCTCAGCCAAGCCACTGAGAGGACAGGCTCCTCAAAGTTGTAGAAGTCTTGTTTGGTTTCTCCTATGTACTCAGGTGACAATATGAGATAACAAATGAGATCATGAATGCTTGGTAGAAAATTGTTTATACTGATATAATACCCACTTCATGTAGATACTATTGTTTGACTCCTTTTCCATCCATTTTAATGTGAACGGCTAGCTCTACTCATCCTTCGTGTCAAACGTTTGAATAAAAAAACGTTTGAGGGTGGGTATGTATGCATTTTTGTGTATGTATGTATTTTCCTCATATGCTTCATTAAGATAATTAGAACTGAAGGAAGCCTAATTGATAACTAGAAAATTTAGTACAAATAAAGCAAGAGAAATCTGGAGCTTCAGTGCAGTGAAAGACAAATTAAAGTCTTAATTACCAAATTGTAGAAGCTATTTAAAAATTATGATTCATGTTAAAAGAACTCACAATTGAAACAGCCTTGTCATCATATTTCTTTTTGTTTTCAATAAGTGCTCCTCTTTCTTATCATACAGAAAACTGTCTTCTTTTTTATCCTTTAAATGCTTCTTACAATGCCAAATTAAATTCGAATCCATCACAAAAAGTATAAACTAAGTTCTCTGGATGAATCAGAATCATAAGCTAGATATTGCCAATGGAGCTCACTAAAGAGAATCCACCAAAGCACAGAAATTACGTTTCATTCCAAGTCATCCTACACACATTCTCTGTCTCCCCCTCCCTCTCTGTCACCCACACAGACTGACTTAATACACACACACTCATGCATACTCATAAATGGAAAACACTGACGTCATGGAATGTTGTGTGCTGCATATTCCATTATGCCGAATAAGAACAAACTCATTTCCCATGCAATTAAAAATAAATGTCATTCACCCTTTCATATGCAAAATCCTATCATATTTTTCTGGTCTCTGTAACATTAGAATACTCAACAATAATTTTTGCAGTGGTTGGGGTAGGAATGGGGAAGATAGGGAGGGAAAAGGAAATACTAAAATTAGAGCTAGCCTCTATCAGGAAAGATGTCTCCTTGATATTGGGCACTCTAGTGGAATCTAGATTTTTCCAGAGTGATTACCTCAATTTAAGTGAAACAGTGGCAAGTGTTACTTTTAAACTGTTTTTGACTTAGCAGTTACTCCAATCAAGTGTTTTCCTGAGACCTGAGGAAAGAACACCCAAATTCGAGCAAAATGGAAGGAATCAAATGCCATTTTTGCAGCTAATATTCAACATGGTGTTCAGGATGTGACGTCATCATTTTGTTACAAGAGTTAGAAGTTCCCCATCTGGGATGCCTGGGTGGCTCAGTTGGTTAAGCACCTCCCTTTGGCTCGGGTCGTGATCTTGGGGTCCTGGAATCGAGTCCAACATTGGGCTCCTTGCTCATCGGGGAGCCTGCTTCTCCCTCTGCCTGCTGCTCCCTCTGCTTGTGCTCTCTCTCTGACAAATAAACAAAATCTTAAAAAAAAAAAAAAGTTAAAAAGAAAAAAAGAAGTTCCCCATCTATATTCTGGGATTTTGTGATCTCTCATGTAAACTCCAGTTTTATATGTTCAATAGTTTATAAGATATTTAATGTCACCTAAACTTATATTTAAAACTAGAGACAATGTTTCTCCGTCTGTCTTCAAGAAAATAGCAACTCAAATTAGTATTATTGAGGCATGAGGTTTGCTGGAATCTAGCCTCTAAGAAAGGAATAAAAGGAATCCAGAATCATGTAAAATGGGAGAGGATACAACTTATTAGGTTTTAGAGCTGGCCTTAGCAGGGAAAGCCAGAAATAAACTGTGCAGTGTTTAAAGGTGCTGGCAACCCTGGCCTGGTTCCAGGAAATACTGATGTGTCTGGAGATCCAGTATGGTGGACAGGAGGCCTAAGCACCTAGGGGTACTCAAAGTCAAATGGGAGGTGACATACCCACCTCAAAGAGATGCCTCCCAACAGCTGGAGGTATAAGAACAAGTTTCAGCCTGAGGAGAGGCTGAGTAGGATCAGTTAGGTTGCAGGCCCTCCCTGCTTCCCTTCAGAACCACTCAGAAATTATCTTGTTAAAATATAAATCCTCCTAGACTTCGGATGATCAATTATACATGTCATCTGTGTTGCGCTAGTCACAGTAATGGTATTAAGATGGCCATGGCCTAAATCTACGGTTAGAGGTTTAAAGAAAGGGTAGTGAATGGCAATGAGCAATACTGTCCTGCTCAAATTCAGGATCCCAGGCAAATGTAGCAAGGGGCTCCTTCTAGAGTGGTTCCCTGATCAATATTGGGACTGTTAGAGCAGTAACTCCAATTCTAGGTCTGAAAAATCAACAACAAAATGAAGAAAAGGTAAAACCACTCCTTGAGGTATTATCTGACCTCATGCAAGTCCCTGGTGTCTGGGTAAGGACTGAAACCATGGGCCACATGGAAGGGTCTGCACCATGACACTATCCACTTGCTCATTGGTGACTTACCTATCAACCAAGGTATTTGGCACAAGCTTCAGGCACAGCTAAAGATTTCAGAATATAGATAACCAGGAAAGACTCTTTTCTTAAGGTTCAGCTAATAGATTTGTAACTAAGCAAAATATTTTATTTCATTTCCCCAAGGACATCTTCCCTATTAAGCAATTGATGAAATCATAAAAATTAAGGCAATGATAGCTGTTACTTAATGGGTTACCCATCCCAGATATAGACAGATAGTGAAGTTTTATTCATCAACATTTTAAGTCCTGTTGATGCACAGAAAGTATGGAAAAATGATAATATTACAGTAAAGCCTGCAGTTTCCTTCCAGCCCCATAAGATGGTGGGGTTGCTGAGGCTGGGTAAAATGGGAATAGTTTACAAGGTAGTTGTTATATAGATAATAATAGATTAACAATTTAGAGTAACAGTAGGAACCAAAGCCCAGCACCTTATAATTACAAAAGTCATTCAATAAATATTTATAAATTTCATTGATTCATTCAACAAATATATACTACATTTGGAATCTAACATCTGCTATTCAATCGGTACCTTTAATTATGTATTTCATAATTCAAAGTGATCATTTATGGCTGAGATTTCAATAGCTAAGACACGTATATGGGAAAGCATATTTGGACAGAGAAACTTATGCAATGTAATTAATATCACCTTGCATATATGGTTATTAGAACTAGAGATGAACCAACTTGGCAAATTCTGAGACTGATATTTACATATGGAGTTTGTCAATGAGGAAGAAAAAAAGGGACATTTCAGCATGAGTTTAAGATTTCCTTTTATAAAAGTTGGTATGAGGATATTGTCTCCTTACTTAATGAAAAATACAATTAGAGCTCTCAAGGCTGTTAGGAGAAATACACATAAGGACAATGAATGGAAATTAAGGACAGAATAAATTAAAACAGGATGATCTAGCCAATGAAATATGCCTTGCCCACTAAGCCAGCAGATCCTTTTCATCCCAACTCTGGATCAATTTTTAGGTAGTTCTGGTTATAGGGAGGGAATGTTAGTACCCACTTCCCAGAAGAGACAAGTAACTACACGTCAGAAGAGGGCAAGGAAATTTTTCCTCCATCATCTCCCCAGAGTACATAAGGACTAACTGCCAGTTCCCATTTCCTAGAGGGCCAGCCTTTTGCCCAAATTCATGGCGTCAAAGTGTTTGCCACCTTGCCCCCATTCCTGACTCCACAGGAAACCTGGATACCTTATGGAATGAATGGTTCTTTTTTTAAGTCACTGCCACTTAAGGTCTCAGCATAATAAGCCAAAGAAAAATGTATGCAACAACTGCCAAATTCATATATATACAGACAGTAGGGTAAATTGGAGAGGTGTGTGTGCACATGTCCATGCAGACCGACTTGTATATGTAGAGGCAGTGTATTTCATAAAAGATGTACTCGATATATATATATATATATATATATATATAGTTTTCAAAAAGCTTGCTTTTATAGAAATTATGTGATTATCCAACCCCAAGATTACTTATTAATCTTAATGATTTACTGGTTTAAATGTACATGAAAAGTCACCCCAGCTAATTATAATTCTAAGAGAGTTGATCTCATATTCATTAATTACATTGGGGCAAATTAATGAAATACAAGTTTAAGCAGAAGAAAGACAAAAGATGACACTAAAGAAGCAAAGGAATATAACTATTTCCAGAAAGTTTTATCTATAGACTAATAATTCTGGCAGGGAGCAACAGGAGAGTTAAAACGTGTGGATTGCAGAAAAAGAAGGTACTGTTAGAGTAAAACAGACATAGGGACCCCTATTTATTGCAGCATTTATATAATAGCCACGGTAATAAAAGCAACCTCAGTGTCTACTGATAGATAAATGGACAAAAAAGATATATATATAGTACACACATATATACATACACACACAGAAACACACACACTGAAATATTACTCATTCATTAAAAAAAGAATGAAATCTTGCCATTTGTGACAACAGGGATGAACCTAGAGGGTATCATGGTAAGTGAAATAAATCACACCATGAAAGACAAATATCATGTGATTTCACTTACATGTGGAATCTAAAAAAAAAAAAAAATAACAAAACAAAGCAAAAAAACAGAAACAGACTCATATATAGAGAGAGAACATACTGGTGGTTGCCAGAGCGGAGGGGGGGTGAGACATGGGAAATATAGGTAAAAGATGTTAAGAGGTACAAACTTCCAGTTACAAAATAAGTAACTCACAGAGATGAAAAGTACATCATAACAAACATAGCCAATAATACTGTATGTCAACTAAACTTCAGTTTAAAAAAAAAAACAACTATTAAAAAGCTTTTTTAAAAGAGCAAGAAGACCTATAATCGAATTACAGTGGCCCCATGTACCAGGATTGGTGGAACGCCTATAGAAGAGGCTACCACTCTTTATATTATCCTTGCCAAATTCTACTTAACAGAAGTCAGAGAAAATTCATGAGGCTGGGCAGTCTTCTGATTTGCTGAGACGCTCTGAGTACAGAACCATGGGAGGCTTATTATTCTTTCGCAGTGTTCTTAGGCAGAAAATAAAATCCAACCTTCTTGCCAATGATCTTAAAGATACACTAGTTTACTTCTGAAATTCAGCAAAAAAAAATTAATAAATTCTAGGATACCATATGCATTGAAAGGGAGACAAAGGAAGGGAATTAACATTTCCTGAGAGCTTCCTATATAAAGAAGGAATAGCACAATGGATAAAAGCAGAGGCTCAGAGTCAGACTGTCTGTTTCAAATCTCACCTCTGCCATTCATGAGTTCATTCATATAGTGTTCTATGTATTTCATGAAGTAGTACATTGCAGAGCATGGTAAGTGCTCATTACAGGTTAGCTATCTGGGCTGGGCCCTTTCTTACATGTCCATGTTCTCTCTTGCTTCAGATATTTGCTGTGCTTTTATGTTTATCAGACTCTTCTAATTCCTCTCATCTTTCTCCCTCTTGCCTTCCTTTATTCTTCCTTTCCATTTCACTATATCTAGGGAGCACTACCTGACCTCTCCAGACGAGCATAGGAGCTACCACACTCCCACCTCACCATGAACTTCCACCATGTGCCCAACTGTAAACAGCTTGAAAGCACTATCCATCCCTTGGGTTCAGCCCAATGTCAGGCACTGAAAAGGACTCCACAATTCTTGGATTAAGATGTTCCTTCACTGAATCCTTATGATAGCCTTACAAAATAGAAACACTACTATTTCCATTTTATAGTTAAAATATATGAGGAACACAAGATTGAAAGGTTTGAAGTAAAGATCCAAAGAACATATTACTAGTAAAAGCAGGTTCCAGGATTTGAACAAAAATCTGTCTGAATCCATAGCTCATGCTTTTTCCTGAATCTACCCTCCATATGAATATGACATTACGGATTTAATGAGAGACTCATTTACAAAAGTGAATCTGTGTCTAGAATGACAAGTGAAGCAAACAAGTTTGGTATAAATTATCAGCCTGCTTTCACTAAGGGAGATGTGCCAGCTAAATATCATCTTTAGAACAGTGTGGTTCCTGGACCAGGAGCATCAGCATAATGTGTGAACTTGTTACAAATGCAAATTATTGGACACCACCCCAGAACCACTGAATCAGAAATTCTGGGGTAGGCCCTGGTAATCTGCATTTAACAAGTCCTCCATGTGATCTGAATGCTCAAGTTTGAGGAACCACCTGCCTCCAGGTGTGTTCATTCATTGATAGGTACTCCTCTAGCTAATAGGCAAACCAGTGTGGAAATGGGATGTTTGCTCAAGTCCATCCCAGTGATACAGGTCTGTAAGTTTTCCACTTAGACCTAAGCCAACAACATTGTCAAACTTTCATTTGAAGTCTTCATTTCAGTGAAATATATTAGGGGTATTAAGCAATTTTTTTCTTGGAAAGATGATGTCATTAATTATTATTAACAGGCACTTTTAAAATAGAGTTTTGTTTTTTAAGAATCCCAACATTCTACTCATTCCAGATCATTAGGTTCTGAATTATGGCACATTAAGTGTCATTTTTAATTCACTGGTGAATATTTATTGAGCAACTGTGAGCCAGGATTGCTCTACAAAATGGGATATGATGCCAACTAAACAATGTCCATGCCCACAAGCAGTTCATGGTTAAAAACATTCTAATGGCAGGCCAGTATAGCAATCAATGGTATTTCAAATGCAAATTTTTGCTTGTGAAAAAAATTAAATGTGCTTAAAAAATTAAACTATCAAGTCATGTTCAAGAACCATTAGGTCTACAGCATTTTAAGAATCATTATAAAACTGATGGAAGCCTCCAAATACTTACTTAAAAACCCAGTTAGGGCTTCCAATTCTAAGATGCAGTTAGCACATGATATATCTATCTCACTGATCACAATGAAAAAAAAAAAAACAAACAGAATGGAACACATACAGAACGTACTTGAAAACTCTGAAAAGTTAAGAAAGAGCAAGGGGATTGGGAAGGGTCAGAACTCAAAGGATGACTCATAAGGCAATGAATTTCTTGTTTCTTTTTTCCTTCTAGATTTTCTGGCCTAGACTTGAGGACAGCCCCAAATCTCAAACTGTAGAGCAAGCATGAGCAGAAAAATATCCAAGAGAAACCACCACTTTTTGTCCAGAAGACAAAGGAGGGGGACATGAGTCAGCAAGTATATATAAAAATCCCTCCCCTCTTTTCGTCTTCCGTCCTCTTCCCATCCCTTTCCTCTCCTATTCATTTCACAGCCACATAGTAAGTAAAGCGCTGATGATGAGGTTGCACTTCTTCCAGGGCAGCAAGCATTCACATACTTAAAACTCTGAGAGAAAATCTCTGTGACCTCAGTGGAAAGGGGGTCTTCATGATCTGAAGAGTGTACAGAGATTCCCCATTGTTTATTTCTTCCTATTTTGTAACAAAGGTTGACCCATTTGTGGGAAGCATTCAACAGTGTGTGCAGGTTAAAATGCAGCTTTGTGGTCAGAACTGGGGAAAGGGACACCCAGAGAGCTAGAAAGTATTGGGAAAACCACAGAGAGGAAGAGGGTGAAGAAAATGTACACCTGTTACACATTTATACCCAGTATAAAGTCCTTGGCTCACTCCCAAGATACACATGTTTGGAACTGGCAAACTTTTAATACGAAAGTTTGACAATGGCAAGAGCTTTGATAAATAAACTAAAATCTAGACTACTACCCAAGTCCTACTACCCAAGTCCCACATGGATGCCAGCTTGGCACTTGGTCTGAACAATGTTACAAAGGCTCTTAGAGCTGCTAGTACCACAGCTCACAGGAAGAAAGAGGGGTCTCATGTTAGTCTAGTCAGATTGACTGCTTACTAAAACAAAAAGAATCAACATTTATCAAAAGATCTTAACAGAACACAAAGTCTTATAATGTACTAATCAAAATGCCCGATATAATCCAAAATTATTCAGCATACAAAAATGAGAAAAATTTAACTCTCAAGGGAAGAAAATGAATAGAAAGCATTCCTAAAATGATGCTGTTAAAATTATCAGCCAAAGAATTTAAAGCATCTCTTATAACCGTGCTCTACAAAATAAGGACAAGCACTTTTTTCTTATATTTTTATTTATTTATTTATTTATTTATTTTAAAGAACAAGCACTCTTGAGATGAATGAAAAGCTAGAATTTTCAGGGCAGAAAAAAATTATATAATGACCTAGAAAGAAATTTTAGAAATTAAAGATGTGATAAATTAAAATTAAAATTCACTATACAGGCTTAATAGCAGAATAGAGATGGCAGAAGACAGAATCTGAGAACTTGATAGATTAATAGAAACTATTTTAACTAAACAATGAGGACAAAAATAATACAGAAACCAATGTAACAATATCCAAATGTCTAACATTCATATTGAACATTGAACTTGAATGTCTAATATTGAAGTTATGAGGGGAAAAAAGGAGAAAGAAAATGGAAGAGAAAAAATTTTTGAAGAAATAATGGCTGAAAACTTCTCAAATTTGATAGAAGACATAAACTGGCCGGTTAAAGAAGCTCAGTGAACAACAAGCACTAAAAACCAAGAACAAAATCTTGAAAGCAGCCAGAAGAAAACAACACATTATGTATATGAATGATTCAACAATTTGAATAAAATGCAGATTTCTAATCAGAAACCATGGAGGTCAGAAGATAGTGGAATTGTATTTTTAATGTGCATGAAGGAGGGCACGTGATGTGATGAGCGCTGAGCGTTATACGCAACTAATGAATTATTGAACACTACATCTGAAACTAATGATGTAGTATATGTTGGATAATTAAATTTAAATAAAAAATAAATAAAGTGCTTAAATAAAAGAACTGAAAGAAAATAATTCTGTCAACCTAGAATTCTTTATCTAATGAAAATATCCTTCAGGAATGAAGGTAAAATAAAGGTATTCTCAGACAAAGGAAGACTAGGAATTCATGGGCAGCAAAACTGTTCTAAGAGAGTTTCTTTTTTTTTTTTTTAAAGATTTTATTTATTTATTCAACAGAGATAAAGACAGCCAGCGAGAGAGGGAACACAAGCAGGGGGAGTGGGAGAGGAAGAAGCAGGCTCATAGTAGAGGAGCCTGATGTGGGGCTCGATCCCAGAACGCCGGGATCACGCCCTGAGCTGAAGGCAGACGCTTAACCGCTGTGCCACCCAGGCGCCCCTCTAAGAGAGTTTCTAAAAGAAGTTTTTCAGGAGGAAGGGAAATGATGCCAGAAGGAAATCTGGGATTTCAAGAAAGAAGGAAGAGCAACTGAAATGGCAAAAACCTGAGTAAATATATTATTGTTCTCCTTTCAAGTTCTTGAAAATATGCATGACTATTGAAAGTGAAAATATAAAACATTGTCTATTGGGATTTTCAGTTAAGGTACATGTTATACACGTAATTACTACATAAAGGGGGGAGGCAAAGAGACCAAATGACTGCAGATTTCTATGTTTTATTTAGAGAAGTAAAGTATTAAGTGTGAGTATACTATGAAAAATTAGGTATGCATATTGTGGAAGGCAGCAATGCTCACCACTATACCACCAACGCTGCATGCATGCTGTGATCCTTGGAGCTATCACTATAAAATGTATACAAGAATATATTTGGAAAACAACAGATAAATTTTAAAAAATTCAAATAATCCAAAAGAAAGCAGAAGAAACAAAGAGAGAGGAACAAAACAAAAAAACAAAAGATAGGGAACATACAAAACTGATAATAAAATGGAAGACTTAAATCATTGGAAGAACTAAATCCAAATCAATAATTATATTAAAATAAACACAATAATAGAAAGCACATTATCAGATTAGATAGCAAAACAATATCCAACTTTAAGTTGCCTACATGAACTCACTTTAAATATAGTGATATGAAAAGCTAAAAGTAAAATGATGGAAAAGTACATATCTGTAAACACTAAGCAAAAGAAAGCTTGGCAAAGTTTAATATCAGACAAAATAGATTTCTGAGCAAGGAAAATTACCATATAAAGAGGAATATTACACAATGATATTAGTGTCAATTCACCAAGAAGACATAACAATTCTGAATGAGTATGTAACTAACAAAAGAGCTTCAAAATATATAAAGCAAAAAGTGACAGAAAAGCAAAATAGAGGGGTGCCTGGGTGGCACAGCGGTTGGGCGTCTGCCTTCAGCTCAGGGCGTGGTCCCGGCGTTATGGGATCGAGCCCCACATCAGGCTCCTCCGCTATGAGCCTGCTTCTTCCTCTCCCACTCCCCCTGCTTGTGTTCCCTCTCTCGCTGGCTGTCTCTATCTCTGTTAAATAAATAAATAAAATCTTAAAAAAAAAAAGCAAAATAGATAAATTCACAATTACAGTTGGAAACTGCAACACTTCTAATCAATAGAATAAGAAAACATAAAATCACTAAGAGAAGATATGAACAACACTACCAACCAACAGGACCTATTTGGCATTTCTAGATCACTCAAACCAACAAGGGCAGAATATACATTTGTTTCAAGTGCACATGGAATAGTCACCAAGATCATAAAAATATTTTCTAATAACAAAATCAAGTCAGAAATCAATAACAAAAATATCTTTAAAATTCCAAATATTTGGAAATTAAATAATATCCTTTAAATAATCTGTCAGCCAAAGAGGGTGTCTCTCTCAAGGGGTGTTAGAAAATATTTTATGCTAAATAAAAATGAAAACAAACCATGTAAAAATGTATATATAATGACCCAAATAGAAATTTTAGAAATTAAAGGTGTGATAAATTAAAATTAAAATTCACTGTACAGGCTTAATAGCAGAATAGACATAGCAGAAGGAATCTGAGAACTTGAAGACAGATTAATAGAAACTATTTAAATTAAACAAGGACAAAAATAATATACAGAGACCAATGGAGCAATAACCAAATATCTAACATTCATATCATTGAACATTGAATTTGAACATATATAGGTTGCTAGAGAGAAATTTATAGCATTATGTACTTATATTAGAAAAGAAGTTACCAAATCAATCATCTGAGCTTCCACCATAAGAAAGTAAAAAGAAAAGCAAACCGAACGTAAAGCAAGGTAAAATAATCAAATAATACAGAACAGATCATAAATTGAAAACAGGAAAGCATAAGGAAAAACAAACTAAGGTCAATAAAATTGATCAATCTTTTCAGTCTTGATGTCCAAGAAAAAAAAGGAAAGAAGATACAAGTTAACAATATACGGGACAAAAGAGTGAAAAGAGTGAATAGCCCTACAGACCTCAAAGACATTAAAAAATTATAAGAGAATACTATAAACAACTCTATACCAAAAACTCTACCACTTTGATGAAATAAACCAATCCCTTGAATAACACAAACTACCAAAACTCACTCAAGGAGAAATAAACAACCTGAACAGTCATCTCGATTAAAGAAATTGAATTTGTCACTAAAAACCTTCCAGAAAAGAAAACTCGTGGCTGAGATGGTTACATTGGTGAATAATATCAAAAACTTAAGGAAGGAACACTTAATTTTTATACAATCTCTTCCAGAAAATAAAAGAAGGGCAAACATTTCCTGACTCATTATATGCAGCCAGCCTTACCACTAGGACCCCAAACAGACAAAGACAGAAAATCATAAAACAGTGTGCTTTTGAACATAGATATAAAATTTCTCAAAAAATTATTAGTAAATATATTCCAGCAATATATAAAAAGGGTAGTACATCCCAATCAGTGGAGTTCACAGGAATGTAAGACTGGTTTAACATTCAAAAATTTATCAAAGTTATTCACAGTGTTAACAGACGAAACACAGGATCATCTCAAAAGATGCAAAAAAGACACTTGAAAAAAATTCAATATTCATCAATGATAGAAGTTCTCAGTAACTTATGAATAGAAGGGAACTTCTATAAGAAATCTACAGCTCACATCATACTTAGTGATGTAAAACTGAATGCTTCCTCCTAAGACTGTGAACAAGAAAAAGTTCTCAACACTATCATTAAACTTCATATTGGAAGTCTTTGTCAAAAAATTAGGCAAGAAAAAAGAATCAAAAAGTATCCAAATTACCAAAAAAGAAATAAAACTGTCTCAGTTCAGACAATCTGATGATCTAGATAGAAAATCCTAAAAGGGGAGGGTGTCACCTGGGTGACTCAGTTAAGCATCTGACTGTTCCTTTCGGCTCAGGTCATGTTCTTGCGGTTGTAGGATTGAGCCCTGCATCAGGCTCTGTACTAAGTGTGGAGTGTGCCTCAGATTCTTTCTCCCTCTCCCTCTCACTCGCTCTCTCTTTCAAATAAATAAATAAAATCTTAAACCCTCCCAAAAAAGGAAAGAAAATCCCAGGTCTACCAAATTTTTTTTTTTAGAACTACTAAGTACAAAGTTGCAGATACAAGATCAATCTACAAAAAGGAGGGGTAATCAGAAGGGGGAATGAAACATGAGAGACTATGGACTATGAGAAACAAACTGAGGACCTCAGAGGGGAGGGGGGTGGGGGAATGGGATAGACCGGTGATGGGTAGTAAGGAGGGCACATATTTCATGGTGCACTGGGTGTTATACACAACTAATGAATCATCGAGCCTTACATAGGAAACCGGGGATGTACTGTATGGTGACTAACATAATATAATAAAAAAATCATTAAAAAAAAATCAGTTGTGTTTCTATATATTAGCAATAAACAATTGGAAACTGACATTAAAGAACAGTATCATTTAGAGGAGCTCCAAGAAATGAAATAGATATCAACAGAGTGATCTTAAGATTTATATGGAAAGGCAAAGGAATGAGAATAGGTAATTTTTTTTGAAAATGATAACTTTGGACAATTCAGGCTACCTGAGTTTAAGAGTTACTATAATGCTACTGTAAACAAGACAGTGTGGTATTGGCCATGGGATGGACACGTAGATCAGTGAAAGAGAATAGAATCCAAAACAAGAAAAAAAAGAAAAAGAAAAAAAAAAAACCAATACAAAGGAATGACTACAGAAGAATAGCATAAGGAAGAATTTTTGGGTTGGGAGAATTTTTTAATTTCCCAATTGTGGTATTTACACAATTTTGCTATTTATTAATACTAATAAAACTGTATATAAAAAAGTAGATTCCCTGAATGTAATTTAAAAAATCTCCCTGGCGTTTTGTTTCCTTAACCTCTATTTATTCTACGTACTGTGTAATCCAAGGCATGGACTTTCTAAGTGACATTTTTTTAGTACATGTGCTGCTGAAGCGAGCACTACATGACATTTTTTATAACCATATGATGATTAATCCTACATAATGGAAAAGAAAAAAAAATGTTGACTGTAAATTCAAATTTAATACTCTACCAACATGGTTATTGTTTCAATTAGGAAGTGTTCAGTAATAGACTCAAGTTAACAGTGGTTTACACAAATAGTGGGATTACTTTGCACTCACCTAAAAGAAGACTAGAGGTGGACAGTCCAGAGCTCCCGGAACTACTTGGATGATAGTGCCTCAAGTTTACACTACCTATTAGTCTGCTCTGTCTTCGTTGGAGTGTAACTGCTTCCACCCTTGAGGTCAGTCATGGTCATAGGATGACTGTTAGTGCTACAGCCGTCAGGTTCACATAAAAGGAAGCAGGAAGATCAAAGGAAGTGGAGAAAGCAAAAGGGTAGCTGTCAGCAGACTAAGCCACATTAAAGAAGATTCTTGCAAGTTCCATGAACAAATTCCACCCTGTATCCACTGATTACACTTCTTTCTGCAAAGGAGCCTGGGAAATGTAGTTTTTAAAAGGTGCACTCAGGGTCATCCTCCACAATACAGAGTCCTGTTAATAAGGAGAAGAAAGGGAAGGATAACTATCAGGTAGACACACAGCAGTCTACGTATTTAAACAACTAGTCACAGATGTGGTACTAGTGGTTTGGGGAATCTTATTTTAGAAAAGCAGTTCGAGTCAGTGGAATTCAACAAGGAAAGAAAATGGAGAGCAGTGAATCCCATTCACATATTTGTAAAGCTAGAGCCATGCTCGTAATGCTTGGGAAAGGCAGTATGATAGAACAGTGATTACCAGCACAGTTGCTTGAACATACACTGACAGACACTCCATTCCTCAAAACTAGAGAACCATCCTATCTCAGGGTTTCAGCATTAACGTGTGTGAGCTAAATCCAACTGGAATGAACCATGGATGTTTCTTCTCCTTCTTGTTGGATTAGAAAAAGAGAAGCAGAGAGACATGTGTTTTTAGGCTGATCCTTCCTTCTCCATGCAAGGAATTTGCTTGCTGACCCTGTTCCAGAAGCGTGGATGCACGTGGTGATGAAAGGGCATTTCACAACTTCACACATTCCAGATGGTGACTCTTGAGAAAGAATTCTTTCTGGTAAAAGCTAGAAAAAGAAACTTCTCACTACTTACTGCTGCTAGCATTTTGTTTCCTGCCAACACAAAAACAAGCCCTGATGATGGGACAAAATGTTTCCTCCAAATGTAATTGTGTCCTTGGAAATGCAGTGGTGTAGAAAACATGAGGGGAGGGGATGCTGGAGGGAAGACAGCTCCATTGGAGGCTCGGCTTTGCCACTAACCAGCTATTAAAATTCGTGCATGTTATTTCTTTTTAAGCTTCTGTTACTCTGGACAAGCTTTTGCACATTGAACAAAGATTCTCAACGTCTTTATCAGGAAAATGAAAAGCAGAATAGAGTGACTTGCCCAAGAGTCACAAACAGAACATGAACCCAGGTCTCCTGGCTTCCAGACTGCGCAATCTTGCCAATTGTATGATGCTTGTATGTCTGAGATGCCCATGGTCTTCTCCCAACTCTTCTGATGCTGTGCAGACAAACGAAGACTGCAAAGTAAAACAGGAGTCCAACATGCTGGCCCCAGCTCTGCCACCAAGTAAGTATGCAATCTTAGGCTAAGTCTCCTCAGCTGTAAAACAAGAAGGCTATCCTAGAATAGACAGCACTGACCCCCACATATATTGACTCTGAACTTCATCAGATATTTTATTTTGCAGCAGAAAATGTCCCTGGATCACATTTTGGGAAATGTGATCAGTGCCTTGCAACTTTTCAAGTCATGACACACACAGAAAATGATGATATGAGTATTCTACATTGGCATAAATGGAAAAGAATGCTTAAGGTAGGGGCGTGAATCCACCACCAAGGGGCAGTCAGTTTTCTTGGTACGTGCTAGCTGCCACACATGAGTTGGGAAGCTGGAGCCTGAACATCAGCTCAGATTTTGAATTGCATTTTGCAGCACTCTGGAACCTTCAGTTTTATGGTTCTCGTAAGAGCCAGCTCGGGGTAGGGCAACTCCTTGAGGATCTCTGCTGCTGGGTGGTGAGTTGGGATGAAGGTGACACTCCTTACAGCTGAGGACACTCAAAACTGTACGGGTAGCAGAAAGGAAAGTGCCTACTCCACCAAGACAGAAGAAGTGGAATAAGCCTCTCATCTTTTCACTCTCCTAGTCCTAACTCATCACCCCAATACCTAAACCAGACAAAGGCAGATAAAGTATTCCATCATATAGTTAGAGCAGAGTTTAATTGCTTGCCATTGTTGATAATCTGGAGTAACCAGGTTTTTAGTAACTAGAAAGTTCAACTCACTAGATTACCACTTTTTTCTTTCCCTGAACTAAGTAAGCAAGCATTTAGAAGAAAAAAGACACACAACAAAAACTCACTGACATCAGGGATTTATTCAGCAAAGCAATTTCCAGAGGCTATCCTGGAATCATTTCACATTCAGCTCAATATTCTGTATCTTCCACATCTATATCTTTTGTCCTATACAATGATAATTGATGGTCAGCATTACAGCCCTAAGGTCCTACAACACACTGAATCATCAAAGGGAGATTCAATTATATTCATAAGACTGGATGTGCCACAGCAGCAAAGGGGACTGGGAGATTGAGAAGGGCTGAAACAAAGGATTTTCTGGTTAACCCTTACTAAGTCAAAATGAAATGAAAAGGATTCACTTCTATGCAATATGATGGTTGATGGAGAAAAGACTTTAATATTTGAACATGCATAAACATGAGCATTAACAATCTCTCAGCGAACTGAGCAGCAGTTTTACTGGAATACGGCTTTGTGGTTTTGCCCAGCAGAAAGTCAACTAAACTTCTTTTTACGGGGGCCATGCTTTATTGTGATTTTGCATAATTAAAAATTTATTTTAGGAGTCTTTCTGCTTTCACATAAATGATACATGGGCTATTTTAGAAATATATAAAATATAGACTCAAAAGGATAGAAATAATCTTCGAGAATTTTACCATCAAGAAAAAGTCATTGTTAATACTTTGTGGTAGATACCATTATCATGTTCATTTACCTAGGCATATCTACACATTTTTAAGTTTTTAAAAAAGATCTCTCAATCCATTTTAACCTATTCTTTTACTTAATACTACATTTAAGTATCTTTCGATGTAATTAAAATCATTCTACGATATCATTTTTAATGGTTGCAAAGTATTCCATCATATAGTTAGAGCAGAGTTTAATTGCTTGCCATTGTTGAATATAAGATTTGCTGCTTATTCTTCATTGTGATAAACAATGCTGTAATTGACAGCCTATAATTCAAATCTTTGTTTGCTTCTATTGTGACCCAACACCTAGCACAGCACCTGGCACATTTTAGATCTTCAGTAAGTAATGATTTCTTCAGTATACTTTCTAGAAGAGAATTGATAGATACGAGACTATGAATGTATTTATGACATGTCAAAGTGCTTTCAGAAATTTTGAAACAATTTATACTCCTGACGGCGCTGTGTGAGGGTGCCCAGAATAAATATTACTTTTAAACAAACAACCACCACCAAAGTAATCACTTGATTATCATATTCTGAGTAACCATTAAAACATTATTGGGGTTGTTTTGGAAAACTGTCAGGGAAACTCTGACATGATATTTTCTCCTTGGGTTGGTAAATGTGATGTGTGTCCCATACGATTTACCCTGTCCTAAGTTAGTCACTCTAATGTTAATGGTGTACTCCGTAAGAGAGGTTCTCCTATGCTTTAAATCAGGGCCTGGCAAAAATCTCACCTGCTGCCTGTTTTGTAAATAAAATGTTACTGGAACACAGCTACACCCACTGGCTTACCTGTTGTCTACAGCTGCTTTCGTGCTACACTGGCAGAGCACAGGAGTTGCAACAGAGACCATCTGGTCTGCAAAGCCTCAAATACTTCCTCTCCAACCCTTTACAGAAAATGTTTGTCAACCCCTTCTTTAAAGCTCTAAATGAGCATTTGATATTTTATTTTTTTGCATTTTAAAAATGAAACTAATGGTATACCCATAAAAATTCAGCTAACAAGCATTTATTGAACACCATGAAGCATGCTAACTACTCTTAAAGAACTGATAATTGTAGAGACAAAGCAAATAGACATGTAAGAATTAGAGTTCAAAAGGGCATTACAGCATTGGAAGATAGTCCCGGAATGAAGAGGATAAATACAGAAGCATTTCAGAGGAGAAAGAGGAAAGGTGGTATTGGAAAATTAGCCAATTTCACTGACAGACAGAACTTGAATTAGGCCATGCATTAAAAGAGCTTGGGCTGTGAAAGAAGGGCCAGACTGTTCTAGAATCAGGGGCATCAGCAAAAGCAGATAGGATGGGACTCCCGGCATGATGCGGGTGACCAGAGCACTGAAGATGCCACGCGATAGGGTGTAAAAATACAGTGTACCTGTGTATTTCAAAAGCCTTCATTTTATATTTAAAGGAACCCCAGGATACATCTTTTACTTAAGCAAAGACTCCTTTTATCAAGCAATTGTTTATTGTACAAACTCCCTTTATACCTCATAATATCAAACTTTGATCTCTCCTTCCAATTCGAATTGACAGTTGTTTTTTTCTCCAAAAATATGAATACCAAAGCAAAAACTGCAGTGAAATATCAGAAAGATTGGGGAAAAACAGGGCCTGAAGACAATACACAAAAACACAAAAGAAGGACCCTGAAGCTGATCTCCACCTCTTAATATTTGCCAAACCCCTATTTAACAATGCATTTTTCTGAATCTGCCAAAAATACAATATGCTTATTTTCTAGTTCCCTTCATCCAAGCTAACACAAATGCCACTGTAAAATTAATGCCTTTATTTTTGTTGTTTACAAATCTTAAGATGCAAAGTGCTTTTTAAAACTTGCGAAAAAAGAATACGTTTATAGTGTGATCATTATTATTCAACAAATCTTCACTGCAAACCATGCTCTTCTTAATGCTATTGGCAAGCAGAGACGAATAATGACATGAAATATATTCTCTTTCTCAACGTCTTGTATGTGAAGGCACAGGGGTAAGGGGATGGCCTTTTAGGGAAAATGTGGTGTGTGGGAGAAACTTTTTAGAGAGAAGATTTCACAGTAGTTTTAGGTGAAGGAAAGGTTAGTGAATAATGTATCAAAAATGCCACCGCAGAATTTTTGGTCCCAATATAAAATGTTGTAAGAGTTCTTCTCAGTGCACACCATTCAACACTGTATCGCTGCTTCAGCCCATTATTCTTATGTTAACACACATCTGACCTATGGATGTGTTACACACATGCAGGTTTGACTCATAGAAGCAACATGCTCGAGACTAAAGGCTTTTTATGAAAGGAGTGAAGAAGTCATAGCATACTAAGTGTGCCAAAGAGTGACACATTTGGTGCTTTTTAACCAGGAGAATATTTATGGATAAGGCTGATGGGATGGAGGAGAGACACCAGGTTCACCCTACCTCCTCCTTGCCTGAGATCTCGTTCTCATGTCCCAGGCTGGCGCTGCAATGTCCATCTTTCTCACTCCCTTCTTCGATGTCCAAGGTCAGTTAGGAGTCCCACTCCTTTGGGAAACAGTGGACTGAGAGTGGGGGCTTTCCTTCTCTGGACACCTAGGTAAGCAGACCCACACCCCCCCCAGGCAAGACCTATCCCTGGTGTCAGGTTATGGCAGTTGAAACATTTTGAGTTAATGACTCTTGTGAGCCCCAATGGCCTACTGTTTAATTGTGTAATTATAGACAGTTAAAAATGCATGATATGTAGTGGAGAGAAAATAGTTGGTGCTTCGGGAGCCATTATGGATTACAGTTTATGAAAATTTAAAGTGATGCAATATTTCTCTGGGCTTGGCTGCACTGAGTTCCCATGTGAACACTGTGTCCTGCTCTGTTCCTCCCCAGAAGCCAGGAAAGGCAGGTGAGGAGCAGGAGAAAGGTCACAGAGACTGCACATGTGGAGAGACAGGACATCTTGGGCACCCTGCTTCACAATCCCCTTTAAGTTTCTGTGCCTCAGTGATTCTATTTGTAAATAATGCTAAGAAAACCCAGTGAACATTTTAATAACTATTTGATAGTTGCTCGGATTCTTCTATAAGAGGATTACAGGGACTTCCTTTTTATGATCACTTGCATATGAGGACAAAAAAAAAAAAAAAAGTCCACACTGTATTAATTGGCATTCTCCAGAGAAACAGAACCAATACGGTTCTATATAAGAGGGTATTGATTATAGGGATTGGCTCCCATGGTTACAGAGGCCAAATAGACCTTGTATCTGCTGTATGCAAGCTGGAGAATAGGAGAGCGAGTGGTGTAATTCAGTCTGAGTCCAAAGGCCTGGGGATGGGTGTGGGGGGCAGAGAAGAGCTGCTGGTATAAGCCTGGGAGTCCAAAGGTCTGAGAACCAGAAGTTCCTATGTCCAAGGGCAGAAAAACGTGGGTGTCCCAGGTCAAGAAGAGAGAGAGAATTCAACCTTCCTCTGCTTTTTTGTTCTGTTGGGACCTCAGTGGATTTTGTTCTACTGGACCATCGAGGTGATGCCCATACATGTTGGCGTGGATGGATAGATATGCTTTACTAAGTCTAGTCATTCTAATGCTAAACTCTTCCCAAACTCCCTCACAGACACACCCAGGAATAATTTTTTACCGCCTATCTGGGCGTCCCCTAGCCCAGTCAAACTGACACATAAAATTAACTATCACACACATACCCAGCTAAAAGTACCTTGGAGATAAAGCATTGGATTAGCAACTATTTATAGGCTACCTAAAGGTTAGGCCTACTAAGGGTCTTACCAAACGCAGAACCATCCAGCCTACAGGTAGCAATGGACCTAGTCAGCAGGGGTGTACTGGGACTGAGGAAGAAATTACAAAAGCCACAATACAGGCTATGTTATCAGTAAAACTTAACATTTGGCAAACACCTGATGCTGAAGTAAAATTGTATTCGGTGAGGGTTCCAGTACTTAGGCCCTACAGGAACTAGGACTGACCCCAAAGTGATTGTAGACCTGAGTCAAGAGCAATGCATCGGAATGGATCACAGTACCTTACCAAGATGGGGTTATTGCAGGGGGAGGGGGAGGGAGGTTCTGTCGACCAAGGGATAGACTGATTTCTGCATACAAACAGTGCCTCAGAGTGAGAAAGCAACTCTCACTTTTCTTCCATCCTTCCTCCCTTCTTCCCTTCTTCCCTTCCTCTATTAGTCCATTTGTTTGTTCATTCTTTCCCTCCTTCACTGGGCCACCCAAATAAGGAGTTCTCACTATGTGCCAGGACCCATGTTAGGTGCCAGCTAGGGGCACAGTGCTCATCTTTGATCTTAGTTCTTAAGGATTCAAGTCAACTGACAAAAAAAGGAAAAAGAACTTCTTTCTCACTACTGGAAATATATGAAAGAACGATTCTAAGAACTTCAGAGAATCTTGTGCAACTGCCTGTAGGAGTCAGAGACAACCCCTGAAAGGACATGACATTGGAGGTCATGTTTGAAGGATGAATAGGCGTTTCTGACCACAGAATCTGGAAAAGGGTTCCCTGGCAGGAGGGGCTGCATTCAACAATGTGCAGATCCTTGAAGAACAGAGAGCATGAGGAGACTAGCATGCCAGTCAGGTTGGGTCAGTTGGGTAAGAAAAAAGAGGTGAGGCAGAGGAAAATGACGAGAAGCAGGCACATGGCTAGGAACAGCCTTGAATATCGTATTAAAGAGAACTAAATGGATCTGGAACGAATGGAAGGCACAGTTTGACCTTTGAACCTGACACCACCATTTAGTGTAATGACATCATAGAAAGACACATGGTGTACACAGAAAGCATGTACTGGGCAGGGACAAAATATTATGGATACTTAAAGTCAGACGGATCTGCTTTCAAATCTGTAGTGTATTTACTAACTGTTGCTGAAACCCCCAGATCTGTAGAACACAGATAATACACACTTCGTGGGGTTGATTTCAAGAATGGATTTCAAGGATGCCATGAAAAAATGCTTAGCAAAGTGTCTTCACTCAGCTCTGAATTTCTTTTTTGCCTTACCAGCCTGAAACACATCTAAACGGTATCTGCTTCGGAGCTTTGATTCCAAAAGCTTGATCTCACCCTGCCCTTCAAGTAAAATAAATATATAAATGCATAAAGTTTTCCACCCTTGAAAGTCACCTCTTTCGAGAGGCCTACAACCACCATCTCTGACCTCAGCATCACTAAACATTAACAAGTAGTGTCCCCCACGCTCAGATGATGCCCTGTGGCACTTCTCTACATGTGCCCCTAACAAATTTCAAGGCATTTTTCACACAGACATACCTCATCTCCCTCGTAGGTGGAGGGATGACTTTGAATATTCATAATAAATTTAAATATAAATCTTGACAGGAGCTGACAAAGTTTTTCTGTGAAAATTCAGATATTAAATATTTTAGGCTCTGTCGGTCACACAGGTCTCTATGGCATATTCTTCTTTTTATAAACACCTCTTTAAAAATGTGAAAAATGCATTCTTAGCTAGTTGACCACACAAAAACAGGTGAGGGAGGAGAGCGAGGAGGCAGATTTGGGCTGTGGGCTACGGTTTGGGTAACCCTGGATTAGTCCAACAATGTAACAGTATCTGATGGTGCCCACCATACATGCTGCGGAGGACTGCTGAAAAGTAGCACTACTATACACTCCACGAGTGCACAAAACTCCCTTAATAAGCCCGGGGCATCTATGATTATCAGCTAATTTAGAGATGATGCAGCATGTAACAGGGAACTGCAAAGCAGTAACTCTCTAGGTTGCCTTTGCAGGGAGAGAAACTTTGTATCAGTATGACTACAAGTTTTTAACACACTGAATTAGATCTAGAAATACACACACACACACACACACACACACAATGACAATAAAAGAAAATGCATGAGATTTTTAACAGTGATGATAGGATTGATTTTTTTTTTTTTAGGTTAATTTTTTTTTTCATACTGTGAGAATTGTGGGTGGTATCAACGTAAAGCCACTTATTCCTTCTTTTTTTTTTTTTTTAAGATTTTATTTATTTATTTGACAGGGATAGAGACAGCCAGCGAGAGAGGGAACACAAGCAGGGGGAGTGGGAGAGGAAGAAGCAGGCTCCCAGTGGAGGAGCCTGATGTGGGGCTCGATCCCGTAACGCCGGGATCACGCCCTGAGCCGAAGGCAGATGCTTAACCGCTGTGCCACCCAGGCGCCCCCACCACTTATTCCTTCTTGTCTAGTCTTAAAGTCAACAAAGTGTTAAGTCAGGTAAAGGCAAACTCAAATAAGAACTTTGTCATTATAGGCAGGTGTTTTAGGTCTTTGGGTAGGGAGGCTCACTAATTACTTCACTGTTGATTTAGATCCACTGTTCCATCCCTGGCAGTCCTCGGCTATAAGGGCAGGGCCCCTACTGCACAGCAGAAGGAAGACTAGAATGTACCACGAATGAGAATCAGAAGCAGATGCCACCCCTTTCCCTATGGAGTAAGAGAGGATAAAGGAAGCCAGTAACAGTACTCCCTTGACAATAAATGTCCCCAGTATACTCTCAATTGCATTTTCCACAGATAAGAGCCAACCCAGCAAGCATACTAACACCCTAGAGATTGAACAGTCAACACCTGCTACCAGAACCTTCTTCTCTCAGTTTCTCGTTAGAGAATTGCCTAACTAGAGAACCCTGTATGCACAGTCTGAAATGAAGATAGAGTTCAAGCTTTACAGTCAGCACAGGACCAAGCCTGTTGCTAACTCCTACACCACCTTTTCCCCTAACTTTACAGAAGGAACATCTACGCTTCAACTCATGGGGCCATTAACTCACTACGATCTGCCTCAGGCACACCTCACTCATGGTTTTGCAGAAACCTTACGACATTTCTATGGACTCCAGCATGTGGTCATCGTTCTCCTACTTCCCAGCCTTGCTTGATTTGTGAAGTGACGTCTCACAGCCCTGGCTCAAGGTCTTCATCTGCAAGTTGAAGGAGCTAAACTAGAAGATCTATTGAAATCCTCTTTGATTAATCTCTGTCATTTACTGAGCCACATACCCCATGCCTGTGCTCCCCACTAGCTGGGCATGCTGTTGTTGACAGGAGAAACTCTCGGTTCCGAGAGGTTTGCTTTCATTCTAGTGAAGGATGAATCTAAACAAATTGCTCTTTTTGGATTATTATTTGATGCCAAGATCTAGTCCATTTTCCTTTCTTTAAAGATTTAATTTATTTGACAGAGAGAAAGAGAGAGCGAGCAAGAGAGCACAAGCAGGGAAAGTGGTAGGCAGAGGGAGAGGGAGAAGCAGGCTCCCCACTGAGCAAGGAGCCCAAGTGGGGCTCTCGATCCCAGGACCCTGGCGTCATGACCTGAGCCAAAGACAGATGCGTAACCAACTGAGCCACCCAGGCATCCCGTAGTCCATTTTCCTTTTGAAGTCAAGTGAAATACCACATTAAAATAATTTATATCCATTATTTACATTTTTGTTTGCTTCTATTTTCTCAAAAATAACACAGGGAGAGATCATATTTGTTTCATAATGATTGAAGAATATGATAACCAACTTTTTATCTGTGTGTCAGCTTGGGCAATGATTCCTAAAAGGGACTGGATGTGTGGTGGGGTCAGGAAACTCTGGGAGAAGGAAACAGCTTTGAGATGATTCTAGAGGGGAACCTTTTGTGTTTCCATCATCATCTATGATACAGGAATTTAGTTACCAGACAACAATGTTATCACATTGATATCTCTTGGATAAATTAAAAAAAAAATCTAGAAAGTTACTTTTCAAGTGCAAGAGGTAGAAAACCAAGGAGAATTCTTGGCCACACAATTTGTTAAAAACATCTAGAGATCTATTAATCTCTGAGTTTAATTAAAAGTCTGAATGAACAAACTGCTATTTTATCTGATGCTCAGTTCCATTTGGTTTTCCTTCTGATACCAAGAGAGGCTGCTCGAACTTTTCTTACCTATTTGCTTTCATTTACTCTTGTAAATGAGTTCAGACCTAATGTGTGACCCTCCTGGGGCATTCTATAACTAAACGAAGTTACCAGTGAAATTTGTGAATCCAGTGACAAAGTAATCCAAAGACCAAAAAGAACAGTCTTAAAAAAAAAAATGCTGTTTCTCTTTTTCGATCGATCCTTTAGGATTAAAGGCAGAATTTATTGATAAAGACAGAGAAGTAATCCTCTGATAGAGTGAGATGGTGTATCAGTGTTCTCCATACTCATTCAATTAATAGACTTCACTGTATGCAAACACTGATAAGTGGATGAAATGTGTTGCTTCTTAATGATCTAATCTGTATTCTAACAGGATGGCGCCTGTGCTACACAAACATTTTGCTTGGTTATTTCCCCCAAACATTTCTGCCTTGGAGTTCGCAAGCCATTTATTTTGAACAGTGGGGCTTGATGCACATCTCTGCTGTTAATAGCTCTGCAAACATTTTACAATGAAAATATCACACAACTGGAACTAATCTCATTATTTTCCATATTAATAATTCTTACAGCAACAGAAGATCATTAAGACCCAGAATGGTAGGACACAGATGTTTAATGTGGATAGTCAAGAGCTCCTAGCCAAGTCACTCCTTCTGTCAGCAAATATTTATTGAGCAACTACTCTGTTCCAGGAGCTGTGCTGTTTGTACATATTTCTAATAAAACAGGCAAGGTTCTTTTCCTCATGGAGCTGCCATTCCAGTGGGAGACAGACCACTCACTTTAAAAAACAAGTCAATGCATATTCACAAATTGGCGTAAATATTACAAGGACTGTATTTTTCCTCACCATAACTTCCCTTAAACACGCCTCTTCTTCATTCCCATCTCACTATCAAAAGCCCAGTTCTATTCATTAGTTTGTGTCAAAGTTCTACTGCTTCTTTGTTTTTCTTCCCTAATTCAGAAGTTTACCGTAGATTCTTTTTGCCTTGATCTGATGTGAAAATATTAAGTCCTTGGTTCCAAGAATCCCACATGAACAGTCTGAAATGAAGATAATTGTAGTTCACACTTTAGAGTCAGCACAGGACCTGAACAAAGCCTGTTGCTAATTCCTACACCACCTTCTCCTCTAACTTTATAAAAGCAATGTCACCTTTCTTTGACTCACGGGGACATTAATTCAATACAATCTGCCTATTAGGCCCACCTCACTCACAGCTTTGCAGAAACCTTACGACATCTCTATCGATGCCAGCATTTAGTCTCCATTCTCCTACTTGCCAGCCTTGCCTCACCTGTCCTTCAAACATGGAGTACAGATTTCCTCTTTCTGTCAGGGTCTCTCACATCTCTTTAAATAAAGCTCGAGGTCTCTGTCCCATCCTAAGCCTATGTGTGCAGGCTCTCCTGCCCTCTCTTTGCTCCAGCCCTGCCCACCTTACTGCCACACCCTCTCCTCTTGCGGCCCAGAGAGAGAAGGCTGCTTCTGCCTTTTGCTTAACACATGTGTGTTCTCACATTTTCAACCCTGTCATGTTATTTATGGTAATGATTTTCAACCCCATCAGATGCAACGTTCCATTTTATAACAAATGTTATGTAATACTCCATTTACTATCCTGAAATGAAATTAATAGATAATATAACTTACCTACAACATTATTTCAAGAAAAAAATCAATATGATGCCCTAAGTGTATATTACAAAGGAGAAATAAAAAGGAAGTCATTCGTAATAAAATAATATGTATAGAGAAAGGCTATCCTTGAATACACAATGAGTTAAGCAGAAATGTGCACCTATATATAATTACAATGACTAATTTTAAATTTAAAAGAAGTAAAACATTTTTTTAAAGTTCCATACAAGAAGTATAAGAATATAAAAGAACAAAGGTGGAAGTTGACACTGAAATAAAAAGTGAAGTTTGGGTAAATAATAACAGATCAGCTTATTTGTATATGATAAGAAATAGAGGAAAAGAGCCATAATTAGAACACGCTGAGACAAATTACAGACTGTCAACTGGGAGAAATGAGAAAGTATGCTATTCTCATAAATGACCTGAACCTTATTTACAAGTGAATTTTCTACATTTTCCCTTGAGTACGACATGCAACAGGGTCATGATAATTACCATAGAAAACATCTATTATCCTAAAATCCCACCACCTGCTAAGGTGTGCATTCCATCTTAGCACTTAAAACACTTGGGAGGACACATTCTCCAATAGGCTCTGGGAAATAAAGGATGAATGAGAGAGTGAAAGAGGAATTCAAGAAGCTGAAAGATGATTGTGTGGTGACCTCTTGGGATGGAATCTGCATACGATGGGAAAAAAATGCAGGAAAAACAAAATAAATAAATAACTTCTAAGAATTAATCTTTGTGGGGCACCTGGGTGGCTCAGTTGGTTAAGTGTCTGCCTTTGGCTCAGGTCATGATCCCAGGGTTGTGGGATCGAGCCCTACATTGGGCTCCCTGCTCAGCAGGGAGCCTGCCTCTCCCTCTGCCCCTCACCTGGCTCATGTTCTCTCTTTCTCTCAATCTCTCAAATAAATAAATAAAATCTTTAAAAAAAAGAATTAATTTTTGTACTATAGGTTTCATAACATGGGCCTCTCAAAATTATTTACAAGCATGCACACACCTATACATACACAAATGTATTTATACATATTATTTATTACAACTTATTATATACATAAATATATATATATATTACATCAAATATATGAAATATTTTTAAAGCAAGCTTTAATAAAAGTCAGCGAGGTCTATTGATCTTTACTTGTCTCAGTAATTTAATAATGTTTGATTTAAATGTTTTAATCAGAGTCTCCCATCTCCTCTGTTACATATTTGTATGCGGCACCTACGAAAGTAGACAGGTGGTTGAAGACAGAAGTGTGTTCTTGTTAACGCGATGGTACAAATGATGATCCTATTGGTGACAATGCTTAACAAAATGGTGTGGAACTCTTGTTGAGTTCTATAAAATAAAGTACCTACAATGAGGAAAAATGGACGCATTCTGGAAAAACAAAATCAGCATATGTTAAAACTGTGCAACACCTATTTTGTGTGTACACGTGAAATGGACTTAGGTTCCAGACACTTATTTGTACCCCCGTGAATGTCCAGCAGCACCTGGGGCAATTCTTTGGGAATCTTTCTTGCATATTGAAGGATATCTAGCTTTCCTGGCTCCAAGACAGTAAAAGCCAATAATTTATGAGAAGGAAGATAAAAACAAAGCCCCTACAATTTCAAAGCATCACTTCATGGGCAGTACTTTCCTAATTCAGACCATCACTTTGCAGAAACCTTTTTGGAATAGTCAACATGTCATATTATTCTGCCTTCCAGTTCGGCCCTATGCCTTTGAATCTTCCAACCTGTCTTCAAATGTGCCTTGCTATCTGCCATCCCAGGTGTGTGAGGGTGAAGAACAACACGGAGAAGAGGTGGAGGCAATGTGACCATGGAGGCAGAGACTGGACTGGTGTGGCCCCAAGCCAAAGACTGCTGGTAGCCACCAGAAGCTGGAAGAGGCAAAGCACAGACTGTCCCCTCTGGAACAGAAAGGAGTAGAAGCATGGGGACACCTTGATTTGGGATTTCTGGCTTACACAACTGTGAGATAATAAATCTCTGTTGTTTTAAGCCACCAACTCTGCACCAATTTATTATAGCGACAAAGGAAACTAATGTATCAGGTATGTTAGTCACAGGCAGGGCAAGATAAAGTTTAATGTCATGCTTTGATTATGTGCTTGCTTTCCCTTAAGACTTTCATATTTCCTAAACAGAGCTGGACAGTGGGGGGAGATGACAAAATCCAACATGTCTGTTTTCTCTCTCTTGAACAACCTACTGAGCCTCTCCCTGGCTGTGGATCTCCAGCTTTGCTTCCCCATTACTCCATTACATAACCTGGCACAGAACAGCTTTTGCTCTTCTGTGATGAGTTTCCATGATATAAGCTGGGATAGAATTTTCCTCCATTCTGCAGAGCACTCACCTCATTTTATTTTTTATTTTTTAAAATATTTTTTATTATATTGTTAGTTACCATACAGTACATCCCTAGTTTTGATGTAAAGTTCCATGATTCATTACTTGCGTATAACACCCAGTGCACCGTGCAATACATGCCCTCCTTACTACCCATCACCAGCCTATCCACTCACCTCATTTTAAACCTAAACATTCACTCCAGTGATTCTTTGGAAAACACTGGTTTCCCTAAAAGGAAGCAAGCTCCTTGAGAGAAAACCTCTGGGTATATCACCTCACCATTGTTCTCTCTACAGCCTGCCATGGTAGCCAGAATTTTAAAAATGTCTATATAAATATTTTATGAGTGAATATTTATATATAACCATTTACAGATGTTTCAGTTAAAAAAATCGTCACTCAGCATCACAGCAGCAGCAATACGTGTTTTTCCACAATAAAGTCATGTTTTAATGAGTAGATTCTTCTACATGCTGTATTTAAAATATCTGTTTCAGTGGTCTTATCACCCCAACCTCTGATTCAGTATTTTAACAGGATCAGTTCTTGATCAATTTAAAAGACTGGATTGTGTTCCCCCCATGCTCCCCCCCACCCAGCCAAGTTTGTGCCCAAACCAGAACTAGGGAATGTGACCTTATTTAGAAATAGGCTCTTTGCAGATATAGTTCAAATTAAAGTGAGGTCACACTGGATTAGGGTGGGCCTGAAATCCAACGACTGGTGCCCCGAGAAAGATATGCACACATGGAGACACAGAAGTGACGTGCACACTAAGGGAAGATGGCCATGTGAAGACACAAGCAGACTGGAGCAATTCGGCGACAAGCCAAGGAATGCCAAGGATTGCTGGCAACTGCCAGGAGCTAAAAAAAATCACAAGGGGGAATCCTTCCCTAAAGTCTTTAGAGGGAATGGGACCGTGCTGACACCTTGATTTCAGGCTTCTAGCCTTCCAAATCTGTAGGAGAATAAATTTCTATTGTTTTAAGGCACCCTGCCTGTAGTACTTTGTTAAAGCAGGGTTAGGAACCTAAAAGACAGTAAACCGCCAGTGTATTTTATAGTTTTGCCCATGGTTCTTCTAATGAGTCACCTCACCTTAGTAACACCATTTCTATCAACCAATTCCAGCCACTGGGTAATAACACGGCAAACAGACAATGATGGGGATTTAGGGGCCTCAACTTCAGGTGAAGACTGCAAACTCGTGTGATCTCAGCAAGACACCATGCACAGAGGGGCTCAGGGGCCAGGTGGGCTTCTTGGTTTTATCGTTGTTCCTGCCTCTTCCTGGTTACAAGACCTTGGGTAATTTACTTAAGTGTTCTATACCTTAATTTTCTCATCTTTAAAATGGAAATAAGAATAATCCCTGCCTCACTGAGTTCATGCTGCATATGAAATGCTTATCAGCACAGTTCCTGGGGCATGATAACTGTTCCATAAATACTAGCCACTACCACTGCTGGCTTTAGCAAAGGGTGAACATGAATCATCACTTCATCCGATCAAACAAACAAACACAGCCTAGCCATGTCGTGGCTGTAATACAGTCCTGACACACTAAATACTTCTATTCTGCGTAAGGAAGACCTTATTTATTTTTTTTAGGATAACTCAGGAATTTGATTCCATGAGTTTATGCAAAAATCATTCCATTTGGACTAGCAGCACCTGCACACCACTCATGGCTGCCTGAACCTGTGCAGCTTACAAATTTAGGAAGCCTGACATCCAACAATGATTCCTGAATGAAGCACAAAGTCAGTAAAACATGATGCCACTTACTGTGGAGACAGAGAAACAAACCCTTCTCTCTGTAAGGTGTTTATAATTAAACACGATGACACCTAATGGTGTGTTCAACCTCTTCTCACTAATGCAGAAATGTTATTTCTAATGGAAATGCAAGGCTTGCTTTCCTCCCTCTAAATGGTAAAGGAAAGAACATGTAAATATCTTTGCAGTGGCTTCTGGTACAGCTAGTCAGAGTGGGCAGGATACACACAGACTACTGTTAGGGTTTTCAAAGAATATAGCTGTGGTTCCTGCTCATTTACCATTTGATAGTGGGGATGCGACAAATGCATGTGAAAGGTGCCACATTATGAATTAATTCTTCTAAAACACAGACCAGGCAAAAAATAATGTTCCCACTATGGAACAACCAGTGGGGGTAGGAGAGCATTGTTCAATGAGAAAGAAAGGACATTGGCCTGAACACTGGAGCAGTCCTGGGCACCCTGCCATAACAGGTGGGAGCCATTCACCTGCTAGATTGCAGGAGGTCTGAGCATCTCAAGGAGGGGCATGTTGTTCCAAGTCTTAGAGATTGCAAAGACACTCCGGTTCGTTGCAGGACACTCAGGGAGTTTGGGGAAGTGGTTATTTGCCAGCCAACATGGAAATATTTTTTTTTAAAGATTTTATTTATTTATTTGACAGAGATAGAGACAGCCAGCGAGAGAGGAAACACAAGCAGGGGGAGTGGGAGAGGAAGAAGCAGGCTCATAGCGGAGGAGCCTGATGTGGGGCTTGATCCCAGAACGCCAGGATCACGCCCTGAGCCGAAGGCAGACGCTTAACCGCTGTGCCACCCAGGCGCCCCCAACATGGAAATATTTTAATATTATAACAACTACATGTCTTTCAAGGCACCAGTTGGTAAATATTGGCTCTAGACAAGTCTCTGATGAGTTGGATTGGCACAATGATAACAGCTGAATCTTGGGGCAGTCACATTATAGAACATGGCCATCAAGAGATATAAGAGGGCACCAGTGTGCAATGGTGTAGGCATAATTAGTTCTACATAGAGTCAGGGAGGCAAAGTGTCTGAGTCCTCAAATCCTATTTTAACACATTATTTTATTTTCTAATTTTATTTATTTATTTATTTATTTTTTGAGATTTTATTTATTTGACAGAGAGAGCCACAGTGAGAGGGAACACCAGCAGGGGTAGTGGGAGAGGGAGAAGCAGGCTTCCCGCTGAGCAGGGAGCCTGATGTGGGGCTCGATCCCATGTGATTGTGCCCTGAGCCGAAGGCAGATGCTTAACGACTGAGCCACCCAGGCGCCCCTATTTTCTAATTTTATTAATGCAGGAACAGAATTTCCTTGTTAAAGAATTAAAACATTCCCATTAAAGCTTAATACCACCTACCTTCCGATTTTGGTCTATTCCCCAGAGCTAACTACTGTTATTAATTTGTTAACATCATTTCAGGTAACTTTCTAGGTGTATCCACATGCATTTGGTATTGTCTTGGGTGTTAACTACGTGTTTACATATGTGAGCAGCAGACTTCTAAAATGTTTCCCTCAAATTACCTGTCTGTTCCCCAGAACTGCGAATCTAATGAGATACCACACCCTGATTATGTTGTTAGGTGACAAAAGGAATTTTGCAAATATAATTAAGGTTGCTAATGAATTGACTTTGAATTAATCAAAAGAAAGATTATTCAAGTGGGCCCGATCTAATCACACATGCCCTTTAAAAGCACAGTTTTCTCTAGGTAGTAGCAGAAGGGAAGTTAGAGATTCAAACCATGAAAAGAATTTGATGCACCATTGCTGGATTTGAAAATAAAAGGGGTCACATGCCAAGGAAGGCGGAGGCCTCTAGAAGCTGAAAGTGGTCCCCAAACAGTCAGCAAGGAAATAGGACCCCAGTCCTACAACCCCAAGGTAGTGAATTCTGCCAACAACCTGAATGAGCGTGGAAGCAGATTCTTCTCCAGAGCACCCAGGCAAGAACCCAGCAGTCTGGCTTACACCTTGCTTTCAGCCTAAGCAGAGAACCCAGCTGAGTCCGCTCAGACTTCCGACTTACAGAAATGTGAGATAATAAATGGGCGTTGTTTTCGGCCACTACGTTTGTGGCAATTTGATACACAGTAATAGAAAACTGATACCACATATCATTCTGCAATTTGTTTTTATTGAGAAATTTGTCTTATGAATATAATCAAATTAATTCATTCTTTTTCACCTGTTCTATGCTCCACAGTATATGTGACAAAAAAATTGTTTTTCAAAGACGATTACCAAGAATTCCTATCATCACTGTACAAACCTGCCACTTTCTTGTTATTTCCCCTCTCTTTAAGTCTGGACTGGCCTTGTGATGTGTTTTCGCTCACAAAATCTGGCGAGAATGATGTTCTAGGACTTCTGAGTTCAGATCTTGAGGGACCTTAAAAGCTGCTTTTGCCCTTTTGGGATCCATGTAGCATGTACAAAAGCTCGAAGTAAATTACAGATGAGAGACCATGCTCCACACTTGGCAGGGGGTTGGGGTGGGGTGACATGAGGGGCAGAGAGAAGGAAGGAGAGGGAAGGCCAGGAGGGAGACTCGATACAGGAACCCAGACAGCTCCAGCCAAGCTCAGGGTAATCTCAGGAATCTCTAGGTAGCACGGAAGAACCACTCAGGTAAGTCCAGGTAGCCCAAAAAATTGTGAGAACAAATACTGAATCACTGCTGTTTAAGCCCCTGAATTCTGGGACAGTGTGTTATGCCACAAAAGATAACATAATAGATATATCATGAATAAATTATGAACATTATATTTTCCTTATCTGCTCTCCTATCATTGACCATTTTTGTGTTTTCTAATTATTCAATTGAACATGAAACTGACATTTCTATAAGTCGACATTGGTCAAATATGAGCAATTTCTTAAGGTTCAATCATACAAACCCAGCTGCCACGAATATCGCTTCATATAAGTCCGTGCACACGGCAGGGGTGTCACTCTAGGGTAAATACTAAGCAGAGCTAGTTAGTCATAGGATACACACCTTCTAAATTTTAACAGATGGTGCAAAACTGTCCACAAGAATAGCTACCAATTTATGTGCCTGCTATCAATGTATAATGTTATCCTATACCCCTTGATCTTGATAGTCCTGGAATTCCATTATAATAAAAATAGGGCTCAAGATGCAGCACAACTTCACATGGACAGATAGAAAACTATAAGAGTACTGGCAAATCTGATATAAAATCCCTGATAGTCCACAAGGCATTTTGATTTGAGTTTTAAATACCCCACTATAGGTGACTATTTGAGAACAGAGATAGGTTCCGATTTGTGCATTAGTTAAACTGATGTGAGTCCTGTTTACATTCTATGGGTAGACTTCACCCAAGTGCTGGGACTGAAACTAGAGTAGAGCTATATTGGAACAGTGCACCAGCCTAGGCGGTCACACAGTTTCAATGATACTAGAAGATGATGCATAAGGTCACCGTGCTCCACAGATAACAGTGCTAGCCATCCAGGTGCCAGTCTCATGATGGTTGGGAGGGTGAACAGTCAAATAATATTTAGAACATGTTTATTAAGATGTGGCTTACCAAACATTTGTCTATAGCAGAGGCATAGACTCTTTATACAATATTTATGTGTGGAAGGTGTACTTGTCCCCAGGATTAGTTCTTCTCTTCTGCTGTAATAACATAAATTTAACTGGGTATCTGGTCACACTTCCCACCTCTCTTACTTGATGATTCGATCCTTCACTAGGAAAAGGATTCAGTAAGAAGGAAGGAGAATGGAAGTTCCCTGAACATTTGGTGAGTGGTTACAACAGTACAGAAACTGCCTTTTAGGGCAAAAGAGGCCAAAGACACAAAGGATAGAACAAAAATTGACTCCTAGTTCACAGCGTGGCCACACATCGTCTCACCCCACAGAGGCAGGGCAGAATCACGAACTTACCTCGCCCGAGCTGACTGGTGGTACAGTATGAATTATTTTGTTTTCTTTCTTTCTTTCTTTCTTTCTTTTTTTTTAAGATTTTATTTATTTATTTGACAGAGAGAGAGACAGCCAGGGAGAGAGGGAACACAATCAGGGGGAGTGGGAGAGGAAGAAGCAGGCTCCCAGTGGAGGAGCCTGATGTGGGGCTTCATCCCAGAACGCCGGGATCACGCCCTGAGCCGAAGGCAGACGCTTAACGACTGAGCCACCCAGGCGCCCCATGTTTTCTAAACATTAAAAACACATGTTGTGAAGCACATGGAAACTAGCATAATTTACCAGGGGACTTGTCAGAGCTAGGGTTGTCAGAGATTCTAACATGATCAGTAACCCATGTGTTTTCTAAATTGCGGTGAACCCTGTTAGCCAGGAAGGTGGCTGATACTCTCCTCCCCGTGAAAAAGCTCCATCCTGAGTCACTTGCAAAGTCAGTGGCCTTTTGGCAATCTATTATATCCTTTTCAAAAGTTGCATATGTTTACAAAACAAAACAATTTGCTCTCCCTAAAGCAAATATACAGGAAAAAAAAAAATCCAAGAAAAGAACTCAAGTAAATTAGAACTATTCCACAAATGGAATGGGGAGAGCCTTCCGAAATAACATAAACACCTCAAGTAAAACTATCTCCATGCTAATGTGTTTTTAATCAAATACATCAATCTAAAGTTTTTGCAACATCTGCAGACTTGAATACGATTGTATAATTTGACCAAAATGAAATAAAATAATTGCATTAGGGTTTTGGCATCACTTTATAATAAGTGGACAGTAATTGTTGCTAAATTACAGCTGAATCTCTGCAGAATTAGATATTACATCCATATTAGGATCGAATGACTCTATCATGATTAATGATACTGCAGTGAATAACAAGAGAATTAAAATGATTAGCCACTTATTCTAAAGTGTTGACATTTTTCCATGATTTTAGAGATGTTTCAAAAGAACCCTGAAATTAAACTTACTGCTAATGGTTACTGAGATAAATCCAGAGACAAATATTCCTTAAAAGGTCAACTTTATTAATGGGTAAATATTAAAAATTTAAAAAACCACTTAGCTGAACTATCTACCTTAAATAACTAATAGCAGATGATGTGTTTAACACCCTAGCTATATTTGAACAATACAGACATGTAATTAAGGATACTTGGCTATAATTAAAATCTTCATAATAATTCTCTTTCAAAATAATTCATGCAATTCAAGCTACATATTTGTGGTGAACTAAAAAAAAAGAAAGAAATGCATTACCAGTTTCAGAGGAGTTTATGTTATTTGATTGTCAGGTCTTTTTTACAACTTTTTAGGAAGAAATTATAAAAAGTAGAAGCATAAATTGGTGTTTAATTGTTTATGGAAGATATTTAGGTTATAAATTACTTGCAAACACTTCTCAGGAGAAAACTTGGTAGCAATTCATTAGACCCATGCTTGGCAGTATCTTAGTAATCATGCACCTGAAAATGGACATTAAACAAACGTTCATAGGAAGTGATTTGTGTTTTTTTCCTACTGTTTTAGTATTACTGAATATTAGTTCCTAAGATAAGCATCATATTGTAAAAGATATTGTCGTTCTTCGAACTAGCTATTCTTGGCCCCAAGAGTAATTTTGTAAATGACTGAAAAATGCAAATGCTATTAAAGAGACTAAACATATGGAAATAACAACTTTGAACTGGTACAAAAACAGCCACAAGCTGAAATTTTGAATTTGTCTCTAATTTACCCAATGCTCTCTCTGGAATTTGTTTTCTGCACACATAGGTTCAATATTTTTTTTTTTCTGACTTGGTTTCCTAATACAAAATAATATAAGGATGACACATGAAATAAAACTGAGAAAACATGTAGAATTCTTCAGAATAAAGCTAATTTATCACCTCCAGGGTTTATCACTGTGGTTAGAAACCTGCCCCCATCTTCTCAACGACTCAGCATAAAATGGAGAGAAATTTGAATACATAATATTGGGACCACTGCCGCTAACCAGCTACTGGTCTCTGCCAAATTTGCCCCACAGCAATTGTAATGTCTAAGAACACCAACCGTGTCTCAAATATCTTTGTTTTTGTATTCCCAGCAATGTCTAGCAAAGGATTAGGTAGATGGTGCATTCTCATAAAACCCTTTTCACTTGCTCAGGCTTACAGAATTCTGCTGGTCTTCATCCTGCATTCCCCTAATGGATGATCTCACCCCTTCTTCTTAACCATCATGTTTCCTTGTCACCCCCAACCCCTAGAATGGGGGTTGACCAACTAAGGCCTGCAAGGCAAGTCCGCTCTGCTGCCTGCTTTTGTAAATCAAGTTGTCCTGGAATCCAGCTCTTCTTGCACTCATTGTCAACGACTACTTTTGTGCTACAAAGGCAAAGGAGCTCTGACAAGAACTGTATAGCCCTCAAAGCCTTAAGCATTTGCTCTCTGGCTCTTTACAGGGCACATTTGCATTAGAACATGGAACCTCAATGCTTTTGTACTGAGGAACACCTCTCTGCTCCTCATCTGAGTGCAGCTGGGAATGTCTAAGATGGGGGCTAGCGGAAGGATGAGGAATTCCTCCTGATAAACCCTGGGCATATGTCCATAACATCCTCCAATAATCCCCTGGAAATTAGCATTTCAAGTAAAGTAGCTATACTCCTACTTCCAGGCATAAACTCCCAAAGGGCAAATCAGTGGAAAGAGTGACCCATGGTCAACCACTCAATCTACGAGGTGGTATGGGTCCCCATTTTAATGTTCGCTACTGATTATTAATCATATGATAATCGTTGTATCAACTATTCCATTTTACTGCACTTTTCTGTTACTCTGCACCAGACACTTCATATACAGTATGCAATTTAGTCCTCTCAATAACCATATGTAGTTGGCGCATTTTATAAATAACAAAACTGTAGTTCACAGAGTTAGAGGAACATGGCTAAGCATGTATAACTAGTAAAAAGCAACACTGGGATTGAGCACGGCCAGTGGGACTCTAGAGTACAGGCATGATGGTGCACGAAACTGAGGTAACTTACATTTCTGCTCCCCAAATATTCCAGAACTGGGCATTTGAGTTGAAAAAGTAAATATTGGACAGTAGCAACAGAAGAAGACATTCTTATTGCTTAGAGCAAACTTGCAAAACTTTCCAAAAAATCTTGTTTATTTTAAACGCCACGTAAATTATATTCTCGAATGTCATTTCTCTTTTGCTCAAATTAGGGGTAATACTTTCTATTTAAGCAGTTCAAATGAACTCTCTTCTGTGGCTTGGAGAAATAAAGTTGTATCTCAAAATGCTTTCTTACCATGATTTTCCCTGGATAGATGTGAGACCGAAGTTACCATTTTTCAAATATGTTGTTTGTGTTCTTAATATTTTTGGTCATATGAACACTATAAATAAACAGTGATTTACAAAAATAACATTTTCTTTTCAATTCAAGGAGAAAAAAAAAATCTAAAAGCAAAGCCTGACACATGTGGAAAGGCAAGCTCCTGATACCAAAGGTTGTTTCTGGATATAAGTGGAAAAATGTTCTAATGGGGCTTCAGGTCTTACTGAGAGGCTGATGCTGGGCTGAGCAGGGAAGCTGTTAGGAAGTAAGCATTTTCCCTTGGATGCCGGAGAGCAGAATGCAATGAAAGATACAAGGGGCTGAAACTGAGTCTATCACGTGGCATTCAAATCAGTCTCTAATATCCTCAGTAAGGTATCAGCCAGACTCCTCAGAGCATACTCTGGTTCTAAAAACTGGAGGGGGGGGGAGTAGTTTCTGGAAAAAAAAATATACTTTAGAAGAAAAAGGGATTTTGTGAAATTTTGTAAAATCTGAGCAAAAAATGAAATGATCAAAAGAGAAAGTGTGAGGTCATTAGGAATGAATCCTGCCAAACTGACTTTCTCTCCCTGCCCTTCCTTTTTTATCAATAGATTCCTTAGCTCTGGGAAAGGACATAGGTCAGAGGACAGAGGAAGGGAAAAGAAGGAAGGAAGGAGCTCTTTTGTTAATTTCCTACTAATATTTTGTTAATTGTTATTTGTCTAAAAAACCTCATTCAGGTTTTTCTTCAGGATCTTGATCGTAAAATCCAAGTTCAAGATGTGTTTTGCTTTAATACATTTCCTATCACCACTTTATTCCCACCCTCTACTGCCTCCACAAACATGCCCATGGCTCTGGCATTGCTACTTGGGTCCATTCTAATTGATACGTCAGACAAGCACGTCAATACACACACACGAATATAGGCAAACATGCTGGTCTCATGAGTCCTTTCCACTATAATCATAAGAGTCTGATGGGACACAAATTTGGGACTGAGCTCCTGGACAGCTGGATTCAGGTCCCAGTGTTGCAATGAACTCAATGGGTGACTCTGGAAATGGCACCTTTCTCAGTCTCTCCGTTTGAAAGCACTGGGTTGGGATTGAGGACGTTTCCTTTCAGCTCTGAGTATGTTGTATCATCTCTGAGTCATGGGTGCCACTTCCTATTTCTATAGTGCTAAAAGCTCATTTCTCTTCATTTTCGCCAGTGAGAATGATTGCTAGCTTTCCCCTTAGCAATCTCATTACATATTTTTACATATTTGCTGCTTATTATGTTTTCCCTCCATCACTTTTCCACATGAATGAACAGCATATGTTATCTTCAGCTTCAAAAGGTTCACCTTCATTTTCCAGTATTTTCTTTTATGGCAACTTTTTGAATCCTATTTCCTAAAACCCACATAGGGTTGTGGTTAGGAGCAAAGTTCTGGATGTAGCCTGCCTGTATTTGAAGCCACCTCCTGGAGGTGCAATTTTGGACGGGTCACTTCACATGATGAGGTTTAAGTATTTTAATTACAAAATGAGTATTTTAATAGTGCCACAGTCTTAACTGTGAGACTTATAAGACAGAACACACCTTCGGCATGCACTGGGTGTCAGGCACATAACTGACACCATTTAAATGATTATCTGGGGCGTTATTATTCTTGTTTCTTTTTTTTTTTTTTAAAGATTTTATTTATTTATTTGACAGAGATAGAGACAGCCAGTGAGAGAGGGAACACAGCAGGGGAGTGGGAGAGGAAGAAGCAGGCTCATAGCGGAGGAGCCCGATGTGGGACTCGATCCCGGTACACCGGGATCACGCCCTGAGCCGAAGGCAGACGCTTTAACGACTGCGCTACCCAGGCGCCCCTATTATTCTTGTTTCTGATACCACTTCCTCTCCACAATGCCCCAGAAAACTGGTGCTTTCAAAAGAATCTACCCAAAGAACACTAAACAAGGCTAAAGAGAAACAGAGTCACCCACTTAGGGAATCATGGCACTTTTTAATAATTAACTACATGACTGAGGTGAATTCTATTTCTTTTTTTTTAAAAAAGATTTATTTTTTATTTGAGAGAGAGAGATAGAGATAGAGAGAGAGCACACAAGCAGGGAGAAGGGCAGAGAAAGAGAATCTTCAGGAGACTCCCCACTGAGCACAGAGCCTGACACAGGGCTTGATCTCACAACCTTGAGATGAAGATTCTGAGATCACGACCTGAGTGAAAATCAAGAGTCAGATGCTTAACGGATTGAGCCATCAAGGTGTCCCTGCGTGAATTCTATTTCTGATCATGCCCTATGCCCTTGTTTCAAGTGCCCATGCCCATGACCTCAGAAACAATTTTTCAGTGTTTCTGGCTAAGAGGTGACCCTCCCAAGTGGGCACTTGCCTTCTTGACCTGAAACAAAATCATTTAAAGAACAGAGAAAACTATAGATCTTAAAAAAGAAGAAGAAGAAGAAGAAGAAGAAGAAGAAGAAGAAGAAGAAGAAGAAGAAGAAGTAGTCGTCAAAAGTGTGATTCCTTCTTAATTGATAGAGAAATTAGCCAGCTCCAGTGCCACCTCTGGTTGGACATTGGACTCAGCACCAAAGAAATGCGGCTACAAATCTATCTGCTTCTACCTGCTTCTTCTACCTGCTAAAAATAAAATTTTTGCCACATGCCTAATTGCATGTCACTGGCTATGTCTTCCATCACAGATCAGGAAACTGGAGATGTTACTGAACCCGGGAGTTCATTGTTTGATATAATAGCTCATAACCTCAAAATTTCAAGTTAGTCACTTCCTCCTGAGCAACCACATTTGCTAGGGCAGTCAGAGATGTAGGTTTCAGAATCTCGAGTGTAGAAAACGACACGGAACTGACACTAATATCGGGGGTTTACAGAATATGGTGAGACTGGCCATGCTTTCCTTCCAGGTCTAATTTCTGCTTTTTTTTTTCTTTTCTTCCTTGATTCCCTTCAGGATATGAGCCCATGATCCTTTATATTACTGTTCTAATCTGCCTGTTCCTGTGGTCTTTTATACATTTATCTTCTTACGCAACAACAAACTTTTTCATCCATGTGCATATTTCCTAAATACCCAAAGATCATTTTACTTGCTCTGGCCCTCCTTAGGCTGTTTCCTTTAGGGCTCTTAAGTGACTTTCATCAAACCTCAATGATTTCAACCCATTCAAGTACTGAAGTGTGCCTTCACCTGCTTGCTCCAGAGGAACAAGCCAGTTGTTCATCAACTGTTGTTGTATTAGCATCCTCTGACTCTTAACCTCTGTAGTGAAGGCTGAAGAGAGGAGCTGGCAATGATTTCCCAGCTCTCCTCCCAGAAACCCTCCCCCCTCCCACCAATAAGTGGCAGGCCTCCTCTGGGAGAATCTTCTTCTGTCTTTTGGACACGTGCAACTACCTTGTTTCATTTCATTTTCTAAAAAAAATCACATTGTTTTCTTGTGTTTTTGGCTCTGTACCTTTAATCCTTCATATTTTTACAGACATCTTTAGACTCTTCCTACTAATTGCACCTATAATTTTTTTCCTCATTGAAAATGGTATATGAACAGATATATCCTCATAAGACTTATCCTTTATTTTTAACCTTCAACTGGGGAACATGGATGCTTAAAATCATTTCATCCTAGATTTGCTAAGGGACATTACTTCTTTGTTTACTGGCTGGTTCAGAAGGACAGTACATACATGGACGTAATTATTGTGTGTTCTCCTGATTTTAGTTTTGGAGATTCTAATTGTTCTCATCTATAAGAGGATAAAATAAAATTTTCGTTCAAATCTATCCAACTCATTTTGTCATTCTACTTGGGAGCATTTATTTTGTCTCCCTACTTTTGGGAACTCTTTATTTTGCTCCATTCCTCTGCCATTCAAAATTGGGCTGTGTCTGTTTTAGCCATTTTATTTGCATTAGTAGGTTTTTCATTCAAGCAACTGAGACATAGTCAATCCAACAGCATCTGACCATACCAACCAGTGGTACCACCACACTCTAACTGAGCATGCTGGGTTCCATGATTAAAATCCAGTGAATCCCAACTAGTGTTCAGTACATGCCTAGATAGGGCAAGGAGCAAATGGACACAGGTCTGAAGGGAGGATCCCTGCACCTGTTTAAAAAAGTGTTTTTGTTATTTCTATATTTAAATTTCCCACTTCTGTTCTTAGCTTAAATGTGTTTTGTGTGTTTTTTCCCTTTCCTCTCTCAACATGTTTATATTAAGCTTTCACAAGCATGGAAATAAAACATAAATCCTGATCATTCGAGCCAAAATACAACCATATGTGCTCTTCTCACCTACCCACTATCCTTGTATTTTATTCCTTCTCTTGCTTGGCAGATGTCTTCGTTAAAAAAAGAAGCTGACTGTATTGGAAGAGGAAAGCAAAGTATAGGCTATACCAGGGGATAACTTTTAGGAGCTATCGAGAAAGAGGGGCCACCCTACCACATATTTTCAAAGACATCAGGACTTGCTCAGTGGCAATTATTGGAGGCACATCTATTAGGCATCTGCCCAGGTGCTATTTTTACCCATTCTCCAGAGGGAAGATAAATGCTTTGTTCCCATTCATGCAGATGCCAAATAAAGGTCAGCCTGTTTCAGAAAACATATGAAGAGTGATATTTGTGTTCAGTCATTTTTCGGTAATGACTTTCTTCTTTTTCTTAAATGCTGTTGGGAAGTGGTGAGGCAGAACTTGTGTGACTGTAAAAATAGCCTTTTTTAAAAATATGGTTAGGCCAGACTATTGAAAAAGAGACCAGAATTGTGAAAACAGCTGCTTTGGAAGCTTGAAAATTTTTATTGACTCATAAAACGTTACAATGAGAAAGAACCTAAGAATTTATGGTAGAAAAGAGGAAACTGAGGCCCCAGGAAATTAAGGGGATTGCTCAAGGTCATTTAGTATCTTATTCATGGGGCTGAAGCCAGAATAAAAATCAGTCCGGTGGGTTTTCCAGTACATGCTATTGTCTCACTCTTTTCAAATGTCAATCTTTTTGTTAACCTGGCCTTATATGGGAGCAATTTTTAGCCTTCTCCACTGCTGCCTGAATCCAAAAGAATGTAGTGTGAAAAGGTCATTTTTAAATTACCAAAGCTTCCAAAACATTGGGTCAGAAGGGATCATCTAAACACTTATGCTGCTTCCAGGTAAAGCCACAGCAAACTCTCTCCATTCTGCAAAGTCCCAAAGGGAAGGAGGGCCCACAGCCAGCCCCCATAGTCTCAGTGTCATCACCTAACTTTATAGGCTATAGGCTAGAAGGGCACTGATGGGCTCCCACTAGTTCAGTGGGTCACGACTATGTCTCCAAGTCAAATCAGAAACTCCACACCCATGCATTTTGCTGTGCAGGAAAGCTGTAATCCTGCAAAGTTGTAGGTCTCAGTACTAATTTCACTTTAAAAATTTAAATTCTAACTCAAAAGAAGCAGAGTAACTCACTCTTTAAAGGAGCTTCACAATGAATGAAATGGCACAAAATGTCAATAACATGCATTAACTTAACATTAGTCAATTCATATGTTGATTTGCTGAATTTCCATACGGAGAGCTTTGTATAATAGTGGCCTAGCTGCATGGAAGGGAGAAAATGCTTTTTTTTTTTTTTTTAAAGATTTTATTTATTTATTTGACAGAGAGAGAGACAGCCAGTGAGAAAGGGAACACAAGCAGGGGGAGTGGGAGAGGAAGAAGCAGACTCCAAGCAGAGCAGGGAGCCTGATGCGGGGCTTGATCCTAGGACTCTGGGATCATGCCTTGAGCTGAAGGCAGATGCTTAATGACTGAGCCACCCAGGTGCCCTGAGAAAATGCTCTTAACAAACCTTCCACACCCCTCAACAGTCCTGGGAACCTGTCCATGATGAGTACCTCCGGTCAGACACTTACTGAGCACCCACTATGAAGTGGGTCCTGTGCTATGTTCTGTGGATACAGCTACAGATAGATAGAACCTTGCCCTTAGGAAGCTCAAATCCAATAGGAAAACAGACCTTTAAGAAATGTCAGGGCCTCATCTACATGGTTTCGTTGGGATTCATTTCATCATCTTCTTATTTCTGTCCATCTAGAAAGCACAATTCTCTTAGGTAGGAGATAACCTGTAAGCAATATCCAGGTCACCTCCCTGGCTTAGGTAAGAGTAAGACTTAACTACTCCTGTCATTTAAAGGAATGAGCCTCTTTCCAATAGTCTCTTTAATATGTAAGTATCTTTCACATTAGGACATAGTTATATTACTTCAAGCCTAAACCCCTCATGCTATAATTCATGTTCCCTTCCCTTTTTTCTTGACTCAAGGAAGATGAGCATTTAATAATTCCACTAATTTGAAGACCTTCTTAGTTTCCTGTTTTCTGGGATCCATAGGTTTGATTTAAAATTAACTATGTAGTGTGCATAATTCTCTGTGTCTGTCCTAATCCCAGAAGTCTGAAAATCGTACATAGAAGACACTCAGAAACATCTGCCAAGACAATGAGCATTTTAGTCAGGGTTTGACCAGCACTGAGTAAGACTGAGGAATGCCAAAAGATAGTATCTGTGTTTTCAAGTCAACATTCCAGAACAACAGTCTTTTTTAACAACAGTCTTCCAGGGAACCCCTTGAGAGAGTAAGAACCATGCACTGACAGACATATCTCTTTAGCTCTTCTTCCTGATCTAGGACGACACAAGTTAACCAGCACACTGCAAGTTTTCAACTTGAATGAATGAATGAATGAATGAATGAATGAATGAATGAATTAAAGAAACAGGGAGTTTCCACTCTCACTATAATGATCCTTCTTACATAAATTTTTCTTTAATATTTGAGAGAAATTGCCATGGCCTATAACTTTTTTTTTTTTAATCAAGTCTACCTATATTCATTCTCTTTTACCTTCCTCCACATCTTTGTTAAGGCCCAACCATTCACTCTTGCATGGAATTTGCAAAAGAAGCCATTCTACCAAACTCTTCTTGAGAACGAAGAAAACATCCCTAATCATGTATAAGACCTCAAATTACACAAACATTAGTTTAAATAAAGTCAGTTCTCTGAGTACCTCAGGATAAAAGTGCTTTATAGAATTCAGATATTTTTTGGCTGTAACGTATCTAAAAGCTATACAGTCAGATCTTTATAAACTCAGATGAGGTGATGTATGCTGCAGAATTTATAGAAACGAAGAAATTTGGAAATAATATGTGCTACTGAAAACCAAAATATTGTAAATTATCTTCAGTACTAAATCAAGGAATCAGCAACTCTCAACCATTTTATCAGTAACGCTTTCTGCAGAGAATTCTATCTCTGGTGTGCTTGCAAATATAAACAGAGCTATTAAATAGTTACCACCCAAGGATATGGAAAGTAGAACACTAGAAAGTGTTAAATTCATAATGTTGCTCTATTTTTAAATTTTCATTTAAACTTTTTGTAAAGGCTTTAAAAATCTATGTTTCATTTGAGGATACCTGTGTGCTACAAAAAAAAAAAAAAAACCAGCTATAATAATTTTGAGTTTGGTATTTTTGAACATCTTTTTCAAATGAAGCATTCTTTCAAATTCAAGTAATTAAGGATATAAAAGTATTTATCAAGAATTTATTCCATTAAGCATTCTCAACGGAATCAAGTTTTTTTTTTTCTTTAAAAAAATTAGGAAACCAAGTATTAAAACATTTTTATGCAAGTATGTTAAGGAGAGTCCTAAAATGGAGCTAAGAAAAAATAATAGCAACACAAATTCAATTATTGTGCCAAGTAGTTACAGAAACATGCAAAAACATGGTCAGTCAAGTAAATAAATTATTCTGATTTTGCTCCTAGCTGACACAAATTACTCATTTCCTTGGACTTGATACAAGAAGGCTTCAGAGGAAAAGAAGAAATGCAATCAAAGAGAAAAAAAAAAAAAGCACATTACTCATCGTCTGCCAGCCTTGCAGTAACTGGGGTTTACTATCATCCCTCATCCCCCACAGCATTGCAGGAGATGTTGATGAGCCAGACTCTTACATGCTTAAATGATCTCATTCATGGACTTGATTTCTTTTTGTGGGCTCCTGCAATAGTTCTGAATAGTGGCATTGTGACTTGCAACCAATTGCAAAGTGCCTTTAGTTATTTGTTACTAATTAAGTATTGAAGATTGCAAATGACATACTTTAGAAAGCTAATTCAGGTTTATTTCTAAAATAAGCAGGGGTGATAAAAGTATTAACAACTAATAGGTCCTGGGCATCCACCAACCAGAAAAGAACTCTGCCAGAGGGATTGCCTCTGTCCCAGGTGCTGGATGGTGGGGAGGTAGACAGTACTAGAGAATGAATGTATTAGTGCAAGGGCACTGAGAAGAAGGAGGCTAAAGAAACTAAGCTTTTATCAGCCGGAGAAAAGCATCATGACATTTTAATAACCTAGTGAATCTATCTACTAGGGTGAAATAAAGGGGAATATCATCTTGGATAAGCATATTAGCCTCACCCACATATTTCCTGTTGTGTTTTCTTGAACAGGAAAGGAAGTGGGGTGACATGCTGGAAGTTACACATGATCCATGACTTTTCTTATCTGTGATCCCAAGAAGTACACCACATATAAAACATGAAGTCAGGGTTACAACTCTGCCCTTCTGCTCTCACACGCTGGGTTAGTCTGCTAGCCCTGCCATAACACAAAGCCACAGACTGGGTGACTGAACAACAGAACTTTAATTTCTCAAAGTTCTGGAGGCTAGAAGCCCGAGATCAATGGTCCTCAGGGTTGGTTTCTGGTGAGGACTCTCTTTCTGGCTTGTAGACAGCCACCTTCTCACTTTGTGCTCACATTGCTTTTCCTCTGTGAGCACCTGGAGAGAGAATGAGCTCTGACGTATCTTCCTCTTCCTATAAGATCACAATCCTATCAGATTAGGCCCCCCCATCACCTCATTTAACCTTATTTACCCCCCTAAAATCCCTAAGGCTTTACAGGCGCATTGGAGGTTAGGGTTTTAACATACAAATTTTGGGGGGATATAATTCAGTCTAGAACATACAATAAGTGAGAGAAAGAGAGAGAGAGGTCTGCCCCCACACATTTTCTACTCTGACCAATGTAAATGAAAGTGAATTCAGAATTATGGTGGGAACAAACAGCCTTTAAAAGCAGACTTCCACTGTAGAATTAATTACCTGTCCAAGTATTCATCCTGATCCAGACCTCACTGAGGCCTGGACTACCTTGGCTAAAACCACACCTAATCACTGCCATTGTGTATCCAATTTATCGACCAGAAAATACTCATTGGATAGCAAATTATATTCCCAGACCAAGGGGATAGACAAGAAGTGTAAGACCCACATGGTTTGGGGGGAGATGAGTGTATATATGAATCAACTAGTGGATAAGATCAGCTCATTTACATTTAATCAGTGTGAATCAGAGTCTTCATGACAGCCACGTGGAATTTGCACAGGTAGAACACCACCCTACAAATACTACTACGATGATCACTCTCTCATGCCTCTCCACCACTGTCTCTATGGAAACAAGGATATTCTCCATCACAAAAGCATGACCCAAAGCAGACTGCGCCCGCCCTGGTAGCTTTGGTGCAGGGAGGAATGACTTAAGTAAAGCTGTTTCTTCTTCATTGTAACCAGTTCCAATTGCACTCAAGAGTCCCATTCATATTGAACTGTTATGAACATTTGGTCAACTGGACGCTTAGATAAAAAATACAAAATAGTGACCACAGAGGAAAAGGTAAATTAGTGGAAAATCACATGATGTTTTAACTCTAGGAATAGAGGGGTGCAGCAGAGAAGTAAAGCCTCCCCAAATAGAAACAAAGATTACAAGTGAATTAAGGGAGTATATGAGAGGACGCTGAAATAGAATTCTGGGTGGGATACACAAACACAAAATTCTCCATTAAAAAAATGGGAAGATCAAGGTCAGTATGACATATAGAAAGAGTATAAAACTTTGGAAGTACAATATAGAAGTACTTACTTGTTTTATGGCCTTAGCGCTCTGAGCCTCAGTTTACTTGTCTTTAAATAGGTATGAGGCTATTGATTTCACTGGTAAATTGCAAGGATTAAGTAAACACACCCAAACACAGGCACATATAGTCACAGAATGTCCGTTACAGTGCCTAGTAACACACAGTAAAAATACTCATAAGTATCTGCTGAAGGAACAGACTAACCATATAATGGTAGTTATACTTCTGATGCAAACTTTCAGCTGTTACCACCAGCAACAATAATGGCAATGCCATTTTCAGTAAGGCATAGAAATATTAGACTCCTTTCCAAGCCTTTGTGGAGACAGATGAGTAGCAGCCATTTAGTTTAATATAAAATTATTGTCAGAACTACCCTATAATTTGCCTCCTGCAAATGTCCAGATGCCACTACATTGGACCCAAGGTCACTATGGTGGAGCTGACCATCTCATAGTGGATTGTCTTGTTCCTATTAGAGCTGACCCAGAGCCAGATGTTTCCATGGAGGCTACTGCAGGCCTTACACTTTGACCAATTTTTAGTATGAAATGTGTCCCCAAATGATGGGCCAGAGGGCAATCAAAGCAGTTATCCTTGCTGAATTCTGTTTCCAGCTGTTCCGCAAGATTATACTTCCTTCTTCTGGGAAAGTTTTCTGCCAGCTTATCAGAATAGTGTCTCTCTGGTTGAGCACAATAGCATTTGTGTTGTAGAGTTCAGGCAGTAGGCCAGTGCCCCCGCCTTGGATGCTGTTCAAACAAGAATCATCTCTTCCTTTAAGGATGGTTTGAAAAATAGGGTTTTTTTTTTCCCTTGAATATGTTTTGAGTTGGTATTAATTCTACAAAGTGAACAGGCAGCTAAAGTCTTTGAAGTTGCTAAATATACTTTGAGAGCAAAAAATAATTTTTATAACATGACTAATGTTCAGTTTGTATTTCACTTAAATTGTTGTCAATAGTTGCAAAGCCAAATGCAAAAAGCAATAAAATATATCAAATCATGTGAACAAAATTAAAGGTTTCTTGTAAGAGTTGTAGAATTTAACGTAACAGAGCTCTGTTCCAGGTATGAGATGTCAAGCTCTGGGCCATAAGCCCCAGAGACTCCACTCTGATGCTCCTGTCACCCCTCTTTTCCATCAGATGAGGACTCCTTAGAGTCAAGAGGATATCCTCCATACAAAGTCTGGGCCTCCCCTCATGATGTTCTGGGTACTTGTGAACCAGGAATTTCCTTCCAAATGGCCCTGAGCCTGCTTCCAGGACCAGCACGGGCCTCTGTGTATATCTCTGTTACAAGAAGTGGCAGCAGACAGGGAGTGTGGACAAGGTAGAGATCTAAAAGCCGGGATGTACGCGGGGTGCACTAAGACCCCTGGCGGTATGGGAAGATGGGTCTTGGGGTGGGGACAGAAAGGGAGATGACCAAAAGATTGGCTGCACACCAGGAGTTAGGAACTGGTTGTCTGGTACCACCATGAGCCAGGACAAAACACCAAGGCACCAGAGAATTTTAAAATTTGTTCTTCCAGGACCTGATAAAGGTATATTCATCAAGGTAAAGAAGTAGAAAATATTTCATTTGGCAGTTTGCTAGCTTGGTTTACAACTTCTGCATATTTAGACATCATGGAATGTGGCCACCAATTGTATACTTGCCCCAGGACCCATACATGTGAGGGTCTATTGAAATTAACTTTTAAAAATTACAGGCATATAAATGAGAGAGTAATTGGATTAAGTTCTGTTAATTTTTTTTAGCAAAACTCAGAATACAGCTAATAATCCACCACAAGAAACAATATGTTTCCGAGGTTTTTTGTTTTTTTGTTTTTTTTTAAGAGTTTATTTATTTACTTGAGAGAGAGAGAGAGAGCAAGTGAACAGTCGGGGCAGGAGCAGAGGGAAAGGAACAAGCAGACTGTCCCTAGTGTGGAGCCTGAGGTGGGGCTCAATCTCACAACCATGAGATGACCTGAGCCCAAATCAAGAGTCAGACACTTAAACGACTGAGCCATCCAGGTGCCCCTCTTTTTGTTTTTAATGAAAAATTATAAACGTCTACAAAAGTAGAAGTGTGAGAAACTTTCATGTGCTCCATATACAACTTAATTATAACTGACTCAAGGACAGTGAGGCTTCATCTTTACTCCTGATCCTCCCTCCAAATACTGAAAGCAAATCGCATAATTGTCAGTTTGTATAGTTAGAATGCAAAGTACTCTTTTAAAAAATGTACCCATATATCACCACACTTAAAAACATGAACCATATCGAATGCTCAGAAAGTATACAAATCTTCCAACCAATCTCAGATTTCCCAATATTTCCTTTGTTTTCTTCTTACTGTTTCTCCAAATCACAATCCAAATAAGGTCCCCACAATGTCTCTTGAGACTCTTATTAAAATCTATGGGCTTTCTTATACCCTTTTGTCTTTTTTTTTTTTTTCTTTTGCAGCTTATTTGTTGAAGAGACTGGTTTTTTTCCTGTAAAATTTCCCAGATGTTGGATTTTGCCCAACCTATTCTCATGATGTCTCCCCAAATTGGTCATTAGATCTACAGGCTTGATTAGATTCAAGTTGATTTTTTGGCAAGATGTTTTCATAGATGCTGCTGGGTATTTCTACCAGACACATAATCGAAATTCTCTCTGTGATGTTTGCAGCCAATGATAAGCAGTGCTTACCCATCATTTCATGAAGAGTTGCAAAAGATATTTTAATTTATATCATTTTTTTCATTTATTAGCTGAAATATCCTATACAGAGAAACTTGCCCCCCACCCAACAGCAATTTAGTTACAGTTCTTAAAAGACAGACAGGATAAATGTTTGATTCTTTTCCGTTATTTATCAGTTTTTAAAATAATACGTTGGTTCTCTAGCATCCTCCAAAAGTTATGTTAGGGTTGTTTTATATCATGAGGGTGAAAGGACTTCAGCATAGCTGATGCATTTCAATACGCTGCAGTCATTATTCTTATTGATGCACAAATGGAGACAGTTTTGACTGGTGGAAGCCTTTTCAAATTGGACCTCGAGTCCTTTTAACAAGTGTCTCAGGATAACCATATCAACACTACCTCCAAAAATATGATTACAAAAAATAATGACATTTTCGGGTTTTTTTCTTATAATTGAATATTTTTCCATTTTTATTTTTATTTGACAAATAACATTGTATTAGTTTTAGGTGTACAACATACTGTTGTTTTTTTTTTTTTTTTTTGCTTTGGGTTTTGGGTGTACATTTATGTGTTTGTCATCCTCCTATGAATGTATAAACTTCTATGTCTGGAAGTCACTTTGAATGATTTGTGTGTGTGTGTGTGTGTGTGCATGTGTGTGTGCGTAGTTTTGTCACCAACTAAATTTGTAGTTCTATGTAATTGTTTGTTGTGTTTTCAATTTTTAGGAAATTTAAATCAGATATTATATTAAAATTATATTAAATATTCATATATTTCTAAAGTCAAATTCTTTAAGTTTCTTCAGCGAAATCTAGCTTCTATTCTTGTTTCATTTTCTATTCTCTCTGAATATCTATAACTAACTATTTTTTAAAGTTTTACTTCATCCTTCTAAATAGGTCTCTTTCCACGTATTGTACACGTACATATACACACATGTATACAATTCCCACTCACTTCCTTCTTAGATAAATTATAGCATAATAAACATCCACTTTTCTCTACCTGGTACATTTTTCTCTTTCTTCTTGTAACTTGATGATTGCGTTTATATGAAAATAGGAAAAAAATATTGATTGAAATATTGAAAATGAGGAGGAAATCTAAATGAGTATTTTGGAGAAGTAGTACAGTGGAAAGGATGGTGAACTCCATAAAACACCATATTTGCATCCAGCATTCATTTCAAATTTAACTATAGATCAATTTCTCAAATTGTTAAAGATTCATTAATCAAGCAATTTTGGAAAAGGACACACTGATATATGAATTTATTATAAAGTTTTGTCGGTTTCAGGGTGAGTTGACTTGAAAATAAAGGCCTAAAACAACATTTTGTGTCTTATACTAAATGACAGAAAAACTTGTTAGTCATGTAGAACTTATCCCAAGCAATAAGGAGACACACGTAGATTCTCAAAGACACTGAAGAATTTCAGAAAGTAGCATATATCCAAAACAATGACTGTATTTACTTTCTTCAAACACAAAGATTGAAGTAAATACTGAGTCTTTGAGAATCCTAACATTAATTAATTTTTGTAGTATACAACAGGAAGAGAATATATGTCAAGGGACAAACAAAACTGAGTTGAATCCTGGTTCAGCTGTTTAGCGGCTGTGTGACCTTTCGCAAATCATTTAACTTCATTGGGCTTTATTTCTTTTATCTATGAAATATGGATGCTAATACCGCCTCATGGAATTGTAAGTGATGAGACTACATGTTTAAAGCGCCCCCAAGCCCCCAAAGGGTACAAGGTCAATACCCAGTAAATATTAGCTCATTTTCACTTTCGTGGATAATAAACAGGAAACCGCACAGATGAATGGCTAACAGCCAGGCTGCCTAAGTTCAAATCGCAGCCATGATACATTCAAGCTGTATGACAATGGGCAAATTATTTAACCCACATGGGCCTCGGTTTTGCCAACTGTAAAAGAGAGATAATTGGAATATCTCTGAAATTAGTGATGTACTATATGTTGGCTAATTGAATTTAAATTTTAAAAAAATGTCTTCAAAAAATAGGAATATCTTCCAGGAAGGGCTGCTTTAAGAATTAAATTCCATTTAATATTATGCTTCCTCCATGAGAAAGGGACATTTTTCTGTTTTGTCTCACTGCTATGTTCCCTAGAATAGACCCTGATACCTGGTAAGTTCTCTTTAAATGTTCATAAAAAACAAATGACTTAAACCTATGTATCTCATATATCCTATGCTTAAAGGGTCACTGTAGAAGTTTCAAGTGTGCAGCTTTGTTGCATTTCACATCTGAGAGTTCTCTCCTTGTGCATTTAGACTTCGTCCTTCTCCTCCCCAGGTTTTATTAAATGATGGATGTTCTCCCTGTCCTTGCAACCTCCAAGGTCCTGGCCTTTCCTGAACTGGGCTTTACATGCATTGAGGCAGTAACTACAGCCTTACTGCTCTGCTACTCGATTCTTTACTCAAGAGAGACTGCTTAGAAAGTCTGGGTCTGCAGAATCTTGAAACCATTCAAATCTATTACAAAGACCTGTAGGGTATTTCCTGATAAGATAGCGTGTGCTTTGGTGATTGTTTCTGAAAAGGCCATAGACTTGTAAGCGTTATATGTGTCATGCATATTGGAAGTACACTAAATATATTACTACTTCACTGGGGACTCTCTTGACAATAACGTGAATTGCTGAGGGAATAGAAATCAATTCTTAGAGTATTTTCTAACATCAAAGGTGACCGCTGGGCTTCAGGAAAAGAGTTCAAAGTAAGATTGACTTGTGTGATTGAGATATTCATAAGATCAACTTGCAAAAGTAGGCCAGGCATTACTTCACTACCCAAGATGCAAGGGGATGATGAAGGCCTGAATTCAAACAGCTAGCGTGCAGATAAGGGTCTTAGCGGAACTGAGCGCCCCCCATACACAACTGTTAGCAGCTTCTGAAACCCATCACGAATACTCACACCTTTAGACCTATCTTTGTGTTCTATTCTCTTAACCTAAAATGCCCTTCCTTCAGTTCTCTATTAAATCCTCCTTCACCTATACATGCTTCAGTAGTCATCTCAAATAAATCCCTTTCTGGCTCACAGAATTTTTCTTAGGTCATTTTTTTTCTTCCTTTCTTGCAGCAAAGATGTGGTTTCATCTAACATTAGTTTTTTCTTTCTTCCTTCCTTTCTTTTTTTTTTTCAAGTGTGACTCTTTCTTTACCATAAGCTCCTTAGGGACAGGGGAAATGACTTATTTTGTGTCCCTCCACCTTGCTTAGCACCGTTGAACCAATTTTGTCATTTTTTTGAATTGTCATACTTTGGTCTCAGTAGTTTCTGCAAAAACTTACTCATTGCGCAACAATACTATCTGAATAAAAATTTTTTAAATGGAATAAAAATAAAATAATTTAGGAATCTGAAAATTATTTAGGTAAATAGGAATAGCAAATGTCATCTACAGCAGGGGTTCAATAAATGGCACCTTAACACAGCAACGTGGCCAATCAGAAATATTTACTATTTCAACATTTACTGAGCACCTACTATATATCAGGCAAGAGCAATAAAAACTTTACAGCCTACTGAGGGAATATATCATACTGAGATCCAAAACCACTAGCAAGAAAAAAATACACTTATGTGTTTACAGTCTGTATAATAATTGAGGAAATTGCTACTTTTTAAAAACATCAGCGAGAGTGTGAATCTGGAACTGGGTTTTATTAGCTAAATACATACTGTCCAAGCCCACAGCAAAGGGGAAATCTGGGTCATTTGAGCTAAATTCAATGACTACACAGTTCAAGTAATAAATATAATTGTATTTTGGTGGTAGTCTAGATGTCCGGAAGTGCTGATTTAATCACCAGCCCAGCTGGTTTGATAACACAGTGTAAAAATATATACTAGGGGCCATAAAAGAGACACAGCACTAAAGAGAGACAACTATTGAAATTCCTTTGGAATTCTGAAATGGGAGGAGAGTGGCTACCAAGTTCTCCTTTTAATGTGATATAATTTCATTTATCACATTGGCCCAAGTTCCTCTTGCATGCAATCTCAGTCAAGAGATGATCAAGTTTAAGAAACACTGTCAGTGGGGGCGCCTGGGTGGCACAGCGGTTAAGCGCCTGCCTTCGGCTCAGGGCGTGATCCCGGCGTTGTGGGATCGAGCCCCACATCAGGCTCCTCCGCTATGAGCCTGCTTCTTCCTCTCCCACTCCCCCTGCTTGTGTTCCCTCTCTCGCTGGCTGTCTCTATCTCTGTCAAATAAATAAATAAAATCTTTAAAAAAGAAAAAAAAAGAAACACTGTCAGTGGCAGAATGTTTAAACTTATGATCAAGGCTGAAATTTAATGAAATACAGTTGCTTCTAATATCATTTGAATCTTTGTTTTCTATCATTGATCATAAATTACAAAATGAATTAACGAGGGAACAGACAGGATTTTACTGGACACCAGAATTCCGGTGTTCTAGATTGGATTCACCTTACCATGTGACCATGAACAAGTGACTTCATTTTTTGTAAGGTTCAATAGTGATATTTATTAAGATTATGATATCACAATAATGTTTTGCTTACCATGCCAAAGGTTAGAGTGAAAACTGAAGGACATAATGTAAGGAACAGTTTTGGAAACATGGCAAAATAAAAGAAGTGTTAAATATGATCATTTTTATGGCCATGTTGTTATCAATAATAATAGAAGTGCTTATTATAAGACACAACAGCTTGAAATGTTATCGGGACTAAATATGGCAAAAGAAACTCATCTTTGTGTTTTGTGAAAATATATCCCGTCACTTGCTGCCCCAAATGACAGGTGAAATGTGGTCAGGGGAACCTTAGGTCAGGGGAAATGTGCAAAAATTTCTGAAACACAGTTTAATGAAAACCACAACGCATTTCTTTGGTCAGGAGCCCATAGCTTCAGCACAGCTAATTCTCTGCTTTATTCTTGGGGAAACATTCCTACAAGCTCCAGGCTGTTCGTTAACAGCAGATACAGACATTTATAAAGAAGAACCATCTTGACTGAATAATTCTTCACAAATTACACAAAGGATCCCAAAGAATAGTTCCAAGTATTTACAACCAGCATTCGGAGACACACTCTGTGGGGATACCATTCATTAAAGGGACTGTCTATAGACCGAAAAGGTAATCAGAAAATGATCCCTCCTCCTCAGACCGCTGTGTTGCATTTGCCCCATACGCCACCATAGAAACACTCGTATAAATGTTATCTGAGGGTCATAAAACGCTCTCTGAGAGTAAACTTTACCCTATGGGAAGTAAACTTTTAATGCACCAAATTCCATTTAGTGCCCTGCAGACAGGAATTCTGCAAAGAATATTCTGAAAAAAGGCAACTCATCTTTTATAGGTGAGTACTCTATCATAGAAGCCCAGGAATGGGAAATTGGGTCTTCATCCTCCCAGGCCATCATGGTTTATAACTCTAAGAATGATGGCTATTATCAAAATTTTAAAAGATTCACAGGAATGGCCATTCTACAACCTCTCTTGGAAGCAAATTTCTATCATAAACACACTATCTTTAAAATTCTTCCATGTTTAACCTAAGTGTTTCATAGTACAATGCTGGCTGCTCCTTTCTGTTTCAGTGAAGATATTCATTCATTCTTATATTCATTCATTCATTCATTCATTCATTCATTCTTCAACCAACATATATTTATTGAATGTGTATTATGGCAAAGGTTATTGGTTGTGGAATAAGAAAAGTATGGGTAATGAGAAAAGTTCTCAACGCCCTAGGCAACAACAACCTTAATCTTTTTATTTAGATCATTATTAAGAGCAGTGTATGGAAACAGACACCAATTTGCAGAAAATACGGAGAACAGAGGAACATGTTAAACTGCCCCAAGAACAGCAAACAACAAATTTAAACTGAGAAATTCTGTAGGCCAAATTCTCTAGGTTCTTCAATAGCTATTTGAAAGAAAAGCAAGTGATAGAAGGTAATCTATTTGTTAAACCTAAAATACATAACCAGTTTTATAACAGCCAAGGCTAAACTAAAGTGTCTGGGGATGTGCCTTAAGTGATAACACTATTAAAAACACAAGGAGGTTATTGCTATAAAGGCAGCATATTAGTTACTTATTGGGGGAAGATGAAGGTTGAGCACGGGAAGAGGTCCCCAGGGGCATCCTGGGTGGCTGATGGAATTTTCTTTCTTGACTTGATGTTGGTTACAAGAGTATCCACCTCAGAATAATTCATCAAGCCAGTTATTTTGTGTGTGTGTGTGGTTTTCTATACCTGTGTTTTGTTTTGTTTTTCAAGAAGCATTTATTAACATGGAATAACTTCTATACATCGCTAGTGAGAATGCAAAATGGCGCAGCTACTTTGAAAAAGTTTGGCAGTTTCTTACAAAGTTAAACGTACGCTTCCTACATGACTCTGTAATCCCATTCCTAGTTATCTGCCCAAGAGAAATGAAAATGCTGAAACTAGAGCATGAGAGTCGCAAGTTTATAGCAATGTTATACTCACCCCAAACTGGAAGAAACCCATGAGTAGCTGAATGAATAAACAAATAGGTACTTTTATACAATGGAATATTACTGAACAATAAAAGGGAATGAACTACTGACACATGCAACCACAAGGATGCATATCAAAAGACACACTGAGTGAAAGAAACCAGACACAGAAAGTGAAATACTTTCTAACTTCAGTTATATGATTTTCCGAAAAAGGCAAAACAATAGGGAGAGAAATCAGATCAGTCATTGCCAGGGGCTTAGAATATGGAGTTAGAACTGACAACAAAGGGAAATCAGGGAACTTTTCAGGGACAGGAAAATATTCTATATTTTGATTTGGTTACACGACTGTATATGTTTGTCAAAACTGAACAAACTGTACACCTAAAAAATGGATTATCTGCAGATCTGACCAAAAAGTATTTATTGAGAGTAAGAATGAATTTAGTTTCCAATTTTAAAATAAAATGGATTCTATATCCTGTGTTTATTTTCTTACAAGAAAACAGTATGTTGGGGGTGGGGATAGGAGCACAATAAGAGTATAATGGGTAATTTTCAAAAATGTTTAGAAGGAAACTAAATCACTGTTTTTGTTTTGTTGTTTGTTTTTTGTTTTTACTGATGGCTGTTTCTTCAGAGAAATTGTTTAAAAGTGAAACCAATTCTGGATGTCATAAAGTTCTCTCTGTTCAGGCTTTTTCCCAAACCAGTTCAAATAAATCCTAAAGCAGACAACATCAGAGCCAAGAGCAATAATGGTTATGTCCACTGCAGAGGATCGTAGCTTCTTTTTGCCAGTCGAGCTCCTCGGTATTCAATTTTGGCTGTCCTCAACAGAAATGTTTCATCTGGGCTTGGCACTTTTCTAATCTCGACTACTCCAGAGTCAAGTAACCAAAACAGACATGGCGAAAGCCCAACTCCACAGAGCTTCACCGTGATCGCAGTGTGGAGAGTAAGACGGTTCTCTTCACGCCCCCAGCACAAAAGCCTGGTTGTTAGAACTTCAAGAAGGCCTGGTTACAACAGTCTAATTATAACTTCACTCACGTTATGCACTTCGGTTTAAATACAATGCCTTTAAAAAACTGTAAGAAGCATTTTAAAACTATAAGCAATTCAACTCCTTTATTTTACAATTGAGCAAACTGAGATCTAAAAAGGTGGAATTACTTAACTGAAGTTATTAAGCTAGTTAGAAGTAGAGCTAGAACCAGGTCCTAGGAAGCCCCGTTTAATAGGATGGTGCTCTTTGGAATAAAATCGGAACTATACTCTGTGTTAATACTGTTTTCTCTACCAGGGATATATAATGCCAATATAACATCTGTGTTTTCTATTCAACAACATGACTCTGTTAAGAATTTAGGAAACTTATGACAATGTCATCAAGTCTTATGCAGAACCAGAAATACAAAGGAACTAAGGAATGTTTAGCATTAAGTTATCCGTTGCTCGGGGAGCTGAAAATGGCGTCCTTTTTTTTTCCCCCTATTCCCTTATAGTTGGTTTTAGCCTCCCTCTGCTTTGCTTACGCAAGCGCTTATACCTAGATCACTAAGATATAAACTTCTGACATCAAAACGTGAACCATACTATGTGAACCAGGCATTTAAGAAGATGCTATTTAAAATCTTTTCTTCCAGCTGTGTGATTTGAAGAAAATTTATCATTTCACCAATGTTCCTCTGCCATTTTAAACCTCTGTTATATTTTCTCAAAGGAGATGAGAGACCTCCATTTTTAGGAAAAGTCTCAGCCAGAAATATTGCTGACAGTGTGGAAATAAGCAATTCCAAATCAATCGAAAATTGCCCTCTCTATTCATCAGAAGGAACAAGGCGCTCAGGAGAGCCAGCCCTCGTGACAGGTTAAAGTTGACCAAGGTCTGAGACGGGAACAAATGCAGAAGAGGAGCAGAAGGGCTCTGGGCTGCTGATCGTCCAAGGGTCAGTTGACAGCTTTTTTTCTCATCTTGTTTTGCTTTACTCCTCCAAAAGATGTAGAGAAAATGTTCTTCTAATGTGCCCAACAGACACAGAGGCAGAAGGGAAGACGTGGGTAGAACATTTAAGGGCATATTATCCTCTTCAACACACACTTCTATGCAGGTGCCTACAGCTTCCAAATGGGCAGCAGAAAATGAAGCCTAGGCTTCCATAAAGTCTCTGAGAGCCGATAATGTGAACAGAAACCAGTGACCGAGTTAAGCAGTAAAACCATCTCCATTTACGTCTCCTTGAAGTTCAGCATGCAGCGGACTGCACTTAAGCTTAGCAATCAACTGTGATAGGAGAAATCTCAGTTACAGTAAGCAAAGAAATAGCTTCAAGGCAGCAGATAACTGTGCAGGGAGAGAAGGTCAAAACAGGTGCAGAGTAATCCCGGAGGTAGAGGGGGAAAACCTGGATTCCATTTGGGTGATTTTTAATTATCCTTGTCTATTATGGGTGACAAAGCTTAATTGTTCCCTTTACTTAAATTTACACTGCATGGTGTAAATACACACACACGCATGTGCACGCGTACGTGCACACACATACATATGGGGAACATTTCAAGGCTGCAGAGAAACACTAATTGATTCCTGATGATGCTTGGGGTGTGACATGGTTCACTAATAGTAGTTTACAAAATAGGTCTTCTGGGTGGTGAGTCTACCAGGTTGATTCTAATTTAAAGCTTCAGACATACAGTAGCAAAGAGATGTCATATGATAAACGTGTTTTATTATTGCTAGTAGCACTATACAGTTAGTGCTAATTTCATCTGGCTTGATTCATGCCTTTGTGTGATAACATACCATTAATAAATATGAAGTCTGTCCTGAATTTGGACAAAAGTTCCCTTTATTTACAGCTAAGCTATAAATGTGGGGTTTTTAGTTCATGTATGTACGTAAGTCTTCTCTATCTGGGGTCTACGTCTTCTGAGGATACATACTGTGTTCTATCTTACTGTACACACAATAAAAATGTTTGATTGTCTGATAAGAACAGCAGGTTTTGGCAATAATCTACACATTGACTGGATTGTTCCCAAAGGAATCCACTCAAATACAGGCGCAAATCATGCATAGTTCGCATTAAATCAGTAGTCTGTATTGCTTATTTCTTCACAAATCTGGTTCTTCTTAATCATTGTTTAGGTTTTTTTAGATTTTATTTATTTATTTGATAGAAAGAGAGAAAGAACACAAGCAGGGGGGAATAGCAAGCAGAGGTAGAAGCAGCACCCCCCAGCCCCAGCAGGGAGCCTGATGCGGGACTCGATCCCAGGACCCTGAGATCATGACCTGAGCCAAAGGCAGATGCTTAACCAACTGAGCCACCCAGGGTCCCCACTTCTTAATCGTTGTTATTCTACGTCACCAGAGCCCACCTAGTTGGAGAGAGTGTTCCTGAAGAGTGCTTGTCTAGGTGAATCTAACCAATGCACAAACCACCTCATTGGTCCAAGGTAAGGACGCTGGGGGTGCCAACGCTAATCTTTACATAGGAGGGAAGGCAGTGACATAGCCACACTCACACCATTAACCTTGGCTGGCTAGACAAGCACAGTTCAAATGAACAGTTAAAGGAGGGTCAAGACAGTTACAGAATCATAGAAGGGCGGGCACAAAGCTATTCCCACATAAAATATGCCCAGCCATGTATACCACTCAGAGAACAGGTTAGACCATCATTATGACATCTGGAAAGCATCTTTAATTTGTATCACCAAATATCAAGACAAAGAAGCCCTAATGATACTACTGCCTGCCTCTCAGTACCACCCTATTGAAATGCTCCTTCATGTATGCAGAAGGCTTAATTTGGCAGGATCTCTTCTCTTCTCTGTATTTCAATGAATGGTCTGAATCAAGCTTGCTATGACTGCTTGAATCACCCTCAGAGCAGGCAATTTCTGATTTATGAGCTTAGAGCTGATTATATAATCTCTGGTCACATCTCTCTCTCTCTCTCTCTTTTTTATTGCCCAAATTTTGGACCACTGCTAATCATTACACCCTAATCAGAGGTCAAGAGGAAAGGGGGGGTTATAAATGAAGGTTTGGTGGTGACATAAAAGAGAACTACTCATTCAAGCATTTTTATAGATTTTTATCACCTAAGTGATCCCATTACTCATTACCACAGATAATCAACAATGTTCAGGTTTGCCTGGTGCCGTTAAGCCACCAGGCCTATCACCTCACTGAAACGGCATAAAATCAAGCCTTGGACTAATTACCTTGCAGCGCTCATTCTGACATCTGAACTCTACTTCACACATATACCTAATTGTCCCCACTTCTAACTTCGTTATCCACTTTCCCCCCCAAAGCCTCACCTCATCCCTGAATCTGAGACTCCAGAATCTCCTTCACCACTGTTTAGATGCCTGCATGGAGACAACGCCATCAACTACACCAGGAAAATACTTCTCGCAGCTCCACCCACGCCTCAGCATCTCATGCCTCTGTGCTCCAGGTTCATCAGACAGTTATCAGAAAGATGCAACACGTGTCTACCTAGAGGCTCCTGTGAACTAGCAGTCTAGTACGTGACTTGAGAATCGAAAGTCCTAGGTTCTATTTACTCATTATCATTTAGACATGAAACCAGCATTCCTATGTCATGTACTGTGACATTCAGAAATGCCTTAACTTTGTAGACGTAAGTGACCTTGCAGAAGTAGGAATACTTCTGTGAATTGATCCTAGTCTGCACCATTTTGGACGATTGTCTATTATATCCTCCAGGGCCATCTAAGAAGGGGCGGATTCTAGTATAAATTTGTTACCAGAGACAATGTTTCTCTCCCTGAGGGGTAGTAGCCTTTGTCTAGGAATAACAATTACATAGGCTCTTGTACTTTCCTTTTAATCCTGGCTGCCAGGAATCTTAGAACTATGTCACATGCTCACTCTCAGAAAACACGGCAGGCCATGTAAGTACGATTACTTTCCACACTACCCTTTTGTGGTTTTTATTTTCTATTTTCATTTTATTAGTTGTATTGTAAAGCTACCTTTTATTGTAAGCCACTACACATCCTTTGAAAAGGTGGGTTACTAGCATTATTTTTCACAGCAACTCATTCCGTAAACAATACTCAAAGTAAGCCTACATCTCAGGGAGCATCATGTACAAAATAAACTCATTGGCCCAGGGAAATGTAGGAAATTGTGAATATAAAAGTTTTAAATTCAATACAAGTATTTGCAATATGGAAATTATTTATGTGAGCATTTAGAGGCGGACCATGTCCAAGGGTGAGGATCTATACAGATGTTCTATAATACGGAGAATTTTACAAAGACTTAAATTACAGTAACAGGATTGTTTAAATAAACAGAACTAGGCATATCTTACAAACCGAAGTTTAAAATGTGAAAGGCCATCAAAAATGGTGTAGTGGGCCTACTTAAATTATTGTGTATCTATCTTCCTTTAAAAGTTTTTATTTAAATTCCAGTTAATTAGCATCCACTGTAATATTAGTCTCAGGTGTACAGTACAGTGATCCCACTTCCATACATCACCCTGTGCTCATCACAACAAGTGCCCTCCTTAATCCCCATCACTTATTTCTCCCATCCTCCCCCCACTCACCTCCCCTCTGCTAACCATCAGTTTGTTCTCCACAGTTAAGAGTCTGTTTCTTGGTTCGCCTCTTTCTCTCACTCTTTTTTTCCCCCTTTGCTCACTTGTTTTGTTTCTTTTTGTTTCTTTTCTATTTAAATTTTACTGAATTAACATACAGTGAAATATTGGTTTTTGGAGTAGAATTCAGTAATTCATCACTTACAAATAACACCCAGTGCTCATCACAAAAAGTGCCCTCCTTAATACCCATCACCCATCTAGCCTATCCCCAACCCAGCTCCCTCTACCAACACTTAGTTTGTTCTCTAGCATTAAGAGACTCCAGTGGTTTATTTCCCTCTCTCTCTTTGTGTAATTATCTTATGATATATGCTCTTTCTTCCACCTTTGCTGATTTACATTAGCTGTCTGGCTATAACTGGACTTGAACTCTTCAGTTTCAATGAAGCTTTACATAAGGAAACTGATTATAGCAGGGGAAATGCAGTATGTAAAACCAACCACTATTTGTCCTACATATAATTATCTTCTCTTTCAGTCTAGGATATAGCCTTGGCTCTTGTGCAACTCAACTCTGTATGGGTGTCATTTGATTTATAGCAGATGACCTGGCATCGTATGAAAGTAATTTACTGTACCATGTGTCTCACGCCCTGTAAATCAATAGCTTAATACAGAGACATCTTAAATACATAGTGCAAAGATGGGGTGATCTACTTCTTCCTTTCCTAGATCATTAAAATGGCAAGTATTACAAAGCAGTTCTTGTTTTAGAGCTGCTTCAAAACTGGGGGGGGGTCCCTATCATTTCAAGTTGGGAGACATAGAGTGAGAGTTGCCATCAAACCAAATGAAAAATTGAGCACAAGGTTGTATAAGTAATAGCCTGGGAGGGGTGGGACACACATTTGTTTAAGTATCGATTGGTGCGTTTCTACAGCACCTGTGTACTATCATGTGCTCAGAGAGTGGAACAGGGTGTTAAATTATGACTCTGAATGCAGGACGGTCATCTATCCTTTCTACCCTGTTCCTCCAAGAAACCTCTAAACCAAAGTCACAAGCATTCATGGTATTAGTCACAATGAGATAAATTCGGTTTCTCCCTGTAACACATCCAAAGCTTAAGCCATCATTGTAAAAGGTTCATAATGACGAAGCCATATAATCCGTTGCTGATTACGTCCAAATCCCAGTGGTAAATTAAAGACAAGATCCATATAGATTGTTCAGAAAAATTTTAGGCAACTTCTCAAACTTGATTCAGCCTGGGACAATCTCATGAGGGAGAAACAAACAAACAAAAAACCTAAAAATTAATTTCCTGATTTTCCAAATGGTGAAGTGAAATACAGAAATGAAAGTAAATTGTCCTTCTCAGAATTCCCATATCTGGTCCCAGGACTGGAATAGCACAAGTTTGTGGTTTTTTTCCATGGAACTGAAAGTAATAGGTTGAAACTTCACCTGGCCCACAGTAACTGTAACTGGAAGCTGAAAGAGTCTGACTGTGTGGGAATTAAATTTAGGAGTTACTTTTCAGAATGCTCCTTTCAAATTCAAGTTCAGTCTTTTCAAAGGAAAGAAACTCACTGATTTTGATTTTTTTTAAACTATTGGTAAATGTTTCCTCTAAGTAAGCAAGAGCTTACTGAATGATTAGATTCACATTCTCTGTCTTCCTTAAAATAGAATTATGATGACCGGGAAAATTTCATCCTCCTGGCTGGCCTTTCACAGGACATTCCAATAGGCCACACAGCCACCACATCTTCCTGGAAAAATCCCTTAGATAGCCATGAAGGAAGAAAAGACAACTAGATCCAATAAAGCCAGGAATACTCGAGGTGCAAATAGCAAGTTTCAACAAATTGGCCCAAATGCCATGTGATGGCGTGGCCAGAGGAGAAGGTCTAAGCTGTAGGTAAATTAGCTCCCCAAATTCAACAGAAGCTTTCACCATGGAAATTCAGGCACAGAAGCTATTGGTGCAGGAAGAGATGCCCCTCCTGAAGCAAGAAGCTCAGTTCAGAACATACCTGGAGAACTGCTGTTGGAGGCCTCGCATCTGAATTCGGTTGCGCTCAGACTCCAGTGTCACCTCCTGCAATCGCTTCTCACTCTGAAGACGTAAGTGTCTCTCCTCTTCCAATTCATGCATCAGCTTCTCATGCTATAAAAGGCACAAAGGGAATGACTTTTAAGGAGGTGTTTCTCAATTACTATGAGAAAAAAAATAATTAGTAATAGCTGTCAGTTACTAAGTGCTAATGTGGACTTTATATATAAATTAATTTCATCCTCATTACCACCCCACGAAGTAGGTTCTATTATTAACCTCTTATTACAGACAAGAAAACTAAGGATCAGAGGCATCTAAGTAATTTGTCATAAAACCCAGAAGGTAACAGTTTTCAATCCTGGCTGATATGTCTCTAATGCTTGCATAATTTTCACTAGACCAGGTGGCTTCTTGTGCAGATATGAAGATCTATGACCCAGTAAAACTACCAAATGTATTATAATTCGAGTAATGATGAGTAAGATCATTAGTGCCTGCTCAGAATTATTTCATCTCTTCAATCTCTAGTCTACGCTTTTAAAAGAACATAAGTGATTTTTGTACAAGGACCTGTAATTTCAACTTAATTAGGCCATGGAGCTGATGAGAATAAGGTTAAATATTTTGTTTTTATTTGTCCAGTTAGGTTTTCACAAATAAAAAATAGGCTAAACCACCCACTTTCTTTATTATCCCAGAAAACTAGCTCATTCACAAATAGGAATCAGTGTTTCAAAGGACTGGATGACCCAGAATAGATCGTTCACCAAAACTCATTCCTGGAACCAGTCAGAAGCATGCAACTCGAATCCTCCTGACATTACTGACTCACCCATGCTAATGTCTATTTGTTTTGGTTTTTGTTTTGTTGCTGCTGCTATTTTTTTTTTTTTAGCATGTCATGCTATTATGGTTATGGTTGTTACTAATGTGAGCACTTTGCATTCAGAATAGATATTCTGTGATGAAAACCAAAGAACTACTCAATGCCTGACTAGGAGGGACCCACATTCTTACACGGAAGAAGGGAAGCAGAGACTGCAGACTGCATGATGACTCTGAACCATGGATTACCCAGGATGAAATGCTATCCACTGCATGTGGCATATTCACTGGAAGTGATAGGAGAGATGGATTTTCTCCACCTCTAACTTATGGGGGAAAGGTTCTCCTGAGGATCATGAAGGAAACAGTAGACCATAATTTGGAAGTAAATCAAGATCCTCTAAAAATACTTCTATATTCCCGTGCCTATGCACCCTTGCTCATGCTCTTCCTCCTGCTTAACAAGCCCTCTGAGGTCTATTTAAAGCCTAGGGACACTGCAGGCTTGGCTTTGAGCCATCTCTCTAGAAATTCCCCACATCACTTCATTGTTCTCTCCCTTCCTTGATTTCCACAGCACCTATGCTCTTTACCATCCTATACGCTCTTCTGTTATTATTTTTCATGTGCATTTATTATGATTCTCCACCTACATAAACATCTGTTTGATATTAGGACTATGTCTAATGTGTATATGTATTTTTTGTATTTAGCATACTGGAAATATAGTTGCTTATTGATTCTGGAGCTGGCCGTTAGCTAAGTCAGGCCTGTACCTTCTGTCCCAAACTCTTTCATGGTCCATTTTTCACCCCCATACAATCAGTTACTTCTATCAGATTCAGAAAAAGTAAAATCAAAATCAAATTTTTATTCTGTCATGTTCCAGTAGCTTTAGAAAAGAAGAAAAATGTGGTTTTGAAGGAAAAACATGCTAATCAAAGTCAAATTTTTGTAGAAATAGAATGGCAAATTTTATATGACATATATTTTATTATTTATTTTATTTTAATTATTTCATTATTTATATTTTATTACATATGTTTTAAAACAATAAAAAGATAAAAATAAAATCTACTCTGTTATTACATGTAATTAACACTCATCTGTGTATAAACTCATTGGACTCGAAGGAACATGGTCAAGTCACTTTTATTACAGAATTTGGAAGACTGTGCTTTGACTCCCAAAACCAGAAAAACAAATGGTGTACATTAAATAGTTAAAAACCACAGTGTATGAAAAAGGTGAAGTTTTGCAGAGAAGATAGCATCCATTTTCCTTCACAAGTGAAGAATGTCACATAGATTCACTGTCATATTGAAGAATTCCCCAAAATCTAATAAGGGAGCACATTTTCCATATGAATAAACTTTTCTGTTCAATTTGTTAATGCCTTTTCAAATACAAAGAAAATGACACCCTTACAACACAGAGAAAGTTCCAGGGGATTCAAAGACTAATGAGGCAAAAGTTGTTTACTAAAATATATTCCCTTTAAATGATGTGCATTTCAATTAAACCATCGAAGCTTAACAATCAGCCATATCTACTTTCCAAAACTAGGGAAAATTTTTTTTTTACTCAAATTATAAAACATGGATAAAAGTAACAAAATAATATCAATGGATTGGCCAGATTTTTTTTTTTTGTAATAGCTCTATCCTAGATATAAACTAATTTGTCCCCAAAGTAATTTTGATTTTTTCCCCACAGGTTTGCTCTATATCTTTACAGCACAGAGAGTGAAAGGGAGCGAGGGATGCAGAAGAGTTGAGTGTTATTTATACAGTGCTGCTGGGAACTGAAGAGCAGTAAGTAAAAAACAATGTCACAGAAATCTGGGCTGCAGACCTGATGAGGCCAAATTTCTGTGACATCTCTTTCTATTGAATCCCTGGGCTGGATTGGCTTTAAGAAGCCATCTTAAGAAAGCTCTGAGAGTGTTTTTCTAAATTCACTCGGGACCACATTTGTATTTCTCCCAGTTTCATTTAGCAAGTTCACCTTTTCCCCTTCTCCTCATTGGCTTCTCCTACCATCGTACACAAACTGCTATACCAGGAACACAAACACTGGCTCCTGGGCTGAATCTACATGATGTGAGACATGTGTTCACGGGACACTTCACCACCCTTCCTTTTAGGGTCATGGGCTTTCCTCTCATTCAAAAAGAGGGTTTGCATAGTTCTCTCAACAAAAGCTGGCTCTGAGTGGGTGAACTTCCAACCCTTTGTTCTTCTTTAGTTGATATCTCTACCTCTGAAATAAGTTCTACGTGAAAAATCTCGAGTTGGAGAGCACTTCACGGTTGACGGAATGTTTCCACCTTCATTGCTTCATCTAGCTCTCAGGACAACTTGGCAAAGCTGGTTGTTAACAACTTCATTTAAAGATAAAGTAAATGGTGTAAAGAGAGGGAAGGCACTTGCTCGGGGTTTCACTGTTAGAAATGACAGCCCTGGGACCAGAGCCAAGTTTTTCTGACCCCAGTCCCACCTCCCACTCCCATCTTTTTTTCTTCTTACAATAGTCAGTTCTGCTCTAACATTTATTTTGTAATCTTTTTGTCCTTTATTTTTATATTTGACATATAACATATTAGCTTCAGGTGTACAACATAATGATTCAATATTTGTATACACAAATACAAATATAATCACAAGAAACCTAGTTATCATCTATCATAATACATAATCACAAGGTTTTTTTTTTATTCTCTTGTGATGAGACCATCTAAGATTTACTCACTTAGCAACTTTCAAATGTGTAATAGGATATTGTTAACTATGGTCACCGTGCTGTACATCATACTCTCATGACTTCTTTTATGACTGTAAGTATGTACTTTTTGACCTCTTTCACCCCTTTTGCCCACCACCCACTGCTCCTCCATCTCTGACAACCACCAATCTGTTCTGTGAGACTCTGTTTGTTTTTTGTTGTTGCTGTTGTTTGTTTTGTTTTTACATTCCATATATAAGTGAGAGCATATGGCATTTGTCTTTCTGTGCCTGACTTATCTTACTTAGCTTAGTGCCCTCACAGACTATCCATGTTGTTGCAAATGGCAAGAATCCATTTTTTTACGTGGCTGAGTAGTATTCCAATGTGTATGAGTGTGTGTGTGTGTGTGTGTGTGTGTGTGTGTGTACCTACCACAACTTCTTCATCTATCCATCCACCCATCCTGGACACTTAGGTTGTTTCCATATCTTGGCTATTGTAAATAATGCTGCAATAAACATGGGGGTACCTATATATTATTTGAATTAATATTTTCCTTTTCTTCAGATAAATATCCAGAAGTGGATTGCTGGATCATATGATACTTTTATTTTTAATTTTTCAGGACCTTCCATACAGTTTTCCATAGTGGCTGCACCAATTCACATCCCTACCAACTGTGCACAAGGGTTCCCTTTTCTTGATATCCTCACCAACACTTGTCTGTCCGTCTGTCCTCCCTCCCTCCCTCCCCTTTCTTTCTTCCTTCCTTCTTTCCTTCCTTCCTTCCTTCCTTCCCCTCTCTCTCTCTCTCTCTCTCTCTCTCTCCTTTCTTCCTTCTTTCTGATAAAAGCCATTCTAACAGGTATGCCGTGATACCTCTTTGTGGTTCTGATTTCCATTTCTCTGATGATTGGTCATATTGAACATTTTTTCATGTATCTGTTGGCCACCTGAAAGTCTCCTTTGGAAAAATGTCTATTCAGATCTGCCAATTTTTAAATCAGATTGCTTTGTTTTTGGTTATTGTATTATAGTTCTGTATATATTTTGAATATTAACTTCTGATGGGATATATGATTTGTAAATTGTTCTCACATTCAATGCATGGCCTTTTCATTTCATTGATGATTTCCTTTGCTACGCAGAAGCTGATTTCAGTTTGATCTCACTTGTTTACTTTTGTTTTTGGAGTCAGATCCAAAAAATCATCACCAAGACCAATGTCAAGTATCTTACTGCCCAGTTTTCCTTTCAGGGGTTTTATGTTTCAGGTCTTACATTCAAGTTTTTAAACCAATTTGAGTTAATTTTTGTGTATGGTGTAAGATAGTAGTCTAGTTTCAGTCTTTTGCATGTGGTTGTACAGTGTTCCCAACACCATTTATTGAAGAGACTGTCTTTTCCATATCATGTATTCTGGCCTCCTTTGTCATAAATTAATTGACTATATTAATGGTGGGTTTATTTCTGGGCTTTCTATTCTGTTCCATTGATTTTTGTGTTTGTTTTTTATGCCAATAAAGTACTGTTTTGATTATGATAGCTTTGTAATAGAGTGTGAAATCAGGGAGCATGATGCCTCCATCTTTGTTCTTTCTCAAGATTGTTTTGGCTTTTAGAGATCTTTTGTGATTCCATACACATTTTAGGATTTTTTTTTCTATTTCTGTGAAAAATGTCAATGGAATTTTGATAAGGATTGCACTGAATCTGTATATTGCTTTGGGTAGTATGGACGTTTTAACAGTATTAATTCTTCCAATCCATAAGCATGGGATATCTTTCCATTTATTTATGTCTTCTTCAGTTTCTTTCATTAATGTCTTACAGTTTTGAGACCCAGGTCTTCTACCTCCTTGGTTAAATTTATTACTAGTATTTTATTCTTTTTGATGCAAGACCATGAATTATTTTTGGCCCTTCTCCAGCTTCATTGCCTGGTTCCTCTTCTTGTTTCCAGTCTTCACCAGTTAACATTTCCTAGCATTCTGGCCCAGTTTTATTCTCTTCTAACTCAAAGCATCCCCCTCCCTTGGGCACATCACCTAGACTGGGGACTTAAGCCCTGAGAGCATTCCAATTCTTTTAAAGATTTTATTTATTTGAGAGAAAGCATGATACAGAGAGAGAGACAGAGAGCACACAAGCCGGGGGGAAGGGCAGAGGGAGAGGGAGAAGCAGGCTCCTCATTGAGCAGGGAGTCTGACATGGAACTCGATCCCAGGACGTGAGATCATGACCCAAGACAAAGGCAGATGCTTAACCAACTGAGCCACCCACATGCCCTCTGAGAGCACTTCAATAGGCCTCTATGGGTGTGGCAGACCAGGAACCTGTCCCTTAGACCAAAGCTCTTGGACACGCAAATACACCTACTCACAGAGTGAGGTGGTGTTTTCAGCCCGCTATCTGTATACTGCCCTAGGGTTGGCAGTTTGTCAAGGACTATCTTTCCAATAGTTTCCCACCATATCCAGGAACACAAGCCACTTTAGCCTCGAGATCCATGAGCTCAGTGGGTCCCCTGGTGGCAGCCACAAAAACTGGGGTATCAGATGTAAACAAACCAGGGCACCAGATATACGTAAAAGCTCCCCTCTGGGATATAATGCCACTGGAGACTGGCAGAGGGGGCATGAAGATGGCACCTCCCAAAAGAAAAAATAGAAAATAAAAAGATGGTAGCCCAGGCTTTAATGAGGCAGAGGGAGAGCACAGGATGGATGGCATCTGCCAGTGCCTCCATGCCCTGGAGAGAATGCCAAAAGGCACCTGCCCCTCCAATGGATGCTTGAAGATTAGCAAATCAATCTTCTTCACATATAGTTTGGGTGCCTTCCAAACTGCTATTTCTGAGCTGGGCCCTGGGGCGAGCAAGTCTGCACTTAAACATTTTAAGAGCTGTTTCTCAGTTCACGATAGCCCTTTAGGCCTCATGGATACAAGCCCTGGTGGCTCGTCTCTCAAATATTGGTCTTAAGAGTTAGAGTGACTGATATAATCTACAAACCCTTCACTTCTCAAGGAGAAGCTTCAGATTTTTGAGTTCCCTCCTGAGCTGGGGGAGGGGTTTGTGGTGAGACCACATCTCAGCTTCTCCGAACCTCTAAATGCAGTCCTTTCTCATCTGATGACAAGGAGGTGTGCAGCGAGTGTACAGAGAGAAGTTTCCCATATGCAGTTGTAGATTTAGTGTGTCTGTTGGAGGAGATGAGCTTAGGATCTTCCTGCATCACCATGTGGACTGCCTCCTAACACTTATTTTAAGAGCATAATTTGTTTTAAGGCAATGGCTGTGTTTGGGGCCAATTTGAGTGTGACCCAAATCTCACACTTTCTTATGCCTGATTTCAGTCACGAGAAACACGAAGTGAACACAGAAAACTGCACCCCACTGAAACTAAGGTAAAAATACACAAATCACACCCATTTAAGATTGATGGGCCAGTGCCCTCAGTTACTGTGCCTGTTAAGAGCTACCCCACCCACATCTGGTGGCACAACTTGCCCTCTGATTTCAGGCAGCTTTCCTTTCGTCACTTGACAATAACTCACAAGGTGCAGCCCTTCCACTGACCCCTTCCACAAGCAAACTGCCTGTCTTTTTCAAGGTGAAATGCCATATTTATTGTATTATTTATTTCTTAACCATTTAACACAAGTAAAACTTAGCTGTCATTTTTATTAGGTTCCTGGGTTTTTTTTTAAATGTGTCACTGATCAAGTTTCTGAGTCTTGTGCCCCTACTTCCATTTTTCCCACAAGCCCTGTGCAATGATTTTTCAGATGCAGTGGTTGCATTATAGCGGTGCTGACTGTACATGTCAGTGGAAAAAAAGAAATCTGAATTAAGAGTCAAGTTTCCAGGTCCTTTTCCTATTTGCGCACAAGCAAAGAGTTGGGCCTTTGACAAAATAATCAAACACACAAACAAAAAAAAGAAAGGTGTATTATGTCCAAGTCGCTGTTCTACCAAATGATCTTGTCTCTATGACAGGGCCTTAACACAGACCTTAAACTTCCTCAAAGTTCATTACTATCCTCTGATTAAACCTCTGGGGATGAAAACTCCACAATTTCCCTAGGTAATCCATTTAGTTTTCTTAAACTTCTCTCCTGATAATTTCCTAAGACTTACTTAGATTGTTTCAAGTATCCAAAAGCCATTTTTATCTGCATGTTCTCAGAAAATGGAGAAAAACCTATATATTCCAATAAATATAAAAAAGAGCTTGGAAAAAGAGCTATGTATATACCACGTGGATTTATTCATTCCACTCAGACCACAAATGCTTACTGAGCAGCTACTATGTGCCAGACACTGGACCAGAGCAGGAGACCAGCAAGGAGTCAAATAGACATGGTTCCTGACAGTAGCCAACTTACACACAGTGAAGAGGGAAGGTGCCAAATGAATTATCATACAGATAAATGTATCAGTATAAACTGATGGATAATGAAGGATTTGCTGAAAGATAATAGCAAGAGGAACTAATTTTGTTTGGTCGTTTAAGGGAAGGCTTCTCTGAGGAATTAACGTTCAAAATGAGACCTCTGTGATGACTGGGAGTCACCAGGTGAAGAGAAGGGACCAGCACTCTAGGTGGAGTGATTAGCAAATGGGAAGTTCTTGAGTCACAGGAAGAAAGAAGAGCAGCCCAGTGTGCCTGGAGCCTGGTGAACAAGGGGACGGGAGCGGCATATGATACAGGTAGAAAGAGAAAGACACAGGCCATGGGGGAGCATGAGGGTCATATTAAGGATGTACAATTGCATCCTGAGTAAAACAGCAACTCATTGCGAAGGTTTAATCAAGGGAGTGATAAGATCTGGTAAAGATTTTGCAAAGATCATTGACCAGAGAAAGAAATGAATTAAGAGTCTAAATAACAGAATGGGAAAATATTTAAATAGAGAATGGTGAATGCTACCAGCTTCTGGTTTAGATTTCATCTGCTACTCAAGTGGTTTTGGACAAGCCACTTAAAGCTTAACTGTTTTAAGCTAGTTTCCTCTGTATATCAGGGAGAGTAAAACTGCCCAAGCCAATTTTACAGGATCACTGTGAGGAATGAGCAAAATAATGTATGGTAAAGCACTACAAAGACTTGAAAGTACCAAATAAAAATAAGACATGGATAACTGGAATTATATAACTTATATCATCTAATGTAGTTCAGTTACTTTTGATAAATTCTACAAGAAATTTAGGTTTTAATAATCATTACATATTAAATAAACATTATAGTTACAGATTTCTTTTAAAAATCTCAAAAATGTGCATTTGGGTAGATCAAACTTTAATACATTTTAATGTAAGAGCTGAAAGATTAATCACAGATATCATCTAGAATGCAGATAACACTGTATTAGACACCCCTAAAAAACATTATTTTTTAAATCTTACCCTCTCGTCTGATTTTAAACAGATGGCTTGATCTGTAGGGTGCCAAAACTCCAGGGGTTAATACTAAGATATTAACACTGAATTTCAAATACAGAAAGTCAATAAATATTTCTATCCTAGGTCTAATTATGTTTGGTGAGTCTAGCTACATCAGTATACCACTGGCAAAGTCAGTTACATAAAATTCAAAGAATTTGGAAAAGAAAGAAGAATTTTGTTTACTTGCTGTGAAAGTTCTAGTGCCACTATGCATGGTCATGTGTCAAGTGAAACATCTGCTCTAACAAGAGAGGTGCCTCCCACATATGCTCTAAGCATCTGTGTAAGTCCTGCTTAGCAAGTGACAGGGGGCATCAACTCATCCAGAGGTATTCTACACCGACTTGATGTAAAAGAGAGACACAATAATATACAGTAAGGTGTTCACTCTACATGTCCATTTCAAAAGATTTCCCCAAATGTGTCCAAGTTATAATGCTCTTCTTAAATATTTTACGAGCCAAGAACCCTGTGAAAAAATACTAATACTCTTAGATAATAAAAGGATCTAAAAGTTAGTCAGAAATGAACAGAGGCCATTAAAGAAGGTCATGGGGACTAAATGATATTCCTGGGTATTGATGAAAAAAATATATGAACTCATTCAAGAAATGTGGAATCTGGCAAACAAGCCACCATGGAGGTTTTTAAATTAGACTATTAGAAAAGATAAGTACATTTGATTTAGTGATACAAACATAAAGCATGGTATTAAGACTCAATAGTCAATTCAGAACTTGAAGATCTGCTTAGATTTGCTTATTAGTTGGTGTCCAGACAGCTACAGATACTGCCATGTGTTCACCAATCAACATCTAATATATACTGAAACATTTTAAGATTATTCAGAGACCCAGAATAACCATTCTAACTCTCTTGCTACCTATTGAGAATCTAAAATTGGCAAGTGATTTTTTTTTCTTCAGAGGTCCATAAACCAAACACACATCAGCAACAAAATTAAACTGTTATGTTTTCATGCAAACTAGTTTTTAATGGAAAAACTATATTAACCAATTGATGTCAAACCAGTGTAAAATGGGATCGAAATTAAGCTATAGTTATCACATCTAACTGTAGTCTCATTTTTGCTTTTTACACAAATTGCAATATATTTTCCCCGTAAGGCTCCCTGAATTCAATATCCCCATTAGTTATGAAAGATTCAGTTATCCCAGAAGCAGAAAAACAGATAAGGAACCTAAGAATTGATTTTTTTTTAGAGCCCACACTGTTGGCTGTAACAGAAGAATCAGAATCAGATTTTGAGACGCTGGGATAGAAGCAGCCCAATATACATCCGCAGTGCTGATAACATCTCCTAAGAGAGACAAAGCTTTTATTCTAACAAAAAAAGATAGAAAGCTTGGTTTAAAAAAAAAAGTGAGAGGAGGGAGAAAATGGTGAGTGAGAGAAATAAAAAAGAGGGTGGGGGGAGAAGGGGAAGAAATTTCAAGGGTAAAGAAGACAGATGGGCACTTAGGAGGATCTTAAAAATGTCCTCAGTGCTACACGGGAGTTCTAAAAGAGAAGTGCCACAGGTGAATCACTCCATAAGATTACATTTTCTTAGGCAAAAATTATGTATATGCATATGTTCATTACTTAGCAAAGGATACAGATGTGAACTTTATGGGAGGAGTATTTTCAGGGTGGGTTGTGTAGAAAAGCATGATAAAATGAAGGCTTGGCACATCAAGATTGGTATGGATTATAAAGGCATGTTGGAACAAATTGTAAGAAATTATGGTATCCTGTATACAAAGAGAGAAAATGAAGTTGTCCTTTGCTTGTAGTCAATGATCTTTATTATTTCTCAACTAGAGCTACAAGTGAAGAATAATAGAGTAATACTGCATTCACAATATAAAGTAATGCAGTTTTGATTTTATTATCATACAGCTGAAAAAAAATTGGACAGAAAGTTATACATTGATTCATTTCCCATGTTTTTTATCACTTTAAGTGTCTTGATTTTCACCATGATGATTCCTGTGATAGAGTAAGCACAAGGCTGGTAGTCTGGGTTATTATCTTTTTGGTTCTTTTATTAACTGGCTATGTAACTGTGAGAAGTACAATTATCCTCTTTGGACCTCCTTTTAAAATGCTATGGTCCCTTTCAACTTTCACATTTTATATACCCATGAAATTAGCCATAAGCACAGTGATGGGGTTTAGGACACCTTACTCCAAAATACGGCACCCTGCCATATTGAATATCTTTTTTTTTTTTTTTTTAAGATTTTATTTATTTATTCGACAGAGATAGAGACAGCCAGCGAGAGAGGGAACACAAGCAGGGGGAGTGGGAGAGGAAGAAGCAGGCTCATAGCGGAGGAGCCTGATGTGGGGCTCGATCCCAGAACGCCAGGATCACGCCCTGAGCCGAAGGCAGACGCTTAACCGCTGTGCCACCCAGGCACCCCCCATATTGAATATCTTAAGCTGAAGGAGTTAGAGAGAATGTCAGAAGCAGGAATGTCACTCTGACTTCCCCTTTTCCCTCAACAGGTCATTAAATCCTCATGTGAGAGGTGCCCTTCCTATACGAAAGAGGAAGGAAGGAGTTCTTATCACCAGAGATGGGGAATTGGGGACCAAGAAATCTATACAAACAAACCTTAGGAAACTAACCCTAATTACTTCTTCACCACTCACTACCCCTACCCCAACATCAACCCCTCCATCTTGTCAATTCTGCACAAATTGCTTCTTTGTCTAGAAGATGCAAAAGCCTCCTGCTGTGGTCACTTCTCTGAGTCTTCATTCTCTTACGAAGGCCTCCATGTCCATGTTAAAAAAAAAAAAAAAAAGTATGTGTTTCTCTTATAATCTGTCTCGTATCAGTTTAATTCTTAGGCCCAGCCAGAGACCCAAAGAGGGTAGAGGAGAATTTTTTCCTCCCCTACTATAGCAAGAAAAACATAATTACAAATTATGGTACAAATTACTAATGATATGATGAGCAGGAGATGAACCATGTCTCTAAGCTGGGGAGGGTATACATATGTTGCAGATTGGTTATAGTATAGATTTCATTTGATAATGATGAAGGAGACTGCCATCCCTGGATGGAGAGTTAGGTGGGTGAAGCTGTAGATTTCAGAGGCTAAGGTCATGGTTTCTTTGGCTAGCGTAAAACAGGCAAAGAAATGTTAAAAAGAGAACACTGGGCATCACAGGATTGGGAAGAGAGGTGGTAAAACGCAGACCCCAGAGTAACTGGATTTAATCTGATTCCCAAACAATTACAGGTCTCAGTAGATCTTGAGGAGAATGACAGAATCTAAATGATGTTTGAGCAAGATAATTCTTCCTCAGGGTAGACTCCAGAAGTGAAGGACAACCGTAACAGGGACAAGTAGAAACTGCTCCTTTTTTATTACTGTCATTCATTAGCAATGGTTCCTTGAGTTGGAAAGAGCCTTTCCACAGGGTTTTCTGGCTCACTGCCTTTCTGACTTCAACAAGCTTCTCAGAAAGCCATTTTATCCCTAGCCTGTATCTGATCATTACGGGGACTGACCAAGGAGAGCAAGACATTGAGTAATAAACCAAATGAGTAGTAAGCTTGTTATCCATGGTCAACTGCCCAATTCAGACACATTCTTTCCCTTACCCCAATCATTTCCTTGAGTTTTGTTTGGTCAAAAGGTTCAATTCTCAACTTTACTTAGAAAACAGCTTCATTTACCCTACCACTGGGTCCTTTTATAAGAAGTCAATGGCTCCTTCTTTTCCCCTGGTCACAAATCTTTCTCTGTTGTCATGTTAATTGATCACAATTAACAGTAGCTATTAATTATTCTATCCCTTTAGGAATTCTCAGAAGTCAGTTTTATTAAGTGCCATCCTACTTGATTGAAATCCTAAGTATTCTTTTCTGTTCTGTGGATACAGGATATTTTATGTAAGGAAGGGGGGAGGATTTCAGTTCTTTGAGAATTTTTTACTTCCAGTTCTCTGCCCTGAACCAATCTTTGGTCTTCAGAATGGCCCTTGATTTACTTATTCCCCAATTCACCTCCCACTCTGATAGAAATATCTGCCCCAGAGGCGCCTGGGTGGCACAGCGGTTAAGCGTCTGCCTTCGGCTCAGGGCGTGATCCCGGTGATCCGGGATCGAGCCCCACATCAGGCTCCTCCACTATGAGCCTGCTTCTTCCTCTCCCCCTCCCCCTGCTTGTGTTCCCTCTCTCGCTGGCTGTCTCTATCTCTGTCGAATAAATAAATAAAATCTTTAAAAAAAAAAAAAAGAAATATCTGCCCCACAGTGCCCAGTACAAAAATAAATGAATGATATCTCTAGCAGATGTCGTTTCCATTTCAAAATCCAAGTCACTGTATTTCTCGTCTTGCTCCTTATTATGGAGGATTCCAAGATCTTTCTTCCAAACTCCAATCTTGAACTTCGGCTATATTTATTATAAAGGTTAACACTTGTTCTGCCTTCTCCACCCTGTTGTCTCTTCTCTGCCTACCTAATTTATCCCATACATTGGTGCTCCTAATATTCAACTTAGCTTTTTTCTTTTTTTTCAGATTATATGATATCAAATATTTTACTAAGCATTTCATATATAATCATTATCACCTATCTCTTCAAAGAGCATGCTTTACCTTAGGCAGGCATTGGGCCTTGCACTTGGTAATGAAACTTCATAGAATATTAGCATATCAGTGACCATTCCAGAAGTGTTCAATATACTCTCGTTGAGTTAAACTGAATTCTCTTGACCTCACACTACTCCTTTCCCTTAGCCAGCTCTAGGTTTGCAAAATTTCTATCAGTGACAACTTTCAGTCTTTGATTGCTCCCAAGATTATATGATAAGGTTTTCTTTGGCTTAGAAGCCCCATGGACACACTTCACCCTGTTTGTCATTTTCTTTCCCTTACATTGCCTATGTTTTACCCTCTTCCAACAGCCCACACAATGTAATCCAAACCTTCATATTCAAATCCCCTATCTGCTTAATCACTTTCTCCTTAGCTAGTAAGTCAAAAATTTCTTTTCTTAGAGGATTTGCAGTGACTTCCTTTAAAAGCATTTATAATTCCATTATTTTAGGATAGTACATTTTACTGTTCTTTTTGTTCATCCTACTAGATTTTACAGAATCGTAGGAGGAAAAAACCTATTCAGATGAAGAATCCTTCTTTTCCCTCTGATTGGAATCCTTATATTCCTGTCTTTCTTCAGTGAATGGGTGTAATTATGTGTATGTGAAATTGAAGTATTTGCTATGATAATTATTCATTCTTCTAAAATAGGAGAATAATTATAATGTCAACAACAGACGATTCAAGGTACTACTGGAGCTCTCATTTTAAATCTGCCGAGAATGGCTTACGGGACGGGACGTCCCCTCAGTAATTAATATTAATTTCTCACAAATACTTATTATTCACTTGGAAAACACACTAGAATACTTTCCTACATTCCATTTCACCATGGAAATGTTTCTTCATTTTTTTTTTTTTGAAACAAAACCCTGAGAATATCTGGACTGTTTTTTACATAGCCAGCTTTCATTATTTTATGATACTAAATTATATTAGACTCCTGAAATTTTATAACAACATGATTTTAGGAGACTGCCTTATCCTTGTTAGTAAATGCAAACTTTCACATTCTATCATTCCATTAAAAGGTCAACTATAATATTTAAAAGATCAATGTGGAACTAATCATAAGTTTTGGTTCACTGCTTTAGTATTTCATTTCACACAGTTACCAAAGTTAGAAGAAATTGAAAATATTACATATTGAATAATTAGAGTCTGTGTTATTTTGGGAGGTAAGGTTAAAAGGAACATAATTTTTATGGGGGAAATCATTAAAGGCTTATAAATGAGTTGAGTGAGTATAGTTAATCTAGAGAAAAGGAAAAATGTATATTCTTAAAAGACAATCTGAGTACCCCTTTTAAAAACACACTGACCCCTTGGTTAATCACATAAATGGAGGGGAAGATTACAGTAGATAATCTCAGTTTCTAAGTGGTGGGATATGGTCACAAAAAGAAGGAAACAGAAGACATGTCTCCATATGATACAAATTATTGTCATGAAAAATAGGCCAATGTAGATTATAGTTACCACTAACAGAATGTTTGTGACATGGCTGGGTATCAAAAAGCTCACATTAGAAATCATGGCTATAGGTCTTCTGTGTGCAGTTTAAGTGAGCAACAGCAATGTGTTCTCAGGTGTCCTTTCTATGATCTTCTGGCTTCTCTCCAGCTGCCACTCCTGGCTGGATGTTTAGCCCTCTCTCACTTGCACGGCTTTTCCAGACTTGAATGAGCACAACCAAGCTGTGAAGCTAGGGTTCCATGCGGACATGTTAACATCTTTCTCCTCCTGCAGGTCTTACAATTTAAAGGAAATGGAAGTCTTTAGACTTGGAAAGGCACTTACCTTATCAAGTCCAACTGAGGTCCTAAAGGTACTAACCAAAGAATAACCCAGTCTACACTCTGTCACTCTGCACAGAAGATGGAACCTCTTTTGTGAAGCCTCCCTTCCCAGGTAGTTGAGAGAAGAGCAGATTTTCAAGAGCTTGTTGGAATTTTCCATCTGAACCAGTAGAAATTATAGGCAAAACTTGTATTTACCTTTATAAATTAATTTCCTTGGCAATATAAACCTTTATATATAGGCTCAAAATTAAACCCCTACATGAACATGGAAAAGCAACCAGCAAGGTCATAAAGCACTTTAATCATTATTACATTAGTATATTTAAAATCCCTCTTAGAAAATTTTGTTGTCTTCTTCGGGAAGTAACATTACCAAAAGCTAAGTTTTCTTAGGAGGGAGGCCATGAATGTTATGAAATGTGATTCCTTCATTTTTACTAGTATAGGATATTGGTACATTGCTCTACAAGTGTATGTTTTTATATAGACTGGGAATACCAGAATTTTTGAACAAAGAAATGGATTCAACATGTACAAAGCAAATCGTTCCAAGTAGTGAGATTTAATAGCCATTAATTACCACGGTCAAGAAAAACACATGTGCCATTACACAGGCATGCCATTCATCACATCTAAATACCTACAACGGCGGCTATCATCTCTTAGACCAGGAGAATTACACAGAGTCCACAAATTACAAAGGGTTCAGTATACTGAATGTAACTTATAGCAATTATTGAATACATAAAAGCACTGCTATAACACAAAGAGTCTGTGGCTTTATTTTATTTTACTTTTTTATGTAAAAAGGATTCATCTAGTCAACAACATTGTAGCCACTAGCATTAAATTCAAACCACGGCTACTGCCAGCATCCCCACTAATGTGAAAACAAGGAAACACATATATACATTTAAAGAGCACCTGCCTAATTCTGGGAAAAGGTACAAAAGAAATTCTAGGAAAAAAAGTAAATGAAAAGAAAAAAAAAAAAGGAATATTCCTAGCATCACAAATAAGAATGATATTGATGATGAATCCTGACTAGTTGTTCTAAGCATTTTTCACATAATATCCACTGGATTTTCACAAAATTAGACAGGAGGCACTATTTCCAAAGCAATTTTTTTTAATTGTTTTTTTTAAGATTGTGAAGCTAAGGTCACAATATGGTCTAGTAAACTTTCACCTCAACCAGTGAACCAACTATCATTAAGTTTTTCCCTTTCCAGGACCTGTTAGAGATTGTGGGGTATAAGAAAGATTTAAGAGATGGTCTTTAAAAGAGAGAGATTGTCTTTGCCAGTAAGAATATTATAATGTGGTAGGACCAAGATGATCACAGACCAAATAATTAGCTGGCAAAGCATGACTATCTAGAGCAAGTGTTGGCAAATGTTTTCTATAACGGACCAGATGGTAAATATTTCAGGCTTCATGGCCCATATAGTCTCTGTTCCAACTACTCAGTTCTGCCCTTGTAGACACAGACAATACATTAACAGATGGGCATGGATGTATTTCAATAAAACTATTTATAAAAACAGGTAGGGTGTGGGGCAGCTCAGACATAATTTGTGGACCTTTAATCAAGATTACCTACTGACACCTCATGAAAACAAATCAATTCTAACCTTCCATTTTCCAGGAGGTGGTATTTCTTTTATCCAAAATTTATAAAGTTCCCAGAAGCCATGGGGTTGGGGAACTCTTTTATTGTTGAGAAACAAAAATAATTTGATATACCTTCCCCCAAATTTAATGAAAATGTAGCCACCGTTGACGATCAAAAAAATTAAGTTTGGAATTTCCAAAAAGGATGACTTTTTAGCAGTTCTGGAAATCATGTGATACTTGTGTGTGTATGGTATGAACAAATCTCTTATCTATCCCTGTGTGATTATATCTCCGTACGAAGGCACTAGTTTTGTGTTATACACAGAAATACATTTTACCTTTTGGTGCGGAACCATTGGCCACTGTCTCTTCTTATTCTCAATTAGGAATAGATGCTCCCCCCACTCCCTTCGAGAGAGAATAGACTCTACAGCCATTTGCTGCCAGTGCTGTTTAGTGTAAACAATGATTCGAGTTACTTTAATTCAACAATTTACAAAGAACCTACTTCATGCCAAACTAATCTCAACATTCAATAGTTCTCTGTAAGAGTCATAACATATGTACAGATAAATTAGTCATATAGGTAGGTAAACATCTTCTTTCTGTTTATTTCAAGAGTCTACGAGATTTAATGTTGACAGGAGTTGGCATCTTTAAATGCTTTTCTATCATATATTCTCAGATGCCAAAATAAAATTTCAGGTCCAGCCACTCATTAAAATCAAACAACTCCGCGTACGGTAAGACCCTTTAGTATGGAGATGACAGGTTGTAGCAGAAAACTTATTTCTCCCTCTCTCTACCACAGGTTTTATATTTCCTATGGGCTAAATAAGGCACTCTCCTGCATAGCCACAAAGTCTTCAAAACATCTGAATTGGCTTAGGAGACAAAGAGTTAAGTTTGCCATTTAAAATTCCTGCAGAGGGGGCGCCTGGGTGGCACAGCGGTTAAGCGTCTGCCTTCAGCCCTTCGGCTCAGGGCGTGATCCTGGCGTTCTGGGATCAAGCCCCACATCAGGCTCCTCCGCTATGAGCCTGCTTCTTCCTCTCCCCTCCCCCTGCTTGTGTTCCCTCTCTCGCTGGCTGTCTCTATCTCTGTCAAATAAATAAATAAAATCTTTTAAAAAAAAAAAATTCCTGCAGAGCGCTTGGGTTGTGCCTCTTTTACTGATCATTTAACTCCCCAGATTGGGAGCTTAGTTCATATTTTAAAGACTTCAAAACTTCAAACACCCTTTTGTCTGTTACTCATTGATTGCTGCTCAACTAAATGTTTTTCACTCTGGGAATAATAGTTTCTCACAAAAATAAATCCAGGCCTTGACAAACAACTCCTCAGCATACTGCAGCTTTCCTGAGAGTGGACAGCAGGAAAAACTACTGCCCCCAAGAATTACAAAAAAGATCACACTGACTCCAGTGCTTATGTAATTCTTATGTCTCTCAGAGCTGAATCATTCCACTGTCACAAAACTTTATTAAATTAGACGGCTATCGGATGGCAAGCTCTCAGAGAATAACAATTAATATGCCTTTGTCCTTTATTACCATTTCAAATCATTGCAACCATACTGCTCATGTTCATTTTTACATCTTCTCTGGTGACAAAGTTATTAAGGAGGAGTCGCTAGATAAAATGGGGTTACAAAATGTAAACAACCATGACTTTGTGCTTTGTGAGACAACAGTCTCAGGACAGTTTTTGAAAAGTAGCTGTTGTACTTGCAGACCCCAAATGCAAAGCATGATTTTATGTGGGAGTTTTATTTTACTCACTCTAAGCTGCGTGTTCCTGGCTTTTGTGAACACCTGCCTTCCAATTACTTGTTCATTCCATGCGCTCCCAAAACAAGCTGCAGTGGGCACCCACGGTAGATGAGAAGCATGGCGGCCAACGGCACACAGAACATGTACTCTGTGCAACTCTCCCTCCAATAGCAAATTCCTATAGCATATAACACTCTTTTCTATCAATGAGTACTTAGTGGTCTGAGTAAAAGCCAAAGCAGATTGGGAAGTATAACACCAAACATTTCTAAATACAATCAACAGGAAAACAAGCCCTTCCCATGCACACACCTTAAATAAGTCACACCATTTCCTTGCCTTCATGTTTATTAGCAAAAAAAGAACTCAAGGAACAATGATTTTAAATCATTTGAACCTTGTGTGTGTCTATCCGTGACAAACAGCAACAAAGGCATGTACAATTTTTATTAGCAGCGGTTGATATTTCCTGCCAACAGAGATGGTTTTGCATCGCAGTGAAGCAATTCAATGAACCGACCCCAACTTGGGGTTTTTCAAAGATGCTCTCTATTTCTTGTTCCAGCGTAGCACCTCTGTGCCTCAGCTCAAAATTGCCACCAAGTGGACGGACAAACACTGTTCCGGTTGTACGGCAAACGGCTGCTTCCCACTTGAGCTAAACTGAACAAACCACAGCCACGAGCATTCACTAAATACCCGCTGGGCACAAGGTGCTGTTCTAGATGCTGCAGACGAAATACTTCTCACTATGAGCGAGAAGGCCAAGGCCCCATTAGGGTGCTGATGTTCTCTAGACTTCAATGCATATATTTCTTTATCTTTTAATAATCTATAAGGGGAAACAGTACCCTATTCACGCTACTGTGACTGAGAACAAGGGCAACACTCAGCTTGGGGAAAGCTTTCTTATTGCCCATAACTGTGTAATTATAGGAACAAGAAATTCGTGAACACGTAAAATTGGAGTCACTTCTAAAACCACTGATAGTATTCAAGAGACCAATAACTTGGAGGTTATGTGGACTGCCCCCCCCCCCTTTACAGTCCTTCATGGAGATGCTGTTCTAGACATGCTAGTGGTGATATATTACTCACTGTAGAACTGTAACCAGGGCTAGGCAGGTACGCGGATGAGAAACATCTGCGTTCCTTGCCACTAAGCTGCCTCTCATCCCACTGGGACATCCTGACCTCTCAAACTGTAGAGCTTAGCATATACGAAACCCCAACGGAAGAGAATCTATAAACATATTCGATAAACCAATTTGTTTAATGAAATACCGAATTTATTCAAATGTGTAATCCTAAGTCCTATTTAGGCTAATCCTCAGCTTCTAGCATTATTTATTTTGCACTATAAAATGCATCTTCTCTCTTGGAAGCATGGGCACCAAAGGGAGGAACAGTAACTTTTAATGGGCACAGTTAGAACTAGAAATTTTTATCTGAAAACCATAAAGCTTTTAAAAATGAATTTGCAAATGTAATTGAGCTTCTAATAGCTGCTACTGATAGTAATTAAAGAAATCTCATTTCCCTAAATTAAACATAATGAAATGTTTTTCAAGATCAAATAAAACTAGAAAATGCCATCAGGGTGATAGAATTTGCCTGTGAACGTGGTGTTCTGGAGTTTGCAGAGAAGCTTCTGCTGCTAGCAAAAGCCAAAGGCTTATAGGGTTATGGGTAATGGGGAAGTCATTTTCACTGTTTTATACCAACTTTTATTGACTGATAACCAATCTGAAAGGCAGTATATTGCAGGGTTTCACATTGCAATGCTTATGCAAATGTAACACACCCTTTAAAGCTCTTCTGTGAGGGCCTTTAAGGAGTTTGTTATTTAATTAAATGTCAGCTTGTCCTCAGTTCAACTTGTGCAGTTCATACTCTTCATGTTTAATTTTTACATTTCCATTAATTTTGCCTTTTCTTAAAGTAAAAATGATATCTGGGGGCCATAGGGACTGTTTCGTCCTGGTCTCTGTTAACAGGCAGGGAAGTGCTTAAATAGCTCAGAAGTGATCATGTCCTCCCTCCCCCTTTCTTCATGGTCTCAAAACAAAAACAGAAACAAAACCAAAAAAACATACATGTGTGTGCGCACGCGTGCATGTATGTGTATAAATTGTACAGTTTCTCTATTTTAGCAGTTTAACAGTCTGATGGTCAAGAAGTTTTTCCTTGTGTTGGATCAAAATATTGTGTGCCTTAATTTAATTCCTTCTCTTATTATTTAGACTTCTATGAATCTAAGAAACAATTAGTCTCATAACCCTTCATAAAAATGCTTTCTTCCAGGAGGACATAATTAGGTTGGCTTTAGCCTTTTATTAACAGACACCCCACTTCTCCCATAAGTACAGTCTCTTATCTTCACACTTATGTATGGTATGTTGTATATTTGTGTGGCTTATTAACCAGTTTTTGATCATTTTTGCCACATTTTTCTGTTACTTGCACATTCCCTTTAAAATTGGTTATCAAAACAGTTAGATGAGTGTCGAACTCAGGCAAAGAACCACCGATGGATCTTACTAAATGCCTGGGCTCTATTCTGCATCCTAAGCATCCCTCCCATCTCCCCACACCATCACCCCTTCTCTGCCAAGAGCCCTTCATTTGCTTATTGAAGTACACGTGACATGTGCTCAACAAATACCTATCTCCGACTGAGTAATGTCATCTAACTTTTAGTTTATAATGACCTCCCAATTTTTTCTCCATCATTAGTTCCTTGATTATCTTGCCCATTGAAATGGTGATTTGTTTTCTTAACCCTAACAGAGCACACTGCTTGCATTAATTAATTCATTGACTATTAATAGCTTATTTTTCATGCCAGGCACTCAATAGGTGTTGCTAATTCAATTCAGAATAAGACAAGATTCCCATCCTGAAGATATTTAAAATCTAATCAGTGATATTCCTTTCAAATAAGACTTACTTTAATTCATTTTACTTTGTGCATCTATTGTTTAAAGTATAAGTTAACTGTCCTATGTTACCATTCCTTTCAAACTGAGGGATAAGCATTTGGTAACATCCTATTTGTTAATTTTGGTCACTCATTCACAAATTTAATTTGTGAAAATTCAGTGAACTCCATGACTAGGCATATTTTTGTATGTATATTACACTTCAATAAAAAGTTTAAAAAATATGAGAAAATCTAGGTGATTTAGATACAACACCAAGAGCATGATCCATGGAGGAAGAAATTGAAAAGCTGGACTTCATTAAAATTAAAATCCTAATAAAAGAAAAAGATTATAATCCTATTCTCTATAAAAGACACTGGTAAGAGAATGAAAAGACAAGTCAGACTGGAAGAACACTTTTGCAGAACACATATTTGATATGGAACTGGTATCCAAAATATTCAACGAACTCTTAAGACTCAACAATAAGTAAACAAACAATCCAATTAAAAAGATCTGACATCTCACCAGAGAAGTTATACAAATGGCAAAAAAGCTAGGAAAGGATGCTCAGCATCATATGTCATTAGGAAACTAAAGATTAAAAGAGCAACGAGATATAACTACACACTTTTTAGAATGGCTAAAATCCAAAACAATGATGACATGAAACGCTGGGGAGGATGTGGAAGAACAGGAATTATCATTCATTGCTGATGAAAATGCAAAATGGCATAGCCAGTTTGGAAGACAGTTTGGCAGTGAATTACAAGGCTAAACATGGGCTTCCTAAATAATCCAGCAATTGCAAAAAATTAAAAATTAAAAAAAGTAATCTAGCAATTGCAATTGTGGGTATTAATCCAAATAAGTTGAAAACTTACATTCACACAAAACTTGCACATGAATGTTTATAGTAGCTTTAACCGTAATTGCAAAAACATGGAAGCAACCAAAATATCCTTCCTTAGAGGAATGGATAAATAGACTGTGGTATATCCATACAATGGGATATTATTTGGTGGTAAAAAGAAATGAATTATCAAGTCATGTAAAGGCATGGAGGAATATTAATGCTTATTACTAAGTAAAACATAAAACAAAACAAAACAAAAAACACTGAAAATGCTGGAAGCTATATGATTCCAACTATATGACATTCTGGAAAATAAAAACCGAAAAAAAGATCAGTGATTGCCATGGGTTCAGGAATGAGGGGATGAATAAACAGGTGTCACAAAGGGGACTTTTAGGGCAGTGAAACTATTTTGTATGATTCTGTAATGGTGGCTATGTGATATTATGCATCTGTTGAAACCCACAAAACAGAACCTGAATGTAAACTATGGACTTTAGTCAATAATTGGTTCATCAAATTGTAACAGATGTACCACACTAATGCTAAATACCAATCACAGGGGCAACTGGAGAGTTGGGGAGGGTAATATGGTAACCCTCTGTCCTTTTTGCTCAACTTCTCTGTAAACCTACAATTGCTCTATTTAAAAAGTCAAAAAACAAACTGGTTTGATAGCTTCAAACTACCCAATGTGCTTCACTCAAATCTAATCTGATTACTCCAGGGCTCATAGACTCTTATGTCTCCCTTCTACCTTCAGGATAAAGTTCAGACTCCTAGGCATACAATGCAGAGCTGTTGACAATCCAGTCCACTCAATCCAGCCCTATTTCAAGCCACTTCCTCTGGCGCAGCCATGCTCCTGGCACACCTCCCTATTGTTGTTCTTCTTCCTGGTCCTAGAATACCTCCCCTCTCAGCAAATCTCCATCATTCCTTTGTCTGTTTAGTCAACTCCTACTCATTTTCTGAGACCCACCTTAAATAACTCCCCATCCTTGAAGTTTTCCTTACTACTCTTGAGTAAAATGAATACCTCCTTCTTCTGTCTTCCAATCATATGCTGTTCTATTATATTGTGACTGTTCCACATTTTTACCTTATTTGCTAGGGTATGAAAACCTGAGGGGCAAGGGCCATGTCTGAATTATCTTTTTACTTTCTGGTGAAGAGTAATTGTTCACTAAGATTTTACTGAACACTCAATCAATAAATGACACAGAGAAGCTCTTTAAATTATGATTAGTAGTATTACTGCAATCCATGTGAGATAAACATGTAACATAAATGTTAATGCAGAAAAGTAATTTCTATGAGGGTCTGAAATAATATGGATTAGGTATCTGCCATTCTGATGGTATATTTTACCATTGCAATGACACTTAAAGGTCATGATGGCATTGCTTGTTCATTAAACACACTCTCTCTCAAAGACCAGATGTCTCAAGCAAGACTTTGATAAGTGCTAGACCACAATCCAATTCCTGGTTGAATTTTTTGATGAGTACCACAAGGGCAGACAGTCAATGTGTGGTGGATTAGAAAGAGATGCATATGCTTTATATGCCAGACGTAGACAAGCCAGAGACAGTGTTCTGTTTGGAAAATTAAGGATTCTGATTTAACAGTCTTAACCAGGTGAAAAGCCAATTCTGTTCAGTAGTGTGAGTTCAAGATGAATGTGACTTTAGAAGAAAAATCACAGGTCATTCCCACCATTTCAACATGCATGTTAGGCTAAGAATATATATCTGGGCTACTTTTCTTTCTTCTTAAAGTCTCTGCTTTGGCAATTCCATCTACTCTAAAATCTGATCCATCATCTCTATGTGAGGGACTCCCTAGTCCATATGCCCCTTAGTGCAGGGGCATGATACCTTCCATTTGCCTTCCCTAACTCATTTTCTACCCTTTTCCACTCTGATCCCTACTCTAGGAGGCTGCCCTAACTGGCCCTCAATAATGGGTTTTGTGTTCTCTGGATTCCTACCAGGTCTGGCCCCAAAGCAGTCCCCACAAGAGATCAGAGAGGGAGGCAGGGAGATAGATTCTCCTACCTAACTCAATAGTTCTCAATGCTGTGTGTTAGAGCACATCAAAATCACACAGAGGAGAGCTTGTTAACATGCACACTGTTGTGACCGACCGCTCCTGGCACTTCTGATTCAGTGGTGCTGGGGTGAAGCCGAAGAATTTGCATTTCCAGCAAGGTCCCAGGTGCTGCTGCTGCTGCTGGTCAGAGCACCACTTTGAGAACCATTTGCACATCTTTCTCCCTGAAAGACAGTTCTGAGCTACCAACATCCTTGCACCAAAAGTCATTGCTCCTCTCAAAGTGACCCATTCTACAGGATGGTGATGGTTAATTTCATGTGTCAACCTGGCAAAGTCATAGCACTCAGATGTTTGATCAAGCATTATTCTAGATGTTGCTCTGAAGATACTGTTTAGATGAGATGAACATTTAAATTGGCGAATCTGAGTAAAGCTGATGACCTTACATTATGTGGGTGGGCCTCATCCAATCAACTGAAGGCCTTAATAGAAAAACGATGACCTCTCCAGAAGGAGGAGCAGCAAAAGATCACCTGTGGACTTGAACTGCAACTGTCCTCTGGGTCTCTGGTCTGCTGTACTACCCTGAAGATTTTGGACTTGCTAAGCTTCCACAATCATGTGAGTCAATTCCTTAAAATAAATTTCTCGGTAGATAGACGATAGATAGATGATAGATAGATAGATGATAGATAGATAGATAGATAGGTAGGTAGATAGATAGATAGATAGATAGATAGATATAGAAGATAGATAATAGAAAAGAGGACGAATATGCACACAGACACACACAAACACATGCACACACACATCCTGGTAGCTTTGGCTCCCTGGAGAACCCTGACTAGTACAAAGACTTAGTCCTTCGGGGAACACGTTTCCTACATTTCTCTTCAGATAGGAGGATACCATTTGACCGCTTTAAAGTCTCTCATGTCTGCACTGTCTCTTATGGTGTCCCTCTTTCCACATTTGGTAAACAGTCCTTATGTAATAAACTCTTCTTGAATTATCCTATTTCAAATGTGTCATCTATTTCCTGTAGGTATCCCAGCTGGTACAATGCATCTTAAATTCAATGAGTGGTAAAGTCAGATTGCCTTCTTTCTTTCTAAGCCTGCTGTTTCTGCTGTGATCCCTCTTGTGATTAATGGCTTCCTCCCAGGCACCCAGACTTGTAAACTTAGCATCAGTTTTTGACTTCTTGTAATTCTTGGTTCAACTGTCTAGGTTCTCCAGAATTCTGGAAGCCCCTTAGAATAGAGCGGGGTTTTGTTGTTGTTGTTGTTGTTGTTGTTGTTTTGGGTTTTGGTTTTGTTTTGTTTTTGTATCTCCAGAGCCTAATACAGCATGTACCAGACATCCTACAGGTGGCCTCAAATTATGTACTAAAGAAATACAAAAATAAAATTTATATGGAATCTTATAGATTACACTTTCATATGCATTGTTTCCAAATCTCAACAAGCAAAGACATTCTAAAGAGCAAGAATCACTACTAACATGTTGGGTACTGGTTTTTCCTCCACAGTAAAACTTCCGTCTACCTCTTCTCCATTCCCATTTCCAGAACTCTGCTTCATGATTCTATTATTTGTGACCTAGATAATTGTATTACCTTCTAACCTGTTTCCTCGCCTCCAACCTCCTGTTCCTTTAATCCAGTTGCATCTTAAGTCTCTGACCATGACTTTCTCTGTATTTCATGACATTCTACTACCCAACTGAGATAATCCACGTTTCTCACTTTTTGTACGTGAGAGTCTTCACAAGCTGGGCCCAAGCACACTTCTCAGATTAATCTTATCGTTTCTTTGTATGGAATCTCTACTCCAGGTGCCATTCACCTATACCTTAAACACATTCTGAATATCTCCAACTCTGTGTCATACTAATCCCTTTGCTTGAAACCATTTGCTACTCATTTTCATATGCATATATCAGAACCAAGTTTCTGTCCTATTTCTGCCACTATCCCAACCTACAATGACCTCAAATACTTTCAATAGTTATTGCCTACACCTCACATCTGTAATCTATGTATATATGTCTCATTTCTCAAAGTAGACTGTAGGTGACCAAATGGTCTACCAAATGATATTTTACTTTTTGTACCCACCCAGCCTCAAGCATTGTTATTGCCATAAAGCAACATGATATTCAACACATCCTTCAATGTGTGTACCCATGGCCTATGAAAAGGTATGCCTCCAAAGGACCAGTGCTTTGCTTCTACCTCAGGGCATTAATAATACACAGAGGAAAGGGTTCCCATCTGCATGGGGTTTACAGGGGGTAAAGAGGAAGGAGACGTTATATGTAGCTAATTTCATTGAGTGTTGTGAAAACAGTACTCCGTTACGTGCTTTGATTCACGCTTTCTGCATTTTTGTTTGGCAGGATCTTTTTCTGTTTTTATGTATTTTTGTTTGATTATTTTTGTTTTTTGTTTCTGTTTTTGGTAAAGAGTCTTTTTGTGTGTGTGTGTTTGTTTGTTCTTAAAATGTACTCCCAGATAATATACCTCAGAAGATTTGAATGTGGCCCAGGAATCTCCATATTAATGAGGACCTTAGGTATTTAAAATGCTAGTGTTTTTTTTTGTTTTTTCTTATTTGGCTCCCACTTTGAGAAACCCTGAAATAGTGTATAGAAGAAAAGAAACAAAGACCACATGTTATTGATGGAGCATTGTAAATAACACTATTAAATATATCCTACTAATGGAAATGTTTATTCAATTAATTTTGATATTTTCATCTTAAAAATTCATGTAATCTAATAAATTAAGGTGTTTTCCAACTGAGAAAATGATTCTCCATTTGCCTTACAAATCACACCATATAACTGAAGGTATACTAGCTAATGTTTTATCTCATAAAGCACTGAGGGGGTAGTGGTATGGATGTTACATGGTATAAAATATTCTATGCAATTCAACTAAAGGGTGAATGTGCTTCTAAATGAAAGAGGGTATGGATAGCCGGAGAGAGAGGTATTGCTCCATACGTACAAAGCTAAGCAGAAATCAGACAATTGTCCTTTAGGAAATTCAAAATATTCCATCTCTCCTTTCTGTTGGCTCTTGGTTAGGGAGGTTTTCATTGAAACCTATTTGAGGCAAGTGCTGAGTATATTTGCTATCATTGTGTTCTTTGATCTCAGTATATTGGATGCAGCTGTAGAAACAGGTAATGTGGGCAAATAGGAAGAAAACAAACTGCTGCCTGCAGATAATTTTTTTCTGGGCTGTTAAGGGAAATCCAAGATGATTACAAATTTTCCTCCATTTATTTTTGAGACATGAATAGCGACACACACTTCAATCTTCAGAATGGAGTTTTCACCTTTTGAACTCATTTTGAATTATGAGTTAAGAAAATTCATTGTGCTACATTCATTTGCTCATTCAAAAATATCACGGAGATTTTATATCAGACACAAAAATAAGGCACCACTTACTCTGACAATACCACCCAGGTGTCCTATTCATGTCCCAGAAGAATGGAGTCTCCATTGCCACAACAACCCAAGAGTTACATAACCTATTACCTCATTTCTACATTAGCTCTACCACTTGCTAGTCGATATACTTCAGTTTTTTTGTGGTCTCAATCCATTTTATATTCAAGCAACAAAACCACCTTCCCGACTATAATTTAGATCACTAGCCACTGGTTTGATAACACAAACAAGTGTCTCAGGGATTACCAATCTTTCAATTACTCAGCCAACAATGAAAGGTACTGAGAACCTACTGCTGTTCTGGGCGCTGGCGGCAGCAGTAAAGGAGGGAAGGAACAAAGAACAGCGACAACACGTGGCTTTGGCTCTTAAAGGCTGGTGGGCTGGATAATGGCACCTAAAAGATGTCCACATCATTCAACCCCGGAACGAGTGAATTTGACAAAAGGGATCTGGCAGCTATAATTAAGGGTACAGATTTTAAAATACAGAGATTATTCTGGATTATAAAGATGGGACCAATCTAATCCCAGAGACTTGAGCAGAGAATTTCTTTGGCTGGAGGCAGAAAGACGTGGCAATAGGAGAAGTCAGAGAGATTCCAAGTAAGAAAAGGATTCAGTGCACCACTGCTAGCTCTGAGATAGAAGAGCCCACATACAGGGACAGGAAGGAGGCCTTTGGGCGTGAAGAACAGCCCTTGCTTGAGACAAAATGAGGTTCTCAGTCCTACAACTATAAGGAACCAGATTCTGCCAACAAGCCCAATGAATAAGGAGGTGGTTTCTTCCCAGAGCCTCCCAATAAGAGCCCTGCTGACCAACACCTTGATTTGCGACTTGTGAGGCCAGGAGCAGAGAAACCAGTTAGGCCAACCCAGATTTCTGATCTACAGAACCTACAGAAAATATTATGTATGTGTTGTTTTAAGCACTAAATTTATGTAATTTGTTTTGGAAGCGATAGGGAACTAATACAAAGACCTTATAAATGATCTACATGAGGGTAGTACTATTTTATAAAGTAACCCATTCCATGATGAAGTAGAAGATGCAGAGTCTGGTGAGAACCACTGGCACAGTCCTACATGTTTTGAAAGGATTCAGATTCAGAAGAGAGGAAAGTTAAGGAGGCTTGTAGAAATCATAGAAGACTTCCTGCAGGAAACAGAATTTGAATTGGTTGAATAAAGTACTAGATAGGGGTGCCTAGGTGGCTCAGTCAGTTAAGGGGCCAGCTCTTGATTTTGGCTCAGGTCATGATCCCAGGACCCTGGGATCAAGCCCCGCATCGGGCTCGGGGATGAGTCGGCTTGAGAATTCTCTCTCTCCCTCTGCCCCTTCTCTCGCTTTTGTACACGCATGCACTCTCTCTCTAATAATTTTTTTTTTTTAAAGAAAGTACTAGATAAAGAAGAAGTAAGCATTTCAAAAAAGTGAAACAATGTGGCAGGGGCAGAAACAAGTAAGTTCAATTGGAATGGCAAATCTTGGTTAGCATGGGGAGTAAGGCTCATGAATTAAATAACAGCTTGGCAATTGTTCTTGGGGTCACCCTAGGTCAAAGTTGGGAGGAGAAGCAAAGGGAAGGGAAACTGTGAGGGCACGTGATGGGGGTACCTGAGCCCCTCTCCCTATCTCTTCATCATTCAGAGCATTTCCACATTGATGGGTTTTACATATTGAATTTCTAAGGAGGACTGCATTTGAACAAAGATTCTATAGGAATATCAGTTTACCAGGGCTGCTGTAACAAAGGACCACAAAATTGGTGACTTAGAACAACATAAATTTATCCTCCTAAGTTCTGGAGGCCAGAAGTCCAAAATCAAGGCCTCAGTAGGGCCATGCTCCATCTGAAAGCACTAGGCAAGTGTCTGTAAAAGCCCTCTCTCCCAGCTTAGGGCTGCATAACTGTACTGTTCACATGGCCTTCTCCCTGTGCATACGTCTGCATCCAAATTTCCTTTTTTTATAAGGACCTCAGTCATTAGGCTCATGGCTGATCCCACTGCATTAGGACCCCATCTTAACTAATTACATCTTCAATGCCTATTTTCAATAAGGTCACGTTTTGAGTTATTAGGGGTTGGGACTTCAACATATGAAGTTGGGGGAGTTTGAGAACTACATATATCAAAGAGCAGCTCTGACCAGCATCGAAAGCCCTTCAGCCAATAACTTTCCTTCCCGTGTGTCCAAGCCACACAATTCCTTCATTCTTCTTCCCACCTACGCCCTCTTTCGGCTCTTTAGAACTTCCCATACCCAGTTCTGAGGTTCAGTCCCAGAATTTTCTCCTTTAGAAAAAATTCATATGATAACCTATTTCTAGGGAGGCTATTCTGCTTTACATATAATATTAGCAAAAAAAATGTCTTATGCTTGTTAATAAACCACTTAGTAACGAGTGTATTGACATCCTCTATGAGACTGGAGCCAATACCCAGGACTCATCTGAATGGTCTTTGCACCTAAAGCCCTGTTCTACACACTCACTAAAATTAGTCCACCTAAAAAGAGATCCAAACAGTACACACTTAAAAACAGTAAATTCAAAACTGAATTTAAATTTCATTCCATAGAAATACACCTCTAGCCCAATTTTTAATTCAAGCATACAGGTCCCCTGTCAGTGTGTCAACCAGTGGGACTGGCAAATACTACCTAGTACACATGTAATTCTCCTACTGATGCTCCGAGACTCGAGCTTTCCAAGGAAAGCTGGAAAAGCAGCACGTAGCATTCCAATGTCAACATTATGTGTCAGCACACTACTGAGCGAAGCACAGCGGTGGTCACTCTAGCAGCCAGCGTATGTCTCAGGTAAAAATTAATTCTTAGGAGCTCTCCAGTGAGATCCACGTTTTGAAAAGATACTGTACCCCCGAAAGCTCAGGTTTGTCCCAGGAAGTTTTTACTTTGTACTTTTTATGCCCCCAGGTAATGAGATAGGTGGAGCCTTGGCACTCCGCACAGACATCTTTGCCTACAGACACTAGGGATCTGCAGCCAAGGTAAAAAGAGTACGGATTTGTCTTAATTTCTTGAAAAACTCTTGAAATACAGGTTTGGACTCAAGAGGGTTCACAGGATTCTTTCCCTCCTGAGGGGACAATACGGGGATCAGATTTGTGCTTGCTCCTTCTCATTCTTATTTTGTGTCTTCTTGCAGAGTTCGTAGAAGCTATAATTACACGTTCACCACTTTCCAAAGCCTATGCTTTTCCCAACCATACCACTAACCTCTTTGGAAAGGATGTTCCACATAAGTAAGCAAAAGGCCGATAAAAAAGCATTTTGAAAGTTTTATATAATTTCTATCACAGCCAAGGAGTGGTGTTTGCAGAGACGTATTTTTTTTCCTTATGAGAAGTCATTTAATTACTACGTTGAAAATTCACATAAAACACTGTGCTGAAGATTAAAGATTTACATGGAAAAACATTTCTGAATTTAAAAAGTACCATACCCACATTTACAAGAGTTATAGCATCTTAAGTTGAAAAGGGATTGCTCTATGGAAAGTAGAAGTATAAATACAATACTTTAAGCTGCAACATCTCATTTATTTTTGGAAAAAGAAGTGCGACATTTATTTATCCCTGTAAATATAGTGTTACTATGAGAGGAAAAAAAAAATCAAAGTGATCTATAGAAGCCCTAAATTCTTTCTCGAACATCCTTGGGACGGTGACTCTGCTCAGCCTCCACACCGGATGCCACATTTTTGCTCTTAAGGAAACACTGAATCGACTTCCTTGATGCAATCTTTTTTTTTTTTTTAATATAGGATATATTCCACTCAAGTCTTTGCATCTTCACAATATATAGTCTTTTAAGAAGACAAGCTAGAAAATTGAGAGCTTTCCAAGCCACTTGCGGCTCCTCTTAAATTACTTTCTGCCGTTAAAATAACTGTGTTTGTAAACCAAGTGCTTTTCAAGAGTAGGATCCCCCGAACAGCCATATGTTATTGTTTTCCATGGAAGAAAATGCATTATTGTGAAGGTTCGGTGACACAAAGGTGGCACTAGAGAACGAGGGCGATGCTTTCGCTTCCATAAAAGGTGAAGTATAAAACAGAACAGCCCAAGGAAACTCAGGGACGATGCTACCTCTCAACAGAGATGAAACGTGTTCTAAAATGCTCTACCTTTATATGTTTATAAAAGATGGAAAATCAAGTTTCAAGGAACTTAAAAGTGAAAAAGAAAACACCACGAACAGCACTTTGGAAACCTCAGGGGGAATGAGAGGACCATCACTCCAGGTGATGAAAGCCCAGCATTCTGGCCACTTGGCGTCTGCCTGTGCGATTGTCCCTGAGGCCCCATTTACACTGGTGTTCTCAGATCACAGCTGTTTCTCGCGCTTTAGCTTGATTGCCTCCGTTGGAAGAGGCACAAGGGCGCTGAGCCTGAGCCCTCATTTGTCAGCAGCTCAAAACTCTGCCTGATGCCACTGGAATCTAAGCCTTCCTACCTTCCTGAGCTACAACAGGCAACAAAAAAGGCCCATGGGGAAGTGGGGACAAATACTTCACTTGCCAAAAGTTCCCAGACATCTTAGAAACCCTTACTGTTACACTTCCTTACCACTGGAAATTGTTGGTCAGCACTAAGTCAGGCCGGCTTTGTATTTTTGCTGGAGGAAAACCTCAGAATAAAAATCATTCGGCACCAGAACTTTAAGATGCACAGCTTCTGCCCAAGGAATTTTATAATCCAGAGATGCTGGACTGATATATACCTATGTGCTCTTGAAAAAGGTATAATGAGGATGGAGTTTAATTTTGCTGCTGCTGTTACTTGTTTAAAGTTTCCATTTTTCTACTGACTTCTCATTTTAAAGGAAATTTCATTTTTTATTTCTCAGGTACCTTAACACCTTAAGTTTTAGTCTGTCAAGCGGTAATTGCATTAGATGAATTCCAATTCAAAGACTCCTGTTACTTAGAAGCAGCCTTGTAAACTTGGTAAGGACCTATTCCTGAATACCTAGACTGAATACTTTATCTGTTTTGTAAGTCTGGATTCTCACAAAACTTAGATATCTTAAATATGGGCATATCTCAACTGAACAAAACAAGTGCCAATTGAACACCTACTTTAAGCACAGTGATGCCTAAGAGAACAGACAATATAAAGCAAGTTAGGCACAGCAAACAATGAAAGAGCAATTGCAAGCCCACGGGCAAGAACTCAATTTCAAATGCTTCAATGTGTACAGATCCATTCTATGGAAATGCAAAGCACAGAACAGCTCCCCATGGGATAGGTAAATATTTTTTCATGACGCATAAATTAATCCCTTTCAACAGTATGTGGTGGCTCATCCCCGAGAACAGCTATGGTGCCAAATGGTGTAAGAAGTTCCAAACAGCTGCTGTGTTTCCAGTTTTAAATGTAGCTCATAACCACAAGAGGAGGGAGGACAGTAGAAGGTAAGAAAGTGGACTCTGGAGGAAAAGCTGAGTATGAATCCAGAATCGGCTTCTTTACAGTTCAGACATGGTGAGGTTGTTTACCCCGAGGTACCTATTTGCATGCTTTTCTTTGTCTTGGCTGAATTTGATCAAATAATAAAGCACCAAACAAATCTAACTCATGATTGTATATGCTTACTGTTATACTTTGTAACACAAATGTATAAACCATAGGCCAGAGGTTTTGGTGACGGTTTGAGCAAGACTCTGCTCCTCATCTTGCCTATTACCATTCCTGCTGCAAATCAAGTGCCCACTCTTGGCAGTTCTCCAATGTGGCTTACTGATGTCCACCTTATTTAAATGACACTCAGGTATGGTTTGCCCAGAATCCTAAACTCCTGCCCCTCAGTCTCCTTGGAATCCCTTCTTTCCAAAGATTTGCCCAAATTAAAACTGAGAGCCCAAATTAAAACTGTGGGATGGTATATCAGGGAAGCCCTGGAAACTGGAAATGAAATAACTCGTTTAGGAAGACAGTTGTGGGTGCTCGCTTTGGCAGCACATATACCAGAAAACAGTCCTGGGAAAACACCTTAACGTGAAACCATAAGCTGTGTTTGGGTGCGGGAAGAGATCCTTCTCTGAGGCCTAATCTGTCTGTACCAACATGCCTAGACTTGTGGTGTTAGCAGGTACAAAGAGAGACTGGATGATACTAAGTGTTGACAAAGACACTGAGCAGTTCTCAGGAAGAATGGTTCTCAATGGAGAATGGTTTTGCTTCTCCTCCTTCAGGGGACCATTGGCCATGTCTGGAGACATTTTTGGTTTTCATACTAGGGGGAGGGTGCTACTGACATCTAGTAGGGGGAGGTCAGGAGCGCTGCAGAACATCCCACAGTCCACAGACAGCCCCCGCCAAGAATTATCAGGCCCAAAATGTCAATAGCATCCAGAGGGACAAACAGATGTGAAGTTGCAGGGACCCTCGTGCACTGCTGGTGGGACCGCAAACTATACAACCCCCTTGGATAACAATTTGGCATTATATGGTAATGTTTGAGATGCTCACAGCCTATGACCCAGCAATTCTACAGAGAAGACCTTCAGGAAACTGTTCCAAGAGTCACATTCGCTATCATTTGTAGAAGCAGCCCTAATTCCTATCAGTAGTAGAAGAGGTAAATTGTGGTATACCCATGCAATGTAAACTACAGAGCGCATGAATGGATTATGGCTGCATGCCTTAAGAGAAAGACAGAAGAAAAGTGACTCTCTCAGCAGAAAGGAACAGCAGCAAAGACAGCCAAGGAGACACAGTAAGCAGGAGTCCAGAGCTGACCACAGAGAGACACTGGGTTCTGGGGATCTAAGCTTTGGGCCGTGAAAGAAAGATGTCCTCTGGTGTCACCAACATCTGGGGATCATGCCTTCAAGATCACTTGCCATCCCTGACCCCAAATTCCACTCTCCCCAGTCACCCTCTGATTATTAATCAGCTCTTTATGTGCCTCGGTGCTGATGAGGCAGGGCCCTACAGGTAAAAGTCTTTTGTTCTCATGAAAGGAAAATTTTCCATTACAAAAATCACTAAACAGAGCTCGATTTAGTCATAATCTTTTCAGTTCAATTTATGACAAACATTTCTATTATTCCTTGGTTAATTCCAGCAACAATGTCCGTCAACAAATATTCCAGTGCCTACTCTATGCTGGGTGCGGTGTTCGGTGCTGCACAAACAGTGGGGGTGAAAGGGATGTCGTCTCTGTTCTCCAGGGATGCCAGGCCAACTGTGGAATGTGCTCTAGAAGTATCAAACGGGGTACTGTGGTGGAAATAATGGGTGAGGTGCCTCAGGGTAGGTCTGTCTGAGGAGGCAAACTCAACACAGAGAGAAGATGGAAAAAAGTCAGCTATGCAAACAATTGAGAAAGGAACATTCCAAGGAGAAGGAACTCTGCGATTTAAGAGAAAAAGAACAACAACAACAACAACATAATTTTAACGTAGTATGCACTTCAATGTAGTATAGTCGTTTTGCCTTGTCCATAATTTATGGAGATGTAATTGTAATAACACAGAATTTGGTATCTTGTTTAATATTATATTATGAACATTTTTTCACGTTGCCCCATAATGTTCATAAAAATATCATGTTCATAGCTATTCTACAGATTGACTGTATGACATTTTACTTAACCACTGCCTTGGTTTTCAGGTGTTCGTATCACTTAAAAATTTTGCCTCCGGATAGTGCTGAAATGAAGGCCTTTTTTGCATAATTTTCCCCGTGTTTTTTGTTTTATTGTCCTAGGACAGTCTCCCCCTATCATACATTTAAACACAATACCCATACTAAGATAATGGAGCATGTTTCATTCTTGATTCATCTTAAGCACTTTTATATTTAAAATTCTTAGGTTTAGAGAATAGCTCACATTATCTAAGCCATAAAATGTCCTTCATTTTGGCATAGTCTCCAACTCTCTTCAAAATTCATCACACCCATAAACTGAAGAACTGAACTACAGCTACCAAAAAGACTTTAATTTGAAATGTGGTTTTAGGAGGCTGACATTTCCCCAGCTTGTGATTTAGCATATGTTTTTGCTTTTTGTAGTGTCTGGCAGTCAACCTTACATATTTCCTCTTTGAAATGGTTTACGATCACCAGGCCACACTATATATGACAAAATTACCTGGGACTGCCTCTGAATTAAGCACCACCAGAATCATGATAAAATTCAAAATTTCAGCTCAAAGGCTTTCTTGTGGGTCGAGCACCTTTTGAGTCTTGAGGTTAACAGGTGGTGGCCTGTGAAAAACCCTTCCTCTGACCCCAAACTCTGGCCTCTCTCAGAAATCCACTTACCTAAAAACTGTCACAGAGCCGTCATCTGATAAAATTCAAGTCCATTGTGTTAACAGAAGTTTTAAGAGACAATATTTAGTATTGGGATGACAAATGAGAACCTGAAAAACCCGTCACCTAACTTGCTTGGCCCATTGATCTGAGTATCAGAGGGGTTGAAAGCAGCACAATGATTTAGCTATCATTGAATGATTAAACATAAATTATTGGAATAAATAATATCTTTGCCATGATTAAGGACAACTCCAGTGTGAATCATTTCTAAACCACTTCATGGTGAATGATGCAACAATAATCCAAGCTTGCATTTGCAGAATTGCTTACAGCTCACAAATCATATTCATATATTTGACACTCCCACCCTGAAGGGTAGGTAGGACAGAAAAGTTGAGTATTTTTTTTTAATAGATGAGAAAATTATTCTTTTAGAGGTTAAAAGATCTGCTTTAAATAGTATTCAACTGCTCTGTACCCTGATACCCAAGATGAAAGCACAATGAAAAGGAATGAGCTTCTAGTTTCAGCCTTGGCATGAATTAACTAGTGATGTCACCTCCTGCAAGTCAAGTAACTTTGGGACTTAGCTTCTTTATTTATAAAATGAAAACATTTGATCACATGACCTCTAAAGGCTGAAAGTTGCATTTTCAAAATTCTTTTTTATTATGAATTATTGAATGTATTTAAAATAAATAATAACAACAACAGAACAGTTCACCCATCTTTCCCAATCCCAACCCCCACCTCTGGCAACCACCACTATGGTCTCTGAATCTTTGAGCTTGCTTTATCTTTTTTTTTTTTTGATTTCACATATAAGTGAAATCATATGGTATTTGTCTTTCTCTGACTTATTTCACTTAGCCGAATACCCTTGAAGTCCATGCATGTTGTCCCAAATGGCTAAATCTCACTCTTTTGTATGTCTGAATAATACCCCATTGTACATATATACCACAGATTCTTTATTCATTCATCTGTCAGTGGACACTTAGGCTGTTTCCATATCTTAGCTATTATAAATAATGCTGTAATGAACATGTGGGTGCAGATATCTTTTTGAGTTAGTGTTTTTTTCTTTTCTTTGAATACCTAGTAGCGGAATGACTGTATTGAATGGTAGTTCTATTTTTAACTTTCTGAGGCATATCCATACTGTTTTCTATAGTAGCTACACCAATTTACATTCCTACAAACAGTGCATAAGGGTTCCTTATGTAAGGTTTCCTCTATGTCCTTGCCAAGAGTTCCTGTCTTGTTGATAACAGTCATTCTAACAGGTATGAAGTGATATCTTATTGTGGTTTTGATTTGCATTCCCCTGACGATTAGTGATGCTCAGAACCTTTTCATGTATCTGTGTCCATCTGTATATCTTCTTTGGAAAAATGTCTGTTTGGATCTTCTGCCATTTTTTAGTTGGACTGGGTTTTTTTTTGGTGTTGACTGTATAACTTTTTAAAATATATTTTGGATATTAACCCCCTTATCAGAGACATCATTTGCAATATTTTCTCCCATTCTGTAAGATGCCTTTTCATTTTGTTGATGGTTTCCTTTGCTATGCAGCTTTTTAGTTTGATGTAGTCCCAATTTGTTTATTTTTTATTTTGGTGTCTTAGCTTTTTGGTGTCAAATCCAAAAAATGGTCACCAAGACTTATGTCAAGAAGCTTAACCTCTATTTTTTCTTCAAGTCTTACATTCAAGCCTTTAATCCATTTTGAGTTGATTTTTGTGTGTGGTGTAAGACAGCAGGGGCGCCTGGGTGGCTCAGTCGTTAAGCGTCTGCCTTTGGCTCAGGGCGTGATCCCGGCGTTCTGGGATCGAGCCCCACATCAGGCTCCTCTGCTATGAGCCTGCTTCTTCCTCTCCCACTCCCCCTGCTTGTGTTCCCTCTCTCGCTGGCTGTCTCTATCTCTGTTAAATAAATAAATAAAATCTAAAAAAAAAAAGACAGCAGTCCAGTTTTATTCTTCTGTATGTGGCTGTCCAATTTTCCCAAATCCAGTTATTGGAGAGACTGTCCTTTCCACAATGTATACCCTTTGCTCCTCTGCCATGAATTAAATGACCAAATATGCATGGGTTTATTTCTAGACTCTCTGTTCTCCTCTATTGATCTACGTGTCTGTTTTTATATGTTTGCGTACCTTTTAAAATGCTATAGCTTTGTAATATAGTTTGAAATCAGGGAGCACAATGTCTCCAGCTTTGTTCTTCTTTTTCAAGATTGCTTTGGTTATTCAGGATCTTTTATGGTTTTATACAAATCTTAAAATCATTTGTTGCATTACTTTAAAAATGCCATTGGAATTCTGATAGGGATTGCACCAAATATGTATATTGCTTTAGGTGGTATGGACATTTTAACGATATTAATTCTTCCAATCCATGAGTGTGGAATATCTTTCATTTCTGTCTTCAATTTATTTCACTAATGTCTCATAGTTTCCAACATAGGTCTTTCACCTCTTGGTTAAATTTTTTCTTAGGTATTTTAGTCTTTTTGATGCCATTGTAAATGATATTGTTTTCTTAATCTTTCTGATAGTTCATTGTTAGTGCATAAAAGCACAACAGATTTTTGTGTATTGATTTTGTACCCTGCAACTTTACTGAACTCATTTATTAGTTCAGGGTTTTCTATATATATCATGTCATCTGTAAATAATGCCGGTATTACTTCTCTCCAACTTGGATACCTTTTATTTCTTTTTCTTGCCTAATTGCTCTACCTAGGCACAAATACTATGTTTAATAAAAGTGGTGAAAGTGGGGATCCTTGTCTTGCTCCTGATCTTAGAGGAAAAGATTTCCACCTTTTTACCAGTGAGTATGATGTTGGCTCTGTTAGCAACGTTACGTTCTTGTCAACTATGGTCTTTACTATGTTTCCTTTGTAATTGCCTTGTTGAGAGTTTTTATCTTAATAATAAATCTCATCAATGGATGGTGAATTTTGTCAAATGCTTCTTCTGCATCTATTGAGAGATAATATGATCTCCCTCTTTCATTTTGTTTATGTGGTGTATCACACTATCTGATTTGCTAATGTTGAACCATCCTTGCATCCCTAGAATAAATCCCACTGGATCATGACGTACAAGCTTTTTAATGAATTGCTGATTGGTTTGCTAATATACTGTGGAGGATTTTTGCATCTATGTTCATTAGGAATATTGGCCTATAATCTTCTCTTGTTGTAGCATCCTTGTCTAGTTTTGATATTAGAGTAATGCCAGTCTCCTAAAATGAGTTTGGAAGTATTCCCTCCTCTTCTATTTTTGGGGAGAGTTTAAGAAAATTGGTATTAATTCTTCTGTGAGTGTTTGGCAGAATTCACCAGTGAAGTCATCTGGTTCTGAGTTGTTTTTGTTTTTGTTTTTGTTTACGTTTTTTAGAGAGAAGGAGGGAGAGACAGAGAGAGTGAGCGGGGGGGGGGTATGGCAGAGAAGGGTAGAGGGAGAGAGAATCTAAGCAGACTTCATACCCAGCATGGAACCTGATGTGGGGCTTGATCTCACAACCCTGAGATCATGACCTGGGCCAAAATAAAGAGTCAGATGCTTAACTTATTTCACTTAGCAAAATCTCTTCCAGAAAGACAATTATCATATGGTTTCACTCATTTGTGGAACATAAGGAATAGCAGGGAGATCTGTAGGAGAAGGAAGGGGAAAATGAATGGGGGAAAACAGAGGGGGAAATGAACCATGAGAGACTATGGACTCTGGGAAACAAACTGAGGGTATTAGAGGGGAGGGGGCTGGGGGGATGGGCTAGACCGGTAATGGCTATTAAGGAGGGCACGTATTGCATGGAGCACTGGGTGTTATATGCAAACAATGAATCATGGAACACTACATCAAAAACTAAGGATGTACTGTATGGTGAATAACATATCATAATAAAAACAAAAACAAAACAAAACAAAAATATCCTCTTAAAAGTTTTTAATTTTGTGAAGTCTTAAAAAAAAAAAAAAAGAAAGAAAGAAAAGAGTCAGATGCTTAACTGACTGAGCCACCCAGGCATCCCTGAGCTTTTGTTCTATGAGAGGTTTTTGATTATTGATTTAATCTTCTTACTATACAGATTTTCTATTTCATGATGAAACAGTCTTGGCAGGTTGTATGTTTCTAGGAACGTATCTACTTCTTCTAGGTTGGCCAATTTGTTGGTATATAATTGTGCATAGTTGTTTCTTACAATCCTTTGTATTTCTGTGATATCAGCTATAACTTCTCTTTCATTTCTGATTTTATTTGAGTCCCCTCTTTTCTTGGTCATTCTAGCTAAAGGTTTGTCAATTTTCTCTTTTTAAAGAACCGGCTCTGAGTTTTATTGACTTTTTCTATAGTTATTTAGTCTGTTTCATTTATTTTTGCTCCAATTTTTTATATTTCCCTCCTTCTACTAACTGGACTTCATTGTTTCTAGTTATTTGAAGGATAAAGTTAGGTTGTTCACTGGTCTTTTCTTGTTTCTTGAGGTAGGGATTTATATTTATACACATGAACATATTATGTCTATTTTGTATGCCTTTTACCTAATAATTATAATTATAGTTCTATTTACTATGCTATCTTTAATTTTAATGCTAGCTTTATAACTTTATAACTTAATCCACTAGCTTTATTGTAGATTTAACATTCCAGTGAGATTTATTCTTTCATATATGTTCTTATTAGTAATAAGTACCCTTTCTTTTCAGCATAAAAAAGTCCCTTTCACATTTCTTATATAATCAGTCTAGTGTTGATGCATTCCTTTAACTTTTGCTTCTCTGGAAATCTCTTCCTCTCTCCTTCAATTCTGAATGATAACTTTGCCATGCAGAGCATTCTTGGTTGGAAGTTTTTGTTTGTTTGTTTGTTTTTGTTTTGTCGTTTAGCACTTCAAATATATTGTGCTACTCCCTTCTGGCCTGCAATGTTTCTGCTGAAAACTTTGCTGACAATCTTATTGGGAGAGACAGGAGGTCCCTTGTACATGTTCTCTCGCTGCTTTTAAGATTCTCTCCTTGTCCTTAACCTTTGACATTTTAATTATAACGTGTCCTAGTGTGTGCCTTTTTGGGCTCATTTTATTTTTAACTCTCTGGGCTTCTTGAACCTGGATATCTGTTTCCTTCTCCAAGTTAGGGAAGTCTCCAGCTGTCATTTCTTCAAATAAGATATCTGCTCCTTTCTCCCTCTCTTCCTCCTCTGGGAGCCCTATCATTGGAATGTTGGTCAGATTGATGTTGTCCTCTAAGTCTCTTAAGCTATCTACTTTGTTTCATTCTTTTTTTTTTTTTTTTTTGGTCATTCTGATTGGAACAATTCCACTGCTCTGTCTTTAAGTTAAATGATTCTTTCTTCTGCTTTGTCCAGTCTGTTGTCAAACCCCTCTAGTTTCCTTTTCAATTCAGTCATGTTCTTCAGTTCTGTGATTTCTCTTTAGTACTTCCTAATATTTCCCATCCTTTTGTTGAACTTCTCACTGTGATCATGTATTCTTCTGGTGATTATTTTAAATTCTTTACCAGGTAAACTATTTATCTCCATTTCATTCAGGTTCCCCCCACCAAGGTTTTATCTCATTCTTTCATTTTGCTCTATTTTTCATTTTGCTGACCCTCTGTGTTGATTTCTATAAAGTAGATATAACGACCACCTCTCCTAGTCTTGAAAGAGTAGCATTGTATAGAAGATATATTTTGTTATTCAACCCTGCCTCAGCTCTTAAGTGTCTCTCAAATCCTTGTGCTTGTCCAAGCAGACTATTATATTTTTGATAGCTCCCAGTAGCTGAGATTACTCAGCATCCTGAAAGGGAGGATCTGGGCACCTACATTCAGGCTGCCTGGAAGCCAGACCCTCAGGCATCAGCTTTTGTAAGTATGCCAATAATACAGTCCTATGGGACCACAAGCATCACCTCTGCTGGCCACCAGAGTCATACAATCTGGAGGTGTCCTCTGGGTGTCAGTTGCAAAAATTGGGGCTTCATAAAAGTGTATAAGCTCTTTTCTCAGAGATACCAGCAAGCTGGAGCAGGGAAGAGAGAGAATGCCAAGATAACACCCACATCCTATATTCCTTGAAAGCAACTATACTGTGCAGTAAATGTGTACTTAACATGAAGCTTTCCCCTCAGGCCAAAGTTCGGGACAAGCAAAGAGGGCTCCTTCTCAGAAAGACTAGGGGTATGCCTAGGTCTATTTGTGCAATGCCCTGGGGTTCTAGTCTTTCACGTACTGTCTTTCTGACTGTCACAGTCCCATGGGACCCAGTAATGCAAGCCCCCAAGCCAGCACAGCTACATGATCAAGGGGTGTCCCTGGCAGCAGCTACAATAATCTGAATACCAGATATACAAACAAAGCGACCAGCCATGTGTAAAGCTCATCCCAGCAGACACACAGCAGACAGGGAGCACAAAGATAGTGCCTACCTTCCAACATCTCTGGAAAAAAATTACAGTCATTTCCTAGATGCATGTTTAATTGGAAACATCCCCTCAGGCTTCAGCCATTATGATCAATTAATAGGCTTCCTTCACAGAATGACCAGCCTCCTGGGTCCTTTGCCTCATCCTGTGCCCTGGGGGTGGTAGCTGTTAAGAACTTCTTCTCTATTGCTTACAGTCCTGTGGGACTCATGAAAAAGTCCCACTGGCCACCAGCACCAGGTGAAGTAGTTGTGTCACCTGTCAACAGCCACAAAACTCAGAGTGCCAAAAAGGGATATGAGCTCCTTTCTGGGTGGCTCCAACTGTTACAGTGTCATGAGACCAGGATCACACACTCCCTTGGTCACCAGCATCAGGCTATCAAGAGGCATCCTCTGGGAAACAGCCACAAAAAGCAAAGCACCAAATGTGTGTAAATCACCCACCTGGGAGATACTGGTGCTCTGGAGGATGGCAAAGGGAAGCATGAAGATGGCACCTGCCAGTCTCCACATCCAGAGAATATTCCAGAAGGCTCCTAGGTGTGTGTATATTAAATTAGATGCTGACTCTCTAAGCTGCTGCTTTAATACAAGTGGGCAAGCCTCCCTCACTTAAAATTTTGACACAATTGGCTGCTTCTGAGCTGGGACCTGGGGTGGGTTAATCTGCATGCATGAGCCTCAAAAGTTGTTTCTCAGATTAGTACTGTCTTGTGGGTCTCAGGAGAGAAGACCCATTGGTTTTCAAAGTTACATGTTCTAGAAGCTTGTTTCTCAGATGCATATCTTAGAAGTTTGGGGTCCTAATGTGAGGATTGAATCCTCCTCCAATCAGTGAGATAATCTGGATTTTGAGTTACCTCCCAGTTGTGGGTTATCATTCTGGGGGTGAAGTTTATGGCGAGATTGTACCCCAGACTCTCCTACCCAGTTTGACGTGGTTTTCTTCTTATTTGTCTAATGTGTAGTTGTCATGCAGCCAAACTTTCAGTTTTTTTTTTTTTTTAAAGGAAATTGTTCCATGTGTATCTGTAGTTTCAGCATCTCCAAGGGAGGAGATGAGTCTGAAATCTTCCTAAGTTGCCATCTTATCAAAATGCATTTACTATAAAATAATTTTTTTCTTATTTACATGAGACCAAAGCACCTCCCCACTACACACACCTGCTCCCCACCTCTTATCCAGTTACACTTCTGCCCATGACAAGTATATAGATATGATCTGATTCAATAAGTCAACCTCAATGCCATAATATAATAATAATGATAATAGTGATAAGAGGATAATTACTAGCTATTTTTAATTGTGTGCTTACTATTTGGAAGGCACTATTTTAATTGCTTTATATGACAACTCGGTTAATCATCATGATCACCCTAGAGCTAAATAAAGTTACTATTCCATTCTACAATTAGAAGACTAAGACCAGAAGAGGTAATGTGTTCAAGGTCACAAAGCTGGAATTAAGATTCAAAGTCAGACAACATGATCCGAGACCTCATACACCTAACTACTACTCTATGACACTGCATCCCTTAACTTAAAATTTTGTCAAACTAGTCTTCAAGAGTGAGATTGAACTGATAAATATAATAAACATTCTTGACCACAGAGTTTGCCTAAATCTACCTTGTCTAGAACAGTACCATAGGGGCGCCTGGGTGGCTCAGTCGTTAAGCATCTGCCTTCGGTTCAGGGCGTGATCCCATAGTCCTGGGATCGAGCCCCACATCAGGCTCCCTCCTCTGCTGGGAGCCAGCTTCTTCCTCTCCCACTCCCCCTGCTTGTGTACCCTCCCTCACTGGCTGTCTCTCTCTGTCAAGTAAATAAATAAAATCTTAAAAAAAAAACAAAAAACAGTAACATATTACCATGTGAAAAGACCCCAACCAGTTTTTCCCTAATGCATCAATTCTTGTACTTTCTTGACAACGATGTCTGTCATGTTTATAGGGTCCCTTCCATTATAGGGACTCCCCAAACCAAAGGCATTATTTGGGCAATGGCTCACTGAAAGAGATCTATTGTGGTGTGAAATCATCAGAATGGGTCCAGATCATTCCTTTTCTCTACTTCACCTGCTGGACTTTCTTGAGAGCTCACTTCCTCTTTTGAGTCAGTAGAGAGTCAATTAATTCAATCTTCTATAAAGTCTTCCACTCCTAGAGGAACATTTAGACTAGAAACTAAAACAAAAAACAAAACAAAACAAAAAAACCTTCTATTCTTCAACTCCAGGAAGAAAAAACTAAAATATACACAATTTCACTATCCATGTTTAGTTATTAACTAAGAACAATTTTCTTGCATTTTTGTAAGGTCACATTTGCTGTTCATCTTAATGGTGAAGCTTTCAGAGCAAAGAGGCTGAGATTACCCTTCAAATAAAATAGGATTCTTCAATGTGTGGTCTACAAGTTTACCCAGCTCCAGTACTTCCTCTTTGCTCCATGGACAGTGTCCTCATCTAAACATTCCAGCAAATGGAAAGGATGCCCCTTTCTTCCGGTAGCCCTCACACTAAGGTCCATGCAAGTCATTCTCCCTTCTATTCTTCATCAATTTCCTTGTAGAGCTGTAGAACATAGCCCTGGGACCTGGAATCCCAGCATAATAGAAGTGATTATATAGGAAAAATCTACCAGCATTTGACAGTAGCAATAGATGCATATAAGAAACATCCTAAAGTTGGGACAAAGACTTCTGAACAGCTTTTAGCAGTCTCATCTAACTACCCTGACCTTGAAATGCCTAAACTCACTGTAGTAAACCTGAGAGCAACATATCAAATGCTCTGACTGCTGTTGTGTTTCTAGAATTCCACCACCACCCTAATCCTGAAGCCTCCAACGAGATGTGCTACAGTAAATCTCACTCCCACTAATCAAGATGGAAATCTTTTCTTTCCCAATTAGGTCCAATTGCACAGATGAAGCAGCACATCTGTTTGCCTTTCAAGAAGGCTCACCCAGGGGATTGTGGAGCCTTACTGACATAACAACTAGACGGTTTGTCATCTATCTCTTCCTCTTACAGAGCGTTTCTGCCATCTTTTATCAGCAGTGATACACAGCTTCCTTCTTGTGACAATATTAACCCAGGACTGCTGCTGTAAGCATCCAGACTCTGCTCGCCGCCTGCAGGGACTTCTGATGAGAGTTTATCAGGACTGCTGAGCCTGGCGCTTTTACATTAAAGTGGCTCCCACTCACAGTTATTAGTGTGTGTGTGTGCGGCGAGCCCACACCTGCACACACATCGGGCCAGCTCTCCTTAAGAGTGCTACCTAGAGCAGTGAAAATCTGTTTCCAGTTAGAAAATAGGATCACTTCTGTGCAGTTGAAAAACTAATCTGATATGAAATGGGCTTGGCAGAGTTTAGAAGTAATGGCAAATACCCAGATGTGGCTGCCACAGTAAGGTATTAAAGGAGCTGCCAGCATAACGTGTCACTGTGCAACTCAGGGTTGTTTGTAAAGCCATAAACAAACCAATAGATGCAAAAGATACACTGTGCTCCCAAACCACAGTAAAAGGAACCTGCAATAACCAGACACTGACTTTTAGAACATGTTTTCCCTCGGATGACTTCTTTTTAAAATACTTTTATTATGGTCATAATATTAGACTCTACATAAGTCATAGAGATTCATGCAAAAGCAATTCTCTTTAAAATGGCTAGGAAGACAGGCATTTCCAAGGGGCACATATGGAAGAAATGCATAATTTCATTGCTTTTGGGAACTTCTTGTAAAAATGGAAGGCACAGAGTTGGCAACTTGGACTTTGGGGTCAGACAGAGTTCAGAAACAGCTCTCCAATTTCCTAGCTGTGAGACTTGTCCTCTGAATGAGTACAATGGGGTACTAATAACAACAGCCTGTTCCATGAGTTGTTGTAAAGAGCTGTTAGGAGCCTGTGAAGACTAAGTGTTCCACAAATATTTGCCCTTGTCATCATTACCCATAGTGTATTGTGGTTGCTATCATTGTGGGTTTTCAAAAGACTCTTCAGGGGCTGTAACAAGAAAGTCTGCCTGGTAGCTTCTAGCATCACCCCTACCTTTATGACTTTTGCATTCACCACTGCATTGGTATTATTATAATAGGTGGGAAAAATGGAGAATGAAGAGCTCATGCCTTATTCTAATGAGAAATTCTATCCATGTCCTGGCAACAGTGGCAACACGGACAGCCTAAGCTGTGCAGCTTGCTGACAAGACTCTATTCAGGGCAATCGTACAGGGATGAATAATCTGAAGCCACCTGTATTCTTCTCTTCTTTTCCAAACTTCCTTTCCGTACTGTCTCTGTTGATGTCCCACTTTGCTTTTGCTCATGGTTTGGCTCTGAGGCACTTCTCAACTTAGGAATAACCTCTCTCCAGTTCCCTTCAAAACATAACCATCTCCTTAGGGCTGCCATGTTTATTTCAGCACTATTCACAATAGCTGAGATGTGCAACCAACCAGTGATAAATGTCCCTCTACTGATGCACAGATAAAGGAAGTGTGGTAGGTCCATACAGTGGAATATTATTCAGACTTACAAAGAACTACATGAATGAACTTTGAGGACATTATGCTAAGTGAAGTAAACCAGTTGCAGAAAGACAAATACTGTGTGATTCCACTTAGATAAGGTGCCAAAAGAGTCAAATTCATAGACTCAAAGAGTGGAAAGGCAATTGTCAGAGGCTCAGGGTGGTGGGTGGGTAACGGGGAGGTACTAATCAAGAGGTATAAAGTTTCAGTAAAGCAAGACAAATAAGTTCTAAAGGTCTACTGTACAGCACTGTGTCTACTGTCAACAGTACTGTATTGTCACTTCAAATTTTGTTAAGAAGGTAGATCTCATATTATGTGTTCTTAGCAAAACAAAGTGTACACACACACACACACACAACCATCTCCTGGTTTGGTTCTGTCTCTCAGACGACAAGCTTCCTAAATCTAATCTAGTATACACAGTCAAATGGGTCTTGCTAGATTAAATGACCGCCATGCTGGAAATGATAATTTTGAGACTCTCTGAAGCAAAATGGGATATTCCAAGTAATTTTTCACTGGGATTTTTAGACATTTGAGCAGGTAGGTAGAGAGATAAAGGGGGAATTTTGAGGCAGGATGCTCTTGAAGGCATCTCTCAAATCATAACATATCAGTTACAACCTAATTTTTATACTGTGACATCAATCCCACAAAAGAAGAGACAGTTGTTTTTGTGGAATGGTAAGGAAAAGTAGGCTAGTACCTGCTTAATTAAAGATCCAGCCTTTTTAAATCCAACAGAGACACAATCCCAACTGAGTAGAAATGTGGGGGCTTTGGAGAGTATAGCATATTTTTTTAAATTTTATTTTTGTTTATTTTTGTTTGTTTTTGCTGATGTGTTTTTTTTTTAATTTTTTTTAAAGATTTTATTTATTTGACACAGAGACATCCAGTGAGAGAGAGACAAGCAGGGGGAGTGGGAGAGGAAGAAGCAGGCTCCCAGCAGAGGAGCCTGATGTGGGGCTCGATCCCAGAACATCGGGATCAGTCCCTGAGCCGAAGGCAGACGCTTAAGGACTGCAACACCGTGCTGTTGTTTTAATAGAGAAAAGCATTAGGACCTATCTACTCATTAGAGGGCTGAAAACACCCTCATGTCATCTGCCTTTGGTGTTGTTCTCTGAGGCAGTCTCCCTCCCACCCCAAAGGCTGCGTCTGGGCCCATCATGCTCAGAGTACCATGCCACAGGCATTCCAGCTGGAACTTGCTGAGAAAAGGAAGAATTCACCTTGGATTTTAAATGAATGTGGCTCCCTCTTCTGGTAGAAAGTAAGAATCAATAAAATCCTCTGAAAAGGAGAGCAGGGGATAATCTCCCTCTCGCACAGCTCCAGAAATATTTGTCAACACAATATCCCTAACAAGGGGACAGACCCTCCATGGTTCTTGTATTCTGACACTAATGCTAATGTGGTGAAGAGGTCCATCAGTGAAATGCAGTAACAAGAGAAGGAAAAAAGGAAATCTTGCTTCAGAATAGAGAAAAATGAGACATTAATAAAAAAAAGTCCCCAAGGGCTATGTTTAAAGAGAGCATCTGAGGTTAAAGTAACTAAGTGTTTTTCTTTAAATAATAAGAAATTGCCTTTTGTTCCCTTGGTCTTTTAAAAAGAGTCCATTCCTATAACTTTACACATGGATAGAGGGATTGAAAGACAAACTAAATACTGCTTTGAAAAACTACTTACTATTAACAGAGTTCTTCTCATTTAATAAATATGTGATATTTATTCATTATTTATATATTTATGTATTATATTTATGTTAAGTATGTCTGTAAATACATTAATGTGCCAAATGCCCATTTGACATCTTGATTTTTAATCAGGTCAAACCTACAACACTAAAATTATCTTCTATCACATATCTACAAGTAAGTCTTGTGAATAGACACTTTGTGAAAGAGCATTTTGTATTTGAGAAATACAAACTTGAGCCCCAACTATATAATTCTTTATCATTAAGGTAAACATGCAGACACCGATAACAATGGTTCTGTATACCTACGCTTATATGAATTTCTACAGCAACACAAAAATTTGTATTGATGATGCAGAGATGTGCCACTTCCTAAAAAAATCCTAAAAGACTGAGCCCTACAGGGGCCCAAGAAGTGGTTAAACACAAAACAAAATAAAACAAAAAAATAATCCCAGCACTCCAAATAAGAGCCCATTTAGCCACCGCACCCCCCCCCCCTTTTTGTCTCTTAACACTTCATTGATTGCTAGATTATATTCACTCCTGACTGATCCCAATGTTTCTGGATCACCAGTCCTGCCACTTGCTAGAGGCTATAGCCCAGATTTATCATGTCTTTATGAAAGAGTTTCAGGGCTGGAAGCAATGCATTGCGCTTCCAAGCCGAAGGTTCAAGTTCAGGAAGGCATAGGGCTGCACTCTCATGCCAGGGGCAACCAGAGAAAACCCCCATACTATTTTGTTTGGCTTCTGAGGATACCTCCCTCACAACCTCAATGAAAATTAGGTAAACTCTCCAGAAGTGGGGATGACAGGAGGTTGGGGGTGGCATATTACCCAAGACAGCTTGGGTGCATATCCTGTTTTCTGTTCGTTTTTATAAAGAGGTGTATTGCAACTCTGGGGGGAGCTGGAAGAAAGGAAATGGATATGCAACATCAAGCATCATTCATATCCACATATAATAAATCTACCAGAAATTTGGAAACCAGGAAAAGGGATAAAGAGAATGGAGAGAAGACAGGAAAATATGCGCATTTTTTTCCGTGATAAAAAATACACATAATTAACATTAGTTAACAGGCATTAACTAAATTAAAAAGCATATGTGGATTTCACCAATGTTTCTACCAATATCCTTTCCCTTTTTCAGGATCCCAAGATGCATTTATTGTCATGTCTCCTTAGTTCCTTCCCGTTTGCAGGAACTGGTCAGTCTTTCCTTGATAACCTTAATAATCATGAGGAATACTGATCAATTGTTTTGTAGATATACCTCGATTTGAGTTTCTCGCATGCTTTCTCATTATTGGAACAGTTTATATATTTGGGGGCACTATACTACACAAACAGTCACGCACACAATATGTTCTTCCCAGCAAAGCATATCAAGCAGTTAATAATGCCAGTATGTCTTAATACTGGTGATGTTTATTATTTATGTTCCTCACTTCATTGAGGTGTTATTGCCAGATAACATAGCAATGTATCTACTGTAAAGTTGCTATCTTCTCTTTGTACTTGATACATATCCTGGGTGAGATCATTTGAGACTCTGCAAATTCTATTTTTCCCCAATAATTTTTAGCATCCATCAGTATGGACTCATAGAAATTTATTTTATTCTACAGGCTAAAATCCAACATTGAGGTTATTAACATTATTCTGTTGCTCAGATTGCTCCTGCTTTGGCCATAAAGACCCCCTTCAGGTTGGATCCTGTGTTCTTTCTGAGAAATCCCCATCTATTGGGGGGCATTTCCTTACTTTCTAACACAACAAAATGTTCACCTTGTATTTTCCAGCTCCTGCTCAGGAATCAATCACTTCTTTAGAGTCTCATTTCATTTTACTGGAGATTGATCTGGGTTCAAGTTCTACTCCCTGAGACTGGAATGCCAGTGGTTCAAGCCCTTTCAATGAAGACAGCAAGGAAATGCATGTATTTACAATAATAACTTCTGCATGCACATATATTTATATTTCTGTATATATAATCCGTGTGTATGTGTATATATATGTGTGTGTATGTGTGAGCTAAGTATATACAATGTATGTATATGTTAAACACCCCCCCACACACACACAACCATGAGTTTTTACTAATACCTCAAATCCCCAATACCACAGGGCTCATTTTAGCATTATCCTTTTCTTTTTTGATAGCTTCTTTCTCCAAGAATAAAAACCCAATTCTAATTATCTACAAATATCTATAATATAATTACTTGTTTAATTCTAGTATACAAAATCATTTCAGAATTTCCGGCCCATATCCTGTGAGAAATATCGTCACTACTAGGTGACAATATTTATGTACAATTCTCTTACCTTTAACCTTAGAGTATCCATTCCAAATATTGTTTTTCACCGCTACTTAGGTTGGTTCTTCACTCATCTATTTCACTTTATTTGTTAATAATTGAGAATATAGTTAAGGTGTTACTGTCTGTATTCTGTTGTGGGTCCCTCACACATCCCAACTGGTTTTAATCATTTGCTTATTTGGGAGGTTTGTAGAGAGTATGGGAAACATTCCTGTGACTCTAGAAGTCAGAGCTCTACAAAGATTCAGAGTGTGTCACTCTCATCTCATCCCTCCTACCTTGCTCCCATCCCCCGCTTTTCTCACCTCTTCTCCCACCAATACCTGCAGGTAACCAATCACTCTAGTCTTTGGTTTATTCTTCCTGTATTTCTTTTACACCAACGAGCAGATACATGTATATTTCCTAGTATGCCCTCCATTCTGACATGAAGCGTCCCATACTATAGATATTCTCTTGTGCTCTAGTTTTTTATTCAACAATATACTCTGGAAATCACACCAGATAAATTCATGGAGATCTTCCTCATTTGCTTTTTTTTCTCCAAATTTACATAGTATTCTATTGCATGGTTACACTATAGTTTATTCAATCCATCTCCTACTATATGGGCATTTGGTTGCTTCCAGTATTTTGCAACTAAAAAAAGCAGAAATGAACCACCTTGTGCATGTGTGCTTTTACACTGTTGCAGATGTATCATATGGATAGATTTCTAGAAGTAGGATTGCTAGGTCTAAAGGTAAGTGCATATATAATTTTGTTAGATAGTATCAAATTTCCCTTCAGAAGGACAGCCTGCATCAATTTGCATTCCCACCACCAGTGTATGATGGTGTATTTCCCCACAGCCTTACTTACAGAATGCATTATAATATTATCTAGTCTTTACCGTCTGATAAGTCAGAAATGATAGCTCGCTGTTGTTTTACTTTGTATTTCTCTGATTATGACTGAGCTTGAACATATTTTTCATTTGTCTGTGGGTCATTTTATAGCATTTTGTGAATTACATGTGCAGTTTCTTTTCCATTTTTTTCCTACTGGATTTTTGATACATTGACCCTCAATTTTAAGGATTTTTAATATGCTAAGTATCTTAGCACTTTGTTGTGATATACATTGTGAATATTTTGCTCTAGCTTGTCAGCTGTCTTTCAGCTTTGTTTACAGTGATTTGGTCATGCACAAATGTTTAATTTTTATGTGAAATGTATCAGCCTTTTATTGCATCTGGAGTTTGAGTCATAGCTAGCTTTTCCCTAAACTGAAGTTAAAGAGAAATTCATCTGTTTTCTTCAAGTATTTATAGTTTCATCTGTCACATTTGCATCCCTAATCCATTTAGAATTCATTTTTGTTCACAATTTAAGTACATAGAATTTCTTTTGGTGGTAACTGAAAGCTTCATATCCATTTAGTCTCACAAAATTCTGAGAATTGCCTTGATTTTCCTACTTTGACCTAGACCAAAGCTAACTCCGGCAGAAAGTAACTTGGGAGTCACTAGCTGGATCTGACTTTCAGACTGAAGCTTTATGCAATCCAGATTCTCCTCCTTCCCTGTCTTTTCTGCTCTATGTCTGCCTCTGTCTGTCTGTCCCTCTCTCACCTCACAGATGGGAAGCTAGAACTCAAATGATAAGCCTAATTGGGTTACGGGCAACAATGGAATGATCTCCTGACAGCCCATTCTTTATTGGAGGGTACACTCGTAGCTCTGTATACCAGCCCTCATTGTGAAGTAGGAATGCCAGGGACCATGGTAAATCCATTAATAGAACTTGCTTCCCATTATTAGCACCATCTGAGTCTGTTAAAAATCTTAACTAGGAGTTTAATTTCTCTACAGAGGGCTTTAAATTAATTAGGGGTTTACATGCTAACAAAGAGCCTGATGCATCCATAAATCAATCCGATGTAGGAGGACTACGCAGGGAGGACATCTATTCAAAGGAGACCTCAAATCCAGCATCCCCGTTGGGCTCCCAACAAAAGGGTGCAGGTGTGGAATAGGCCACTGTGACAAGGAAGTCCCAATAATTATTTTGCATCACTTAAACCACAGCAGGTAATGTGGCAAATCAAAGTCCCAGGCGCTCAGCAAGTGAAAGCCACGTTACCATGAAAAGCCACATCATATCACTTCAACCTCTATAAATGAATTGCCATAACACTGTGATTTATTTTATACCAAGTCCAAGAATTAAAAGGACATTGATCAAAATGATCTCCTTCTCCCCCCCTTCTTTTGTTAGGAATAGAAAGTAACAGATGGAACCACTTTTTTTTTCTTTTTTTTCCTTTTTTTTTTTTTAATGCAGTGAACATCACTTTAAGAACCTTTGAAATTGCTAGTTCCTTTTACTAAACACACCTGCTTTAAGGTTTACACTCACAACCCGTTATTTGGACAGAATATTACTCTTATACCTTTAGTTAATTACTAAACTTGTATTTTTGAATCAATCCTAAAAATGCCTAACAGTGACTCCCAACTTTAAACATTTCCAAGTGATAGCAGTTTGGTTGCTTTTGTATCATTTCATTAGAAAACACCTGATGAATGAAGGTAATGACCGATTCACTTTCAAATGGTTTTGCTTTTCACTTGTCACAATAATATCTACATTTTATGAAAATCGTGAGTGTATGTATATGAGAAATAACTTTTTTTTTTCACCATGGATTCATTTTTAAATGATTTTGTATTTTGTTTGTCACAAAAACATCTTTCACTAATGTGAAAACCATGAGTGTATGTGTATTTTTTTTAAAAAGAATTGCTTTTTTGAAGTTCATAAAAATATCTAGTTCACATGTGGATTTACAATAACAAATTGTAACTATCTACAGTAGTTGTCTTTGTGGTCATTTCTTTGTAATCTCTTCATCCCTGCTGTTCAGCCTTCACTCCCTTTCCCCAACCACAGGGGTCCAAAGACCACATGGTAGGAGCAAATACATTTAAGTCTATGTAAGTAACATTCTATAATTAATTCCTCTTGGAGCTGGAAACTTTATTGTATCAAACTCACCCCCCCAAAAGGTGTTAAGAAGTCAGTATTTTAAGAATATGAAACCAAAAATTCTCAGTATAAATATAACATCTCAAAAGTTATTGTGGATGTAAGCTAAATAATACAGGCTGCCGTTTACTTGAAGTTTGGAAATCATGGAGTGAACACCAAGAATTTTAGTGACACAGGATGTTTTTTCCCTACACTTATGATACAAAAGGCCTACACAATGTGTTTGTTTTCCATCCATCCATGATCACAGCATTTGGTTAGACTAATAATGATGCAGGTCTCACAGAGTTCACTGCCATGGTGCACCAAAAAAAAAAAAAAAAAAAAGATAGGAAAAGAAAAAAAAAAGGAAGAAAAAATGGGAACACTGTGTACCAAAGAACAGGTATTTAATCACATTCCCTGTTCTGCTCCACCCCCACCCCAGTGTAAAGAGAAACGTGAGCCACAGGGAGTAGGGATCCAGAACGCACTGGCCAAGCCTTTCTTCAGCTTCACTTTATCCTCTTCTACCACACAGATGTTCTCAGAATGCAAACATGCACTGTGCCAGCCAAATTTTAAAAACAAAACAAAACAAACATCTTGCTTTGATCCCATACTTCCCTTCAGCTATCACCTCAATTTTTGGCTAATACACATTTCTACAAGTTTATAAAAGAGTGACCTATATTTGAGGTCTCAGCTTCCATTCTGGACATTTTCTAGTCTCGATTCCCATACTTGTGAGGCTATGATGAGGCATCCCAACACAACCCACAGAGGTCGTGTCAGAGGAGGCCATATAGAGACAGGACTTGCCTGGGGATAACTGATCCCCTGTTCCTCATGCTGTAAGTAGAGATCACCAGGGAAGCCTGGATTTCCACCTCTACTTAGCGCTAAGGAGGCACCTCCCCTCCTCTGCCCGCTCTCTGGTGGGACAGTGTCAGAGGAGGCCTGATGGAGAGACAGCACTTTTACATCATCGCTCAGTGGTACAGAAGCCAAACACCCTTTGTGTCAGTGGAGGTCCTGTGGGACAATAACAAAGCACTCCTACCCCTTTCCATCTGGGGGCATATTAGTGAAGTCCTATTAGAGAGTTGGAACTTCCATTCCTGCCCAGCAATAATGGGAAGAGCCCTCTTGGGGATCAATGGAGGCTACTGGGGAACCCAGACTTCTTCCCTACCCTGATAGGAGTGAGGCAGAACCCCCCCCTTCTCCTGCTGGGCAGTGTCAATGGAAGCCAGGAAAAGCACAAGGTTTAAATAAGATCTAGACTCTCACAACACGCAAGAGGTCCAGATTTCACTAAAAAAAAAAAAAAAAAAATTCACTCGTCATACCAAACCACCAAGATCACAAACAGAACGAGAAACGGTAATCAACAGATGCTAACTCCAAGCAGACTGAGATGTTAAAATTATCTGACAAAGATTTTAAATTGGCCATGATAAATATGCTTCAATGAGCAGTGATGAACATGTCTGAAACAAATGAAAACAACTAGAAAGTCTCAGGAAAGAAATTAAAGACATAAATGAGAGCCAAATGGAAATTGTACCACTGAAAAACTCTATAGATAAAATAAAAACATCAGTGATTGGGTTCAACAGCAGAATGGAGTACAGAGGAAAGCATCAGTGAACATGAAGGTAGAGTGATAAGAAATACACATTCTGATCAACAGCCTGAAAGAAAAAAATATTGAACAGAGCCTCAAGCATGTGTGGGACTCTAACAAAGGGTCTACTTTTCATGTCCTCAGAATTCAGGAAAGAAAAATAAGAGGGTAGGGCTGAAAAAGCACTCAGAAAAAAATGGTGAAAATTTCTCAAATTTGACAAAAAGCATAAACTTGGAGATTTAGGAAAATGGGCAAATCCCAAATAGAACCCAAAGAAATTTCACACCAAGACACATCATAGTCAAACTTCTGAAAATAAGAGTCTAAGATATCCTTAGGGGGATATTTCCTTAAGGGTGATATTTCCTTAAGGGGAAATTAAGATATTCTCAGGTGAAGGAAAACTGAAAAGAATCCATTGCAGTAGACCTACCGTAAAAGAATATCTAAAGAAAGTTCTCTAAACAGAAAAGAAATGATTAAAAAAAAAAAAAAAAAAAGGAATCTCAGAGCACTAGGAAGAAAGCACATGATAAACAAAACCATGAATAAATACAATAGACTCTCCCTCCCCTAGTGAATTTTCTAAATTATGTTTGAAAGTTGAAACAAAAATTAAAACTTTGTTATGTGGTTCTAAACATATATAGAATAGATATTTAAAACGTTTATATTTAAATGGGGGAGAAAAAAGGAACATAATGAGAGGTAAAATTTCTGTACTTTATTTAAACTGGTAAAATGGCAATACCAGCAGATTGATAAGTATATATAATGTAATCCTTAGAGGAACAACTAGAAAAGCTGTACCAAGATATAATTAAAAACATTATAAATAAATCAAAACAGAATTCTAAAAAAATGTTTAAGTAACCTAAAGGAAGGCAGGACAAATAAAGTACAGAAAGGAAAACAAAACAGACAGAAAACCAAAAATACAAGGGGAGACTTAGGTCTTAACATATCAAAAATTCCTTTGAAAGTAAGTGGTTTTAATAGACCATTTAATATACAGAGATTTGTAAAGTATATTTAAAAACATGACTGAGCTATATGCCATCTACATTAAAAAAATAACATATAATGGGGTGCTTGGGTGACTCAGTTGGTTAAAAATCTGATTCTTGGTTTTGGCTCAGGCCATGATCTTGGGGTCAAGGGATCAAGTCCTGTATCAGGCTCCCCACTCAGGTCAGAGTCTGCTTGAGATTCTTTCTCCCTTCCCCTCTGTTTCTCCCCCTAATTACATTTATTAATATAATAATTAAATATAAAATAATACATAATAATATAATGGCATAGATTAAATGGAAAATAATGGGGAAAGATGTATCATGCAAACAATGATCAAATGATAACCAGAATGACTATATTAACCTCATATAAAGTAGACTTCAAAGAACAATAAATAAGAGAAGACAAGACAGGGGCGCCTGGGTGGCTCAGTCATTAAGCGTCTGCCTTCGGCTCAGGGCGTGATCCCAGCGTTATGGGATCAAGCCCCACGTCAGGCTCTTCTGCTGGGAGCCTGCTTCTTCCTCTCCCACTCCCCCTGCATGTGTTCCCTCTCTCGCTGGCTGTCTCTCTCTTTGTCAAATAAATAAAATCTTTAAAAAAAAAAAAAAAGAGAGAGAGAAGACAAGAGAGGTATAGCGTGTGATTGTAAATGGGCAATTCACCAAGAAGGAATTGCAGTCCTAAGTGTCCATGCACCACACAAGAGAGCCAGAAAATGTGTGAAACAAAAACTAATAGAACTGAAAGGGTAAATATACAAATTCACAACTATAGTTGAAAACTAACACTTTTCTCAACAACTGATAGACCAGAGTATCAGCAAGGATAGAGAAGAACTCAACGCAATCAATCAACATGGTCTAATCAACATTTATAAAACATCCTGTCCAACAACACCACGACATATACAAATACTTTCTAGTCTCCATGGAAAATTTGCCATGAAATATCACATCCTGAGCCAGAACACATTCAGCTGCTTAGAGAAATTGGACATCCATGGGCAAAAGACAAACCAACAAAAACAAACCAAGATTTCAACCTCCATCTCATTTCTAATTCAAAAGTATCTCAAAATGGACACAGACCTAAATGTAGTGTGTAAAAATGGAAAAAGTTTTAGAAAACAGGAGAATATAGTTGAGACCTAAAGGTGAGCAAATAGTTCTTAGACTTGATACCAAAAGCACAATCCATTAAAAAAAAAAAAAACCTGAAAAACTGGACTTAATCTAACTTTTGTTCTATGAAATATCCATGTTAAGAGTAAAGACAAGCCACAGACTCAGAGAAAATATTTGCAAACCACATATCCACCAAAGGACTACAATATACCAGTGGTCGTTCATAGAATATGCAAAGGACCCTCTACAGCTCAAATAAAATATTCAACAACTCAATTAGAAAATATATAAAAAAACACGAAGAGCGTGGATTATATACAGAAAGCAAGTAAGCACATGGAAGACATTCAGCATTATTAGCCATTAGAAAAACACAAATGAGAACCCCAACAAAATGTCACCACATACATATCAGAATGGCTAAAATAAAAAAGAGCGACACCACCAAGGATGTGTAGAAACTGGATTACTTATACAATGCTGTTTGGAATGTCAAGTAGTACAGCTACTCCAGAAAATAGTATGGTAGTTTGGTTAAAACAAAACAAAACAAAACAAAACAAAAACTAATCAGGAACCCAGCATATTTCAATTCCTAGGTATTTATCCCAGGGAAATGAAAAACATTCACACAAAAACCTGTACATGAAGGTTTACAGCGCCTTTATTCATAATAACCCCAAACTGGCAACAATCCAGATGTCCTTCAAAAAGTGAATGATTAGGGGCACCTGGATGGCTCAGTAGGTTAAGCATGTGTCTTTGGCTTGGGTCCTGACTCCAGGGTCCCAGGATCAAACCCCATATCGGGCTCCCTGCTCAGCAGGGAGTCTGCTTCTCCCTCTCCCTCTGCTCCCCCAACTTGTGCTCACTTGCTCTCTCACTTTGCTCACTCTCTTTCAAATAAATAAATAAAATCTTTAAAAAATATATTTTTTTTTAAAAAAAGAGAGAGAGAGAGAGAGAGACAGCCAGAGAGAGAGGGAACACAAGCAGGGGGAGTGGGAGAGGAAGAAGCAGGCTCCTAGCGGAGGAGCCCGATGTGGGGCTTGATCCCAGAACGCTGGGATCATGCCCTGAGCCAAAGGCAGATGCTTAACAACTGAGCCACCCAGGCGCCCCAATAAAATATTTTTTAAAAAGGTGAATGATTAAACAAATTATGGTATATCCATACCATGAAATACTATTTAGCAAGAAAAAGGAACAAACTGTTGTCATATGCAACTACCTGGATGGGTCTTCAAAGAAATATCTGGAGTGAAAAAGGCCAATTCCAAAAGGTTACATACTATATGATTCCTTATTTATAATATTCTTGAAATGACAACACTATGAAAATGGAGAACAAATTAGTGGTTACCAGGGGTTAAGGAGTGGGTGGGGGCAAGAGGGAAATGGACATGGCCATAAAAGGATAATAGGAATGATCCACATGGTGATAAATATGTTTTATATCTTGACTTTATCAATGGCAATCGATATTGTGACTTTATACTATTTTACAAGATATTGCCAAAGGAAGAAACTAGATAAAGGTTACACTGGGATCTCTATGTGTTGTTTCTTACAACTTCATATGAATATGTACTTCTCTCAAAATAAAGTTTAATTAAAAAAACAGCTAGAGAAATTATTAATTTTTATGTGAAGACACTTTCACTTCTTTACAAACACCTTAAAATCAGTGTGTTTTAGTGACTAGCAATTAGTTCTATTAAATTTGTAATTTGTAAAGGAAAATAAATAAGTAAAAGCTAACCAGTTACTTGTAGTCTCTGAGCCACATGGTATTTCATTCTATCTTTTGATTATAAAAAGTAAATGTCTAACTCCAAATTGTATCTAAAAAGACAGTTTCCATAAAATACCGATATATTTTAGGAGACAATTAAGCATACTTAAGATTTCCCACTTACAAAGTGGATTGGTGGTCAAGTTACAATTGGTAAGGATAAACTGACCCTAAATTCACTGCTTTTAAATTTAGTACATACTTAAACACGTATATACGCATATTCTTATTACACATGCACTGAGGTTAAAAATAATGACTATTTTTCTAAGGCTTTTTCTTTTTTTTTTAAACTCATGAGAACTAGAAGAGAACTAGTTTTCTCTGAGAAGGTTCACAGGTGGCTATTCAGTACGTTAACCAGTCAGTCAGTCTTCCAGGGCTATGTGCCTCAGTTTACATATCATCAACCAACAAAGTGCTTTCTTAGCAAATATTGCAATTTTAATAGAATAAAAACTTAATCCAACAATTGAGCAGATATCTTCTTCGTCTGCAAAGTCTTTGAAATGCATCTTATTCCACATTATTTGGCATCATTTTGTCTTCCTATTTGCACCACTATCAACCAGTAGCAGAAGCAGTTGGATACAAATTTCCCATTAAGAGTCAAGGAAGTATTTTCCTTGTTTGGTCCACAGAAGAATGGTGAAAGTGATGGTGAGGATTAACCAATGTGGAAACCTAAAATAACTACCCTTGAAATGGGAACTTCATCAAACCACCTTTCCATAGCTCCTTGGAATAGCATCAAAATCAGAAACTTTGAAATTGAATTTTTTAAATTATTATTATTTTATTTTTTAGAAAAAGGGGAGAGAGAGAGCTAGCAAGCAGGGGAGAGGAAGAGGGAGAGGGGGACAGAATCTTAAGCAGGTTCCATGCTTAGCACTGAGCCCAGTGCAGGGTTTGACCTCACAACCCTGAGGTTATGACCTGAGCCCAAATCAAGACTCAGATGCTTAACCAAGTGAGACAGCTAGGTGCCCCTTGAAACTAAATTTTAATCATAATTAGAAAATAATTTTTGACAAGTTTTCCAAAGTAGTTCAATACAGAAAGGATGTCTGTTTAACAAATGGAGCTAAAAATTAATGAAAAAAATCAAACTTAAAATACAGAAAGTTTCGGGGCGCCTGGGTGGCACAGCGGTTAAGCGTCTGCCTTCGGCTCAGGGCGTGATCCCGGCGTTATGGGATCGAGCCCCACATCAGGCTCCTCCGCTGTGAGCCTGCTTCTTCCTCTCCCACTTCCCCTGCTTGTGTTCCCTTTCTCGCTGGCTGTCTCTATCTCTGCCGAATAAATAAATAAAATCTTAAAAAAAAAAAATACAGAAAGTTTCAAGATAATTATTGTTTCCACCATAAAAAATGAAAACAAGTCTGACAAAGTCAAGATTATAAATTTTAAAAGCCTGGGGTGCCTGGGTGGCTCAGTCAGTTAAGCGTCCAACCCTTGATTTTGGCTCAGGTCACGATCTCAGGGTTGTGAAATTGAGTCCCATATCAGGTTCTGTGCTCAGCATGGAGTCTGCTTGGGAGACTCTCTCTCCCTCTCCCTCTCCCTCTGCACTTTCCGCAGCTTGAGTGTGCTCTCTCTCTCTCTAAAATAATAAATAAAATCTTTAAAAAAATAATAAGTAAATCTTAAAAGCTCATTAGAGCACTGAAGATATGAAGAAACATGAATAAACTGAAACCCAGAAACTGATGAACCTTCACTCCAAGGAATGAAGAGTCCAATGGCGGCTTTCACCCTGAGTAGGACAGTGGATGGAAGAGAAATCTGTCATTGATGGCAGTTAGAGAAACTAGAAAAAATGTTTATAAGCATTTAAAGTGTTTATTTAGAAGCCCTAGGAGTCACAGCTATAAAGAGAGAGAGTCTGCACCATTTGCCAACTTTTGTCAGCCCTTCAGTGAATCTTCACCTGGAACTATTGGTCAGAAAAGGAGAGTGGAGAGAGAATCTCCCAGAAGTGTGTGAGTATCAAGGACCACTAGGGCCAAGGCAGGGCACCGAAACTCCCAGAACACTCTTGGCTTTCAGTAAGTACTCAGCATGGACTGTTAGCTGCTTCTGAAAGATCGCAGAGCTCTAAGAGAGAACACCCCAAGAGACATATGTATAGAGTTTCCTAAAACTGTGGATAAACATAAGAACTGAGGGACATAGGCACTCCAGATCTCTACGGAATATACTGATACAACCCCCTAATGCTGGGGGCAGGCAGCAGAGTGCAGAGTAACACTTAAGGTACCGAAAAGCTGAGAGTGGGAGTAGGGAGCAAAGAGTACTCCCCAGTGACTTGAAATGCTATTGAAGAAAAACATTTGATGTCAACCCAGTTTCCAAATATTGACAGTTGGGATAAAACAAAGGAAATCTCCAGGGCCTCTAAAATGCTTGGTATCCAAGCCCTACTGAAGGAAAGTTACTAATTCTTGCCTAAAAAATCACTTAGGATTTCCATTTCCAGGAAAGAGAGCAAGCATACTCAAGCCCATCTCTCTTACTGAATGCAAATATAAATCCTGAAGAATGCACAGAACTGCTATCTGAGGACTCTGAATACTGGAGAAGGAGAACAGAATTAGAAGTTCTATTGGACCAGCAGTAAGTTTACAACTTTTTCCTCTCTGATATTACCTGGCCAAGAATCAAAGATGGCCCCAAACTCAGAAGTGCACACCAAGTATGGACTAAGTTCCGAGAGCAGCTCTCTTTTTGGCCTTGGGTACAGGAAAAGGGGTCCATAAGGATTAAATACAGTGGAGATATTTTATATTTAGTTGTTTTCTAGTTTCCCTGTACTCCTTCCTCAGCCCTAAGCAATTCTGCACAGATGGTGCAGCAGACAGATGGCACTCAGATAGCAGAACAGGTATCAAAACTATGGGGCGGGGGGGAGTCTTCTTTCTTCCCAGAGGAGCTGCAATGACAACATTGTAAGACAAATTCCTACAGCTTTTTTTCTGTCTGTCTTTTGACTGCCCAACTCCAGATACAGATGCAATCATGGTAAGTGTACAGAAGATAAAGGAAAACTAAAGCCTCGGCTTTCCAGACAAGGGATCAGAAAAGAGAAAACAAACACATAACATAATGTCAAAGAAATCACAGAGAGAAAGAAGATCAAATCAGCAATCCCATAAGGTTGTGTACAAACGCCCATGCTTACCTCTGAGATGTGCATTTATATTTTAGTAATATATTTAATAATAGATGAAAAATGAGACTGACCCCTGGGCAGTGCATACATGGAAAAAAATCACACAGTACTGTGAACACCATGAAAAATGAACTGACATTAGAATCACAACCCACAGAAGGCAGGTCAGAACTTGAGGCATGACCCTAAGCTGGTAAATGATCAGCTAAAATAAATAAAAACATCAACATTCTCCTTCATATTCGAGTAAGACCAAGAGTCTCATGGTAGAATATTCAAAATGTCCAAGACACAGTCCAAGATTACTCAACATATGAAGAACTACGAAAATCTCAACTCATGAGAAAAAAGAAAATCAACAGTCACCAACCCCTAGATGATACAGATGTTGGAATGTGTTTTTTTTCAGACTTTAAAAAAGAAAAGAGATCATTCTTTCAAAAAGAAGAATAACCCGTTGAAATGAATGGAGAAGCAGAATATCTTACCAAAGAAATGCAAGATGCAAAGCATAAAGAGTTAAGACTGAAAAATAGAAAAAAAAAAAAAAAAGGAAAAAAATAGAAAACTGAGAAATAGAAAAACCAAAATAAAATATTCACTGGATTGGCTCAGCAGAATGGAGACAACAAAAAAACAATTTATGACTATGAAGACAAATACATCAATAGAAATTGTCCAGTCTGTTCAAGAGAGAAAAAAAATGAATACAAACTCAGAGACCTGTGGGACAATACCAAAAGTTCTGGCATTCATATAATCTTAGTTTCAGGAGGACAGAGAAAAAATGGGGTGGAAAAAAATGTTCAAATACATAAACTTACTAATGCAAGAGGCTCAATAAACCCAAAACTTGGTAATTACAAAGAAATTTATGCTTCAAAACATCATAATCACACTGTGGGAAACTAAAGACAAAAGAAAGCAAATATACAAACAAAACAACCAGAGACCAAAATTGAGGAACAACAAATCTAATTATTATAGAAAGCATGGAAGCCAGAAGGAAATGGAATACCATTTTTGAAGTTCTGAAAGAATTACCAACATTTAGAAAATTAAAAATTTTAACAAGTTTCATTTTATTAACATCAAAACCTGGAAAATAATTAAATTTAATAATATGATGTTCACGAGCTGACAACTGTAAATTAGTGCTGAGAGGTAGTAAGGAAATGTAAATAAACAGACTTATATAATGTTCAAGAATTGAAAGATTCAATATTGTTAAGATGTCACTTCTGCCCACATTTATCTAAAAATTCAATGCTAATACAAACAAAATCACAGGAGGAGTTTTGAGGAAATTGATAAGCTTATTCTAATATCAGCATGGAAATTAAAGGGACTTAGAATAGTGAAAACGTCTTGAAGAAGAATGAAGTTGAAGGACTTACACTACTTAATTTTAGAGCTTATTATAAATTCACAATAATTGAAGAATGGAGCATTTGCAAAGGATAGGAAAATAGATATAAGGAACAGAGGTGAGAACCGAAATATAGAGCTGTACATACAGAGGCAATGGTTTTCAAAAACAGCATCAAAGTGACTCAATAAAGGAAGCGAGGTCATTTTAAAAAGTGATACAAAAATATGTGGATATCTGTATTTTTAAAAATTAACCCCAAGCTTTACTTCACAGCACAAAAATTAAATCCCAATGAATCAAAGATCTAAACATAAACCCAGAACTATAAAGCTTCTAGAGAAAAAAACAAAGTGGTATTTCAGTCCCCATAAGGTATGGGAAGATCATTTGATTACAGAAAGCACTAACCATGAAAGAAAAACAAACAAACAATAGAATGTCATCTGTGTTAAAATGCTTCTGCTTATCAAAAGACACCACTATTTCAAAGGAATAGGCAAACCAAAGAATGGGAAAAACTCTGCAACACCTATTTTGACAACAGACTCATATTCAAAATATATAACAAACTCATGCAACTCAGTAACAAAACTTTAACTTCCCTCAAATAAGCACATTTTACCCAGACAAATAAAGGGGCAATAGGTGGGTGAAAAGCTTGCTCAACATTTTTCATCATCAAGGAAATGCAAATTAAATCACAATGAGATACCACCACATATCGATGACAATGCCTACAGTTAAAAAGACAAAATTTCAAATACAGGCCAGGATGTCAATGGATGAAAACCATATATTGCTGGTGGAAATGTAAAATGGAACATCTCTTTTGGAAAATAAAATGACCATTTCTTATAAACTAAACACACAATTAACATAAGATCCAGCAATTCCACTCCTAAGTATTTACCCAAGAGAAATAAAAATATATACCATTAATAGTGATTTATACATGATGGTTCATAGTAACTTAATTCATATGGCCAACAACTAGAAACTACCCAAAAGTTTATCTACAGGAGAACAGATAAAGTGTGTGTATTTACACAAAGAAATACTACTCAGCAGTATAAGGGAATGAACTACTAATACATACAATGACATGGGTGAATGTCAAAAACATTATACTCTGAAAAAATTAGACGCAAGAAAAGTGTGTACTCTAGATTTCATTCATATGAAGTCAAAAAGTCAGCAAAACGAATCTAACCAATTCAATACAATCCCTACCAAAATCTCAGCTGGCTTTTTTTACCCCAGAACTTAACAAGTTGATCCCAAAATTCATATGGAAATGCAATGGGCCCAGAACAGTCAAAATAATCTTTAAAAAGAATGAGGCAAACCTTAAAGAGACTCTTAACTCTAAGAAACAAACTGAAGGTGGTTGGAGGGAAGATGGGTGAGGGATGAGGTAATTGGGTGAGGGCATTAAGGAGGGCACTTGATATAATGAGCACTGGGTGTTATACGCTGCTGACGAATCACTAAATTCTACCCCTGAAACTAATAATACACTATATGTGTAAATTGAATTTAAATAAAGAATTAAAAAAAAAAAAAAGAATGGAGTTACAGGATGCACACTCCCAATTCTAAAACTTACTACACAATGGTACTCCAGTAATCAAGGCTACATTCTACTGGCATAAAGATAGACGTACAGAATAAAAGTCCAAAACAAACCTTTACATTCCTATCAACTGATTTTAAACAGTGGTGTCAAGACAATTTGGGAAGGCGGAGGCGGGGGGTAGCCTTTTCAACAGATGGTGCTAAGACAACTGGGTAGCCACATAAAAAAGAATTGAGTTGGACCCGTTCTTCAAACAACACACAAAAAATTACTGAAAATGGACCAGAGATGCAAAAGTAAGAGCTAAAACTATAAAACTCTTAGAGGAAACTCTTTGTGGTCTTGGTTAAGCAAAGCCTTCTTAGAAATGACACCAAAAGTGACAAAAGAAAAAAATGGATAAATTAGAGTTCTTCAAAATTAAAAACTTTTGTGTTTTAAGGAAACTATCAAGAAAGTAAAAAGAAAAGCTACAGAATGGGACAAAGTATTTACAAAATCATGTATGTGATAATGGACTGATAGAACTACAAAAAGAACTGTATACGGATTTCATAGCTGCCTTATTTATATTAGACTGAACAGGAAAAAAATCCAAATATCTTCCAAAAGGAAACTTGGATAATCCAATTGTGGTATATTCATGCAATGAAATACTATTTGGCTGTTAAGAAACAAACAAGTAAACCTTTTTGAAACACACAATACATGGATGAATCTCAAATGTTGAAGGAAATAAAACACAAAAGAATACATACTGTATAACATTTATGTAAAATTAAGAATAGGAAAAAATAGGGGCGCCTGGGTGGCGCAGTCATTAAGCGTCTGCCTTTGGCTCAGGGCATGATCCTAGCATTCTGGGATGGAACCCCACATCAGGCTCCTTCGCTAGGAGCCTGCTTCTTCCTCTCCCACTCCCCCTCCTGCTTGTGTTTCCTCTCTCACTGGCTGTCTCTGTCAAATAAATAAATAAATAAAATCTTTAAAAAAAAAATAATGTGTGAATATGTCAAGTATATCAAAGGGGAGGTGCATAACTGTAAAGGGTTCAGAAGGAACTTTTTGTGGTAATAAAAATATTCTATGTCTCAACCAGGGTGTTGGCATTACAAGTGAATACATCTGTCTAAATTCATCAAATTGGACATATGCACATTTCATTGTATATAAATTTTACTTCCATTTTTAAAAGTGTAAGAAGACGAGTAGGTGCCTTACTTCATGGTGTCCTATACCTCTGTCTCCCTTTAAAATACCAAATACAGAAGCAAAGAAGGCCATTTTAGCTTCACAAGGGGCTATGGGACTCTTCCTATACTTCAGTAGGCTTCTGAAATTCCTGCCTTGTTTGAAAAATGGAACAAATCCTAAATAGTTCCCAAGTTTCCTGATTGATATTCTATCTCCAGTATGTGACTTGGAATAAAAGGAAAGTGGACATTTAACCCAGATCTTACTACGGGCCAGGCCTGAGGTCACCAAGAATAGGGAGTAAGAATATTTATTTTTTCTACAACAGAGTTAGTTGTGTTCAATTCCTACTGACTTCTGTATATTCATTTTATATCCAATAATCTTCTTAAAGTTAGTTTTAAGAAGACTTTAGGTTTTCTATTTAAACAACTATTATTTGCAAATAATGCAAATTTTGCTTTTTCCCCAATCCTTATATCATATATTTATCTTTTTTAAAAAAGATTTATTTATTTGAGAGAGAGTGAGAGACAGAGCACGAGAGCAGAGGGGGATGGGCAGAAGGAGAAGCAGACTCTCTGCTGAGCAGGGAGCCTGATGTGGGGCTCCATCCCAGGACCCTGGGATCCTGACCTGAGCTGAAGGCAGATGCTTAACTGACTGAGCCACCCTGGTGCCCCTATCATTTATTTATCTTAAAGTACAATGAAAAGAAGCAGTAACAGGAGGCATCCTGGTCTGGTCTGGTTATAGATTTTAAAAGAAACACTTCTAACTTTTCAGCATTAAGTACAATGGTTACTGAAGATTTTCAATGGACATCTTTTATCAATTTAAAGAAATGCCCTTTTATTCTTAGCTGACTATATTTTTTAAAAAATATAAACTAGGATTGAATTTTATCAACTGTTTTATTCTATAGCTAGTGAAGTCTTATTTTCTTTATTTAATCTATTACCATTGTCAACTATATTAATCACTTTTTAAATGTTAAGCAATCATTGCATTCCTAGGATAAATACCACTTTAAAAAACAAACGTCATAGAAGTGAGTTGGCACCTAGCATTTGTATCTTGGTTTTTAAATACCCTTGTCATGAAAGGAAACAGTGCTCCTTAGGGAAATGGCTGATTCTAACACTGTGGCAGGAAATATACAAGATGAGACCAAAGTATCTTGCAATGGCAGAAATTAAGAAAGTGCTAAGGAAAAAGGAAGGAACAAAGAAAGGAAGGAGAGAGAGAGGGAGGAAAGGTATTCCATGTTCCTAAATTGAAAGAACATTGTTAAAGTGATAATATTTCCAAAAGCCATCTGTAGTTCAGTATAATCCTTATAAAGATTCCAGTGGCATTTTTTACAGTAGAAAAAACAATCTTAAAATTTATATGGAACCAAAAAACAGCAACAACAACAACGACAACAACAAATAGCCAAAGCAAACCCGAAAATGAAGAACAAAATGGGAGGCATCAAGCTATATCATAAGGCCATAGTGGTTAAAACAGTATGATACTGGCATACAGAAACATTGAGCAATGAAACAGAATTGAACAAAAATAAGCCTAGGCACATATGGTCAACTGATTTTATAAGGGAGTCAAAAATACTCAGTGGGAAAAACACAGTTTCTTCAATAACGATGCTGGTAAATCAGATATTCACATACAAAAGAATGAAACTAATCCCCTATCTTTCCTACTGACAAAAATTAACATGAAATGGATTAAAAACTGAAATATAAAATGTGAAACCACAATACTCCCCAAAGAACACATAAGAAAAAACTCCTTGATATGGCTCTTGACAGTTAATGTCTTCATATGACACATAAGCACAAACAACAAAATGAAAAATAAACAAGTGAGATGATAATAAACTAAAAAGTTTCTGCATTGCAAAGGAAACAACCAACAAAATGAAAAAGGCAACATATGTAATGATTAAAAATATTTGCAAGCCATACATCTGATAAGGGGTTAATACCCAAAACATACAGGCAACTCATATAAAACTCAGGAGCAAAAAAAAAAAAAAAAAAAAAAAAAAAAAAAAGTTAAAATTTAAAAAAATGGGCAAAGGACCTGAACATTTGCCAAAGTAAATATATAAATAGTCAACAGGTACGTGAAAAGATGTTCAACATAAGGAATCATTATGGAAATGCAAATGAAAACAGAAGAGATACCACCTCCTGCCTGTTAGAATGGCTAGCATGGAAAAGACAAAAGACAACAATGCTGGTGAGGATGTAGAGGAAAGGGAACTCTCATGCACTGTTGGTGGGAATGTAAACTGGTGCAGCCACTATGAAAAACAGCATGGAGTTTCCTCAGAAAATTAGAAATGCAACTGTCATACGGTCCAGCAATTCCACTTCTGGGAATATATACAAAGGAAATGAAATCACTATGTCAAAGAGATATGTGTACTTCCATGTTCATAGCAGCATTATTTACAATAGCCAAGACACAGAAACAACCTAAGTGTCCACTGATGTGAACATTTATGTATATAGATATGTAAGGGAATACTATTAATTCATTATAAAATGAGGAAACCCTGTCACGACAATACAGATGGACGTTGAGAGCATTACGCTAATTAAAGTTATGTCAAACAAAGAAAGACAAATATTATATGATCTCACTTATATGTGGAATCAAAATAAAAAAAAAAAACCTCAAAGAATAAAAGATCAGATTTGTGATTATGATGGCAAGGGTGAAATGGGATGAAAGTGGTCGAAAGGCACAAACTTCCAGTTATAAGATAAATAAGTACTGGAGAAAAATGTGTAACATGATAACTGTAGTTACCACTGCTATATAATATATACAAGTTGTTAAGAGTAGATCCTAAGAGTTCCCATCACAAAGGAAAAAATATTTATAATATCTGTATGTGCTGATGGATATTAACTGAACTTACTGTGGTCATCATTTCACAGTACATGTAAGTCAAGTCATTATGCCGTATACCCCAAACTTATACATTGCTGTATGTCAATTACATCTCACTAAAACTGGAGGAAAAAACGAGAAGGAAATAACAAACCAACAGAAACAATGATGGTAGCGTGTCAATGGTCACAGGAACCCACGAAAGTAGTTCCTGATTCCCTGAGCTGGAACAATTTAAGCAATAAAATAGTTCATATTGGTTGAAAACCCTATATATAAAGTAAACATCAATGCAGTCACAATATAGGTAAATGACTGAAAATAATGGGGAAAAAGAGACAAAAATACCATGCAGAAAAATCCAAAATAATTTATATAGATACCCCACCCTCAAGGAGGTGGAAAGCAAGTCTCCAGTCCAGAAGGATGGGCTATGCATGGTGACTTCTTTCAAAGAGTACACTATGGAAGGGCGGTGTGTGGAGAGAAACTTCATAGCGGAAACCTAGCAAACGCTACCTCAGCCAGGTCATCGATACACCTCAACAGTCATAAGCTATATTGATAATATGCAACCCAGATCTAATGGGATGAAAATGACACTTTAATTTGTGGTCCATCTTTCCAAAAATATATCCCAGTGTAATCATTAGAAAACCATCACACAAATCTCAATGAGACAAAACCCTAAAAATCCCTAACCAGTATTCAAAATTGCCAAGGTCATCAAAAGCAAGGAAAGTCTGAGACTCTATCATAACCAAGAAGAACTTTAGGAGACATGCAGCTGAATGTATTGTGTATCCTGGCTGGGATTTTGAAAGAGAAAATGGATATTAGGTGTAACTATAGAAATCTGAATAATTATGGAGTTTAGTTAATAATAATGTATCAATATTGGTTCATTAATTATGACAAATGTATCACAGAATTGTAAGATGTTAATAGTTGGAGAAACTGTATGGGAACTCTCTGTATTATCTTTGCAATTTGTTTTGGAACTATTTAACTGTTCTAAAATGAAAAGCTTATTTTTAAACAATGAGCTAGGATATTTCTCTCATTTTCTTTTCAGCACCAACGTGTATAAAACAGAATCTCCTTCACTAAAGGTTTGGTTGAACTCTGTAAAATCATCGAAGCCTGGTAGCTTTTTAGGGGGAAGATTTTTAAAAACTTCTAACAAATTTTTTCCAATTTATAATAGTAAGAAGAAAGTATAATAAATCCTCAACTTCTATAGTTACCAGATATGGCCAATTTTGTTTCCTCTAAATGACCAACTTCCCTCTTCCAGTATTATTTTGAAGTAAAGCTAGATATCATAGAAACCTAGACAAACCTAGGCATTTTACTGGTAAATATTCCTGCATATATCTCTAAACAATAAGGACTCTTTTTAAAACACACAACCATAAAAACAAGAGTATACCTAAATATTAATATTATAATATCAAATACCTACCATTCATATGGTCCAATGGTCTTATCATTTTTATTTGTAAATAGATAAATTAGTATTGCTGACAATTTTATGCTATTTCTTCATTTTGTACTTCATTGGTTTCTATTTCATTATTTCTTTCTTCTTCTTTATTTAGGCATATTTTATTATTTTTTATTATTATTTGATTGGATGATTAATCAATTTTAAATCTATTCTCTGCCTATTCATGCATTTAATTCAAAGCTATACACATTTCACTCTATTAATTTAATTACATCACAAAAGTAGTGCTTCCATTGTCAGAGTTTAAATATTTTTCAGTTCCCTTTTAATTTATTTAAAAATGAATTACTTAAAATATTGTATTTTAATTTTCAGAGTTGTTCAAAAATTTTTGTCTGTTATTGATTTCTGATACTACTGTCTGAAAAGGGATCATGAAAAGTAGGACACTGATGTATTTTTATAACAAGTATTTGATTTTTTTTTCATTTCATGAAAGCAAGGACCACATTATATTCTCTGCTGGATATGCTGAAAAAATAAATGAACAAAATTATATGCAGGGCTTATTTTCAAAATTTAGCATATATACAGAAATATGTCCTGAAGTTTAACACCTACTATTCTAAACCCTTAATAAATTAAAAGCCAAGTAGATATGACTTCCTAAGTTGGCTTTTGTAAAGAAAATAAAAAAATCTGGCTCTTTTTTCCAGATATATAATGTGGATATATTTCAGCCGGTGATAAGCACTATGAATGATGTGTCATTCCAGATGTTTCTCTTCTTTGGATGATACTTAAAACTCAACTGCAATGACTGCTTCTAGCATTAACATATTAACACAACAAGACAAATCTAAGCTTTTCATACTGCTACAGTTTTTCAAAAAGCAGTTGCATTTTAAGATACTAATAATGATCAGATAGAGAAATTAAAAATAAAAAACATTTATAGTTGCACCAAAAATTAATGTTCTTAGGAACAAATTTAACCAAGTAGGTAAAAGACTTGTATGCTGAAAACTGTAAGACATTCATGAAAGAAACTGAGGGTGACACAAATAAATGAAAAGATATTCTGTGCTCACTGAAAAAATATTGTTCAAATGTGCATACTACCCAAGCAATCCATAGATTGAATGCAATTCCTATTAAAATCCCAATGGCATTTTTCACAGAAATAGGAAAGACAATCCTAAGATTTGTATGGAATTACAAATGACCTTGAATAGCTAAAGCAATCTTGAGAAAGAAGAATTATATTACAAAGCTATAGTAATCAAAACTGTTTTACATTGGCATAAGACATATAGATCAATGGAATGGAAAAGAGAGTCCAGAAATAAATGCATGCATATTTGGTAAATTTACAAAAAAGGAGTCAAGAATAAACAACAGGGATAAAGACAGTCTCTTCAATAAATGGTGGAGATACTGGACAGTCACATTCAAAAGAATGAAACTGGACTACTATCTTAGACCACACATAAAAACCAACTTCAAACGACGTAAAGACTTGAATGAAATACCTGAAACCATAAAAATATCACAAGAAAAAATAGGGGTATGCTCCATAACACTAGCCTTAGCGATCATTTTTTTTTTTTAATAGGACACCAAATAGCAAAAGCAACAAAAGCAAAAATAAACAAATAGGATTATATCAAACTAAAAAGCTTCTGCACAGAAAAGGAAACCACCTACAAAATGATGAGGTAACCTACAGAATAGCAGAAAATATTTGCAAATTATTAACCTGATAAAGGGTTACTATCCAAAACATATGAAGAACTCAAACAATTCAATAACAAAAAACAATCCAATTAGAAAATGGGCAGAGGAGCTGAACAGAGATTTTTTTCAGAGAAGACTTACAGATAGTCAATAGGCAAGTGAAAAGGTGTTCAACATCACTTTCATCGGGGACATACAAACCAAAACCACAACGAGATATCACCTCACAGTATTAAAATGACTGTTACACACAAGACATAAAAGTCGTCAATGATGTGGACAAAAGGAAACCCCTGTGCACTGTTGGCGGGAACGTAAATTGGTGCAGCCACTGTGGAAAACAGTATAGAGGATCTACAAAAAAATTAAAAATAAAATCCAGCAATTTCACTTCTGGGTATTTATTCAAAGGAAATTAAAATCACTATCTTGAAGAGATATTTGTACCCCCATGTTCACTGCAGCATTACTTCCAATAGCCAAGATATGCAAACAGCCTAAGTGTCCATCAACAGATGAGGGAAAAAGAAAATACAGTATATGTATTTATTCAGTGGAATATTATTCAGCCATAGAAAGAAGGAAATCCTGCCATTTTCAACAGTGTGGATGGGCCCTGAGAGCAATACACTAAGTGAAATGAGTCAGAGAAAGACAAATACCATATGACCTTACTTATTTGTGAAATCTTAAAAAAACCAAACCAAACCAAACAAAAAAAAAAATGAAATCATAGATATGGACGACTGATTAGGGGGTGCCAGAGGTGGGTGTGGGTGAAATGGATGAAGACGGTCAAAGGTACAAATTTCCAGTTATAAAATAAATAAATCCTTAGAATATAATATATAGTATGATAAATACAGTTGATAATGCTTTATTTTTGTATTTCCAATTTAAAAGAATCTTAAAAGTTCTCATCAAAGAAAAAAATCTTGAACTATGTATAGTGATGGATGTTAACTGGTTACTGTGGCAACCATTTCACTATATTATGCACCTGTATCATGCTCATCGTAAACTAATATAATATTGCATATTAACTGTATCTCAATTTTTTAAAAAGGAAAAAGAAACAATTCTCCTTGGTCCCAACCTAACCTCCTCCTTTGACTATTACCAGTTAGAAAATCAGATGTATGACCTACTTGGCTATTGTGAACAACAAATTTCTATCAAAACCAAATCCTGACCCCAAGAAAACTAGTAATAAGACCTGGTATTCTTAGAGACAATGGCTCCATGCCACCTTAATCCTGGGTTTCCAGACTCTGAATTGCCCTTCTTGGGAGTCTTCTCTCCGTCAGAGTCCGGACTATACAGTTGTCTATATAGCTGTTCGGCAATATCAAGAAGGGCATCTAAGCAAAACCATGACAGTTCACCAAGGCCATGTCACCTGGACTATGTGCAATGTTCCTGTTTTCATATGTGTCTCTTAAGTTAAAAGGAATGATCTCTTCTTGTTCAAGTAACAGGCATTGAACATTGCACGATAGAGGTGAAGTTTCCCCAAGTTTATATCACCAGCCCAGCCAATCCCAGTGTCACCGCGGTAGCTGGCTCCCCACACTGTGGCACCGAATGAGCAAGATGTGGTGATGGCTTCTACTGTCATAAGTTTGCCTTGTCCTCCAGCAAGGATGTCACAGAGGGTCCAAGAATTCTGATCTCCCCACTTCCTCAAACTCTTCTGTTTTTTCTTCAAACTCCTATGAAGTCAATATCCCAATCTTTGACCATTATTCCTTGGAAGCTCATTGTGAGAAAAAAAGGGAGAGTATGATTATGAACTTAGCTAATGGTCAGTACGGTAACATCCAGGCAACATCTGAATATCTAGATGAAGAAAAAAAGGGAACCTTACAACAGGGCACATGGGGTTCCTCTGTTTCCTTAGTGTCTTGAAATGAGAAATCAAGAATTGATATTTTTCTTTTTCCCAAGAAGAGATGACCTAATGAGATGAAAAGGAACCATATGGTATCAAGATTTTACATAATTAGCCCAAGCATTTTAAAAATTATGTTTTTGTAGAATATTGGTATTCTGTAGACATTAATATCTCTGATAAAAAAAAAACAAAGTTAAATAGTGGCAGAAATGATATTCTTCTAAAACTTTAATATAAATTTAAGAAAAGAGCAAATACACTTAAGCCATTTTTCATGTCATTTTGAAATGGTCTTACTACAATATTTTGTTGTGTTATAAATACATATAAAAATGTTCTCTACTATTTTTAAAATCTAAACACATATTTTAACTCATAAATTCTTACTGCTATTCATAAATAAAATTATCTTTGCAGGTTGGAGGGAAAAGTATAATCAGAAGGAATCTGGCCTACAAAATACTAAGTAAACCGATTTCTAGTAATTAAAACAATTTAGAATCATGTAAGAATCAATAATGGTTAATGGAAAAGTATAAGCAGTCTAATAACTCATGTAGATTAATATGGGTATTTGGAATACAATAAAGGTGACAGTAAAGGTTAGACTGTTTAATAAATGATTTTGGGAAAACATTCCTTTGATCCCTGCCTCACGTCAACTTAATTCCATCTAGATGATGCCAAGATTTACAGAGAAAAACAAAACGAAACAAAACAAACCAAACACATACTTTCTAAAAGATAATGGTAATACCGTTATACTCTTGGGTTAGAATGGGCCTTTTTACATCTAGCCAAATTTAAGATGACATTAAAGTCTTGAAGACAGAATAGCTGAACCAGTGTTAGGGAGTACAAGCTAAAACAGAATCTCCCAGAATTTAGAGAAACATGACCTTATAGCAGTTTGTGAAAAATAATGAAAAGTGTAAAAACAAGAGTGAGTTATTTCATTAAAGAGTCAAGAGCAAAGGAAACAAATATGAAATAGCTAATTGCTGAAAGAAAGCTTTCCCAAATAAATACTTAGGTCAACAGAACAAAAGAGCAGGCAGAATTGATAAAAACTAGTAATGTCCCCAAGCCCACCTAGCTACTCCTGGCAGAGATGGACTTGGAATCCAGACCTGCCTCACTACCAAACTCATGGTCTTTTTATTCCCACATTTGTATCACCTAGCCATTAAAAAGCAATCTTTCTACATGAAATGTGGTACTCTGGATTGAATCCTAGATCAGAAAATGGAAATTATTGGGAAAACTGGTGAAATTCTAGTAAAATCTGAAGTTTGGTTAATAGCAACACACCAATGGTAATCTCTTAGTTGTGAGAATTATGCCATAGTTATGGAAGACATTAACATTAGAAAACTGGATCAAGGGAATGCAGATATGCAACTTCCTTTAAAGCTAAAATGATTCCAAAATAAAAGGTGTATTAAAAAAATAAAATAAACCTCTCAAAAATGGTGACTTGAATACCATCTTAAGCCTTGTAAGTAAAGAGATTTATTGCATGAAGCCAAATTTTTAAAATTTGCCTTTTGCATTAAAGACTTTGATTAAAACAGGTTCATCAATGATTTTAAAAATCAATACCTCGATTATACAGTTTTTTCAAAATTCTTATTTAACTTTCCATACCATTTTTCCTTTCATGTGGATAAAAATAAAGAATACAGTAAATAGTAATCTTCAAATAATGTGATGTGGCGGTGATGACCTGCTTTTTGCTTCTACTACAGACATGACAAAATTTTGGGGCTTGTAACAGCAAGAATTAAATTTAGAGGATGAATAGAACTGCCTGACTTTAGGAGCTGTCAGATACTGAAAGAATCAGGACCTCAGAAATAAATGAATCCTAGGAGCAGAAAAGGTGAAGCATGTAATTAAGTAGAAAACTCAGAGGTAAGAAAAGAGGAGAAAAACACTGAGAAAGAGGGAGAAGAAACAAAATAAAGGGCATTAATGAGAATCAGGGCTTATGATGTCTCTAAGGAACTGAGATGTGATAAATTATGGAATGGGGGTAAACAGTTATATGAATAGTAGTCAATCACATCATGTCACTGCCTCATGCAAAGCCTTTCAATGGCTCCCATCACTCACAGCATGAGCCAGAGATCCCTGGGGACCTTGACGACTTACCCCTCTGTTTCCCATCATTTTGCTGACTTTATCTTCTACTATTCACTCTCTCCCCACCAACTACCCTCCAGCCAGCCTGTCTCCAGGCTTTTCCTCAGGCACCCTAGGCCTTTGTACCAGCTTATCTCCCAGCCTAGAATGATCCTTCCCCAGATATCACCAGGGTTTACTACTTTGCCTCCTTCAAGTTTTGCTCAAATACTATCTTTTCAGTGATTTACTTCTATGAAACTCTATTTCAAATAGAGATGTCCTAGAACACCCAATCTCTCCTACCCTGATCTTATTTTCTCATGGCTGTTTCTACCATCTATCACTCTAAATACTTTCAATGTCTGTCTCCACAACCACTAGAATGTAAGCTCTCCGATTTTTGCCTGTTTTTGTTTTGTTTTTTTTCCACTGATGTTTCCCCAGGGCCTACGACAGTACCAGGTACAGAGTAGGTGCTCAATAAATACAATAAATAAATCAATCAACAAATAAGTATGATTTTTCATTACCATAGTTAAAATAAGAATAATAAAATACTGGAAACATTTCCAAAGTTGTTTTTTAGCAATGAGAGTAATATTTTTGTGTCCTTGTATTTTCTGGATATTTTTGACACTGAACAATTATTCTATAATGTTTCAAAACAGGTTTTTATCTTGTTAAAGACTAGTGAGTTATATGCCTGAGATTACTAAAGCTGAGATCCATTCATCGGCAGTCAGAAGGATACATTCTTTAGAGGCCTGTTCTTATGAGCTTAAATAGCATTTAGCTAATAGTAGGAAAAGGTCCCCGTCATAAAAACTTTACATAACAAATATTCAGTGGTGTAATCCACTAAGTTAATGGAATCATAAAATTCCAACCTTCTCATTTTGAAAATGAAAAAATTGAGATCTAAAAAAAATAATAAAAAAAAATTGAGACCTAGAAAAGTTGTCACTTCTCACATTCATGTAGGACATAGCTGACAACGTGTACAACAGGAGCTAGCCCGAAACAAGACTAAAACATCGCAGAATGGCCTAGCTTGTACACATATCGTAACACCGTCGAAGTCCAGATTGGGCCTTTTTAGTTTCCTATTTGACTAAAGGTTCCTTTTCTCCAACCTATTTCTGTTTCATTGCTCAAAGATGCTTGTGAGCAGTTGTTTCCTATTGTTTGAATATTTAAGATTCTCTTGGCATTAAGATAACCAGAATTGCAAACAGTGTGATCACCTACGTATTTTAGCATGCTCAAAGGCCACTGCACCATTCCAGACCCACTAAACATTCAGCCTCTTGCTCCAGACCTTTACCTTCCCTGAGAGAAGTGCGAGGCCAGCATATTTTACCAATTTCTTACTCTTTTCGGTCAATTAACTCTCATGGAATCAAACAGAAACAGCCTTCAAGGTCTGAAAATGTGTCACTTCTCTTTTTTAAAAAAGATAATTCTTGTGCTGAAAAACTGCACATGCACCATTGTTTTGTCCTAAGTGAGGAAAAAAGACTCGTGTTCTATTTTTTTGCTCAGAGGTAGCAGCAGCAGTTAATCCACACATGTACGCACCCTGGGACCTCACACAGTCATCTCTGATGTTAGAGCAGCACGCAGGCACATACTTTCACAAAGAGAGTCTATAAAATGAGGTTGCTATGGACCAAAACAACCATATTGATTTTTAGTGCAATTCCAAACACAAGGAAACATCAGTTTTCTGAACAGCACACACTGGGAAGGACAGGGAGAAATACACCGCAATAGTACGGAGAAAGAAAAGGATAGAAGACAATTACGTTAGCAAACATCTTTGCGCTCTTTTAGGGTGTTTGTTTCTAAGTTCAAAGAACCAAGAGGCTTGAGCTATGTTCAACTGTTCTTAGCTGAAAACCTAAGATTGTTCATTTACTGACACTCTGCTCACAGCTGAAAGCCCGGGTCTTGGGAAATAAAGCCATATAGCCATTTGAATGTTTGAACATCTTCTTCAAAGCCCAAATAGTTATTTATTTTTCTCAATTAATACCACCCCTCCCACCCCCTGCCCCCATCTGCAAATGACAGAACTGTCTAAACTGCATTAGAAACACCTTATTTACCAATACATTGTTAAGTTTGCTGCAAGCAAATATTTTCCTGAGATATCCTTAATGAGACAAAATGCCTTTCAAGCCAGAGACCTTTGGAAGGGAGGTGCAGGAGTAGGAGAGACCAGCCAGCACTTACCATGGCCCCCTCACTTCTTCTTTGGGCAACTTCTCGCTGCAGCCGGGCCACAGCCAACTTCTCCCTGGGGGAACAAAAGCACATGGTTAGTTGCCTATTCTTCTCAGGGTAGAGGTACACTGGCATGGCTTTGAAACATTCTTTTGAGGTCTCCAGAGGAACTCCTTCCTTGGGTTAGCTCACTTCCTCCACTAAACTTTCTATAAATATTTAAAGTCGTTCGTGCATTGTTTTCATTGAGTGTCATGAAAGAGATTTTTTTGCTTTAGATTTTATAAAAGCCAAATAAACCCTGAATGCTAAGTAAAAGCTTCCCTTTAAGTTCATGAACATATATAATTTGGAAACAAATTTTCCATGGCTAAAATATTCAGTAGTTGTTTCTGTATCAATTTTGCTTGCATACAATTATTTTTATTTCTTTTGTTGCCTTTTAATGATTGTGAATTTCAAAAGACAAACAGATTTAAATCTGTGCCATTCTTGAAGTGATAATACATAATAATTTACAGATTTGTTACATCAAAGTATCATGCTGAGTATTTTACTTGATCTTATATGAGCCTGACAACAACCCTATAATAGGCTTTATTAACCCCATTTATTGATTTGGAAACTGAGGCTCAGATAGGCTAAGTAGCATACCAAGTTCCCAGCTGGTACATATCAATTGTATTAGGATCAAACTTTAGGTTTCCTTTATTTCACAAATCCTAAATAAAAATTTTGCTAAACATTTTTCCAGGCTTGGAAAATATGTAAAATTTAAAAACATTTATTTTAGCATTCTTTATTTTACAATGGGGTCCATTTTGTATCCTTTATTATTGTAATTCTGATTTCATTTAGAAAAAAAAATTAGTATTCACCAAAATTTTAAGAATGCTTTGTAAAGTGATAGATACTACATTCTGGATAGCTTTTCAATGATTCTTAAGAAAAAAGTTTACAGATGAAGTAGGGTACGTGAACCCTTCCAGTAATCTTCCATTCTTTATATTAGCAAAGATTTTCCCTGAAATCTTTCTACTGCTATCAAATTGTGAAACCATTTGTGTGATATTTTATCCCTCAGCCTTCCCTCTACACAGGACCCACAATTTGGCTATTCACAAATAACAAGGGAGCAACCGGATTCCCCACTGAATGAGGATTTCTCCAGGCCTAACTCCTTGGGTCTTTGAAATGCCTATGACTGCCAAGAAGGCATGTGCTTTAATTTGGTTACAATTAAGTAAATGTTTTAGTAGGAATAGTTCTCTTTGAATTAGTGCCTAAAGAGACAGATTAGAAGGAATAAAACTAGAACCAGAAGATCCCTGAGGAGAACAAGTTTTGGGAGCCGGGGGCAGGACCCATGCACAGACCCTGTGGGGGAGGGCAACCAAGTCAAGAGGAAGAAGCCAGGAAGAGATGGAATCATGTGCCTCTTTGTGAGGTAAGCAAGGCAGAAATCTCTGTGTTCTCTGACCCAAGTCCTAATAAGCAGAAGAAAGGAGCAAAGAATGGAAAGAGAAAAATATAACTGACTTCTGATTTAACATGAAAAATAAACACGGTAGATATATGGACAAAGAAACCAGAGAACATAGCCTATGCTCTATGACCGAGCAATTCAACTCGGTATATATGCAACAGAAATGCATATATATGTTCAGTAAAGGACACATACTAGAATGTGCATCGATGCACTATTTGTTATCACCTTAAACTAAAAATGTGCACCCCATTAACAACAGAATGGGTAAACTTCTACATAGTCACACATTGGGATACCAGAAAGTACTGAGAAGGAGTTATGTATACTTAGCCACAACATATGGGATACCACAAGCATATGAAAGAATGAAAGAAGCAAACACAGACGAGTATATAGTTTCTGATTCCATTTATATAAAGTCCAGAGACAGGCGAAACTCCTATGTAGTTCAATAAGGCAGGAAAAATAAAAGATCTGAATATCAAAAAAGAGAAAGTAAAACTGTCTCTATTCACAGACAATTTTCTAAATAGAAAATACTAAGGAACTTACAAAACTACTCTACAACTAATAAGTGAATTTAGCAAAGTCACAGATATAAGCCAATACACAAAAACCAATTGTGTTTTTACATACTAGCATCAAACTACTGGAAAACCTATTTTAAAAAATTCATTTACAATGTTGTCAAAACATAAAACACTTAGAAAATAAATTTACAAAAGACTTGTCAGACTACTACAGTGAAAACTATAAAACAACCGTTCAGAACAATTAAAGGAGACTACTCTGTGTGTGTGTGTGTGTGTGTGTGTGTCTGTCTGTCTGTCTGTCTGTCTCTGTCTCTGTCTCTCTCTCTGCAGATTCAGATCCTTGAAAGGGTCTTGGGAACACTCAGCATCCTAGGATCACACTTCAAGAAGTAACTTAGAAGATACAGAAGTAGAAGAATGGTCGAGAAAATTTCCTGGAATCATTATTCCTGACTGCTGCTGGATCTTCAGCCCAAGATTGAATATATATATATGCTAACAGCATGTTAATTTTTTACAAGAGCAGTTTAGCGTAAAGAAGACATTCCTAGAAACAGAGAAAAGTCTAACTTAGCACAATTGTCCCACTAAATGATGAAAGAGTCCTCACACAGCTTAAAGGTTAGGAACATCACTGTTTTATCCTTAAAAGAATTTGCCTTAATAACACTATTAGGAATTTTCACACGGTATAGGTATAAAAATTCAATTTGAAAGAAAAATGTAATAGTTTTAGCCATTACATAGTTCTTAATAAGAAAAATATTCATAAGTCATGAATTTTATATTCTGCCCACACATTATATTTTTAGGCATTTAAAAATAGTGAGCGAACCAATGTGAAAGGCTCATCTTCAAAGTGGCAGCATGTTAGCCATTTGATTTGGTGAAACAGAGCAAAATATGTAGAAACTGGAAACATCAGCTTAGGTTTGACCTACCACCACGTGACCAGAGATGTACCCAATTTCAAACAGCCATGTAGAAATGTGTGACACAAACATGAGGAACCTCGGTGTAGTCTGGGTTAAAGAAAAGACAATCCCCAACCCGAGCCCTGCAACCTGGTGCTCTTTACCTACAAGTCGTAAAATTGCTTAAGTCTAGTTACTTGGGAGCTACCCTGATTCAAAGTAGTTGGGTAGTGAAAGAGCAGAATTTGTGAGAACAGCAAATACAACTGTCTCTTTAAAAACCATGCTGGGGGGGGGGGGTGCCTGGGTGCTCCATTGGTCAAGCATCTGCCTTAGGCTTAGGTCATGATCCCTCAGTCCTGGGATCTAGCCCCATGCCTGATTCCCAAGGAGGGAGCCTGCTTCTCCCTCTTCCTCTACCTCTTTCCCAGCTCATTCTTTCTCTCTCTCAAATAAATAAATAAAAACCTTTAAAACAAACAAACAAACAAACAAACAAACAAACAAAAAATAAAACCATGCTCTGTAATTGGTTTAAATCATTTGTTCGGGAAATGCAATATACATAATTTCACGGATCAGGCATCTCTAAGGCTTGCAAGTAACAGCTGGGTATTTTCTATGGTGTAGGCAGGACAAGACCAGAACCATCTAAGTCCCGGTAAGCAAAGCATCCCAATTTTGACCTGTTTTAGGTCATAAGTTTCTGAAGACTATTTTCTTTGAAAAGAGAGTTTCAAGGCCAAACAAAATAATATTTTCTTGAGGTTTGGTACTTTCTATCTCAAATCTTTCATATTGTTGGTATGCTTTTTGTTTTTAATGGGAATTGTATTTTATTTTTGTATGAAAGAGTTGTCATTCTTTATAAAAATTAAGGAAGTGACAGAGTCTTTGGATGGATGAAAGCATCTCTGGTGAAAATCTCAGCATTTCTAGATGTTCCCATTTCGAGGCTCAAACTGTCAACTTAGTCAAAGTAGTAAAAAGAAATGGGTCTCCCTTTTTTATAGTCATCTCATTTGCCCTTGGGTTCAGCAGTCCCTTGGCAAACCATCTCTTCAAACCCCCAAGGTCCCAATATATGTGTGAAACCGAATGGGACCAGCATCTTTTTCATGCAAATTCAGGGTTCTTAAAAACAGCTTTGTTCAAAAAATAAAGAGAGAATCCTTGACTTGCATGTTACCCAAGGCAAATTAAACACAGTCACATACACATACACTCTTGCTTCTATTTGAGGACCTTAGCTCATCTGCTAGAAACAGACAACTGTGCTTTTCCAATGCGTTACTGTTTTGTTTTGTGTTTGTAGCAAAGCCAGTAGCTCATTATGAAGGGGGTATTGACTTTATGATTGCAAAACAAATGCCCAGGGATATTTTACTGAGAGCTGTGGATCCTTATTTACCGAACAGGGATAAAAAAAGGATATAAAGAGTATACACACAATGAAACAAAAGAGACCCACAAACACTTCTCTTGCAATTAAATGCAAAGAGAATTCTTCCCTCCAAGAGGGATGAAACAGAACTACTTTTCTTATTCCGTTTTCTACCCAAAATCGGTCCCAGGCTTCTGAAGTCTTTCAGCATAGTGCCAGATAATTTCAATTCAAGATAATAAACAGCCACAACAAGAAGTACTGATGTGAACCCTGGATCTACACAACGCCACTGATACAAACACAGTTTCAGCCCATGGGAAGACTGTCCTCGATGAAGACAACAGGATGTTGGCGTTTGTAAACTCCAGAAAAGACCTGCGAGGCCTGCGTGGTCAGAAAAGCAATGAGCAGCTGGCAGAGGAAGAATATATTCAGCCTGGGATGTGCGGAGACCACAAACTTAAGGGCACCGCAGAGCCATCTGTTGCGTGAGTGTTGAAGGCAGGCCTGTCTGGAGACAAATCAATGTTCTCTTGCAGCTCTAAGGCAGCCCAGCCCACACCGTGAATGGGTGCCTATGAAAACAGCGGGCAGCCCCGCTCTCCACCAGGCAGATGGGACCCCCCGAGGAGGCCCTGGAGGAAGAGCGGCACCAGCACTCAGCCTAAGTGTGAAGAATTATGTCTACTCATTGTAAGTCTCATTGCCCCAAACTGCTCTGTACCAACAGTGCGTTAGGCACACCGAGGAAGCTGTCGGTATCGCAGGTACTCTGTGTTTTGATGAGACTGCCCGATAATTTGTGTCGTTGCTACTCAAATTTCCTAGGAAATAAAAAAATTATAATGCACTATAACAAAAATAAATACAAAAAAATTAAGGATAGGCATGCTCATATATTTAAAAAGAAAAAAAATTCTTGGGCATTTTATAAACCCAAAGATACTGTGGTATTAGAGAATCGTGAAGTACCCCCAAAATACCCTAACTTCATCTTAGTTTTGGTTCTTAGGTTAAGCTTTTATATTCCAAAGTATTTCAAATTATTTATATACATAGTTATGTATGGTATAATATATACATCAATCTCTTTTAATTTATTCAGAATATTCTTCTAAGTGGCCATATAATCCGATGATGATGAAAATTCTGATTTATTCAACAAACAGTGTGAATTCACTCTCTGCCAGGCACTGTTCTGGGCCCCAGGAAATACAGATAAATAGACTGTCCCACTTTCAGAGAGCTCAGGGTCTAAGAGACAGCACACCTAAGCAAATTTGTGTTCTAAGATGTAATAAGCACAACAGAAGAGTACTGCATTCAAAGCTGGATTGTAACATTAAAGTTAGGTGATAATTTTATCAGAAGATTGAAATTGAACCCCCTTTAAATGGGAAGGTACATTCTCCTGTTTCTAAGATAAAGTCATTTTCTAAAGTTCATACTTTTCAGCAGTAAGTCATGTAGGGGAAACAGGTTTTTCCTCATAAATATTTTAACTATGAAGAATCTCTGTAACACGTTTTGACTGTGATTCCCTGAATTCCTCTAGTCTTTTTAATGGAATGGCATTAGCCTTTACTGCCCCTTTGGGTCACAGTTGTATCCAGGTCACTTCTTTCGAGACATGTGACTGACTTATCTTGCCTCTTCCGTTTCAATATAATGTATCACCACATCCTCAACTTAAAAAGGGAATAGTTAATAGCTAATATTTAGTGAATAATTACTATGGCAAGCACTACTCTCAATACTTTACACGAAACATTTCGACCTCAAACATAGGTATTATTATCATCTCTGTGGTATGCAGCAATGATTCTCAAAATTTTTGGATTCAGAACCTCTTTACACTTTTGAAAATGACCACTGAGGACTCCAAAGAGCTTTTGTTTCTGTGGGTTCTATCAACATTTACCATATTCCTAATTAAACCGAGCCTTTGAAAATATATATTATTTGAAATAATAGTAATTCCATTCCAGATTAATGTAAGCAACACATAATTATGAATATAGCTATAGATTCCAAAACAAAAATTAGTACGAAGCATGGCATTGTTTTATACTTTTGCAAATGTCTTTAATATCTGGCTAATAAAAATATGTCTGGATTCTCCTTTCTCCTTCTGCATTCGGAATGTTGCAATGTCGCTGGCTGAGTAGCTTCTGGCAAACCAGTATATGCCCATGACCAAGGAGAGTGAAAAAGGTAAGTAACATTTTAGTCTTCTTTCAAAATTAGTTTTGACTTATGGATCCCTGCAAAGGTCAGAGGAGCCCTGCGGTCCTTGGAGCCCTGTGGTTCACAGTTGGAGCACTGTTGATGTACCTTCCATGGGGAAACTAAGGCTCAAGCAGGCTGAGAAACATGTCCCTCATGCCATTGCTCTTAACTTTAAATACTGCCATGCATGTTTTCCGAAGATGCAAAATCACTGTGAATACATATTCAGTTAAAATCTCACTCATTAGAACTTATACCTCAGTATCCACTCTCACCTGTTACCACCACCTCTAATGTAGTCACAAATAATGCATGAAATTATTGAGGACTCCAAGGATGAAACGCATTTCTAACCATTTGAATGCCAATCAATGTGAAAACCATTGATAGAACTTTTCTGGAATACACTGAATTCCAAGCATAGGAACCTCCATTTCTGGCAGAGTAGAATAAAAACGCTAATTAAATTCCCAATATAAACCTACGCTCAGGCACAAATTTTGTTTCAATTAACAGCCCCCCACCCCAACCCCAGGATTTGTTCCTACAAAGGTATCACCAAATGCCTAAAAGAAATTAGATAGATGTCACTGTCATTTATACCTTGGGGCAGAGTCACACTTAAAATCTTGGGGAAAGGTTTCAATGAATCACCAGGCTTCCCCATTTCTGAGTGGACCCTAAGAATAAGAGCATGGTGCTGACCTAGTGTGTCTGTAAGGAGAGCAGTTCAGCTCCCCCAGGAGGCCTAGGACCATTCTCTGCACACAGAGGCGTCCTGGGGTGTCACCCGCCACAGAAGCATGACAATGCCTAGTGCCAGGTGCGCTTGTCGAGGGGGCAGATGGGGAGACCGGTGGCAGCAGCCCCTGCGTAACAGCTAAATTAATTAGCCTTTCCAAAGCAGATCATTTAATTACCCATTCACTCAGATATTCAGCACGAGAAAAATATTTGAGAAACTTGTAGACATAGAACACAGATGAAACAAACTTCTTCATGCACTTTTTCCAATACACAACGTCCAGGTTGGCCCCAAAACTTTAAAACACAAAAATGTACCTTCTTATTAATACTTTAAGGGATTTTATTTGGGTCCACAGTGCATACAAGTCAATAAGTTAAGAGTAGGTTCTAAACTGGTGATCTTCATGTGATTTTGTGCAGCAGATAACCAAGAGGGAGCAGGACTCAACACGGCCAACACGCACACCCCACATACTCTGGGAGGGAGCAGGAGTTTTATAATGTGCTGTGCTGATTAAGGAATTCCCTCTCCCTCTCCACCAAAATAATAAACACAGAGACTTTTTAAAGAACTCAGTGTACTGAAATACAGAGATCATTAGTAAAAACAAACTCTAATTTTAGCTACCCGCCTTTCTGAAGGTCCTTCATCCATGTGGATGAAACCATGTGGTTCTCCTTATTAAGCTTTCTGGAGCTTCTGCAATTTTTTTTCTAAATTTCTAGTACCCTGAATGTCATGTCATGGAAGTGTTCTTGAAATTGTTCTACCATGAATGCTCCTCCAGTTGCAAAAATGATGTCAAATTGCACCTGCATTTTCATTTCCTAATTCCGATGTTCATCCTTAGAGTCACTCTTGCTGCCTAAAGCAATTGCCTGCTTAGATGTTTCTCTCCCCTAATTGGCTCTAAGACCCAGAGGACCTTTCTGGTCTTCCTGTGTCCGAGACACACACACACACACGCTCAATGAATGAAGGATCATGCTTCAGAGCAAAGATGGCCTCACTGACTTGAGGCAAGATCACAAGTGGCCTCCACCTATTTTTAATATCAGAAGTTAGTCCCACATCCAGAGCTTAACAAGACGTGCCAATAAAACCACACAAGCTACCTGCAATCCTCACTACTATCGTCACGTAGGAAGCATTCTGTGTTTTAGATGTACACAGAATATTGTTAGTAAATAAATATACCAAAAGAAGGAATGAACTTGTATTTCTGGGTTTTCTCCTTTTTATTTTTACTTGGAACTGTCAGCTCTCACCAGAATAAAACATGCTCTCATCACAACACTGTTGATACATGCAGCCTCTACTGACTTATTTCACACAATACTGAGTTAAAGCAACCTCATTATCTTCTCCTCTCTATCCCAAAGCTCCCCTACCTGATGCTTCTGAAATACATATTAGAGCAAAATAACTCCCCCCAAGTTTAAATATGAATTTCTAGTCTTAACTTCTGCAATAACTTATTTCTTGAGCATAAAGTCAGCTCAGGGACTTCGAAACAGTTTTCCCCGAGATGAGTTTTTATAAAGCATTGCAGAGCCACTTGATTTCTTAAACTTAATTTTTACTTCTGAAGAAACCTAGGTTTCAGAATGAGGATTCCTTATATTTCCTTGTCTTTTCAAGAAACTTGGAATTCCCCATTTTCATGCACTGCCCCCATATTTCTTCCCTTAATATTAAAATTCCACTATTCGAGGCCAGACATAATTATGTCTGGCACATAAGAAAAACTTCGTAAAACCACAGAATTGTATTAATAATGTTTGATTTTCTTCCACCAATTTTGGCAACATTCCCAAGTGATGGGCTATACATAGTTTAATATGGAAAGAAAATTCTTAGGGAAAAGAAATGAGATGGGCTAACCACCTCCTAGGGAGCCTTCCATACCTGTTGCTGTGTGCAACAATAGCCCTATGTGACAATTAATTTCATTTCCATGGCTTTCAATTATCAATGGCCCTGAAATTACATTCTGTCTCTATTTTCATGAAGGTCCCAAGATAGGATCTGTGACTAGACTTAAGCCATCTGTCTAGACTCAGAAGAATGAGGCTTGTAGTTCCTAAGAGAAGAGGTTGAAAGAGAGAATGCAGGAAACCCTGGTGGACTATGATACAGCCGAGTGTATTCCTAAAACTTCCTTCCTTCATTTATAGAAAGAGTTACAAACACAAGACGAGTTCTGCTGAACAAAAGGGTGGCTTTTACAATATACTGGCAATGCCATCAATTCATTCCACAAATATTATGCCGTCTGCTATGTTGGAGGCGTTCTGTTAGGCTCTATGGAAGAAACAATGATGAGGGGGACTTAATCGCTGTAGTCAAAGAACATTCTCTGTCTATATCCAGTATTACAGATTGAATTGTGTCTCCCAAAACTTTTATGTAGAAGTCCTAATTTCTAGTAACTTAGAATGTAACCTTATTTGAAGGTGGTCAAGTTAACACAAGGTCATTACAGTGGGCCCTAATCCAGTATGACTGGAGTCCTTAAAGGGACAGATTTGAAGATAGACACATGGGAAAAACACTACGTGTGATGGACACAGAGACTGGGATGATGTGTCCACATGCCAAAAGATGCCAAAGATTGCCAGCAAGTCACAAGAAACTAGAAGAGAGGCCTGGGACAGTCTCTGTCACAGCACTGAGAAGGAAGCAACCCTGTCAACAATCAGATGTTAGACTTCCAGCCTCCAGAACTGTGAGATGGGGAATTTCTGTGGTTTAAGCCCCACAGTGTGTGGTACTTCACTAAGGCAGCCCTAGTAAAAAATACAATAAAATCTATCAATTATACATGTCTGAACACAATACATCTCTACAAATATACAAATATAGAAGTAATCTGGTAAAATATAATGGGTGCTCCAAGCAAAGCGTTATATATTTTCAGCAGAAGGAGCATTTACTTCTTATCAGAAAAAAAAAAAAAAGGAAATATTTATAGAGGAAGTGGTAGTCACATTCCACACAAGAGCCATAAAAAGTCAGAAGCCAAACATAGGAATTTATGACTATAGAACTATAAACTATTGACTGCAGAGCTGTTTTTTTTTTTTTTTTAAATCTAAGACACTCACTTCTTTTACATGCCATTTCTCAAGAGAGTTCAAGATAACTGTATGAAAGAGTCAGATGGTATACCTTATCCCTAAACCTCCACAGGCACACATTCTCTTAGCCAGAAAAAACATTTTTAGTATTTTCATCTTCATGTCTTTTTGTTCACTCTACTGTGATATCCAGTATAAGATAAAGGTGCTATCTTGGTGCTCTCTTACAAGAATATTGACTTGGTTGGTTTTCTAGACTGGGGATAGTTTGCAAATACACTAACTCACTCTGGCTGCCAGCCCCATTACACCAATGTGCACTAGTCACTTGCAGGTGACTGGGACTTAGGTGACCTTTGGTCCTGACACTGGTCTGCCTAGAGACAGAACCATAACCAGGCCCTCATTAGGTCAGGTCTCCACCCAACTGAACCATTCATTATCAAGGCATTCAGTATTTTTTGCTGCTTTGATCATTTGCCAAATCATTTTTATGAGTCCATAATCTATTAGAACCAAGCTCAACTACTTTCTTTACAGAATTCTTTTCACTATTGAGCTTCATAACCTGATTAGATTCTTCTTTTCTAATCTTTTCATATGGATTGTATGTATTTGATTTCTCCTGCCTGCAAACTCCAGCCAGAATAAGAAAGATGAGGCATTTTATTGAGATTATGATATTTCAGGAGCAAATGAACCACCAAACCCTATGAAGGGCAAGAACCAGGGTACCTTCAGGGGTCTCTGCAGTAAGAAGTCATAGACCTTCTCACTAGATGCTCCCATGATGCCCTGGCCTATCTCTGGGGACTCCTAGTTTCTATTTCCCATTGCTTTCTCATTTTAAACTCCCTGGAATAAGATCCTGATTGATGTAGTTTGAGTGAGGCACACACTGTGGATTGATGAGATTTTGGCCTGGGGTCAGGGTTATACAGTGCTAGCTTAGACATGCTCCCTCTCTCCATTATAGACTGGCAACTGATCTCAGAGAAGTAAACAATTATTAGTGTCTGCCATGTGGGTTGGACATTTTTACTTTGTATATGTTGTCTTTGGAAATGCTTTCCATATACTCCTAGTTAATGCTTTCTTAGATCTGTAGCAAAAATAACCAGATGTCTTATATTTTTAATTTAATAATTTTTATATTCATTCCAACTGGACTAACTCCATTTGAGAGTTTCTGTTAAAATACCTAGCTGGAGGGGCGCCTGTGTGTCTCAGTCGTTAAGCATCTGCCTTTGGCTCAGGGCGTGATCCCAGAGTCCTGGGATCGAGCCCCGCATCGGGCTCCTCTGCTGGGAGCCTGCTTCTTCCTCTCCCACTCCTCCTGCTTGTGTTCCCTCTCTCACTGGCTGTCTCTCTCTCTGTCAAATAAATAAATAAAATCTTAAAAAAAAAAAAAACAGCCGGAATTAAGCCTGTATCTTGCTTTCTTCATATCATCTTGACCCCATCCACTATTGTGACTTAAAAATTTATATTGAGCTTACTCGTCATCTCTTTCTTCTGGGATATATAACTTGCCTTTAGTCTATATATTGTTTTCTGGATTTTGGCCTACTGTCTCCATTGTCAGTGTGACTCAATTTATATTGAGCACACTCCTAGAAATGTTATCAACTGTCAATCATGTACACATTCCCACAACACGGATAAGGTTGGAACCAGACAGTACACTCTCAGGAGACACAAACTAATCGGGAAACACCACCCTGTTCTATTTCTTGTGCTTCACACCATCACCAGTAAGACTGTTCATATTACCAACAAAAAGATTTTAAAGACACAGACAATTTTAAGGGATGTCAATTTAGAAAATCTAGAGAATAAAAGAGAAACTCGTATCCTTTGTAAATAGACAATCTAGTCATGGCCAAATATGTATAGTATTCAGTTAGTTTCTGAGCTGACCAGTAGCTAAAAATCAACAAAAAAAGTCAACAATCGAAAACTTTAGAGGGAAAAGGAAGACAGAGGTAAGAAAACAAAGTCTAATGTCTAAGAGAGAAGAAATTAATGGAGACCAATCTGTGAAATAATTTCATATACGTTACACCAGGTAAGAACCTAATGGGGAAGAAGAATATTCTTAGATTTAAGACCATCTAGGATATGTTCAACAAAGATAAAAGTGTTTTTAGAAAACCGGAAAGCAACTAGTATGCCAATGGCAGTGATGTTTTGAAGAATAATGATAGCGTAACTACTGGGCAGAAAGATTCTGTCAAAATAGGTTATTCTTTCTGTTTATATGTAAAGAACCTAAGTAAGCATTTATAATTATCATCTGTTTCAATGACATAGCACAAAAAAATTTTTAAAAAAAGAGAGGGGAGAGGTAAGTGGTAAGTGGTTCGAAGAGACAGTAAGAAGCCACTTTCTGAAGGAGGAAAGACACCCACTGAGCCTGAGGGCAGCTGTTGGTTGAAGTGGTGAGCCCTATTCTTTGAATGCGTGTTGGTGACTTTTAAGATAGAGGAGAATAAGAGTAATGAGGACAATAATGCTTGTGTAATGATTATATTCCAAGCACTTTATAGTTCGTTATTAACTCACTTAATCTTCACCCTCACCACAAGGTACACACTATTATCATCCCCGTTTTACATATGAAGAAAATAAGGCACAGAGAGATTAGGTATCTTCGCCAAGATTGCAGAGCTAGTAAGTGATGATGTCAGGATTTAGACACAGGCACTCTTGGGTTCAAAGGTCTTAACCTTAATCCTAAACTGTCCATGTGATTCTAGCTGGACTTGGAGTTTTTACATTGTATGTGGTTGTTCAGAAATACGGTCACTAAAAATATCTTTATGAATTTCATAAGAGGCTCTCAAAATTTATTTTAATTCCCCTGGGGAGACAGGAAACGACAGAGGCAGAATGGAGTTGTGTTGAACAGAACAGACTCCAGAGCCAGGCTGCATGGGTTCTGAATCCCCGGTGTTCCACTTACCCACTCACTGACCTAGGGGAAGTTACTCACCCTTTCCCTTACAGTGCATCGTTATCTACAAGCATGCACTGCCCCTTTTCTGTAGGAGGACCTGACTCCCTTATCCCACTGATATCAGGCTTGGCATAGGACTTGCTTTTTGGCCAATGAAATGTGAGTGGAAAAACCATGTTTAACTTCTGGGCAGCAACTGGGCAAGAGCCAGGACAAGATGTGCCATGTTCTCTCCTTTCATTATGATCAGCAATGGCCTGGGTCCTGAGCTGAGGTTGCCTTGGGGCAGAGCCACAGACCCACCTTGCAGAGTAAGAAATATGCCTTTGTTGTTGTAATTCACTAGCATTCGGGGGTTGTTTGTAACTAAGACATAACTATCTCTCTTGACTCATACTCTCTGTGCCTCAATGTCCTAGCTGTTTCTAGGGTTATTACAGGTATTAAATGACTTGGTTTTATGAAATATGTGTAACAGTGGCTGGCACCTGATAAGCACCATAGAAGTGTTCATCCTTACAGTTATTTGTATCTACAAAAGGCAGGAGAGAAGTATTAGTGAGCCGGATACTCACCCGAAAGGAATATAAGCAGAGAAAAGACTTTCAAAGGAATCATTCCCAATACTATCCAATCCAATGTTTTACTGGTTCTCAAATCCTTTCAACTCAGTTCTCACATCATACTGGTTACCCTCTGGGCTTTCTGCAAACTTCTCTTCAGTGTTCCCTCATCAACCCAGTAATCTCTCTTTGTTCACAATTCAGGACTTTAGTATTGGTGACCAGTCTCCAGACACTTTTCTTTCTACAAAATTCAGTTACTTTGGCCATGAAGATATTTCTCCTCCATTTTCCTCAGCTATCTTTCTGGAAACAGGGTTGAACACCAGTTTTTTCATCTGTGGAACACAATTTTAGTGAGATAATAGCTGTTATCTCTGTTTCAAAGGGTGGAGGATTAGGTAACTTTGACAAGTTTCTTTGTTTCATGAGTTTGGATTGGCTTTCATTTGCTAATGTGCAAATTTTTATGGCAAAACTCTTGCCAATGAATGTTCCACACAGCTTGCTTTTGGGGAACTCTGCTGCCGACAACTCTGGATGTTTTAACAAGCAGGTATTGAGACTTTTATGCCCAAGAGGAAGATACTGTGAATGTCCCTCTAATCCATCCTAGAAATGAGACTATGAAAGTAGGGGCCCAAAGGCGAGATCTTTGATTACAATACCCTCATTTTAAAGATGGGAAAATGGCAATTCAAAGAAGTTGAACGGGTCATTGAGAAAAATAAGTCAGTTGAAGAACAAAATCTAGATAGAAAAGAGTCATTATCTATAGAAGTCAAGCTGGTGCTATTTCCAGAACTGATTGTGTTCAAAAGAAAAACAATGGGAAACATGACTATGTCTGGATACAATGAAAACATGTTAAATACCCAGTCAACAAATTTATTCACTCCATGTGACTGAGACTTTTAACTGACCTATTCATAAAAGCTAAAGAGGTTACCGAGAAAGATACAATAATAGAGTCCCATTTTACTAAGCTCATATGTAAATCACGTTGGTAGGACTGAGTCAATATCATGGCTAAATTAAACTGAGATATAAAACAGAGACCAAGTTATCCGTTACATCAAAATGCTTTATTTGGCAGTTACTATATAAATAACTCACCAGCTATTTTCTCTGAAACAGTAATGATTAGAATGGCTATCCTATCCAACCAAAAAATCTGAAATAGGCAATAACAAGATCAATCTTCAGAAAATAAATACTGAAGGCGGCTATAGCTGCTTTTGACTGTTATTGGAGGCAAATAAAACCCAAAGTTATTTCTAGCACTCATCACTTTAATGATTTCTAAATTTGCTTCTCTAAAAGAAATGTACTAGAGATTTCTCTAAAAGAAATGTACTAGAGATTAATAAATTTTACATGAAAACAAATAGAATGTGTAAATTGCTAAGCGGTTTGCTCCCTTTACTTTCATTCTAGCCATTTTCCCCAAACCTAGAAGAAAGACACTCCCTAAAGCTTTGCATGGTTTCTGGCAAAATCATCTCTCATATAACTAAATAGATAAAGAAAGGATGTACTTTTTAGTGGGTAATGATAAAGCTGAGATTTATAGCTAAAAATATTCTTGATCACAATCGCTTTTTTTTTTTTCCTTTTTTTCTTTTTCCCCTCCACTCTCTGGCTAAGTTCTCATGTCTAAAAGACAAAAGAGAAAGCAAAACAAAGAGAAAAGGATTCTGTAGGCACCCATATACAAGAAAGTTATAATAGTCAAAAGTCACAATAAAAACAGATTGTCATAGATGGGAATTCCATTAAAGCAGGACAATATATCTGCTTTGGAGAAGGGCTCAATCCATTTAAAAAAAAAATTACCGATAGACAAAGTCCAGAGCTGAAACATTTGCAGGATCAAAGGCAAAATAACTGGCAATGGCCTAGTTAGCTCAAAAGAAGAGCAAACCAAGCAACACACAGACTCTCTTGCAAAAGGAGAATGTCTTTGGTACAATACAATAAGACTGTTGTATGTGACACCTTGATAAATTAAAGCAACAGAAACACTGTCGCAAAAAGAAAAGGAAGAAAGGAAGGAAATTCACAAATGGTGCCCACAAAGATGGATAAGAAAGTTTTAAGAGAATGCATGCATTGATTAAAGGCAAGCAAGGAAAACAAGATAGCTGCTGTATCTAGCTAACCCCCCACTGCACATGCCTATTGTATTGTTTCCTTTGGCACTGACTACAAGAGGGCCTCATCCTATGTCTAATAACGCTATTATTTATAAAACAGAAGAAAAACATCCTGATAAGAATATACCTCAATAGGAAAAAGCCTCCTATATAATCTGAGTGTACAGATGAGAAAGAAGTGGTTTTTTTTTTTCAAAGTAGTAACAATTACAAAGCAACCAGTGAACAAGATAAGCACTTGCAGAAGGAGCCACACTGAATCTATTCAACCAACCAGCTTTTCTGTTATGTGAATCCAAGAATGGATCACTGTTGTTCACTGGGAAAACCTGCAGTGCTGTAAAAATCAGTAATGTCAGTATACGGTCAGGGGAGGGAAAAACGAACAGAAGAAAGTTTAGAAAGAAACAGAGGAAAGGCTGAGAATACAGCCCCTCGTAATTCTTCATTCAACATTATATTCATTGACACATTCCATGTAAGTCAATATAGAAGACACAGGATTTTGAAAAGTACACGAATACACAATGGCTCCTGCCCCCCGAAAGCTACAACTTGCAAAATAACTGCTTTGGGTCTATGATCTGACCAATGCCTGTTTCTTCCAAGTATAAACAGAATGGTCAGCTGTGTATGTGAAGTTATTTTCATATGCCAGCCAGCATCCTCATAGTAATATTATTTTGCTGATACAACACATTATATTGAAATAAAAAAATCAAAATAGAGTGAATATATTTATAAGTCCAATTTTATAAACAATCTGTTGACTATGGGTAGTTCCTATTTCATGACTTTCCATACACAATATGTACACATATCTATATTTAAATATCAACAGTTTTACACACCAAGTGCAATCCGATCAGTTATTTCAAAGACCATGTTGATAATCTGCTAGAGGTAGGAAAGAATAAAAAAACACGCAATACAATTAGCTACTATCTATTGAGCTATTCATATGTGGCACCTACTGTTCCATATGATCCTACATGTAGTATCTTACTGAATCCTCACAAATATCTCCAAATCTCTCCTTTTTACAGATTAGTAATCACACCTTCTAAATGAATGCCCTGTACTTTAAACCACTGCACTACACTCCTTCTAGCCACACACCTACAGCGCAGATTTCTGTGGTATTTAAGTAGTTGTTGGCTATGAATGACTTTTACTCTGCTTTTGAAACATGATCAAACCAAGGATGATTCCCCCAGCAAGGTCTGTGGCAGGGATACCAGAACCTCTGAGCATACCTGCACCCCAAGGTATGTAGCACTCATCATGAGAACTCAGAGCAGGAAATTCAGGTATGCAGCTCGGAGAAGCACATTCTGACAGGCTATGGGTAAAAGTCCAGATTTAGAAGTCCATAATGTCATGAAAGGCAGGGTCCTATGAAGGTATTTCAAGGCTGGCAGTCTGCTGAAGGTGTAAGGTTCAAGGAGAGAACTCCAATTTCTGCAAGGTATGATGGCAGACAGCTTAGACTCTTCCATAAGTTGAAGAATGTGGCAGAATATCAAGGCATTCACACAGAATGAGGCACATCAGCAACAAGGATGATCTGAACACACACCTAAGTGTTTTTAAGTTTACTTCTCAAAAATATAATAGTCTTTAAATTAAAAGTATTAGTTCACAATTATTCTGTATGAACTGCGACACTATTAGCTTTCTGGGCTCTGATAGGTGTGTTTGAAAAATGGCGGGTCTAGATCTCTACAACCCTGATAACTCCATGAGGAATGGACTAGCTTTAGGAACATTCTGGTACTGACCATCGCATATTCTTTAACACATTGTTCATATCTTTAGAAGTCTGTTAGGAACAAAATCTAAGGGAGCTTGTAGTTTTGTTGACTTACTTCTACTTTTGACTCTCAGCTCTTGGCTCGGAGCGCAACTGCATGGATTCATTCTAATTTCAGAGAGAGAGGCGACAGAAGGCTTGAGATCAAATTTTACTTTTAATACAACTTTCTTAAAAAGATTTTATTTATTTGTGGGAAAGAGTAAGAGAGAGAGAGAGCAGGAGTGTAGGGGTGGGGAGGGCAGAAAGTAGAGGCAGAGGGAGAAAGAGAGTCACTGCTGAGCAGGGAGTGTGAAGCGGGGCTAGATCCCAGGGCCCTGATCATAACCTGGGCCTAATGAAGACACTTCATTGACAGAGCTACCCAGGCGCCCCTAAATTTTACTTTTAAATATCTGAAGTTTTAAAGATGGACTTCACTTTTTAGAAGAGGTGCATATGTTAAGGGAAGAACTAAGGGATAAATGTATTTAGATAAAGTATTCAGTTCTTTATTAAGTAAACAATTACATGAATATAGACATACGTCTAGAGATATGGACCATGTCTTACTCAGTGTGGTGCTCAGTGCACATTAGCCCTCGGTAGATGCTTACTGCACTGAAATTACTTAACATCTGAGTCCCAGATTCTTTATCTTCAAACTTGGGTAATAATGTATTCATTCCTCATTATTTACACATTACACATTTGCAAATTTGCCTACTCAATAAAATTTATTTGCAACCCCAAAATCAATACTTGTAGCATTTCACGATCCTTTCAGGAAATGAACAGACCGACAAAAAATCTGAATCACCAACCTGCACATTCCCAGGGGAGGCTGAACAAGGTGACACTCTGCAGCTTTCCTAACTGTGAACAAGTCTCCTTCTCATTATTTATTTAGTGCCATATTTTTTGCACTTTTGCATTTTTTTGTTGGTGATTTTGCTTTTTGAAATGGTCCCCAAATGTAGTGCGGAAATACTCTTTATTGTTCCTAAGCACAAATACTTCAATGTGTCTTACAGATAAAATACATATGTTAGATTAGCTTCATTCCAGTATGAGTTACAGTGCAGTCCACCAGGAGTCCAATGTTAATCAAGCAACAATATATATTATATAAGGGTCTTTAAACGGAAACACAAAGAACACATATGAAGTAATTTTTGATCTATTGATAAAAATGCTGTGATCAGAGGCTCACAGGCACTGAACTGTATTTCTTCTAGGACGAGCACTTCAACATTCACTAATTCAGTGGCTGCAGCAACTTTATAGAACATAACTACTTCGAATGAGGAGAATAAGCTGTATTTGCTGCACCAATAGTTTTGAGGTCTGGGAAAATGTAGGTTAATAATCTAGTGAAGGGACCAGCACAGATAGGCACTCAAGGAATTTTATCTACCGAAAAGCAAAACGATTCTCATCTTAAAGTGTCTGCAAACAACACGATTAAAACTAGCAAATTCAGATTCACTGAATTGAAGAGGATATGAAAAATGAAATTGTATTTTGATGTATGACTGAAGACAATACGTTAGAAGAGGGAAATATGAAGATAGTTATAATAAGTCAAAAGGCATCTGAGGTCTAGGTCAGGATAATGTTGTCAGAAAATATGCTATCAACTCTGCTAATTAGAAAATCATGGTCTCTTATGCATAAACCTTTCAAACAAATCCAATTAAAATGGCAATTCAAACGTGAGCATATCAGTGACAAGTCTACTGCCTATACAGGTTTCAAGTATGAAGTTGTTCTGATAATAACAAACACAGGGTTTGAACATAAAGCACATGTAAGAGCAGAAACTTGCCACTGAGAAATACTCCTATTTGATGAAACTAGAGAATTTACTTCAGAAAATGTTAGTGAATCACTGAGTTAAAAAAAAAAAGGTTGCACCTTGATTAATTATGACAAACAAATTATGATATTCTGAAACACTGGTAGGGGTGCGTGCGTGTGTGTGTGTGTGTGTGTGTGTAAAAGTGTAACCAAGAAACTCTCAGGAGAAATAAGACCACTTTAATTCAGATTTCACTAATTCAGAATCAAGAGCCAGGTGGGTATTTTAACCAAATTAGATGGATAAAAGAATGATGAAATTACATTAAAGGAGACTAAATTTTTAAAACACGGTATTAAGAATTGAAGAAAGAACTCAAGATTATGAAAGCTTCTATTTACACAGAACTTATTTATTCAATCGATATGCATTAATTCCCCACAAATTCACTGAGTTCCGCTCTGGGCCCGCCATCAGAGCTTCCCTGGAGAACATGGCACATGCGGAACAGCTTTTCTGAAGCTCACAAGCAGATAAGTGAGACGGACTTGTCAGCAAACGCATCGCAGGGTGATAAATACAACTGAGGATATAAATTCAAAGAAAGAACAATGTTACCGGGCTAAGGCTGGCACTTTGACAAGAACCTTTAAAAAGGTGCCACGCGTCCACATTAAAGTAAGCCTTTTCCAGGGGTCACTTTATCAGCTCAGGTCTAGTGAATAGAAATACCAAAAAAATAACACAACTACAATTTCATAGGCGCGGGAGGGAGACCGCACTAAATCAGACCAGTTTGGACCTCTCCCCTCTCACCCTTGGGTCACTTTTGCCACCCAAACCACAGCTAAGTCACTAAATTACTAGGCCAGGGGATGAAGGCACCAGATCCTCCCCTTGGTGCTGCAGGCAGATAAACACCATGGAAGGGGGCACCCCCACCCTTGCCAACAAGACCTCCTCAGGTACTCTCCCACGAGAGTTTGATTTCTGTTACCTTGAGGTTAGCTGGCTTAGTCAAGAGATAGGAAGTTTTCTCACTTTAGTTACCCTGTGAAAAATGACACTTTAGGGGCGCCTGGGTGGCTCAGTCGGTTAAGCATCTGCCTTCGGCTCAGGTCAGGATCCTAGGGTCCTGGAATCAAGCCCCGTGTCAGTGCACTTGAAGCTGCTGGAGAGAAACAGGATGGTTGGAAGAACTCAAGTCCCCCAACTAGGTCCCTGCACACTAACTGCCAAGAGCCAGGAACCGAGGAGGTGCTGAGCATGGGGCAGAGGCCCACCCTGACCAACTGGGCTGTATTTAAAGTGACCTAAACATCCGTTCCTCATCAGGCTCCTTTCCTTTGTGCCCATTAGTAAGGGTCCCCACTCTAGGCACTAGGGAGATGCCAGTGGGAACCAGAAAGAAGGCAAAGGCTCGGACATCTATAAGAATTTTGGATATAAGGCACATGGCAAAATAATTTAATCACGACATCAAAGAATGAGTGAAAAAAAGGAAGCAAATTTCAGTAATTTAAATATAAACTGCCTAAACTGCCTTGATATAACTTTCAAGTAACACTAATTCATTCCCAAATAGATGTAAAACAAAGCTATTTATGTATTTTATGTACTTACAACACTATTTTATGTATATATATGACTTAATCTATTTTTGTATATATGTATAATTACACGTATACATATATTTACATATTTAATGTATATATTATATATTTGTGTATAGTTACATATATAGCACTTTATATATTTAGGTATATATAACATCAATATTTATATTAGTCTTTACGTACATATAACACTATTTATGTACATATAACACTAATTCTATGTATATACACCACTAATACTAAACTATATATTATACACACATATGTGTGTATATGCATGACTACTATTTACTCAAATCCATTTCCTCTTCTTCTAGGCACAGAGATAAACTATATTTCCCTGTCTCCTTTGCAGTTATGATTCCAATCAACGAACTCTAAGTGCAGTGATTTGTGCTACCCGTAAGTTTGACCCATAGTAACCTTTTTCAGATGGTTCCAAGCAGTTTCCTTTTCTGGCATCCTGGGATGGAGGGGACCCTAGAGAAATCTTGGAAACCACAGTTTGGCAATAGTGCAACTTCCATTAGCCTGGTTTCTTGAGCAGCTGCACGGAGGAAAGTTTCCCCCACTACATTTGACTATATACCTAGTCCTACTATATAAACAGAAAATAGATTTACGAACTAAGCCACTGTTTGTAGAGAATGTATTTGTTACCACAGCCAAGCCTACCCTCTCTATTCCATAAAATTGTGAGTGCCTCACTTTTTGGTAAATGATGAGATACAAGCTCTCACCACATCATCAATTCTAACATGTTTCCAATACATCTTTCCTGTCTCTCTTCTATTGCTATTCTAGTCTGTCTTTCTCCTTTGCATGTGGATGTGGTCAAATGAGTCAACAGACAGGACAACAATTTATTTGAGCAGACTTCTGTCAGTATCAGTCTGAGGGGTGGATACCCAGGCACGCACATGACATCTGTGAGAGAAACTGACCATCTTAACTCATCCAAATGTAGGCAGATGACAGTGCCTGCCATGACTCCAAATCCAAAGCCAAGCAACACAACCCCCAAAGAAACACAAATAAAACACTGAGTGTAACAAAGAGAAAACAGACATCAAAAAACTGAAACCTAAATGATTTCCAGCATTCTATCACAAGATCGTGATTGTGAGTGTACCTTTTCTCAAGGCTGAAGACAGAAATGTAGAAGCCTGTCTGCAGGTCCTAGCATCCCATGGGAACATGGAAACATGATTTTAGCATAGGTCTCAGGGAGGTTGAATTCCATGCCTAATTTCACAGAAATCATCAGATTGGCTGGAAAAACTAGAACACAGGGAGCAATCTGGAAATCACAGCTCTGGAAAGGCAGCTAAAGGAATCTTGTCCTTCCATCTGGTTAGCATCTCTACCATCCAGCACTTACACTAGTCTAACCTTTCTTTAAACACCTTCCAGAAAAGACTTCAAAATCTTTCTAGGCAGCCCAGCTGAGTATCCTCAAAAGCAAAATACTCTTTCTTATTTCCAAATAAATCATTCTTTGGTTACTTCTCATTTATCTCTTTCTTCCCTAGGCAGGGTTCCATGAAGACATGTTTGATGACCTGTAAGAGCTGAGAGAGCATTGCAGGTGTCAGAGATTGAGCTCCAGCTTCCAGTTCTTCTCCTACCCAACTGTGTGTTTCCAGATCAATCACAGCCTCTCTGGTCTCACTTTCCCTCTGACAAGCAAGAGGAATGGATAAAAGAGGGTCTGTAAGTCCCCCTTCAGCTCTATCAGTCTATGTATTAGCTTGTAATTTATCTTCTATTCCAGGCTAATAAACATCCCCAATTTCCTTATCAGGTCCTTATGTTAGATGTAAAATCCATAATGTAAAAACTAGTTTTAAAATGCCATTTTATAGTCAATCATGCTGGATTCCCATAAATATGATTTTTTCATACCTGACAAATCAGCCAAATGCACTTATCAAAATCCATTTAATACATCATGTGCTGGCATCTTCCAAAATGTTTTTCCTTTATTACGTTTACCAGAAAGATTTTTTAATGAGCAGCTGCCTCAAAATTAATTAATGATATAGCTCACACTATAAAATTACAAGCCAAATCCCATTATAACTAATGCATTTTCAATGTAGCTCAGATTGCAAAGGATGGTGAAACTCCAGCTGATGGCCCATTTATTTAGAGCAGTACATGAATCAACAAATTTACAGAAGCATGAAACAAACAGTTACCTTCTTAATGCATATTTTGAATAATATGTTCTGTGAAATATTATATGATGAAATTCGAGACAATTAAATTTATTGAAACGTCATTTCTTCCTATATACTCTTAACCTTTTCTATTACATAACTAGACTACAGGAAATTGGAGTATCTAATTGTACCTGCTAGATTCCAATTTTTCCTACCCACAAAAATTCTCAAGCCATGAAATTACCGGATAGCCCATTAGCTGATTCCCTTCAAACACCACCACTTTTCATTTACGCCCTGTTCATGCACTAAATTCCAAACTGTTTTTGAAGGAAATCAAAATGAGGTAAATAAAACTGAAGCACTGCTTTGCCAACAATTTTTTTTTTTTAATCAAAATCAGGTGCAGTGGAAAGAAAATGATTATACGCCTTGCTGGCACTTGTTCCATTTTTTAGAACAAATGTTCACACTCACCTAGGGGATGTTTCCATCTGCTTCTCTCATTGGTTTCCATGCATTACCCTTAAATTATTATACATAGATAAATTACCAATATCTTACTATCTAAAAATAAATAACTCTGGCCTTATTTTTTCAAATCATACTCTACCAAAAATGAGATCCACTTTTCTCAAGTCAGATTTTAATAACTAATCTTTACATTAACAGGTAAAGAGATCTTATCACCATTTGGGGAAAATACAAATTTCATCATTCCAGAGCTGTGCATTCTCTAGTCACGAACTTAGCCATGCAGATAGAATATCTGTTCTTTGGAGCCTAAAATCCAAATTTAAGGTGTAGGTATATTTTGAAAAGATAGAAACCAATAAAATAATCAGATAAAAACATTAAACAGATATACGTAGATAATACAGTACAATTGGACATTAAGTCATATGCATTGGTGGCTAAGGCCAGTACAAAAGTGATGGGGAAAAAACAGACGTGACAAACCTTGACCACACCAAACCCTGGTGAAAAGAAAAAGCTTCAGGACAGCATCCATACACTTTGCCCTCCCCACGCCTCACCTCTGACGCCCCCAAAGTAGCTGCATAACTGATTTATTTTCCATCCAGATGGTTGGCGTCCTGTAGACAGACTTAAAATGCTGACTGTGTCTTGGGCATGCTTATTCAGTGATTCTTGAAAGCCATTATTCACTAATTTCATGTGGAAATGAAATTTCAGCTTCCCATTGTGTACAAATAACTTGGCCACTTACACCACATACAAAAAGTGCTTCTCGCCAGGCAGGAGTGGACGGCTGGAATGCAAAAGCCTTCCTGTGTGCTTCCCTGGCTCCGGCCCAAGCCGGCATATGGCGGTCCTACCAACCACCTCCATATAGAATACGAGGTGAATGCTTTAAGCAAACCCTGATAATGTGATTTACAAAGCCCATACTGGATGGCTGCCGTTTGCCTCTATTTTCATTCAGGATAGAAGATTAATCTTATTTCAAATAAAAGCATTTGATGACATTTTGTGCCCTTGCATCCATCCTCCCAACATTATGGGCTCCTGAAATCCTGGTACATCTAGAAATAATCATGAGTTTCTAAGCTTTATTACTTTATCATTTTCTTATTCTAGAATGTAATTCTCAACACAGGCTTCACTTTGTTTCAAGTCTGGGACTAGAAGGCAAAGAAAGCTAGTTCTCAGAGGGCAAGTCAGAGATTTTAGTAAACTTGTGTGCTTTGCTTTTGTGCAACATTTCCATGCTGTGCTTATAAACAACTATTGATATTTTCTGGAATGAAATTCCAGAAATGGTTTGCTTTCAAATGTCAAAGAACTCTCTTCCATTCCCTCTTTGGGGTTTTATTTTAGAATCGGCAGTGCTACTCAGCAGTAATAAATAAAAATTCACATGTAGATATACATTAACATTTCATACTGTGGCTGAGGAGCTCAAAGTATTTTACAAACACTGCCAAAATCACTGGTGATTTCCAGCCCTGAAATCTGACTTTCGGATCTTCCCAAGAAGATTTATTTACATCATGTTTGCAAAATACAATGTGTATTTATAAATACAGGCATTTATCTAGTACTCAGCAATGGATGCAACAAGTCATATCCTGGGACTGGCAGAAGTTCCCAGAGACACGAGCTATGCCTGTCTATGGTGATCCTTTCTCCTTCTGAGGTATAAATGGCTTTTTCTCATCCCCTACTTTTATCTACCCTACCACATAGCTCTCTGTTCCTCCCCCATATCCACAGAAGGCTAATGACCCTCCTTCTCTCAGATATCCCAGGCATGTGTTTTTGTCCATTGGCCTTCCCCAGGCTTGTCTGCTATAGAACTGAATTTCAGGATGAGATGAGTGATACAGATGATGGGGATATTTTAGAACAATAACAGTAAACATGATCAAGACAAAAGAACTCAATATCTATTCCGAGGTACTCATTCAATTTCTGAAAATAACGAATGCTGTCAGAATCAACTTGGGGGGCGCCTGGGTGGCTCAGTCGTTAAGCGTCTGCCTTCGGCTCAGGGCGTGATCCGGCGTTCTGAGATCAAGGCCCGCATCAGGCTCCTCTGCTGGGAGCCTGCTTCTTCCTCTCCCACTCCCCCTGCTTGTGTTCCCTCTCTCACTGGCTGCCTCTCTCTCTGTCAAATAAATAAATAAAATCTTAAAAAAAAAAAAAAAGAATCAACTTGGAAAATACCCTGTTTTCTTTTCCTTTTTTTTTTTTTTTAAACAATAAAAACAGCTGATAGTGCGTTCAGAAAAAACAACTCTGACTTGTTCCTGGCATCACAGCCCACTAAAAGAAAGGGAGGTGGCCTTGTATAAAAAAAAAAAAAAAAAGCTATTTAAAAACAAGGAACTGGGGGCACCTGGGTGGCTCAGTTGGTTAAGTGTCTGCCTTCGGCTCAGGTCTTGATCCCAGGGTCCTGTGATCAAACCCCGCATACATCCAACTCCCTGCTCCCCCGGGAGTCTGCTTTTCCCTCTCCATCTGCCTGCTGCTCCTTCTGCTTGTGTGCTCACTCTCTCTCTCTCTGTCAAATAAATAAATAAAATCTATTAAAATATTAAAAAAAAAATGAAAACAAGGAACAGGTTGTAGCATGGAGGTGACATCCAGAGATAAACAATGGTTGTTCCAGAATTTCTAGAAGGGGCTTCAAAGGAGTAACCAGGTTAAAAGGAGGAGGCAGGTATTTGTCTTAAAGCTGTATTTGCAGAGCTAACTCATGCTTACAATTGGACTATGGGTTTACTAAGCATGGCTGGAGTGGGTGGCCAATGCAGAGGCTACTGTTAACTATTTCAGTGCAAACTTTGGCATAACCATGGAAAGAACGTAACTAATATATGCACTATCAAACAGACCCTTTCAAGTCAGCTTCTATCAACTTTAAAAGAAATACAAATAATTGGGAAAAATTTCTGAAACACAATCGTGACACTCAAAAACTGCACAACTCCAAGCTGCGAGACACAAATATTAAAGCAAAAATGAATGTCTATTCCTCCACCTCTAGTACTTTGCAGGTCATTACGGGGAAGACTTTTTTTTTTTTTTTTTTTTTTTAACAAGGCCTCTAAGATAGAGTACTTTGTACAAAAGATCAGAGCATCATTGGCACAAATATCAAATGACTATAAAACTAGAGTAACATGATATTCTTCAGCGTCTAGTTCGTGGCCCAAAATAAAATCCAAAAGTATGTCATAATAATGTTTCTTTTAGATTTTAAGCATATGTTGTTTTGGGCTGACCTTTTTTATAAAGAAAGTCAAAAGCAATCACTTTTAGGGTCCTTTGAAAAATCATTCTTCGTTCCCATCTTAAAAAATAAATAAAAGGTCAGGAGCAATAAAGCCTGGATTCATCTATAATTGAAGCACATCCCCATTTTTTAAATCGTGAAAAGGAGTTTCAACTGGTACAGAGCTGCTCAACAGAGTTGTACCTGGAGAGAACCTTTCCCACAAGTCTGTTTTGAACAGAAAGGCAGCTCTAGTCGAATCTGGGATATGTGACAAGATTTTCACAACAAAGCATGTCTGCTTCTAACAGACACTAGATTGAAGCATTACATAGCATTTCATGGAATGAAATGGAATAACTAGGCTCCTGAAAAAATACTTGCCTTGGTAGCTACCCAAAGCAGTAAAGGTAGCAAGAGAAAAAAATGCTGTGACAGCATTTTCTTTTGATTCAGCCTAGTAGCTATGGAAACTATCTTTTAAAGACCAATTGGTGCTCTTCCCTGAAAACCACAGGAAATAAAACTATGTCTTACCCTTACGGATTCCATGGTTGGAAGCTTCATTTTTCAGCACATTCAACTTACGTAAGCTTGCGTTAGCTTTAGCTCAGGTATGTGCAAGCTGAAGCTATCATATTTGATTGATAGTGTGGATTTAAATTAGAAAACCCATGAAGGCGTTTCTATATAAAGCTGCAAGGAATCATAATGCCCAAACAACAAGACATAAACATTTGTTAAATCTGCTGGATGTGCTCCAAGAACTATAGTGTTTGCTTCTTTCTGTTTCTCTCTCTCTCGTCTTCTCTGAGGTAAGAATGCATGTAAATTTCCATCCCTTGCCATGTCATCGGCCCAAGTGTTTTCTTTTCTGTGGCTGTACATACACCAGAGGTGATGAGTGGCAATTCAGGGTCAAGAGTTTCCTCCCATTTAAGACTTTTCTTTTGTGGCCCCCTCAATAGGAAAATGGTAGACAAGTTAAAAAATAAAGCAAGTCTCTGGTTTGATGTTTTTGCCTATATGAATTTTAATCATAATCTATTCAAAATGGAGCTCTCTTCAGAAATCTATTTCTAGATTCATTCACTCTAATTTTTTGAGGTTTACCACTTTATATCCTTAATTATATTTATTTTTTCTTGTGAAACACAATTTGGTAAAGATGGATATTCTTCGTGCTCATTTTCCTACTCTAAATACCATCTTAATTCATCTTCATTGTGTCTTACTCTCCTCAGGCAAATCCCCTCAGAACCTATTTTTTTTCTGTATACAACCATCTCTCATCAAAAACCAAAAAAACTCAATTCTGGAATTTGCAAAATTGTAATTGAGTAACTATTACCATGCGGCATGCATGACTTTCTCTGATAGAATTTGTCAGTGTCATCTTTCTCTTTAACCTCCAAACAACCTCATAAATTGTATCACAGCCTATTTGTAGAATCTTATTTTGCTCATGGTTAACATGACACTTAAAAAATTAAAGACTGTATATGGTACTGAAGATGATCTTCAAGAACAACAAAACTAGAGGACTTAACTATAGTAGGAACCACGGTGAAGCTAGGAAACTGAGACTGTATGTTTGAAGCAAAAAATAAACAATTAGACCGATAGAACAAAAAAGAGTCAGAAACACACTCACACATAGAATGTCAGTCACTTGATATATGACAAAGATGAAAAAGCAATGTATTTGGCAAAGAACAATCTTTTCAATACATGATTTTGGCTAAGTTGGATATCCATAGGAAAAAGAAAATGTCTCTTGATCCTTTATTCATATCATAAATCAAAATCAATTCCTCGGGGACTATAAATATAAAACCAAAAGATAAAACAGCACAGCTTCTATAAAAACAAAACAAGAACACAGAAACAGGTTTCATGATTTTGGAACAGACAAAGGTTTCTTAAAGAAGTCACAGCAGGTACTAAACATAAAGATGGAAAACTAACATATCACCTTTATTAATGGTATGAATAGCTCTTCCTCAAAAGACACATTCAAGAAAAACAAAAAGGTAAGCCATGGAGTGAGTGTACATATGTATACATATTACATGTATACATATTATGTTAAATTACATTAACTGTATTACATATTAAATTAAATATATATATTTGCAATACCTATAACCAATTAAGGACTTGAATCCATAATATATAAAGAACTACAAATCGATGAGAAAAAAGAGATATAACCCAATAGAAAACCAGGAAAATGACTTGAACAGACCATATCAAAAAAGAGGATCACCTGAAAAGGGACTCAATTTCATTAGCCATCAGGGAAATGCAAACAGAACCACAATACAACACTTCTATTACCCACTAGACTGGCTAAGAGAAAGAAAGAAAGAAAGAAAGAAAGAAAGAAAGAAAGAAAGAAAGAAAGAAAGAGGAAAAGGAAAATACTAAGTGTCTATCAGCAAAGATGTGAAGAATACAGAACTCTCATATGCTGTTGGTGGGATAAATTGGCACAATCATTTTGGTCAATTGACATTTATTATAGCTCAAAACACAAACACTCGAGAGCCAACAATTCTATCCTCAGGAATATAATCATTAGAAATATGAAACCATGTTCACCAAATATACGTACAAGAGTGTTCTATAGTAGTTTATACTCTTCAGGAAAACCCCAAACCAGGAAATATCAAAATGCCCATCAACAGTCAACTGTATAACTAAAATGTAGAGCATTCAGTTAATAGAACACTGCACACTAACTGGAACGACTGATTTACAACTATTTGCAACAATAAAGGCAAATACCATAAGTATAACACTGAGTGAACAAAGTCAAAGGAAACAAAAAGTAGATATGGAATGACTCCATTTGTATAAAGTTTGAATGGGGAAAACCAATATACGCTTATGGAAATCAGGATAGTATTTACCATGACTGAAGTGATGAGGTAGATTCTTGGGTCATTTGCCTTGATTAGTTACATGGGTATTTCCACTTCGTAAAAAAATCAATGTGGTAATACTTTTGATGTGTATGTTTTCTGTATGTATGATGTATGTCAAAAAGTTTTCAAAAAAATCAAAGGCACCATTCCCATTTTCAACAAACATATAATTTTAAAGTCAGAGCTTAGAGAGGAAAACATGAGAATGTCAACAGGCAACACAGCACAATTAGTATCAATCAGCATGTATTCAGCAAGTTCTTATACTTGTGCCCCGTATTTTAGGAATGATGAAAAAAACTATAAACATAGGGAAAAAATGTCCTGCTTTCCAAGAGTTCTTTTCCAAGGAAAAGAAGAACTAAGATTTAATCTTATCAAAGAAATAAAAGAGAGAATGATAGCAGACACTGCATGATTATAATAATGCTATGAACCTGGGCCCCACAGCTATCAGACTCTCAAATAGCTGTGTTGTATGGGCTGAGAAAGAAAGATGGCTGGGGATTGAAATTATCAAGAAAGGCCTCATGGAAGAGGTGGATGTGAGAAAGGAGACAAGGGCAGAGCTCAATTCATGGTCTGAGAGAGCAATGAGAATGATTTTAGGGAAGAGAACGCTGTGATAGGTGAAGAGGAGCCAGTGGGGAAGAAAATACTCAATACCAAACTGTATTCTAATGGGGAAAAAAAGAAAAATCATTGTTTAACCTCAGACAGAATGACATGAAAAACACTTGTCAAAAAAATATATTTATTTGGGGCACCTGTGTGGCTCAGTCAGTTAAGCATCTGACTTCAGCTCAGGTCATGATCTTGGAGCCCTTGGATGTAGTCCCTCATTGCTCGTCCCTCTCCCTCTCTCTCTGCCCATCCCTCTGCTCATGTTTTCTTTCTCTCTCTCTCAAATCACTCAATAGATAAAATCTTTAAATATATATACAAACATATATATTAATTTATTCATTCATTCAACTACATTTATTATAATGTTCGGAGTTTTTTTTCAAATTGTGGGTCACGATATATCAGTGAGGAGTAAAATCATTCTACCGCCACCATTTTGTTGTAACCAATATTCCTTAAGAATGTGATAGACTAGGGGCGCCTGGGTGGCACAGCGGTTAAAGCGTCTGCCTTCGGCTCAGGGCGTGATCCTGGCGTTGTGGGATCGAGCCCCACATCAGGCTCCTCCGCTATGAGCCTGTTTCTTCCTCTCCCCCTCCCCCTGCTTGTGTTCCCTCTCTCACTGGCTGTCTCTATCTCTGTCAAATAAAATAAAATCTTAAAAAAAAAAAAAAAGAATGTGAGACTAGAAAACACCACAGCACTACACAAATCCTTAACAAGAATGTACATATTGCAACTGATCCTTCAGCCAATTGCCAGGGTCAGTGGATGAGACAGGCTGGAGGTAAAGTGAGCAACATATGTAATGACAAACTCATCAAGCTTTCCTTCGTTTCGTTTTGTGGCATAGCATTGTTTCATTAAACTTCTGTGTGTGTGTATTTACGTGTAAACAGGTACTGAGTTCAAATATAAAATGTACTTCTTATTGTGGTTGGAAGTCAAAAAAGTGGGAAAAACACTTCTCTATAATTGTCCTGTAGAATGCACTTGAACAAGGAAATGCTGGAATGAGTGACAAAGAATATTTAACTGTTGAAGAGATGCATAGGATATGAGCAGCCATAGCATTGCCTCTAGCGTAAGAGTCTGACTTAAGAACCTAGATTAAGATGACATTAAGACTCTCTCCAGTTTGTGTTTTAACTTTCGGGTTATTTACTCCTCTCTGAATGTCCTGCTTCCTGGGAGTTCCTCAACCCGGCACTCCTTTCAACAACATCAAATGAGGCTAGAATTTAACCGTGACCTCCGTTCATTGCTTCCCACCTGCTCTAGATCACAAATGTTGAAACCGTGCGAATACAATCATCAACATCCCATGTATTATTAAATGTAATGTCAGCTTGTATTTTTAAGCTGCATTCCATTTGGGAACACCTAATATGCACGGTTCTGCCTAAGAAGGGTCAAATACTTGGCAGTTTGGGGCAGGACTGTGAGTTGTCTTCCCTTAAACTATCTTGATAGTTGGCATGTTTCTACAACATTTTCACTCTACAAATCCAGCTTCAGGGAGGCTGATGGCTATTTGATGAGAGAGCCATTTAGGGATGTTGATATTAAAGACTCTAAATGTTAAAAATAATTTTTTTTATGTAGAGCAATTTCATTCTTTATTAGTTCCTTACCCCCTCAAAATTTTGCAGCATCCAATTAAAATCACATAAAAATTTCCCAATCCCTTCAAATTTTACAGCATGACATTAACATCCCCTTAGCAGCCTCCACCCATGCAGCCGCCCCCATCACTTTAAATTCAAAGGGAAATTCACTAGGAGCCCAAGGTCTTATGCAGTAAAAGCATTGCAGTCAGCTACAACAAAGACGTTATTGTGGGACAACATGCATGAAGAGTTTAAGACCCACTTAAATATATGATTACATGTTTTCTTTATAGAAGCTTATATTGGGAGTAGAGAAGGCCTTCAATTGATTCTGAAACCTGGAGATCTGGAAGCAGGCAGGCATGGACTATCTCAAGTGCACATTCACTTCCTCTTCTGTCTAGATCTATCTTTCCCCATATCCTAGAGTTTCGTAATTATTTTCCCCTCACATCCCGTTTTCTGCTGAGGTGGCTTAAAGTCATGTTTGTCTCCTGTGACTTGCTCCAGAATTACACTGAAATATTTTCAAAGATGTTGCTATATTAGGAAAAAGGAAATGCAACTCTTCAGTCCTCTCAGGGTCTCTGCAGCTTCTCTGCCAGCCGTGTGTTCATCGCTTCCTACTTGGCCCATCACCTTACTGATGAAGTGTTCCAAGCAGTTTAGGAATGTATCCCCAAAAGCTTCGTGGATATTCTAGATAAACTATTCTCTTCCTGCCTCGTTAGAAAACATGCTCGATGCTAAAAGGGAAGCAGTAATGAACTTGTCAGTGTGCAGTTGCTTTCATATCAGGAAGTCACACGACCTCTTCTAATGTCATTAAGCCATTTTCAGAAAAGAATGGAATTATAACCCCATACTAAGAGAGTGAGTTGATCTGCATTGTTTTTCTTTGAGACTACCCATTCCTAAATCTACGTGCAACTGCGCAGGGACTATGCATGCCCCACTGCCCTCAGAGAGTTCTTTCTTGTCTTCTTCTTTAAACAAAACCACATAGGGCTCCACAAAACCGAAAACCAAATAGCGACCTGCTGTTTCTGGGTGGAGATAGTGGGCATGTGTCCTAGCCCCACACTTCCCTCCCATGGCCTTCCTCTGCAGTACGGTACATGGGTCAGTGACACGTGAGACAGTTTCAGGGGAAGAACTCTGGTATGCTGGAAAAAAGGCAGCAGCAGAGCCAAGAGCCCTGGTTTCTAGTCCAAATTCTGACACCGCGTCCACATTCTTGCCCTGCGTCATTGGTCAACACATCTGAACATTCTCTTTTGTTCTCTATTTTCTAAAACCCAGGGGCAAGATTAGATAATAGTTGCACTGCATTCCAGCTTTAAAATCCTGTTTTATCTTTAGCTGACTAGCTGACACATTGGCAATGGCATCCTTTACTAAGATTGACTCAGCACAGAGCACTTGTCAAACCCTCCACTGCTCCCGTTTATTCATCTACCAGGTCAACAGATGACCCAAGCCCAGAGTCCTCGGGAAAACCTATTTCTTACTTCCTAAATTCCAGTTTATACCTTCTCAGATACAGGAGAATTAATCCTCTCCTCACTACTGAGTTTTAGATTTGGCACTACCCCGGGATGTCTCTCTAGTATCTTACTTTTTCTTGCGTTTTTCCTTCCTTAGATTCTGTCAAGTTCATTTGTCCTGGACTATGAATGTTCCTTTTAGCCACTCTCTGTCTCCCAGCCCACACTGTGTACACATCCCTGATGCCTTCATATACCCATTTAGGTGTTGTGGTTAGCAAAATAATACCCCCCCAAAAGATGTCTACATTCTAATCATCAAATGTATAGATTTGCTCACTTAAATGGAAGGTGTGATTGAGTTAAGCACCTTGAGATGGGGAGATTACCATGGATTATGTGGGTGGGATCCATGTAGTTATGAGGGTCCTTTTAAAAGGGATGTGGATGAGTCAGAGTCACAGAAGGAAATGTGACAATGGAACCAGACATCAGAGTGATCCCACTGCTGGAAGGGGGTCACAATCCAAGGAATGTGAGCAGCCTTTAGAAGATGGGAAGGCAAGGATTAGATTTTTCCCACAGAGCCTCTAAAAGGAGCACAGCCTTTCCAACAACTTGATTTTAGGATTTCTGACCTCCAGCATTGTAGGATAATACATTTGAGTCGTTTTAACCCATTAAGTTTGTAGTAAGTTGTTATAGCAGTGATCGGAAAATACAGTAGTAATTATTAAATTATCTATGAATCCCCCAAAAGGAGAGAAGCCACGTCCTCCATTATCTCCTGTACCTTTACCAGTTCTAGCCATGGCTCTGCTACAAAAATTAATATATCTAACACCTTTATATTCACAACTCTAGTGTAGCAGGCATCAACACAGATATTCATTTGGAATACACAGAAACGAGGAAGGAACTTTATCACCAACATGCAAATGTAGCTGTCAGAAAAAGGTCCCAAATGGACAGATGAAGGGCTTAGTGAGTTTGTTCTAGAGGGATACCTCCTTAAATGCTGTGCCCAGGCCAACCCTAGTCCTGGCCCTGGTGGTCCCTTCCCCCATTCCACACCTCTAAGAGAACAATGGTAGTCAATTTCTCTGAAGTTGGGAAGTACCTTCTGGGTAACCCCAGCCTGGCTGAGTGAGGATCTTCCATGGATTTCTATTTCATGGCCCATGGCACCTGGCCTAGGTTGGACTCTGACTTAAAAGTATCCTCTTTCATCAGTGAGGCCACATGGATGACCAGAGTTGAGTGGCATGCAAGCCGAGGTCCTGGTACATATTTTGGGGATCACTCAAATCTGGCTCCAGCCTTGCTTAGGAGATGAACTTCATCTGCCCATCAGCATGCCCTTGCTGAGCAATCACCCTGTTCCTTGCTCTGTGGAAGCAATGTCACCAGGGAGTCTTTAGCCTGGCATAACACTCTGATAGATGGAGCCTGTATTAAAAGGGGCTGCTGGCCCTTACCTCTTACTTTAGCCCCAGAACAGCCTAACCCATCATAAATATGTTCCTCCTTCCATTCTTCATACCTTTTCTGGTCACCCTTCTGCCCGACCTTAGAGAACATTTCTCACTCTCCTGGCTCTAACTTTGATGTACTCCGGCTAACACCCTCTCTCTATGTCACAAAAACTCTTTGCTAGGTCAGATAATGTCCCCCACCTCATCAAGATGTCCCCAGCCTAGCCCCTGAAGCCCGTGAAAATCTTACATGGCAAAAGGAACTTTGAAGATACAATTAAATTACAGGTTTTGAGATGGGGAGATGATCCTGGGTTATTCAGGTGGCCCTAATTTTATCACAGGGGACCTTATAATAAGAGGAAGGCAAGAGAATCAGTGTCAGAGGAGGAGATGTGACAACGGAAGGGGAGGTCAAAGTGCTCTAACTGCTGGAAGGAGACCAGGAGCCAAGGAATACAGGTGGCCTCTGGAAGCTAGAAAAGACAAGGAAATAGATTTTCCTCAAGAGTGTCCAGAAGGAACACAGTCCTGCCAACACCTTGATTTTAAAACTGTAAAATCCATTTCCGATTACTGACTCCCAGAATTATAAGACGATACATCTGTGTTGTTGTAAGCCACTAAATTTATGCTAATATGTTGCAGCAGCTACAGAAAACTAATACACTCTCCAAGATTGCTCTGGGTACCACCATCTCCAGCCTGACCTGTTCCCAGCACCCTTCTTCCTTTGTTCTGTTGCTCTTTCAATTAAAGAACAACACAGACACCATCTCTATGTTTACGAAGCTAACTATCTGACCCCAAATCAACTACAGTGAATGTTATGAGAGCTACAGAGGAGACCTGTGATGTCTGCTATGGACCTAATGTTTATGTCTCTAAATTTTCATAGGTTGAAGCCCTAATCCCTCATGTGAAGGTATTTGGAGGTGGGGCCTTTGAGAAATAATGAGTCATGAGGGCTCCACCCTCATGAATGGGATTAGCACCCTTCTAAAAAGACACGATGAGAAGGCAGCAGTCTGCAAACCAGGAAGACATCCCTCACCAGGCACCAAACTGGTCGCCAGCACCTTCATTTTGGATTTCCAGCTTTGAGAACTCCGAGAAATAAACGTCTGTTGCTTAAGGCACCCAGTCCATGATATTTGTCATAGTGGCCCAAGCTGACTAGGACAATGCACATGGTGGTGGGGGGGGGTCAGGGAGGGCCCTGATCGAGTCTATGGAGGCAGGAAGTTTTAACTAAGACCTAAAGATAAGGGCTAGGATCCCTGAGTAGCTCAGTTGGTTAAGCGTCTGCCTTCAGCTCAGGTCATGATCCAGGGGCCCTGGGATCAAGTCCTGCATCGGGGTCCCTGCTCCTCAGGGAGCCTGCTTCTCCCTCTGCCTCTCTCTCTCTCTCTCTCTCTTTCTCATGAATAAATACATAAAATCTTAAAGGAAAAAAAAAAAAAAAAGACAAGGGTTAGCTGGAGAAGGGAGCCAGCCAGCCAGCAGTGTGCTCTCACAAGCAGAGGAAAGAGGGCGGGTGCAAAGGGAAGCCAGAGGAGAACACAGAGCCCAATCAGGCCCAACTCTTAGGCCACTGCAAAGAGAGATTCTGGGGTGTTCTCTTGGTTTTGTTTTACTTCAACCTAAGGGGTGAGGTTTAAAACCAGAGGAATGACAGGATATCTGCAAACATCAGGTACCTGAGAAGACATCAGGGAATAGACTCCAGAACACAAGGGAAAACACTGGCTTCAAGCCTTTGAAGTTTTGACGAAATGTGCAAATATTTCCTACAAGGGAGTATCTAATAACCCACAGCCATGTGATAAAGCCTTAACCGAAAGACTCATCTCCTGCTGAGCTGAGCAGTGAGCAGTGCCTCAAGGAAGGAGGAGGGAGAGAGCAACATGCCATGGAAAATGGAGGAAGCGTGCAGCCAGGACGGGCCCTGGGAGGCCACACCCTGGCAGGACCTTCATCTGGGGTGGGCTAGCTGGCAGGCAGCCCAGGCCCCAAATGAGTGGGGACAGGCAGAGCAGGACCCCCCCACCTCAGCTACTTCGACATTTCACCTCTGGCCAGATCCCCGCATGGCTGGGACTTCTGCCTCACCTGGCACGTACCCCGGGAGCAGGCATGATGCTTTCCTCGGCTGAGTTCACAGTCTCGTAGCCGAGATGAACCCGGGCAGCGCCACACTTAAGGGGTGCTAAGAAACTGTGCCAAGCATGCCTCCTAGAACCTCAAGGGGAAGCAGAGGACGAGGCTGTCTGAGCCAGGCTCTGCCCTCCTGAGTGTCTCACTGCCTGCTAGTTTCTCGGCGCAACAGAACCCACACTGGGAACAAATTCTCTCAGATTTATTTCTTTTAAACTTGAAAAGAAATGGCTGCTGCGAGTCTTCATCAGAGCAACAGAACAGAAAACAGACAAATGCATGTATTTTGACCCAGACCCTAAAATTGCCATTGAGCTCCCAAAGACAGGTCAGGCCTGTCCTTATTGGGTGACATGGCTCTGTCCTGAGCAGTCACAGGGGCCTTAAGGAGGACGACAATACTAATAAACACAGCATCCAGTACCGGGCGGATGCCCCCCGCCCCGTAAAAGCATGTAAAAGCCTATAAGGCATCACAGCCAACTTCTAAAGCAGAAGCTACCCAGGAAGAACTTAGATGTGAGGTTTAGAAAATGCAAACAAAATCAATGCACAGAAAGAAACACGAACTCTTAACATTTATTTTTAGAAGCTTATTCCTTTTAATAGCAATGAAGATCAGACAGGATACAAGAGCACGATTTTCTTGTTTATTTGACTGGTTCTCTGAAATGGAGGTTTTAGATCCTCAAACTATGAGGAAGTCTCCTTCTGTTTGGCCTTGGCCATAACCCACACAAATAATATTTTAATTTCTTTAGGAAAAAATTATTTCACAGACCTTGAGTTCAAGAATTGGAAGTGCATAACGTACAGGGAAGTTAGCTGCCGCGAGTTAATAATGTCCCTCCAATACCTGAAGCATCATTATTCACAAGATGATGACAGTCTAATCCCCACATCTGCTGATTAAACAAACAAGAGAACAGAAGCTTGATTTTCAGGCTGGAGAGATGTTTATTAGTTATGAGGAGACAGCCCCCGGCAGTAAAGGTTCCTGAGAAAAGTTATAAAATCACTTTTCCAGAGGTCTCTAAAAAGGAGAAATAAATGCCTAGGCTCATGTCAGTTTTGACAGAACCATGCCTAGAAGCAATTGAAGAGAGGGGAGCCTCTCTGAGCTTCCATTCTCAGCACACGGCTCTCTTTCTGGTCTTGCCGAGCCGACACACAAAAGCATAATGTTTCAACGATGTCACAACTCAGAGACATCCCATCACTGGCTGAAGCTGGGGCCTTCTCTGCACCAACAGGCACCATCATATCAGACCGTGAGAGGTCTGTGAGCAGAACATTGCTGCCATGTAAGGGTCACTTTCAAACTCCAAGGACATATTTCTTGTATCCTGACACTGACTTAGGCAAAGGAAGGTACACTGACATTCTCCAGCATCCTTGGGGGGAGTGAGCTCAGCCATTTCCTTTATGGACCAGAGGTTTCTGAGGCCAGAGTCAGGCTGCCCAGGAGCACCACTAAAAGGACTGTCTCTTCAACATGCCAACCAAAAGGAGATTCCAGATGACTTCTAAAGTCCTAGGGCATGATGCCTACAAATTTAAATTTGGGACTGACTTGCTGCTAGTAGAATTCACCCCAATGTCCAGAATAATCTTCTGAAGCAGTCATTTACAAAAGCAAGCCACAATTCTTCATCACCCTTCTTAAGCAGGTCGCAGCCCTGGGGTGGGTCTGCAAATTACAACTTTGTTAACAGGTGAGGTGAAGACTTGGCCAGCTTCATTCTTGACAGAGGGGTCCATTCACATCCCCAGCCCTCTGACAGAATCACCAATTCTGTGTTTCAGGATAAAGGTGCCAAGCTTTCTAAAGCTGGCTCTCTTTGGAGTGGGTAACCATCACATAATTCCTGATGCGAAACCAAGCAAGCAACCCCCAACTTTATCCATTCACTTATGATGACACAAAGTACACTGGTAATGCTCCACGCATTTCAAAATATAATCTGTGTTCAGTTCTGTTGCCTGAGAAAGCAGATTCCCTAAGAAATATAGGGGAGGAGGAAAAGAGACAAAGATGTCTTAAACATCTACTATATGCCAGGCACTCTACTGGAGCTTTACATAATTTCCTTCTTTTAATGTTGGTGACAAGCCTACAAAGTGGTTAAGGCAAGTATTATTCTTCCCTTTCCATGGAACAGATAGTATATCTCACAAATAAAAAAAAACAAAAGCTATAGAAGAGAAGAGTGAAGAGTTAGAGTTCACAAAATAGAAAGCTGTGAAATTAGAAAACATATTGTGAGCTCATGTTCTATGTAGCACCCCAATCTTCTTTTCAATACTCTCTGCTCATTAAAATCCCCTTCCCACTCACACCGCCTACCACAGCCATACCCTGAACCATTTCATCAGGCTGATCCCTCAGATGGAAGCAAGATGGGGAGGTAATGTCCCTGTTGCAGAAGCCTTGGGTTAGAACTCTATTTCTGCCTTTTCAAGCTTTGTGCCATTGGGAAGGTCATTTAAGTTCCTAGACTCAGTTTCTTTTTCTATAAGATGGGGATATAGGACAAACCCATGTATATAACAGTAAGGAAAAAAAGGGGGAAATACATGCAAAAGTGCCTTAAACTTAAATTCATATGTGATTTGGTATTATCACAAAATCCCTCCCAGACATGTTCTACCAGCTCCTCTACCCTGTGAACCTCATAGTGACAGACAATGCTTGACTTGAGCATGCTCTTTAGAAGAGTAACCAGGTTATTGGCCTTCCATTAACGACCAGAGTGACAGAGAGAGAAACAGAAATCTGCTCCCAGTCAGGTTAGTGTTATCATATTCATGGACCCACTGCAAAAGCCTGGGAAGGATATCCCTACAACTTTTAGATGATGGTAAGGACTCTGAGAGTTGGTCTCTAAAGATGGCTCCCCAATGACCCATACTTCTGGTATTCATGCCCCAGTTTAAGCCCTTCCCCCTCACTGAAAATAGCTTGGTCTTGTGAATCACTAGAACCTATAGAACATAGCAGAAATAACATCCTGCCACTTCTAGGACTTAGCCTTAAGGAGGTCTAGAAAGTTCTATTTTTGCCCTGAGTCACCATATAAGAAGTCTTCCTAGAGAGACCAGACAGAAAAATCACATGGAATGAGACCAACCCAGCCACATCTGTAACCCAGCTGAGCCCAGCTTCCAGTCATCCCCACCAAAGCCCCAGACATGTGGTGAGCCATCTTGGTCCAGTCCCCAGGTGACTGCAGCCCCAGCCAACAACATGAGGAAAGAAAAATACCCAACTAAGCCAAATCAACTCGTAGACCTATGAGAGAAAGTACAGTGATAATTGCTTTAAATCCTAGTTTGAGGTATTATTTATTATAGAGTAAAATATAATACTAACAATGAGAAGGATGAAGAGAGCTAGAACCATTTGAATCTTCACTATATTCCTCACCCTCTGCATACATCACCTAAATTAATATTCACTACTGTAGTTTGAGAAGGGCGTTAGGACACCAATTGACACATGAGGTTGGGTGAGGTTAACTAAGTTATCCAAGGCCAGGTAAAGATGGATTTGAAATCCAGTTGTCAATGCTGAACTCATTTTCTTAATAACTGTGTTAATTTTCTCACAAAACATATCACAGAATTACTGGTCTCTATTAAAGAGTTAGAGGATTGGGTTGAACCAAAAAAAAGTGTTGTTGATTATTAGACACCTATTTTAAATAATATAAATGGAAGCCATGTGTTACAGTAAAAATAGCTTTCAACTAGGAGTCTGGAAACTTGAAATCGACTTCTGACTTAATCACTAGCTGTGTGAAACTGAACAAGCAATTTGATTACCAAAAAAAAAAAAAAAAGTTTCCTTTTATAAAAGAAGAAAATAATAAAATGTCTTCTTAGATTTTTGTGGCTGTTGTGGGATCAAAATGAAATACTTAACATGGGGGGCTTTTGCAAAAAAAAAAAAAAGTTCTCTACAAAATGTGAAGAATTGTTGCTGAATTAGCTTGAGGTTTTACCCCTTCATAGTTATCCCAGAGGTTGTCAGTTTCAAATATCTGTATTTTCTCGCCTCCTTCCAGGATAAATGTTCACATAAGTACTGTTTTGCTGTTTTGTTTCCAGAGCTTTGAGACATGTCACTTTAAAAAAAAATGTGAAATAAACTCAAAGACTATTTAATACATTACTTCTCTATTGACATTTTTAGAGGCAAAGCTGTGAAAAACAGAAATCTTTTGGCTTGTAGTGAATGGCTATGTTCCCCATCCCTTTGATCCCCTGATTTATGGGAGTTTTGTTCCTCAGGGAAAACTAAGGTGTAAGCAGTCCCTCTCAGGCATGTGGGTCCAGAATACTCACAGTCCTGACATGGGCAAAAAGAGGTCTTCTCGTGGTGATGAATACCGGAAAGTGGGTAAAAAACAGATTGTGGCTATGTTGACTGTCTGGCAAGAGGTGAATATATGAAGTTATCTGTTCCATCAAATGAAGTGAGATACAGGAATCCCCATTAAGAGAAACTCTTTGCCCCTCGGGTGGGCAGCGGCAGCTAAGAGCATTAGGAGTCTTCCCAAGTATCCTTTTAGCAGCTTTTGTTTTGGAAACCGAATGATGTCACAGGTAGTCTCCCCCATTTAGGAGACATTTTTTATTGGAAGAAAAATCTAGTACCAGAGTAAGATAATAAAGAGTGTATTAATGAACAAATTATGTACCAACTCCTAAATATAAAATGACAGTGGTAAGAAACATGATTTTTCTTAAAGAGTTAAAATGATAGTCTTCCAAAGACCCCGAAGCGTATACATTTTCTACTATATGAACAGACTCAATATTGTGGTTTCTATTTGAAAGTAAATGGGTAAATTAAGACTAAATAAAGCATTTGGTTTAATGTCCTAACAAAAACTTTTAAATAAACTTGAGGATGAAGTTCAAAATATAATCTGATCTATTTGATTTTGGATGTGTGACTTAGTTTCTGGGAATTGGTACTCATCTGTACACTAATATAATGTGTATGATGCATGTACATGTTTATATTATATGACACTCTCCCTTTTTCACTGAAAAAGGGAAACCTACACACTCTTCTTAAACCTAATTACATAAAAATAGAAACAGTGAGAAGGTAGCCAAATAAATCCTTCATTAAAATTAAAAACCCCATTAGGGAAAGCTGTACCCACAGAAAACTATTGTAGAGTGATTATGGTCGATTTGACATGTCTTGTTCCAACCTTCTTAAAACGCTGTTACAATTGCTTTATTGTTATAAGCATTAATAATATACTGTTCATGCTTGCTTTTATTTTTGTCAAATAACATGTATGAGGCTCTGAAGAATGCTCTTACATGTAAAATGCTCTTACATGTAAAAAAGGCAAGGTCAACACTTTTACAAGCATATTCAATTCCGGTTTTAAAAAAGAAAAAAAATTTGAAAATCTTGGGTGTATTGTAACCATCGAATCACAAAATAAATATGGCCACTTATGAACCAATAGAGATATATCATTGTTATGTATTCATTATCATTCTACCACTAATGAAAGAAAAACACATTCTCTAGTTTTGTTTTGTTTTTTTTAAAAGCAAGAATTTCTATTTAAATCTAGCACACTAAGGGCCATGGACGACTTAGAAGGACAGGTACCTCTTTCTACGCTGTGCCCCTCCGCTCTGTTCCCCTCATTCTCCGTGCTCTCTCTCTTAGATTCACACAGCAATTGCAGGCCATTCAATCCCGACCAACACAACAATAACATCAGCTGCGCAACAAAGCTGGACACATCATCATAGTCCCTCTACAGCCATTAGTCTGTAACACACTCGTGGAGCATACACTATCACCACCCACAAAAGGAAAGAAGGGGTTTTGCAATTTACAGTGAATTTAGCCAATGTGGACAGCCAAACAAAGAATTCCAGCATCAACATGACCTTCTTTAGCCTAAAGCAGTCAACATGCTCAATGACACTGGTGTGTCTACACAGCGTATGTTAACTTAACAATAAGATACCGATGAGCAGAGATCCGTCAAATCAGAAGCATACAGAAACACAACTTGGTTTTAAAAAGTTAAAAACTGAGCTACCCTATGATCCAGCCATTGCACTACTGGGTATTTACCCCAAAGATACAGACGTAGTGAAGAGAAGGGCCATATGCACCCCAATGTTCATAGCAGCATTGTCCACAATAGCTAAATTGTGGAAGGAGCCGAGATGCCCTTCAACAGATGACTGGATTAAGAAGATGTGGTCCATATATACAATGGAATATTACTCAGCTATCAGAAAGATTACCCAACATTTGCAGCAACATGGATGGGACTGGAGGAGATTATGTTAAGTGAAATAAGTCAAGCAGAGAAAGACAATTATCATATGGTTTCACTCATTTATGGAACATAAGAAATAGCAGGAAGATCGGTAGGAGAAGGAAGGGAAGAATGAAGGGGGGGTAAACAGAAGGGGGAATGAACCATGAAAGACTGTGGACTCTGGGAAACAAACTGAGGGCTTCAGAGGAGAGGGGGGTAGGGATTGGGATAGGCCGGTGATGGGTATTAAGGAGGGCACGTATTGCATGATGCACTGGGTGTCATACGCAAATAATGAAGCATGGAACAGTACATCAAAAACTAAGGATGTACTGTATGGTGACTAACGTAACATAATAAAAAATTATTATAAAAAAAAAAAGAAACACAACTTGGGGTTTTCAAGGCCATGAGAAGTGCAAATAAACAATATAGCTGGAGAATCAAAAGGATTCAGATCCTTTATGGAATTTTAACAATAAAAAAGAAAAATACTCAGAAATATTCACACTAATGGCAACAACTATTATGAATCATTTGCATGCTTCCAAACAGATGAACAGGGTTATAATAGGTGTAGGAATGGAGAGAAGTAAATATAGAGAATAAATGAGTTATTATGCAGTCAAATGCATTTATATACATAAATATGTAAGAAAACTGGGAAGCTTATCATAACTAATTATTCCAACGAACAATTCTAGAGAAAAAGCAGCGAAACTTCTCATTTTATACCGCTGCATTATACTACTACCTACTTTGGAAAGGAGTGTTGAGAACATTTCTCAAAGACAAAAAATAATCACGGAAAAAGAAAAATCATTATTTTGTGTACTCTTATGTAAACAGCCGAAAGCCAGAAGCATAACTCCTGTGCCCTGATTAAACAGACATGAAGACTCTGAACAGACCAAGAGGCTGGTCCTTGGAGACCAGACAGACAAATGGGACTCAACATTATGCCGTGAGATCTTTGCATCTTTAGAGATGAATAAACTCAAGAGAGCTGACCACAAAATCTGCGAGACTTCTATATGGTATCCACTGGCGTTTCGATAAAGCGCCCCATGCTGAGGAAAACCCAGAAAAGTAGCTCTGAGCCAGACAAAGAACTAAGATCCCAACAGTGGGGTGCAGAGTCTCTTCTCTGTGTTGCGGACAGCCCCTTGGAATCCAGAGGCCACTTCCAATGCAGGGAGATGTAAAGACTACCTGGGGTCACTATGGCAGTATTGCACCTGATATAAAGCTTCCAAGAGCAGGGTGAGGCTTTAATCATATTTCCTTGAGGAAATACTTGAACTATAGAGCATCCCTCTAAAAAAAAGGTGTTTGCCTACGAAGATACCACTGTCTCATCAAATTTAGAGTATGTGTGGAGTACTTCACTGCTTTTGAGTGTCATGGAAAAGATACAGAAGTTCAGCAATCAGTAGGGAATTTGCTACATGTGGCTTCTAATGCAAAAGAATGTTAAAGTTTGGAGCCACTCTTGATCTTCCCATCTTAGCCACTCTTCTTCTGGTGCATCCAAAAAAGACTGAGGGTTCTCACATTGCAGTAATTCGTGAAATCTACCCTTTCCTTCCCATTCTCACGCCACCCCCAACCCAGGCCTCTGTCCTGCTAGACAGAGTCAATCTTCTAATAGTCCTGTGCTCTCCCCTCAGATCCCCCTTTGCACCATCTTCAGGTTCATTTTCCTAACTTTTCACCCATAGAAGCCTGTGACTCAAAATTATCAGTGGCCTCCAATAGCGTTTCCCAAAGTAGCTTCCACAGACATCTGCCCTCCTCCCAAGATGCTCTATACAAATGAATTTAGACATTACAAATATTTGGGGAAACACTAGAGATGACTAATGTACATTAGCATATTAAAGCCTCTGAGAACTGCTGGAGAGAAAAAAAAATTTCAACTTTTTCTCAGCTTTTCCTACTTTGAACCATAAGGCTGTGTTTTGACTTACACACCTACATCTCGCAGAAAAACCAACCCAGGTAGATATGCTTTGGGAAATGTTAGCCCATTGGATAAAATTGAAATTGCTTAGTGCGCAAGCACTGACCTGTATGAATGCATTCCTGCTATGTCTCTCCACCTTCAGCTCCCACTTGTCTTCCAGGGTTGCCCCAAGTGCCTGCCTGAGAGTCTGAGTGCAAGCCGTCTCCTGACCAGCTCTCTCTTTCTCCCTCTTTCCTCATGTCTAACTCTCACTGGGGTCAGCTCACATTCCCCTTCCCCCCAAAAGGCCTATCCATCCTCTTCCAACCTCCTGTTATGTTGATTTCCTTTTTCTATTTCACCAGCTCCACACTGGGTGTTTTTGGTACCTTATAAGATATGTCACATTTCACCTAGATAGTCAGCCCCTTGTGGGCCTCTGTATCTTATAACTAATTTTATAAATAACTTATAACTAATTGCATTTTCTGATGATTGACTATGAATCCATAAAACCTGAGACAAGATCTGGTGTGGTGCAAGTGTTCAATAAATATCTTTCCATGAAAATAAGGTGGATTTCTCCAAATATGTCAGTATAGAAAGAGGAAGAAGGAGACCATGTCAATACAGAATGAAATTCTCAGAGTAACTCAAATTTAGCAGAGTGGGTGAGGGATGTCCACAAAGTAGCATCAGGATTCTAAAACTTCGGCAAAATCATTACCAGTGCTGAAACATCTAAGGAGAAACCACTTACCCAAGGTCATGTACACCAAACCCTAAAAGAGACTGTCCAGTGGAAAAGAAGATATAGTCCCTAACCTGGTCTTAGGTAGACATGATGATTTTTAGGAGGAGAAAAAAACATCCTAAATCAGATACTTTTCTAATTCCTATTACAGTAAATTCTTGTTTCCTTCCTTCTTTCTTTTCTTCCTGCCCCCTACTCCACACATATTTATTGAATACCTACAAGGCATTGAGCACTGAGCAAAAGAGACACCTGGAAATGTCTTGGGGAAAATCAGAATAAACTATGAGGTACAGAGGGACAAAGGTTTCTACCTCCTAAAGTCTTAGTGAAATGAAGTACAGGGACACCTGGGTGCCTCAGTTAAGAGTCTGCCTTCAGCTCAGGTCATGATCCCGGGATCCTGGGATCAAGTCCTACATTGGGCTTCTTGCTCAGCAGGGAGCCTGCTTCTCCCTCTGCCTGCCTCTCCCCCTGTTTGTGTGCTCTCTCTCTCTCTCTCTGACAAATAAATAAATAAAATCTTTAAAAAAAATAAAAAATAGTGCATAAGTCAACAAGGACGAGACAGCTCGAGATACTATCTAAAAGCTATCAGAAGCAAGAAGTGTGCAGAACCATGCCATTTCAAAGTTGCATGTTTCTTTTGCTTATTTATTTGTTTCTTTTTAGAACTAAAAACTTTCTGTTGCTACATGTTCAGTATTAGGGCAATGAGCCCCGGTCATGGTCACTCTATGTCCAACACATCGTCTGACACATAGTAGGCACTTAATAACCATCTGCTGAGTCAGTTAATGGACAAAAGAATGAAGTCACGCAGGAAATGAGCCTTCTGGTCATGCATAGAAATGCCACATTTGACTGGAACTTTCTGGTGCTGTAATTCCTTTAAGCTGGAACACAATGGATAGTGAATTGTAAAGATCAATCTATGCCTTCTTGAGTTAAACATGTTTCCCTTAAAAATATCATTCTGAAACCTTAAAATTGATATGCACAACAAAATACTTAGATAGCCTATGTGATTCCCTTTTCATGTTTCCGTAATTCAGGCAAATTTACAGTTCCTGAGATGAAAGCACCCCCCCCCCCAGAAATCTAAAAAGACAGTTTATTTTATACAATCTCAGTAGGGGAAGAAAAAAAATGGAGAGTGACAGCTGAGTTTGGACATTTGTCACTTGGGAGATGGTGAGGGGAACATACTACAGTATTAGAATATTAACACATTTAAGCAATAAAAACAAAACACAAAACAAGAAGCAATTACAAGTAAAAATAAAAGAGGAACGATCTGGGAGAAGTCAAAATGATCTGCATCAGGTGAAATATGCATCGTGTACTGTGTTTGCCGAGCTCTCGGGAGGCTGAACTTATTGTCATTTTACAATGTCACGTTTACCGTTCAGCACATGCACACATGTGAGTATAAAAGTTGGTATGAATTAAATTAGAGAACACTTTGGTAGCCTACATTTCATGCCATTAAAAAATAATAATAAAATTATTGATGATAATGTGGTCTTCAGACTAAGGAAGAACCTTCCAAGAGAAGTAAGATATTTCCCTGGAGGCATTTGCAATGAAAGTGAACAAAGAACTGAGAAAAGGAAGGAGATAAATTCCTTGCTAGCTAGTTACCACAGCCCAGTCTTTTCTTTCTCTCATTTCTATAATGTTGTGAACAGAGCGTAGAGGACCAAGAGACTGCTGAGCCCAAACTGGACCTTGGATAATGTAGTTATTAAATGAATCACATTCAACATTTGCAAACAATTCATTCAAAGCACCAGCAAAAACCCCCTCAAGCAGGCTTCTCTGGTCAGGATAACTCTCCCTTTTGCAAACCCATAATAATTTGTTAATAACACCACTTTGGCACTTAAGTTTCTTATAATATAATATCTCTATAATGGAGAAAATAACATCTGTGTCACAGATAGCAAGACTGCTTCCTTTAATAAAGAATGTGTCTGACACTCATGAGGGCTTAAAAAGTGACAGGTATCTTTATTATGATGATGCTCCTTATTATTATACTGTTATTATTATTATTATTTATCATATCAAACCTTTCCCTCTTTGAACTTGAAAGCGGAGAGCCAGACTGTGGTTTCATCTCAGCATCCTGTCTAACTCAGCCCTGCACCGTTCCCAGGCATTCGATGATTTAATGTTAAGTGAAACTTTCCAGGTTTACTGTATGGACTAAATTATTTGCACCTCAAAGAGAAAATACGTATCGTCAGTCATCACACTTGTAGAAGGCACATGCTCCTTCTGAAAGTAGCTGCAATTGTTTTTAACTATAACTTCCCCATAGGGGTTTTTCTCTGGGGGTTCTGGGAGACAATTCAGAGATGAGCTGAATGTGAAAAAGACAGTCCAACAAGGTCCCAATATGAAAACAAGTTTAAAAGACCACAGAAGATAGCATATGCTAACCTTTTGTGCATTAGTTACTGTCTAAGTCCTTGATTCATGTTAGATTTTACTCTTAACAACCTACAAATGCATGAAATATGTTTTCCCTATTTTATAGGTAAGGAAACTGAGGTCAACTAGAGAGATTATAATCTTGGCCCAAATCACACCCATAATAATTGATATGAGAATGTGACCCCAGGTCTGTAAGACTCCCAAGTTTGAACTCATCAACCATCTGCACTGAAACATACAGTTTTAGTAACACTCTGAGTTCACAATCCGTTTTAGAAGCCATAGCCTTACCTACAGCAGTAAGCGCTATGACCTGTTTTCAACCATCTTCCTACACATCATAAAATGATTAGTTTCCCTCCCTTTTCCTCCACCCTCCCGCCTGCCACGGTACCTGAGAATCTAGTTTCTGGCATCTTCCTTAATGCATTCTGGAGGTTACGTTCATGTCAAGTGATGTGAAACAGCTATGTTCTGAGAAGAGCAACACATTCGCAGGGGCTGTTTACTTAATCCATTATAACCTGCGGGCCGAGAAGTCTGAGCGGAAGGGGGCACATGAAAACAGAGCTTACTTAGGTGGAAGAGTACAATATCCAGAACGCAATCTCAGTCCCAGGCAGCAGCCCTCAGCAGCACTTGGCTGCAGCAAGAAAGTCTCTCCGCCACCCGCATTCTGCTGCCTTGAAACTATACCTACAGGAACTCCGGAGGACAAAACTATCAGATATTTGAAAGGAAGATGCCTATTGGCTAAGCAGGAAATGCACAGTGCTGCAGAAAAAGCTAGGAGGTTTGGAGCACAGAGCCCATTCTCTAAAAGTGCTCTTCAGCAAATATTTACTGAATGAATGAATGAATGAATGAATGATGAGGCCCTAGATCAGAGAGTCATGGGGAAGACTGACAACCCTGAACCAGGCTGACACTAACCATCATCATGGCGGTGCCCACAGCTCTGCTCCGTTCACGTCGCTCACTTTAAATAGGAAAATCAGAGGAGCTTGTCTGAGGTTGGAATCCACTGCACCTCCCACTTAACTTCATTCATTTGAAAACCTCAGGGATCCCGAACTGCTGAAATCTGTCAGAGGAGGGCCAACTAGGTCCATCTAACTTGCCAAACATTAGGTGTTTTTCACTGACCTACAAGTTCTAAACTAAGCTCTAACCTAAGATGCTATAATTTCTAAGAATGAAAATAACATATGCCAATGCCAAATATAGAGTAATGGGCTTTTGGGAGCAAATTCTCCAGCAAACAAACAAACTAAAAAACAAAACAAAGAGAACCCCACCAAACCTACCCATCTAAAAGTTTCCACAAAGCCACATGGCACTAAACAATAAAAAAAAACTTCTTGGGCATCTCCATTCTTTCCTAGGAACAGACCTTGCCCTATGATTACCTTCTCGGGGAATGTGTTAATCTAGTCGTACCCACAGGCAGCCACTGGCCATAATAAGCTCTCAGTGATAGACTACCTTGCTGATGAAACTTCGAATGAAACGTTTCTAAATGATAAGCAAGAGTATTAGCATGATGTCTGAAATGCCAACCAAATTTTCTAACTAGCAGTCGGCATTCTAGAAATCATTTTCAGAGAAAAGTCATGAATGATATTCACAGCCGGGAAGTGAGAAAAGGCTTCCCTCCACGTGGAAGGAGATAAGAAAATGAACCCATCTACATGAAAGCCTTACGCACATTCTCTCTATAAATGATTAAAAAATAGCAAATCTGCCATTTATCCACCTGAGACAGCCCCAGTTTTCAAAGTAATGGGTAAAAATGACCAAAACCTTAATTGTCTTCATATGGCTTACCCAAGGCACACAAACTCGTTTTTGATGCTCTAAGTACAGAAAATTGCTTCATTTGTAAAGTAAATATATACTAGCAACTTGCGGATATCTCAAGAATGCCTTGTAGCTAAAGAAAGTAACATCACTGCCTACTCATTTTGCTTAATTTGCTAGTCTCCCAGCAACTTTATGCTTACACTTTCATCTCCTTCTTAGATCCTACGATAAGGCAACAGTCCAGAAGCCTGGAAAGTCGCCACCTCCAGCAGCCCGCGGCTCACTGAGCCACCATGGTCACAGGATGGAGTTTCTTCCCAGGATGCCTTCCTGGGAATGTACATGTTCCATGCATTGCACTCAGCCTCCCGAAGCTACATTCCAGTAACTAAGCTTCCTAAGCTTCTTCTGAATTGTTTACTCTGTGTTTTAAAGCTCCATCAGCTGTTGTGATGATCTGCAAGATTCTTTTTCTTTTTGGTTAAGCAGATTGGTGAGCATTACTGGGCCTTTAGGTGGAATCACTGCTATTTAAAATTCCTGCTGCCAGGATTAAAGGAGATAAAGCCTGAGAAAGCCTTTTGTAAACTGTAAAGTCCTGTTCATATGTAGTGTTCTGTTATGATATTAACCATAATAGCAATAACCACAATGCAGTTGTAATGTGGGCTTAAAAATGCTAATAGGCATTTGGGTCCTGTCTTTGCTCCATTCCCAACCCAGGGCCTACATTGGTGCCCAACAAGGGGGAGCCTCTCAAGAAAGTTTTGTTCGGATGAATAAATGAACGACTTTAAAACATCACATGTTTATTCAAATTCATGTCCACAGGCAAAAGGAAGCTAGACATGACAATTTAGATAATGAAAATACTTTGCCAAAAATACTGTGGTGCTGAAAAGAAATATTGCAGAAAAAGTTCTTCTAAAGATAAATCCTCTGATAATAAAATCTGGCCCTTTGCAGTCAGTACTCAGGAGGAGGGGTAGGGGTACAGATTGGGGCAGATATTTCCATTAGTCCTATACATTTGTATTAGCTCAGGATGGCTTAGAGGAGGAGGCTGCTGGCCTAGAAAAAGGCTAGGGTAATGAGTATGAGGGGGTTAAAATGAAAAACAAAACAAAACACAAAGACAGCAAAGGTTAGCCCAGCAATGGGCTTCTTTCCAGGCTGTGTCTTTCTAGGGGTGGAAGTGACCAAACTCTCTGTGGGAGGAGAGAAGAGGTGTGGAGTGGGAGGAGAGAAGTAGAGGAAGAAGAGATATTGATGTGGAATGGATTATTTTTAAAAAAGGCTTCTCTGAGCATTTGTACTAATAGTCATTAAAGGGTTGATCTATTTTAAGCACCTATGTGTAGGAAAGGGTGTGGAAAGAGGTGGTGGATAAAAAGAGAAAGGAAGGTGGTAGTGTCCAGGAACAGGAGCCTCATTTATCCAACTCAAGAGAAGCCTTGAGAATAAGAAGGGAAACTCTGGGGCTGCCACTGGTTACTCAGGAAAGCAAATGCTGGCACTGAATTTAACCCTAGAAGATGAGGATACCCTAACATGCCTTCTTCCTAAGGGGTACGTAGGGTGGGGCCTAGAAGAGGGAAGGAAGAAGGCCTGCTACCCGGGAGGTCTGCAGGGCTCCAGCATCAGGGAGGGCCCCTGCACCAGCAGCTGCTAAGCTCTAGAAAATATCGTATTTCTGCCCATCAATCAGCATTAAGCTGCTTTGGGGGCTGAGCTTTAGGCACAGGCAGTTGCCAGTAGCAACAGGGCACACACTCCTGGCTCCTGGGGAGCTGGGGCCAGCAGCAACAGCAAGGGAGGGGCAGTCAGGGTTAGAGGCCCTGAGCTGGGTAGACCAGGTCAGGGACTCTGGTGATGGGAGGTACGAGGGATGAAGGTGTGCCATGTGGAGGCAGGAGTGCCCCGCTGGGGCCAGACCAGGTAGCGGACCAGGCCACTGGCTTCAATGTATGGGAAGTTAGGGAGTTTCTGGTGGAACAGCAATGCCCTTGCCAAGCTCAGCAGCCTCCCGTCCCTGCCTGGAGGTCCCTCTGCTGGCACCTGAACAGGAGAGCCAAGGCCAAGTGGCAGAAGAGGCGCTGCTACTGAGCGTTGGGTGGGTCGGGGTTCTAAAGATCCGCCCCCTCCCCCGCCACCCCTCCACCCTTCCAGAGTCTCTGGAGAATGCCAACGTGGAATTGTGTCTGCACGTGTGAGTGTTTTCGTTTGCACTTCCAGCACAAAAGCGAGGCCCCACAGGTGGAAAGGAGGTTGTGCGTGTGTGTGTGTTGTGTGGTGCTCGGACTGTGTGAGAGCCACGAGACGGACCCGGTTCCCACCCACCTTCCTGCCTCAGGTGTCAGGGGTGTCCGAGGGCCCGCAGCTGGGGAGGAGAGCCATTACCTCGCGCCACCTCCCCGAACTTCTCCCCCTGCTGTTGGGATCCGGTAAGGTGGGAAAGAAGGGCGACAGACAGGGAGGGCCGTGGAGGGCAGAGGTGGACCGAGGAGGTTACAGGAGGAGGCACGGATGCCGGGCGACCACGGAAGGAGGCACGGATGCAGGGAGCCCTTGGGGTCCCGTGGGAGCAGCAGGGCTGAAAGCCAGGCGGAGAAGCCCGGGCTTCAGGCGCAGGGGTGGGGGGGGCGCCTGGGAGAGGCGGGGGCTGACGTCTCCTTACCTGGCCTGTGCTGGAGCATTTTGCGGCGGGGCGGGGGCGAGGTGGGTGCCACACTCCCTGGGGGCAGACCCTGCAGTGCTGTCACTTCGGGGGCAGCCAGCGCCGGCCGCAGAGCCGGGAGTTGACAAACTTGCCAGGTCCGGGGCGCGCAGAGGTGGCGCGGGCCACGCACGCCGCACAGCCCACGGCCGTCGGGACACGGCGCGCTCCGCGGCGCTCTTCCGCTTTGTTGTGTTTCACTGGTCTCCCCGCGCCTGCCTCCGGGTGTCTAGGCGCCCGCCGGCAATGGGACGTTTCACCCGCGTTCCGGGGGCCCCTCGGGTCTGCGTGCCACTTTCCTCTCGGAGGCGCGTTGAAAAGCTGCCCTGGAGCTCCTGGCGGGGCTGCGCAGTGCGCTCCTACCGGGCGGCTCCGGCCCACGGATTCCCGCCCCCCACCTTCTCCCCCTCCCCGCCCCTGCGCGGCACCCCCATCAGAAGCTGCTTAGGATAGGGCTGTCAAATCCAGCCCATCTGCTGCAATCATAATCAGTCTCAACCGAACGGTTCTGACAAATCTCCGCCTGAAGCCGGAGTTGGGGAAGCTGGCGGGTGAGGGGCGGGATGGTGAGGAGGGGGCGACAGGGGCGAGGGGGTGACAGGGACAGGGCTCTGGGAGAGAGAGGCCTAGAGGCTTCCATTGTCTGCCCCAAACAGAGGAACTGAAACGGGAAATGGGGATCCCAAAAGCGAAATAGTGTTTTCCTTTCCCAGTTCCCAGGAAGAAAAATCAATCCACCCTGGCAGGCCCTGGCATACCCCACCCCCATCCCAAACCCCTGCATGCTGGGTCTCTGCGGAACGAATTTCTGCTAATGAACTAAACAAACAGGTCCTGTAATCTTATCATCAGGCTGACCCAGAGACAGACTGGCACAGATACCCAAACTATTGTAATTGGCAGGTAAGAGCTGGAACTAACAGCCATTTGTGTAGAGTCAGAAGTTGATTCCCCAGTACATTTGGGAATAAAGCTTATGGAAGAAGAACCCGCCTGTAATTGGTGAAGAAGCACAGCCCTTCGCGTCCTGCTGGCATTTGGGGAGATAAAAGGAACATTTGTTTCGGACAAGAAAAGGCTGAACTCAGTTTAGCTCCACTTAGAACTTCAAGAGTTTTCATAATTTTCCTATTTTCTGGTGAAAATGCTTTTTAAAGACAACCTATTTTAACAGAAAATGATGCCTTCTAAAACTGACTTTTTTTCCAAACTAAAATAGTTTCTTCTGCAGATAAAATAAGGTGCTCTTTTCAATAATAATATACTTTGAACTGTTTTAATAGGCCACTCCAGTATAACCACACATTCTACTGGTTATAGCCTTACAAAGATTAGGGCAAAAGTTTATATGTGTGTGTGGATGGATAGATAGATAGATAGATAGATAGATAGATAGATAGATAGATAGATAGATAGCAGTGCTAGATATACATAACCAAGACTTCAAGCATCAAGAATACAATCCACAGGATTATGTCTGATTTTGTACATTCTTCTCAAGGACTAGAAAATGTTCAATTACCCTGAATGACAGTATTTTTGGGGGGATGATTTGTTGGATAAAAAATTACCAGTTGAAAAGTTGGAGGGGGAAGTTTTAAGCTATCGATTCAGATAGGTGTAAGAGCCAGGCAAAAATATGTATACTGTGAAAATTGAACTGAGTTTGAAATTAGTGCTCAAATCATTCTTTTGTTTTATGCTGTAGTTGAGAAATGTGGGCAAGCCACATTAAGCACCCACTTATCTAGGCAGAGACTGTGTCTTCTCCTTATTTTTATAGCCCAGCGGTGCTTACAATAGCAACATGTAACTATGGGCATTTGGTGAACGCTGATGGTTTGAAGTTTGGATTTACAGGTCAGGCTCAAAATCACATACATCACTATGACTTGATAGGTGAGTGAAAATGAGGTCCAAGTGTTACTCTTCCCAGTAAGTAAATAATCTAAGTCAAAGGCAACTACTGATCAGATTTTAAGGCATTTTTATCAATATTTAAAAGTCTGAGGGTTTTCATTGCTGAGATGTTTCATGTGCTTATTAACAGTAACGCTTTTTATTAAAAGATTCATCAGCATGGTGCCATGAAATAAGGATTTCAGAAGGGGTCCTCTCCACCAGAAGGGACTATCATGCTGGTGATGAATTTAAGGAACACCGGCCAGGAAACTGGTGTTTCACAGGGAGAGAAGAGCCACACTGAGAGTAAGACTCTGGGCTGCAGGCACCATCCTGTTTTGCTGTGTTCTTTTCTCAAGTTGGAAGCTTCAATTGCATCAGGACCAAGCGATAGGCTTAACTGATGGCCCCACCTCCAATTCATCAAGTCTTTGGTTCTTACTTCAAAACATATCCTGTCTAGTTCTTTCAATTACTTACTGTTTACAGTATGTTAGTACTAGAATATATGAGTGAAAAAAAACACACAAAAATTTTTGACCTTATGGAAACTACATTCTGGAGGGGAAGAAAGACATTAGAAAAGAAGACATAAATCATATTCTCCGTTACAAGGCAATCAGTACTATGGAGAAAAATAAAATAAGGAAGGCTGAGTGGTATTCAAGTTTAAACAGAGGGCTCAGTGAAGGTCTCAGTGAGAATGTAAGTGTGATTAGAGGAGGTGAGGGAGCAGGTAAGCTGTGCAGGTGTATGAGGCAAGATGCTGGTGCAGTGACCCTGAGAGAGGATTGTGCCCAGTGAGGTCTAGGAACAGCAATGGGGCAGTAGGGATGGAACAGAGTGAGGGCAGAGGGTTAATGGGGGTAGTCTGAGAGGACAGATCAGTGGGTGGGACTACTAAGCCAACTTAAGGACTGGTTTTTACCCTAGGGGATATGGAAGGTCAGGGACACAGAGGGTTTTGAGGAGAGAAGTTTCATGATCTGACTTTTGTTTAACAGGCCATTCTGTCTATCCTATTATGAATTATAGGTGGGAAAGGAGGGAGGCCATGGGAAAATCTGTTATTAGGCTGTTGGAAGAATCAAGGTGAGAGAGGATGGCTTGAACAAGACCACAGCAGGAAGTATAATGAGAATTGGTGGCAATTTGGGATTGTCTTGCATTGAGAGCCAGCGGTACCTGCTTGGGACAGTGGTTGGGAAAAACAAAAGAAGTAAAAAAAATAACTCCAAGTGTTTGGCCTTAGCAACCAAAACAATGGAGTTGCTATTAATTGAAATGGGGAAAACTATGGGTAGAGCAAATTTGGTAAAAGAATCAGGGGTTCAGTTTTGAATGTGTTAGGATTGGGAAACCTATGAAATTAAACTTAAATTGAGTTAAATTATGCAAAGCTCTCATAATAGTTCCTGGCTTTTGGTGAGGGCCATACAAGTGTTTGTGGTGCTGGATTTTGTGTCAGTGAAGTTGTGTTGGTGGTTGTCACTGTTATTATTGGGGTTTACCAACCAAAGGGAGTTACTGAGTAGGCAGCTGAATAAGCATTCAAGGACTGTGTTCAGGGCACAAGTCGCGGGTGGAGATGTGAATTTGGGAGCTGTATAAAGTATGGATTGTTAAATTAAATGTCACATCAGGTCACATTAAGGCTGTAAGTATAGTTAAAAAAGAGAAGACATTTGAGCACTGAATCCTGAGTCATTCCAACTTTAAAAAGTCAAGAAGATGAAGAGTAACCAGCAAAAGAGACCACCCTGAGGGGCAGCTAAAGGGGGAAAAGAAAAACCGGGAGAGGGGACTCATCCAGAAACCCAGTAAAGAAATTTCAGTAAGAAGGGAGTCATCTGCTAGTTACAGTCTTCTGATACGATTGGCTGTGTAGAAAACCCAAAGGAAAACCTATGAGAGAGTTTATCAAGACTTTTAGATAACTTAATTGTGTACCATCTGTTTACAACACAACACCCAAGGTGTCCTAGCACCTACATAAGGATCACGTACATGAAAGATACTCAGTGTATGCTGAATTAAGTAATGAATCAATGAAAGGATTAAATGCCTTATGCTGCAAAGTATTTCTCAAATTAGTCCATGGATGATTTAGGAGGGGACTTCTGTTCTTTAAATCAAGAAATATTGATGTACAACAAGGTTTTTAAGAGGGAATAGACCTGGGAAATATTATGTGTTTCCTATTTATTAAGCAATGTCAATAGATAAAGACTTCTGGACTACAAGTCTCATATCAAATACTTTCTCCAACCATGTTTGGTAAAATTAAATTATTCACAAATAAATAACTTGCATACATACAGAAGTTAAAAAAAATACACTTCTGTAAGTAATCTTACAACTTACGATAACAACCCACTTAAAATGAGCAAAAGATTCTGAATAAATACTTCATCAAAAAACATATAAAAATGTTAAGTAATTGTATGAAAAGTTCTCATCATCATTAGTCACCATAGAAAAGCAAATTAAAATCACAAAGGAAAAGAGATATGCACCTCTCTGTTTACTGCAGCATTATTTATAATAGCCAAGACACGGAAGCAACCCACATGTCCACTTTGTTCAAGGGTCAACTGTATCTATAAAGGTAACAACGTGCATGAATCTACTCATGGCATTATGCTAACTGAAAGACTACCATACTCTGTGACTGGCTTTTGTTTGATTCCAACTGATTCTAAAACACTCTAGGGACAAAAAAGCAGATCAGTTGTTGCCTGGGGCTGGGGTGGAGGTGGGAGCCACTACAAAGAGGCTTAAGGCAAGTATCTGGTGTGTGGGAAACACTCTGTATAGTGATTGTGGTGGTGGTTACAAAACTGTCAAACTCATCAAATTATACATTTAAAAAGTGGTGAATTTTATTGTATGTAAATTATACCTTAATAAAAAGATTTTTTAAAAGAATAAAGAACTTAATGTGTGTACGTGTGCGCACGCGCACGTGTGTGTGGTTTTTTTGTTTTGTTCTGTTTATGCTTCTGTTTTGGTAGGGGAATTCTAGTGCTTCCCCATTTGAGAAGAGAAGAGGAAGCTTACCTCAGAAATATTACCACTTCATAATCCCCAGTGAAATAACTGATCCAATAAGGATCATTAATAGATGCTGAAAGATGGTAAAAGAGGGATGGGAAACTGAATATTCACATATTAACAAATATCACTTCATAATGTTTGCTAACTACTAATGGAAAAAATTATATTTTACAAAGGAGAGATCAGCTGACATGTTCCTCCTTACATGATGTGATATGAGAAGTACAGAGAATCACTTAGGAAGTTTTTATTGCAAAAAACCACGTTTAACCTGAATCTAAGGAAGCCCTTTGACATCATTTCCAGCTTACAAGAAATACCCAATCTAGAAAATTAGGTAAATGGCACCACAAGAAAACAATAAGGCATATGCAGGATGAAGGGTGCTCTGGAACTCTTCAAAGAAAAGTCAATGTTTGTAAATAAAGGAAAGGAGAAAGACTAAAATCAGTGAAACGAGGTAGGACATAACTAAGTGAAAGTCATGGGGTTGGGTCTTTCTCCAAAATGAACACCTATCAAGGACATTTTGGGAACAACTAGACAAATGTAAGTAAGGCTGGTATTAGAGAATTTTTTTGAATTTTGCTAAGGGGAGGGCACCTGGGTGGCTCAGTCGGTTAACATCTGCCTTCGCCTCAGGTCATGATCCCAGTGTCCTGGGACTGAGTCCCACATTGGGCTCTTCTCCGTCTGTCCCTCACCCCTGCTCAAGCTCGCTTGCTCGCTCTCTCTCTCGCAAAAATAAATAAAGTCTTTTTAAAAATTTTGCTAAGGGTTAAACATGATATTGTGGTTATAAAAGAAGTGGTCCTTATTTTAAAAAGACACATGCTAAAGTATTTAGGGTTGAAGTATCGTGGTGTTTACAACTCATTTTGGAAAAAATATACATGAAACAAAAATGTTAAAATGTTTTGATACTAACTTATGAATAGAAGAGTATAATATTCTCTTGGACTTTTATTTTTCTATATATTTGAGTATTTTCTTACTAAAAAGTAATAAACTATAAACTTCTAAAAATTATAAAAGGATCAATAATTAATATAAATGGGTCAATAATTAGTATAAAGACATTTGAAAAAATAGAATTTGGTGTCTTAAAGTTACTGTGTATCAAATCTTCTACAATGGAAGGAATTAAAGCAATACATAGTGGGAAATTAAAGTTTTAGTGCACATTCTAGAAATGAAAAAAAAAAGGAAAATGAATGTACAAAGCATCTAACCAAAAAGGATAGAAAAAGAATAACAATAAGTGGAATAGAGGAAATAATAAAGGTAAAATCAAAGTCTAATAAAACAGAACACAAAGCATTAGTACGGGATCAATAGAACAATATTTGCTTAGACCAATGAAAAACAAAGGCAACATAAGTCAGTAAGCTTAGGAATAAAAAGGGCTATACAACTGAGAATACAGCAGAGATTTAAAATAATACAAGTACTTCAGTATGAGCAACTTTATGGCAATAAATTTGAAAACATTGGTAAAATGATCAATGCCCTAAAATCTAAAGTAGAACGTTTAATAAAACTCACTCAAGAATCAACAGAATCTTGAACAATTTCATAGATCAACTCCCTAGTTGAAAAAAAAATTACTCATGTATAACCAATAGGCCCAGATTTTTTAAACCTCTTTACTGAGATATAATTCACGTGTCGTAAAACTCACCCATTTAAAGTACACAGTGGCTTTATTTACAGCACATGCAAGTCGTGCAACCATCACTATCACTTAAGTTTAGAAGCGTTTCATCACCCCAAAAAGAAACCCATAGTACCTATTAGCAGTCACTCCTCGTTCTCCAGCCAGAGGTAACCAATAACCTATTTTCTATCTCCATCAAATTTGCCTATTCTGGACATTTCCTATAAACGCATCATACAATGTAAGACCTCTTGCGTTTGGCTTCTTTCCCTTAGCGTAATGTTTTCAAGATTTGTCCATGTTGTAGTATTTATCTGTACTCCATTCCTTCTTATTGCCAAATAATATTCCATTATAGGCATTTACCACATTATATTTATCCATTTATCAGTTAAGGGACTTTCTGGTTGTTTCCACTCTGTGGCTATTGTAAATAAAGCTGCTAAAACCTTCATGTGCCAACCATTGTGCAGATGTAAGTTTTCATTTATCCTGTGTATATCTGGAGGAATAGAATTTCTGGGTCCTATGATAACTATGTTTATCATTTGAATAACTGCTAAACTGTGCTCCGAAGCAGCTATACCATTTAATTCCCATCAGCTATATAGGAAGGTTCCAATTTCTCCACATTTTCTCCAACATTCATTATTATTTATTATTGATTGTCACCATCCTAGTGGTATCAAGTGGCATTCTGTTGTGATTTTGATCTGCACTTTCCTAATGGCTAATATTGTTCTGTACCTTTTCACATGCTTATTGGTCATTTGTACGTCATGTCTGGAGAATTTATTTTTCAAATCCTATGCCCATTTTTAAATTGGGTTATTTGTCTTTTTATTGTTAAATTGTAGGCCCAGCTTTTTAAAAGGCAATTTTTACAAAGCTTGAAAACAATTCAAAAACTCTAGTATCCCTATCTTACAGAAAGAGTTCTAGGAAGTAGAAATAGCAGGGAAGAGGAGAAAGAAAGAAGGGACAGAAATGGGGGAGAAAGGGGAGAGAAGAGGAGGAAAGACTTTTATGAGTTATCCAGAATGACCTTCATACTAAAAGTAAACATAGGTCAAAAAGGGAAAAAAATTAACAAATGTCTCAAAAATCCTAAATAAAACAGAATCTATCAATATAAAAAATAATAGCCATGATAATGGTAATAATATGGTATGATCAAATAAGGTTTATCCTGTAATACAAAGGTGATTTGCCCCTGGAAAAATCTGTTAATTTCCAAAAATATATATATTTTAGAAGATTAAAAAAAGATATCATTTCAACAGTTGCTGAAAATTTTAGTAACGTTCAACATTTACTCATGATTTAAAACAAAAATCTTTCACAAACTAGGAATAGAAGGGAACTCTGTTAAGTTGATAAAGGGTGTCTACCAAAAATTCTATAGCATGCATGATACTAAATACTGAAATTTAAAACATTTCCTTTAAAAGTTCTTGTTCTAGACAGTGATGCCCCATCACCACTTCTGTTCAATATTTTCTAGGTCTTAGAGCAATGACATAAACAAAAGGTATAAGAATGAGAAAGTAATGAACAAAACTGTCATTATTTATAGTCAATATTATCTCCATAGAAAACTGAAGAGAAACTAGAGGCAAATCATCAGGTATATAAAGATAGTAGCATGTTTATTCAATAAAAGAACTAAGACAGTGTCCTAAGAAAGGTGCCAAATTATTAAAAATGTAACATTTTTAGAAGATCTCACATAAAATAGTAAAATTTAGAAGGTATATAGGAATAAAAACAAATATGTGAAGAATCTTTATAGTGACTACTTTGTTGAAGGGCATAAAAGAAGACCCAAGCAACTAGGAAAACATATAGCGGTAGACCAAAACACTCAATCTCCTGACTTAATCTTTAAATGTGAAACATTATCAATCAATATCCCAGCACGTTTGTACACTGAACTTTACCGGCTGATAGTGAAATTCTTATAAAAAAGAAGGCTAAAAATAACCAGCTAATCTTTAAGAAGACTGACTGCACTAACATCCAAAAAAGGGCCAGGAAATGTACTTTATAGTTAAACAAATAAGTGAGATAATTGCATCAATGAATATAAATAGAGCCAAGAAACAGACCCACATATATGGGATTCAGGTGTAGGACAAATGGCGTCATGAGTTATAGGGGAAAGGATTGATTATTGAAACAATGGCATCAGGTCCATTTTGTATATGAATAAAAAAGACAAAATTAGAACCCTACCTCAGACCATTCACAAAATAATAAACTCAGATTGAAAACTAAATATGTGAAAGAGAAGAATAAAGTAGGAGGACTGACACTACCCAAATTTAAGACTTATTATAAAGCTACAGTAATCAAGACACTGTGGTATTTGTGAAAGGACAGGCAGATCAATGGGACAGAATGGAGAGACCAGAAACTGACCCCCCATAAATACAACTTATTTTGACAAGAGCAAAGGCAATACAACGGGGCAAATATAATCTCTTCAAAAAAGGGTGCTAAGATAACAAGACGTTCATATATAATCAATCAATCAATCAATCTAGAAAAAGACTTTATACCCTTCACAAAAATTAACACAAAATTATCACAGCCCTAAATTTAAAGCACAAAACTATTCAACTTTTAGATGATAATGTAGGGGAAAACCTAAATGACCTTAGATAGAGTGATACTTCTTAGATACAACACCAAAGGCATAATTCATCAAAGGAATAATTAAGCTGGACTTCATTAAAATTAAAAGTTTCTCTCTGCGAAATATAATATCAGAAAAATGAGAAGACAAGCCACAGATTGGGAGAAAATATTTGTGAAAGATACATCTGATAAAAGACTTACCTAAAATATACAAAAAACCCTTGAAACTCGACAATAAGAAAACAACCCTATTAAAAACAGGCCAGAGACCTTAACAGATACTTCATCAGAGAAGATATACAGATGGCAAATAAGCATATGAAAAGCTGCTCCATGTCATGCCATCAAGGGAATGCAAATTAAAACAATAATGAGATACCACCATCTATGTGTTAAAATGGCCAAAATCCAGTGACAACACCCCCCAGTGGTGAGGGTGTGGAGCAACAGGAACTCTCACAAGTTGGTGGTGGGAATATGAAATAGTTGAGCCAATTTGGAAAATGGTTGGACAGTTTCTTACAAAACCAAACATCCTCTTACCATATGAGCTACCAATTGTGTTCCTTGGTATTTACCCAACAGAGTTGAAAACTTACGTCCCCATAAAAACCTACACATGGATGTTTATAGCATCTTTGTTCATAATTGATAAAACTTGGAAGCAACCAAGATGTCCTTTGGTAGGTGAGTGGGTAAATAAACCATGGTGCATCCAGACAATGGAATATTACACAGCACTAAAAATGAACTGTCAAACTGTAAACAGACACAGAGTTACCTTAAAGTGTATACTACCAAGTGGAAGAGGCCAATCTGAGAAAGCCAAAAGTATGGAAACAACAAAACAAAACAAAAAAACAAAAAATCAGCGGTTCTTAGGGGCAAGGTGAGCAGGAGAAATGAATAAGCAGAGAGATGAACAGGAGTATTTTGACAGCAGCGAAAATACCCCGCATGATATTATAATGACGAATATGCCGTTATACATTTGTCTGAACCCACAGAATGCACACCACCAAGAGTGAACCTAAGGTAAACTATGGACTTGGGGTGATTATGATGTCAGTGTAGATTCACTGTTGGTAAAAATATACCATTCTAGGGATTGGGTGTGGTTATGCATGTGTGGGTGCAGAGGGAATGTGGGAAATCTCCATACATTCCTCTCAGTTTCATTATAAACTTAAATCTGCTATTTAAAAACTAAGGCCAAAAAAAAAAAAAAAGAAAAAAAACACCTTCTGAATGTAAAAAGCAAATCTGTAAAACTTTTTGAAGAATACTTTGGAGAAGACGTTTATATTATTTCAGGATGCAAAGTAAAATGAAGTATCTCACTACATTGAATTATTGAATCTCTGTGGGGAAAAATTAATATAAAGAAAAGAAAAGTCAAGGCACAGTTTAGGAAAATCTTTTTGAAACATATATATATTCTAGTAAGAATCACTATCCCAAATTTATAAAGAACTACCAAGGAGTAGGCAACTTGTTTTAAAAAGGGAAATTATATGAATAGGCAGTTCACAGAAGAATTTAATAAATGGCAAAATCATGTATTAAAGTGCTAATATCATTAATTGGGAAATACAATCTAAAATGGCAGTAAGATAGTATGTCATGACTATCATAATCACAAAAAAATAATCATTGGTTACATCATGTGTTGGTGAGGATGTGTGGAAAAACAACTCTTCCACACTGCAGATCAGAACAGTTTGGACTTGGTGAAGTTCAAGTTGCTCATGCTCTAAGACACAGCAGCTCTGTATCTATATCCTTGCTCGGGGGAAAGTCTCACACATATACATGTGCGCACTTGAAACATACAAAAACTCATTATATGTTAAGTCTCAAACATCAGTAGGTTCTTAAAGTAGAACTACAAAAAAAAAAAAACACTCTGGTAACAATACAATAAAACCATAAATTAATGACCAAAATAAAAAAAATGAAAAAGCCCTCCTCCCTCCTGTGACTTGGAAAACTAAAAAATGAACTTTAAACTTTTCTAAAAAATAATGATAAAACAACTGGATGTGTTTAAAGCTGTGGCCCCAGAAAAATTATTAGCACACTGAACAGTAAAAATTTAGGGATATAAATAAACTAAATTCTCAGCTCAAAAAGCCAAAAAAGAAAAATTAATCAAGGAAAGCCCAGGAAGGAGACAAGGGTAAGAGCAAAATGTAGTGAAGTAGAGAACAGCAAAGCAATAAACCTAGTTAAGAAATCAAAATCCAGCTTGTTTCTCTTAAATGGACCCCTACATAATTCGATTCAAAAAAGGGAAGGGGGGAGAAAGCACAAATATACAAGATAAGAAATGGCAATAGGAAATTACCACTGAAATAGAAAAAAATAAATAAGAGGCCACTTTATAGATGTCATCTCTATGGAGCTAAATTTGAAAATATGGATAAAATGGAGTAATTCTTTGAAAACGACATTTACCAAAATTGGTTCTATTCAGGATAGAAAACTTAATCAGATCAACTTCCCTAAAAGAATAAAGAAAATAATTAAAATAGTATCCCAGCCAAAAAACTGTAGGCCCCTATCATTTCACTTGAGAATTTTAACAAATCCTCAAGATTAGACCATTCCAATGATCCTTATTTTTTTTTCCAAAGCATGAAATAGGAAGAAAAACCTTCCAATTATTTTTCTAAAGCAAGTATATCATTAACAGTTACTATGGACTGAATGTTTTCATTCATAACAAATTCATATGTGGAAAGCCTCCCTCCAGATATGATGGTATTAGGAGGTGAAGCCTTTGGGAGGTGGTCAGGATTAGATGAGGTCATGAGGGGTGAGCCCTCCTTAATGGGATTATTGCTCTCATAAGAGTCATGAGAGAGCTTGCGTCCTCCCTCAGCTCTCTACCATGTGGGGGTACCAGGAGGCTGAGGACACAAGAAATCAGCAGTCTGCAACCCAGAAAGGGGCCCCTGACCAGAATTCAACCACACTGGCACCCTGATTACAGACGTTCAGCCTCCAGAACTGTGAGAAATTAATTTCTGTTGTTGATAAACTACCAGGCTTACGCTATTTTTGTTATAGCAGCCAGAACTAAGAGAACAATTTCACCCAATTAAAGACAGTGAAAAAGTATTACAGACCAATGTCACTATATATCGATGCAAAAATGTTAAATAAATATAAGCAAGACAATGCAATACTACATTAAAAAATTATACCATGACCAAAAACCACTTGCATTTGGCTCAATATTAGTTAGTATAATATACCACATTGCTAAATCTAATAATAACTGCGTGAGTCTCTCCACAGATATTTTAAAAGCCTTGACAAAATTTAACACCCTCCCTGATAAAAACTCAGAGAGATAGGAATATATATTTATATACATATTTTCTTAACATGATCACACACACACACACACACACACACACACACACCCTTTGTCTAAACACCAGTATCTCACTTAAAAGACAAACACTTGAGGCATTTCTAGTAAAATCACGAACAAGGCAAGGATGCCCACTCTCCCCACTACTCTTCAACATTATAGTGTAGTCAATGCAGTCATACGAGATAAATCAAATAGAGCCTAAGAATTAGAAAAGAACAAATAAAAACTATATTTTTAGATGACAGTAGTATGCCTGAAAAAATAATGTGAATTGCCCATAAAATTAATTCAAACAATAAAAATTCAGGTTCACTAAAATTAATATACATAAATCAATCACCATCTTTTATACTAATAATAACCTGTTGGAGGGATAGACTGTTATATGGAAAACCTCATTTATATTACCAACAAAGAAGATAAAAAATTTAGGGAAAATCATAAGAAGAAATGTATAAAATCTGCATGAGGAAAGCTTTAAAACTCTTCAAAAGCACGAAAGTGGACTTGAAAATATAGAAGGCCGCCTTCACTCTGCTACGATACAATGACTCAATATTATAAAAATGTCACTTCTCTCTAAGTGACTTTATAAAATTAACACAATTTCAATAAAAATGCCAACAAGATTTTTTTGGAGCTGGATAAGTTCCTACTCAAGTTCTTATGAAAAAGTCTTGTGAGAATCGCCACTAAGAAAAGCTACAGCAAGAAAACTAGTTTACCGTGGAGTAAACATACTGTGTATCTCCTATAATAAAAACAGTGTGGTTCTGGTGCATTGGACAAACAGGGCAGGACGGATGACAATGTCCAGGGAGAGCCCCAAGAACATGTGGAAATATACGAGATAATAAAGACAGCATTTCAAATCACTGGGTCAACAAGGGCCTTTTTTTTTTTTTTTTTAAAGATTTTATTTATTTATTCGACAGAGATAGAGACAGCCAGCGAGAGAGGGAACACAAGCAGGGGGAGTGGGAGAGGAAGAAGCAGGCTCATAGCGGAGGAGCCTGATGTGGGGCTCGATCCGAGAACTCCGGGATCACGCCCTGAGCCGAAGGCAGACGCTTAACCGCTGTGCCACCCGGGCGCCCCAACAAGGGCCTTTTTAAATGAAGAATGCTGCAGAACTCATTGGCTATTGGACCGAAAAGAACACTGAATTCACACTTCAAACCACACAGAGCACGAACTCCAAATAGATTCAGAATCTAAGTGTAAAACGAGGCCCTACACAAAACGCAAAATCAGGTAACTTCTCTATAACCTGAGTGACAGAAATGCTTACATAACAGTGACTCAAACAACAGATACAGTAAAAGATCCGTAAATTTGACTATCTAAAAATTTTAGATAGCATGTTATATATATATTTTTTAATGACTGCTGTAACAAATTATCACAAGTGCAATGGCTTAAAACAACACTGTTACTACCTTATAGGTTTTGGTAGAATTCCAACTGGCCTCACTGGTTTCAAGTCAAGGTGTAGGAAGGGCTGCATTGCTTTCCAGAAGATTTAGAGAAGAATCTGTACCCTTGCCTGTTCTAGCTTCTTAGATGCTGTCCACATTCCTTGGCTCATAGTCCTTTCCTCATTGGGCAAAGCAGCAATGTCGCAGCTGTATGATCTTTTATTTCCAACCACACTTCCCTCTCACTATAGCCAAGAACGATTCTTAGTTTTGAAGGACCCACCTGAATAATCCAGGAATATACTCTCCCTCTGTGGGCACTTAGTTTAATCATAACTGCAAAGTACCTTTTGCCACGTAAGGTAATGTATTTACAGATTCTGGGAATCAGGACATGGACATTTTTGGGAGCCATTATTCTGCCCACCACACCTAGCAACACACACACACACACACACACACACACACACACACACACACACACAATAATCAAAAGACTACTGACATGCCAAGAGAAAATATTTGTTATAAATTATAAACAAAGGCTAATAACCCTAATATACAAAGAACTCTTAAAGTAAGGGGAAAAAAATCTTAACAAAAACTTAGCAAAAGTCATGGACAGACAATTCACAAAATGAAATGAAAGTGGCCTCTGAGCCTATGGGGAGGTGTTCAAGTTCACTCATACTAGAGAAGTGCGAATTACAACTACCCTGAGATACAGTTTCTCATCCATCAGATTATAGAAAATGTAGACATTCAAAAACTCACTCTGTTGGTGAGACTGTGCGTGAACACACATTCTCATATATTGCTGGTGAAAACTGGCACAAACTTCCTGAAGGAAAATTTGTCAACATCCAAAAAAACTTCATTTGCATTTATCATTTGAGTGAGCATTTTGCTTGGAGTTTACTCTGAAAGTACACTTCTAACAATAAAAAAACTCATTGGCACATTGGTTATTCACTGCTTTATTGCTCATAATTTTAAGTTGTTGCTGAAAAGTTCTCTTACTTATCCTTGCTTCCATCTATTCCTTTTTTCTTTTCAAGATTTTATTTATTTGAGAGAGAGAGAGCGAGCGCACACGCGCAAAAGAGAGCATGAGTAGTGGGGGAGGGTAGGGGTAGAGGGAGCAGCAGACTCCACTGAGCAGGGAGCCTGACGGGGTTTCCATTCCAGGACTCCCCCCCCCTATCATGACCTGAGCCGAAGGCAGATGCTTAACCCACTGAGCCACCCAGGTGCCTCCAGTCTATTCCTTTTTATCCTTGTGTTATGGCTTGTCATGTCTGTCAGGTTGGCTCATAAACTATTTTGTAATCTTCCATGGGAAGTTTCTGCACTCTATGGTAGCACTGAATAAATGTCTGCTGATTTTTAAATTATTAGGGTTGAACAATCATTTCTTATAAGCAATTTATTTTTGAAATAAAGCTCTCATATAACTAACACTATATGGCTTGTTAATTTTGGATTTATCCTAGATTAATGACTATTACACTCATTTTTACTTACTTCTTACTGAGTTTCTGTTTTATCACAGCCAGTCTTAATCAGAGAAACTTGGTTTCTTTAATAATTAAAACTCTGTGGCCAGGGCTGAATTAAGCCCACCACTCAAAGCAAGATTCCAGTGGACTTCCCATACTCTTTCACTCACAATTGAGTAGATCCTTGTTCTGGGATAGCATTATCATCATTAGACAAATGTATAAATGGAATGCACTTAAGTAGTGCCTGGTTATTCTCCTGGGGCTTGTTAACAATACAAATAAATACACACCTATCTTCTATCAATCATTCCATTTTTAAACTTAAAGATGAATGGCCTTTCATTAACCAAGGCATTCATTCAACCATCATTTATTAAGCAGCTATTATATCAGATAACATGCCAGGTTTTTAAAATCAAGTTTATGGTCTGCAAGCAAAAAAAAAAAAAAAAAAAAAAGCACATGACTTCAATTTTTTACAGCTCATTTTCTGTATCTTTTGTTTGTATTCAGATCCTGTCTTTATACTGTCTCCTGAAATCAGTCAGTATTTCATTTTTAGTATGTACATATGTGTCTATACACACATATATATTGGTATGTGTTTACATATGTATGTAATGTGTGTATATGTCTCTATAATCCTATCCATTACTTTCTTTATCCCTCCCTTTATATTGGGCAACTATTAGCAAAGTAGTAATGTACATGCAAGGAAGGGAGGGGATTGCCCTCATGCACACACGTGCTTATTTCAGTTTGCTTATACCCACCAACAGCACTCAGAGCAGCAGCCACACATCTGAAATGGCTGTATACCCGGGACGGTAGAATATATTTCAACTGAACTTGCATATAGGAAATCCATTATCCACTCATCTATCCTAGCATGGGGATAGCTTCTGTGGTTTTCCAGCAACCTACAGAATGCAATCCTGTGAAAATAATATAAACATATTCTTGAGAGAAACTCAACAGAAAGTTAATAATGTGGTATCCTTCTCACTAGATGCTAAAATAATTTTATAAAGATCTTATGAGTTCTCTTAATTTTTACTTGATTTATGGGTTGAGACTTTTTAATGTTTCTCATCATAGAATCACAAAAAAATATGATTACTGAAAGGAACCTAATGCCATTCCTGCTTGCTTTATGGATGGGGAAATTGAGTTTGCATATTTAGGACCACACAAGGGACTCAGAGAGAGAACTCAAAGCTGGCTGTGCGGTTTCCTCACCCACTTCCCAGGCCGCTAGTCACCAGACTGGGGGGAGTTCGTGGTGCCCGCGGAGCTTAGTGGAGCTTCTCTAAGCATGACTTAGAAGGACATGGAAACACAAAATCAAATTTGTACTGACCCGCAGTCCTTCTGTACTTATTCAGGAGTTGGGATGGAGGGGGCTTGTAAAACAAAAGAAAGTTTAAAAATTCACTCTAGATCAGAAACTGGCACCCACAGGTGAAATCTTGCCTACTTTCCTAAATAAAGTTTTTTCGAAACACAGTCACACCTATTATGCACTGCCTGTGGCTGCTTTTGAGCTCCCAACTACAGAGTTGGGTAGCTGGGACAGGGATCATAAGGATATAGCCAGGAAAGCCAAAAATATTTCCTTTCTGACCGTTAACAAAAAACATCTCCTGCCTCCTGCCCTAGATAATATTTCCCCCTTACAAGACAGTATCAACATGAATAAATATACTTAAAAAAAAACCTACTAATGATTATAATTTTGAGTTGTACTTTGAAACAACTAGGGTAATTAACTACATGTTATAAATTCTAATGAGCCCTCAAGTTTCTGGTACCAGTTGTCCTACAGCGTATACATTCCTATGGAATGTTAGTGACATTCCTTTTTTAATAATAAGAATAGGAGTCATTTTAACTAATTAACTTTTAAAAATTAAACCTAAATTAACTTTTTATAGCCAGTAATAACTACAGCTAAGATGTGTCCCAGATAATTAAAATATAGTGTTCCTAATGAATGGGTGTCTACTACAACTTTCTTTACAAAGATAATTAGAGTTGCTTATACAGTTTCATCCAGTCCTTTGTGCATTCAAGATTATTTTATTTTCCCAAAATGTAAACATGGATTTTTTTCAATGTATTTATTTTTATGAATTAAGAATACAACACTTATCAAAATTTTTAAATGCCCTGTAAAATTTTAAAATTGCATAACTACTATTTGGGCAATAATAGTAAATTCAAAGAAATATTAAGAACAGGTCCCAGACTTATGAAAGAAATAGAATTTTGAAACATATTCTGGAAATATGTTGGGCATAAGATAAAGGGAAAAACTAAAGCTGAGATTGACACATAGGAATTGAAATAAAGTAGAACCATAATAAATTATTAATTTTTAGGAAATATATTCTAGGCACTAGAGAGAATCTATTCTGCCTTTATACTAGTTTGGCCTGCATATGAAGTCAGGATAGGCTAGGTTATACTATGGTAACAAACAATTCCCAGATATCTCTGGCTTGAAATGAAAGCTTATTTTTTCTTCACACCACATGTTGGCAAGGGCCTTTGTGCAGTCACTCTATGATCCTAGCTTTATAATAAATCATCATGCTGAACACTGATGGCTGCCACACCAGAACAAAAGAGCACATTGGAGGATTGCACATCCATAATTAAATGTTTCAACTTGGAAAGTTACTTTTGCTAGCAACTCATTGGTCAGAATGAGTCACATGACCCCTCCAACCCACAAAGGAACAGGAGTTATAATTCTACAATGTGCCTCTAAGAGACAGAGCTGGAAATATTTATTAACAACTCATTGACTGTTTAATGATTAAGGACCAAACTAGCTAATCGTCTGTGCTTCACATTCCTCATCTATAAAATGAGAATACTAAACCTCAGAATTGTGAGGATTAAATGAGTTAAATACTTGTAAAGAGCTTCGAAGAGACCAGCATAAAGTGTTATTGGTGGTTTATTCCAAGCTTTGTCCTTGCCACACTGCTCTTCAGAGCCAAAACAGAGGAGAGCTGTCTTAGAAATGCTGACTTGGGCCCAGCAGGGATGCTTATGAGAAGAATTCTGAAGGGAAAAAAAACCATGATCAAACGAAAGAAATAAAAATGTTAGGTCTTCCTTCGACATATATTGATCCAGGAGGCAGGAGACAAGCCATTAGTGGGGTAATGATTCAGTGCCACAGAAGCTAATGGAACAGGGGGACAAAGACACCAAAACCTGATAGTAGGTCTTAAGAATTATGAAGGCCAGAGAATGAAAATAGGGTGTGAACATGTATGGACACATTAAGTAGAGGATGATGGATAGGCTACTCTACGGTATACACATTTGGGGATTGCATTATGTGAATGGAATCCCTTCTAATGTGTGGTTTACAAGACTTCCATCAAGCTAAAAATGAGAGGGCAAGTAGAAGACTTTGAATAGCAAGAGCAAAGGCAAAAATGTAAGAGGAGAAATGGGAATGAAGACGAAATGAACCAAGAATCCATGTCCCAGAAATGTAGTCAGAAAGCTCCTCTCCTATATAGAAATGCAGGAAGTGGTAGACTGATGGCAATGTTCATTCCTACCAGAACTCCCATTGCCTCAGCACTGGCAAGTGTGGTTGCTCTGAATCCATGACGCATGACTATCTATCCCTGACAACTCATGATGACCATGCATCCATACGCATTTAACCAATCCTGGACCATTAGGCACCAGGTGAAGAGATGAACAGACATGATTTCCTCTTCCAGTGGCTTACTGGTTAATGAGGGAGCCAGAGAAGTTATTAACCCACCTGTAACATAAATCAAAATGAAGGAAGTTCTGCACCGCATTCACACGTCAAATTTTGTGGGACTACAGAAGACGGAGCAGCCCATTTTCAGTACAGAATCAGGGAATGCTTTTCGGAGGAGATGGCACTGTAACTGAGATTTTTTAAAAGAAGAGGGATAAAAAGGTAGATGATGTAATAAATACCAAAATAATGGAATATCACGAGCAGCCATGAAAATATGGACCATGTAGACCATTTGGAGTGGGTAGAGAAATATGTTTCAAAAAGAAAAAGGAGATTTGTCTGTTTTTCTACCCCCAAGCTCAGTGGCACACTTTACAAGGTCTCATTCCACAATTTGCCTATATTTACAAAATTTTCTGTTTTTCCTTCCCCAAAATATTCAAAATTTTAAATGGCTATGTGATTTGAATTTTATTTCAGAAATCTTTCAGTGTAAGCTCTGTGTTTTCCTATATAATCACAAATTCAAAAGATCATAGAGCTGAGAAAAACTTTCAGCTCAGATTCCAGCTTTACAGATCAAAGTCCAGTGACCAAATGACTTATCTGTGGTTACAGCAGTGGCAGACTCAAGACTAGAATTCCTATCATAATACTGAATGTGCTCGTTGCTTTAAAAAATTAAAAAAAAAATCAAGAAAACAAACATGATTCTGAAGCTGCTCTTGTGGTTTTTCTTTGAGTATTCTGTGTCAGAAGCAAAGTGACTTATATCTATAAGGTTATAAGTAATACGCATATCGTGAAATGGAATTATTCATTAAACCATCAAATGTCTCATAGAGGGGTCACCCCTTGAAGCTTGTGTGTGTTTAAGCCAAATAAAAGGAAGTCTTATTCCACAAAGTAGGGATTAAATTTATGGAAATTATTACCCAACAAGAGGTGGGAGAGGTTAGAAATACAAATAGATGTTAAGTGGCTTGTATGAATTAATGACGGGCCCATCATAGTTAATGAGAAAAGATGCCATGTTTGGGTCATGTTATGAACGTTTGAAGTTAATATCAAAGATGCCCTGCTCGCCAGCTCTGCCAAAGACAGAGAGGGCACAGGGCCATGATGCTCCTTGACAATTTTTCCCTCAATTTGTGAAAGTCTCCAATATTGCATTCCGGATGCCATTGAGAAACTGCCAGGTTTGTGAATAGAAGATGGACATTCAAGAAACCAGTCTTTGACAATATCTTAAGCAAGCCCACTATATCTGAAGTATCTTGTTCCCAAACAGAAGTATATAGGGTATTTTTACATTCCAACTTTACATGAAGAATCAGGTCTTAGAAATCCCATGAGAAAGTTTTCCTAAGGATTTATCCACACTTTCTTCTCTGGTTTGCTCAAATGAAAAGCAGGAAACCTTCCAGACATTTTGAACCTCTGACCTTTTGTGGTTTTCCCATCAAGACATGCAAACATCCATGCAGCTATTCAAATATCCCTCCTCACTGCATTATAGCATGGCTGTATATTACCCCTATATCTAGAACACGTCCATGTCTAGCCCATTATAAAATGAGTTTAACTGCGTGTTTCTTAGGAAAAAAGAAGATCTCATTGCCTCGTAAATGTAGAAACCCAGTGTCATGTATACCTATCTGGTTTTCCAAATGATTTTTCCCAAACCACCCTAACTGACCCTTCCCAAATGTTTCCAGTTGACAAGTCAATCAGCTTTTGCCTTTCACCCAATCTCAGCTCATGCCTTCTCTTTGATAATATCAGGATATCCCATCTGACAACAGTCTTGGCTAATTAATTTACTCCAATGTCTAGCAGCCATTTGACAGGAAAAATAATCTACACGGTATTTATTGCAAAATCTTCACCGTTGTGACAAAGATGAATGCAAACTTCACACAATCATTTTTCAACTGTTATCCAAACTTGAAAATGGTTTTCAAATGTTAACTTTAAAATTATGAGGAGGAAGATAATGGTTCTACTTTAAAGCTGCCTGGAAATGGAACTTCTCTGACAATGGCTTAGCATTGAGCCAGAAAAGTAAACTCACTTACTAACGTAGTAAATGGGCCAGAAATAAATCTGTCAGAGATTTGGGCGGGGGTGGGTGTGAGTGGGAAGGGGGGCCACAAAAAGAAGGGGCAGTGGAATTGAATTTCCAAACTAAATGATCTGAAACTTTTAATATCCTATATCTTCAGAAAGCACTATCTTCTTTTGTGAAATGCACATACCACTGTTATAATATGGTTGAAACTGGAAAAATCTAAATACAGACCATGAGAAACACCTACAACACTCCACTTTAATCTCTGTCTCCAGCAAAAAAATCCAGTAGTTCCATTCACTTTTGATGCACTCTCGATAGATACTTTCTCATGAGCTTTGTTTCCTTTCTAACATTATCCTCCCTGATAATCCTTAACCTTGAGATTTTAACTGTTATATTAATAATTGTTCATTTCAGTGATGATCTGAAATTCACTCCCTTCTCCCTTCTGAAGGCCAGAGTAATTGGCCAATAAAAGTTCCTCAAGGTCAGGAACGACCTAATTTACTTGTAATTATTAATTGTGCTCTGACCTCTTAACCATAAATAAAGCCCTGGCATTGGAAAAATGAAGATGTGAAACAGGACATGGTAATTTAAAAAATCAGGGAATAAAGGAGTAGTGGAGGAAAAGAGAACGGATTTTCTAAATTTAAAACACTCTTTGCCCTTTCTTGAAATAATGATTTATATTCTTTGAGTCTGCAAGAGAGTAACTAGATATGCATGATGCAATGCTGGAATTTTAGGTATTTTGCCTAAAGGTTATTAACAATTAGTACCACTGGGTGGGGGGAATCATAAAGTTAGAATAACAACCCTCTCTCAAAGGATGACTGAAACTAGGCTTGTAATCCGGTCATAATAAAATATATTATGTTTAGATTAGAGCCCCACATGTTAAGAGGAAAATTGACAAACTAGAGTAAGTCCAGTAGGTGGCCACGATTAATTGGGGTTTGAAAAGTGAGTTGTACGTGGAGCCAAGGAAGAACCTATTTTGCTTTCTTTTGGAAAAGTGAACAGTGAGGCCAAACATGTAAAAGGGTCTTCAGACATACAAAAGGGATGATACACAGAAGAGGAAATACTCCCTAGAAGTAGAGCTACTGATGGCAACATTGGGGCTGGAGCGTAAGAGTCAGATGATGAGTCACCCAGCACCAAGGGGTGGCTGGTCTCTTCCTGTCCAGTGTAGCAGAATCCATGCTACATAACCTTAGAAGGACAGTCCCTCAGCTTGTGTTTTGATACTTGCAGGGGTACAAAGCTCACTATCTCAAGAACAGCCTCCTCCACATTAGAGGCTAGAAGTGTCAGATCATTCCCTTCCAGTGCTGAGTCGCCAACTTTCAGGTTTGCACTCTGACAACTAGGTAACCAGTTCTGTTCTCATGAATATCTCAGGATGTGGCTAATCCCTTCTCCACAACACAACTCACCGGAGCTGTCAAACAATTATAGGTCTATCTTTTAGTTTTCTCTTTGTCAACATCCCTGATTTCTTTCACCATGATTAACTTATTTTGCACATCATACCCTTCTAGTCATTGACCTTCTGGGCATTTGCTAGTTTGTAATGTCCTCAAGTGACATCTGAAATAAATATTCTTGAGACAGTGCAGCAAGAATACAACATAGGACTTCTAATTGCTCTGTTTAAGAGAATCGGTTAGTATGTGTTAACTGAACACTTACGATGTTCAACCTAAGCTAGCCACCATTTAATAGATAACAGAAGTGGAAAGCCATCGGGCGCCTGCGTGGCACAGCGGTTTAGCGTCTGCCTTCGGTTCAGGGCGTGATCTCGGCATTATGGGATCAAGCCCCACATCAGGCTCCTCCGCTATGAGCCTGCTTCTTCCTCTCCCACTCCCCCTGCTTGTGTTCCCTCTCTCGCTGGCTGTCTCTATCTCTGTCGAATAAATAAATAAAATCTTTAAAAAAAAAAAAAAAGAAGTGGAAAGCCAGGTGCTGGCAATATTTGTGCAGTTAAAATTAAGGTACATGGAATAATTCTGGAGTTTTATAAGATGTAAATCATTATGTGTTCATGTGTGGTATAGTCCCAGGTTAAGGGGGGATTAGAAAAAAAATGGAGCTCAGGCAGCCTGAGGAATCCACATGAGGAGTTAGAGATGAGGAAGACCTTAGCTGGACTTTGAAGGATGGGTACAACTTGCCTGAAATGGAGACGTGAACAACCAGGGAGGGTGTGTGTAATAGGCATAATCAGTAAAAAGGATGTCAGGGTTGGTAGGGACATGTGTGGCTAGATTTAGAAACATTTAGAATTATACCATACCATTTCCAATAGTACTTTCTTTCTTCCATTCAACTTTTGGGTATTTATCTGAAGAAAATGAACATTAATTTGAAAAGATATATTTAACCCTATGTTCACTGAAGCATTAGTTACAACAGTCAAGATATAGAAACAACCTAAGGGTCTATTGATGGATGAATGGATACATAAGATAAATATTCATATATTAGCTATGGAATATTACTTAGTCATAAAAAAGAATGAGGCCTTGCCATTTGTGACAACATGGTTGGACCTAAAGGGCATTATGCTAAGTGAAATAAGTCAGACAGAAAAAGCCATATACCATATGATTCCACTTACCATAGAATCTAAAGAAGCAAAACAAATGAATAAAACAAAACAGAAACACACACAAATACAGAAAACAAACTGGTGGTTCCCAGAAGGGTGAGGGGTGCAGGGAACAGGTGAAGTAAGTAGAAGGGAACAACAGGTACAAACTTCCAGTTATGAAATAAGTCATGGAATGTAATGTTCAGCATAAGGAATAGAGTTAATAATATTGTAATAACTTTGTATGGCAACAGATGACAAGCAGACCTATCTTGGTGATCACGTCATAATGTATAAAAGTTATCAAATCCCTCTGTTATACACCTGAAACTAATATAAGGTTGTATGTCAATTACAACTCAATAGAAAATAGTGAGTAAATAAATATGCTTGACTTTGCTAAAAAACTTCCAGGACTCTGATTTCCACAGGTATCTAATCTGGCTATCCAATCCTCGGTGAGATACTATGAAGAACTACGAGAGTAATGTTAGGACCCTCATCAGGTGGCAAGTACAGATTTCAGTGGTGATTTTCTGGATACCCAATTTCCTTTATTTCAAGCATGAGAATTCTCAGCAGTCCAGTGGGAGAAGTATTTTTGGATAGATGTGACTTTCGGTACATTTTAAATTATATCATCTCCGTAACAAATGGTCCCAAAGGCCGACGTCCTAAATTGTGTATCTGATTCAAAGAATTTCTCTTTTAGAGTGGCCTTCTGTAACTGGCCCCATTTATATCTTCGTTTCCAAAGCAAAGATACACGAAAAATCAATTAGACAGTGAAAATGAATAAATCCAGGTAAATACACATGCTGGCTTTCAATGAACCAGTGAGTCTGTGAATCTCCAGGGAATACTGAAGAGACATCATAAGACAATTCAATTTCCCTTAATAGGGACTATAACCCCAGAGTTTCTTTTTTTTTTTTAATTTTAATATTGTGCAATTGATTTTTTTTTATACCATGCTGTGCTCATAGCCTCTGTGGAAACTTAAACATTATTCAACAGGACAATTTCCTGAAAAACCTTTTGAAAGTGGTCACAGACTCTGACCCTGCTCTGGTACCCTGGGTCTGCCAGCATGCTGTTTTATTACCTTTGGAAGTTTCCATGCCGAAACACAGCCCAAGAATTAGAGCTGAAAGAAAACGAGGTCCATAAAAATCATTTGCTGCCTTCATTCAGGAAGGGAAACAGTCACTTTGGCCTCAGCAATCCTATGTATCTATTGCTTCTTTCCCAACCTCATCTCCTAGCCCTTCGGTTGGCTTGTAAGGTAATTGGTAAGAATTACAGATTGTGAACTCTCAAGAAAGGCCTGCTGAAATCACTTATTTTACCCTTTTCTCATATCAATGGGAAACCCAGCTCCCAAATGCCTAAATGACTGTCCCAGGACCACACAGCAAGTGGCAGCATCAGGACCTGAACTATGCACTGCAAGCAATGAACCAGGGATGTATTTTACAAGCTTCCTAACAGTCCAGCACAGTCAGCCAACCATCTGAACAGAGACCCTGATTGGACTGCTGAGCCACCAAATGCCATCCACAGCGAGAGTAGACATCAGTCGTATTCTAGAACAGAGCATCCCTTATTTGTAATTACATTATCTAAAGCACTTAGCTAAGAAAATGGCCATTTCCTTTTAGTTGTTGGTTGTTCTCTTTTGCCACCTTCCCTTATTCCCCCCCACTGTTTTCTCTGCCCTGAATCCTTTGCAAATTCACCCTCCATTAGGCGGCCTATGTCACTCTTATTTATGCTGAACTCCACTCTGACTTCTGTGTCTATCTTAACGAAATGCTTACAACCCTCTCTGCAAACACCCCATTTCTAGCCTTCCAGATCAAGCCCTGATTCTGTTTTTCAAAGTGATTCGATGCATCTAACATTTTTCTGTAGCTCATTTTACACGAGGCGGAAAAGAAATAAAAGCTTGTTATTTCAAGTGTTGATTTTTTTTTTTAAGATTTTATTTATTTATTTATTTATTTGACGGGGAGAGAGAGAGAGCCAGCAAGAGAGGGAACACAAGCAGGGGGAGTGGGAGAGGAAGAAGCAGGCTCATCGCAGAGGAGCCTGATGTGGGGCTCGATCCCAGAACGCCGGGATCACGCCCTGAGCCGAAGGCAGATGCTTAACCGCTGTGCCACCCAGGTGCCCCCTCAAGCGTTGATTTTTATCATGGATTTTTTTTTAACCCATCATGGTCTCTTAATTCTTTTCTTTCAAAATGACAAAATATTCCTTCATTGCTTCTATTGATAAGGTTATTTGCAGCTCAAGATGCGGTTGGTAGCTAAAGGGAGTAAAATTGGGGGCCAAAATACCAATTTAGAGCCCTTCCCAGGCTGTGCACCCATCATGCAGACATGACATATGTTAAAACTTCTTGCCGTACAATTGCATCTTGAAAGAAGCATAAAATAAATGTCTAGTGAAGCAAGCGCTCTTCCCAATATCTGTCACTAACAACACATGCCCATCTTTATTACGTGTCCCCACCTTTAACTTTCTCAGAGTAAATGTCTTTAAATTGTGTGTCCCCTTTAGCATTTGTACACCATAGAGACAGATGACTTTTTTCTAGACTTCTTGACTTTTTTTCTTGCCTGGACTTATAAACAGAGCTGAGCTCATCCCTAATGAACACATAAGCCTTCAGTAATTTCCTGAATCGTCATTAATCCCTTCCACAGCTAGAAAAGTGATTTGAGCATCGATAATGTGTCAAGTCACTAAGTTACAGAGTTGGCTAAAATACTTCTTTCCAATTGTCACTTTGGTATTGAGGTAAATGAAGCTTCCTGTTTGAAGTTTTAGGTCTTAAGTTAAGTGCTAGGAAAGACAGGAGGAAGAGGACCCCTGGTTCTACAGGTCACAGACCCAAGGAATATGAGTGGCCCACATGAGAAAATTATATAACAAGCATGTGTGAACGAGAACTCCCTGAGTGGAACCAGTATAGTGGTCATTGAGGGTGAGAACAGAGCCACTGTTCCATGTCTAGAACATTCTGCTGAAGCCTTGTCCTCCTTAATTGGACTGGGCGGGAATAAAAACCAGAGCATCCCTAGGGTGTAAGTGAGAGATCTGCCCTACTAGTAAAATTGGGTTAATGGAGTAATGCAGAGTTGAGTGCTGAAGTGGTCTTTCTCTCTCAGGTATGTGGTGACAGCTGGTGAAAATCTAGGATTATCTCCACAGAGAGTACATGTATGATACTTAATCAGTGAGTGTTCAGTAAAGAGTGAACTCCAGAGCTTCAAGTCAGTCAGGTTCCCGTTAAGCAATCTCCTGAGGGCTCCTGGGCCATGAAACTAGCCAGAGGTGGCCAACCTTGACCAACTGTGCAACAGATGTTCACATCTTAGAAGTTCTCTCTGCCCTGAAATACCTAGAGTATGCCTCTACCAACTACTTTACAATTTCAACCTATTCCCGATTCTTTGATTCCAGGGTGCATTTCCATCCTCAGCTCTTTGTTGGATTATTTATGAGGTCTAATTTGTAATTCAAAAGTATTCAACGTGCTACAGTTAAAGCCTCTGAGAGAAAGAAAAAAAAAAAATACAGTTTGTATTTCCTCTTTTCAAAGAGGCCCAGATAGCTCTCCCCAGAATTGCAGGGTGGAGGTGGGGTAGTAGAACTTCCTGCTTGCTGCCAGGCCTCTAAACACAGAAGGTCAAGGGGCGCCTGCATGGCTCAGTTGGTTAAGGGGTCAACTTTTGATTTCAGCTCAGGTCATGATCTCGGGTTCCTGAGATCGAGCCCCGCATAGGGCTCCGTGCTCAGCATGGAGTCTGCTGGAGATTCTCTCTCTCCCTCTGCCTTCACCTTCTGCGCTTCCTCTCTCTCTCTCTTTCCCTCTCAAATGAAAAAATCTTAAATAAATAAATAAATAAATAAATAAATAAATAAATAAATACAGAAAGCAAAAAAGAATGGGGGGGGTAAGCAAATAAAAAAAAAAAGAAAAAAAAAAGATAAAAAATTACTCCTTTCAACTCCAGAGCTGCCCATATAGGAATACATAGAGTTAAATCCTAATAATCAATTTCTTAAAAAAAAAAAAACAACCCCACAAGTATGTTCAAACACTAACAAGTTAGTGATTTTTTTTCCCATTAAAGCTAAAATTAAATAGAAGGGCAGGGTAAATTACCCATTTCATCCTTCCTTCCACAGAAAAAGGCACTTCATCATTTCTTACTGTGGGTGTATTTCAGCCTCAACACATGCATTTGTATCGAATGGGTCATTTATATTGTTGCCTGCTGGAGTTTTTCTTCTTTCAACTTAGTAGGGAATATTTGAGATCTTTATTACTCTAAATAAATCTACAAAACGTCTCTCGCTTGAGGCTCTTTATTTTAATTTCAGATAAATAAATCACATTAGGTTCCTGGCCGTCCTATTAAGATAAGCATGGACCTAAAAATAACAAATGTCTTTGAAGCCAAATGTCTTCAGATTAAATAGGGGCAAATGTCTCTGGGTGACCCCCAAATCTGACTGACATTAAAACTTGGGGGGATTTTGAGAGTGTTTCTTGGAGGACATGAACCTGTTTAAATGAGAAGTAGAATTATTTTCAAAGCATCCGTGGACCCACTTGTACAACATGATTCAACTCAAGCTTCCCAGGGCAGCAATAAATCCATCTCTAAGGTGGGGCTGTTTCCCCAGGTATCTTAGAGGGCAATTTTATGTCTTTGTAGGTTCATCTAATGCCTTCATCTATACTGTGCTTTATTAACTATAAAAAGTTCCCGACCTGAATTTCTCATCGTCTTATATACAGTTATATTCAAAAGACTTAAAGGCAGATCAAATTACATCGATTCAATAACTGATCCTTCCTTTGCCCTCACGCCTTCAGATCTGCTCCTCCCGAGAGTCAGATCAAATATGCCCTCCTCAGGGAAGCCTCCGGATTTCTGAAGGACAGTCTCCTAAAACCTGTTTTACAGATTCCTCCAGCCAGCCGCATTGAATGATCTTGAGAAGTATATGTGAATTTTCTTTCAAACGCAATTTGGAGTGAAGAGAAGGGGATGAGACCCATAGGGTTGTAAAGAGTCTATTTAAAATATTTATTAGGTTAGGACCTAAATATACCTTCTCTGCTGGATTAGCATAGTCCTTTAATTTAAAGAGTGGACAAATTTGATTTAAAAAGGTGGGGGGGTTGTTATGTAACTGATTTGTGAATGTAGAGTTTTACTCTGGCATTTTTGGTGCCTCCTAGCCCCCAGGAGACCTGAGTTCAAATACCAGGCAACTCCCTAAGTAGTTAGACATGCAGAACACATACAGGTCACCTACATAAGCTATAATGTGGATGAACCCTCAGGTACAAGGTCAATTACGAACCTGAGTGATCTTCCAATTCTGTCAATCCAGATAAATTTCTGGGCTTAGTTCTATAAGTCCCTTCTGCTACTGAACAAAAGTCACCTTAAAGACAAGAATGCCACTTGACCCAGGGATCCAGAGCTTTAAGAGGCCTAAACGCCTCCTCACTCCTCTAAAGCAGCAGCATCAGGCTATAGTAAGCATCCTTTGGGGTACAGCTCAGCCCACCAGCCCCCCTGCACACTGTCCAGGGATGACCTAACTGCTGAAGCATGTGGCAGTACCCAGTTTGCAGAGCTCTGATTTATTCTCCCTTATGCTGGGCAGAGGGCATGACTTAGAGGCAATACTCTTATCTCAGCAGGGGTTTGAGACCGTCTGCATCTCTCAAACATCCCCTGGTGGGTAATTGAGAAGTGACATTGATGGGTTTCCAGGGTGGCCCTTGTGCTTATACTTGCCCTAGAATCCAGCTATGATTTAGAAATCCAGCCCAAGGGTTGAGAGGAGGGGAAGCTAATGTAAAGTGTGCTAGCCCCGGTCTCCTTTGACCCCGGCAGAGTGAGACAGAGGTGCAGAGCTGCGAGACCATGTGTTCTTATTGAGTTGGCATAGCATGAGGTTTGCTTTCAGAGCTTTTATTGCTATTACAGAGCACTGAGCTCTCTCTGTTTGCCACACATTCTATTCCCCAGAGATAGCCTCTTTTTCTCCTGAAGGGATTTAGAAAACAAATCACAGTTCTTATTTTATTTGGTGTCCACCATTAAGAATTCATGCAGAGCAGTTTTACTTGTTGCCAATTAAGATCTCCCAGTGGAAGTCTATGATTACAGCAAAGGCAACCTGTTTAATACTCCGGCATCTCCTTAGTCTACATAAATTAACCCCATGAGGGTAGAGATGTGCTAATTCTTAAGATGCCTGGATAATTTGATTCTAAAATCCAAGTTACATAGAGGGTAAATCTCCAGGAGCTCCGGGCTTGACTTTTCTCAGGGCATATGTGCTTCTGCTTCTTAATTCTATTTTGCAACTCTAAGACGATTTCTAGATAACGCAGGAAGAAAGACTTTTCTTTTCCCAGAGATAGATAGAGTAAGAGCATGCAGCCTCTCAGTAAGCAGTTTTAATATCACTCACATTTTATAGAAACTGAGATTAGAGCTGAAATGAATTTTAGGCAAGTTGTGCCAATTACCTCCCCACCATGTGTAAATATATTGAAATTAGGGAAAACATGAATGAGCATTTGAAAGGTGGATCATTTCACTTCAGCGTTCACTCTTAGATAAGTAGCATTTTGAATCATGGGAAGAAAATATTTTTGTCCATTTTTCCTCTTACCTCTTTCCTTAGAATAAGAATCACAGATAAGTCAGAAAGCAAAAGTCAAAGTCTATTTTAAAGAATTTTGGAAGCACAAAAGACCCCAATCGCCAAAGCAATCTTCAGAAAGAACAAAGCTGGAGGTAGCACACTCGCAGATTTCAAGATACACTCCAGACTTGTAGCAATCAAAAAAATATGGTACTGGCACAGAAACAGACACACAGATCAATGGAAGAGAATAGAGATCTCAGAGGTAAACCCATGTATTCATGATCAATTAATCTATGACAAAGGAAGCAAAGATATACAATCTCTTCAATAAATGATGTTGGAAAAACTAGACAGTTACATGCAAAACAAATGAAACTGAACCATTTTCTTATAGCATACACAAAAATAAACTCAAAATGGTTTAAGGACCTAAATCTGAGACCTGAAGCCATAAAACTCTTCTAAGAAAACATAGGCAGTAATCTCTTGGACACCATCCTTAGCAACATTTTTATGGTTATGTCTCCTTGTGCAAGGGGGACAAAAGAAAAATAAACTACAGGGAATCCACCAAGGTAAAAAGCTGTTGTATAGCAAAGGAAACCATCTATAAAATAAAGAATGACTTACTGCATAGATATTTTCAAATGATATATCTGATACTGGGTTAATATTCAAAATATATTTTAAAAAACATATACAACTCAACACCAAGAAACCCCCAAATAATTTGATTAAAAATGGGCAGATAACCTAAAAGGACATTTTTCCAAAGAAGACATCCAGATGGCCTAACGACACATGAGAAGATGCTCAACATCACTCATCATCAGGGAAATGCAAATCAAAACCATAATATCACCTCATACCTGTCAGAATAGCTGAAATCAAAAGGAAATACCAAGTTTTGGTGAGAATGTAGAAAAAAGGGAACCATTGTGAACTGTTGGCAGTAACATAAATTGATGCAAACACTGTGGAAAACAGTATAGAGGTTCCTGAAAATATTAAAAATAGAAATACCATATGATCCAGTAATTCTAGTACTGGGTGGTAGAATTTCATTTACCCAAAGAAAACAAAAACACTAATTCAAAAAGATACATGCACCCCTATGTTTATTGCGACATTTATTACAATAGTCGAGATATGGAAGCAACCTAAGTGCCCACTGATAAATAATATATGATTTTACACAGACACATACACACACATACACCCAGATACACTCGGAAATATTACTCAGCCACAAAAAATAATGAAATCTTGCCATTTGCTCCAACATGGGTGGACCTAGAGGGTATTGTGCTGAGAACTCAGAAAAAAAAAAAAAAAAAAACGAATACCATATGATTTTACTTACGTGTAGAATCTAAGAATGAAACAAACAAAACAGAAACAGACTCCTAAAAGAACAAAATGGTGGTTGTCAATGGGGATGGGAGATGGGTGAAAAGGTTAAAGGGATCAAGAGGAACAAACTTCATTTATAAAATAAATAAGTCATGGTATGTAAATACTGCATAGGGATTACAGTCATTAACATTGTAATAATGTTGTATGGCAACGAGTGGTGAGTATACTGATGGTGGGGAGCATTTTGCAATCTATAGATTTATTGAATCACTATGCTGTATACCTGAGACTAGTAATATTGTATGTCAACTATATTCAATAAATTTTTTTTGAAGTTTGCATACACTAAAATTATAATTTTATTGTTGGAAAGGGTAGGCCTTAGGGACTTCTATGTCAACCAAGGTCTATACAGGGTTTTTAATTAGGTATCTTACTCCCCTTGATGATGTAGGAAACCATCACTTTTCCGCTTAAGGAAGCTCAAGGAAGAAGTTAAATGCTTTATTAGGGCCAACATAGCTTGTAATCAATAGTGGTTCAGATTCTTGGAATTGGGTATTGAGGCTTGGGCTGCCCCTCAGGAAAATGGTGATGAACTAGAAATTGTCTTTTCCTATATATACGTTCCCCTTTTACTAACAACCTGGACTCCTCACACTATTAGTTGATCTTTAATTATAGTACCCATCCCAGTACCAGTGAAGTAAAGGAAGAGGGAAGAAATAGTTACAACCATGTTTTTGTATATTTCATTATTGAACTGGATAGACAACTATTTCCCAAAATATGTTCCTTGGAACTTTAGTCAGAATAGATGCTGCAAGAAAGACAGGATTTTTTTTTAAGAAGTCAAAGTTCTATTTTATATCTCATATTTGATATTCATAGCGCATGTTAGCCATTTAAATGGCTCTGTGAAGTTCTAGAATTCAAACATTTTAAAACTTGGGTTTACCTAGTATATCTCGAATTTGACCACAGAGTAACTCATTAAAAAAAAATCTGTAACAGCTACCCAGGGTATGCATTTTTCTTGGAATGTGCTTAAGAAAATGCTCATGGATCATTTAGATCACTGGTCCTCAGCAGGGAGGAGAGAGGATTCTGACCTCTGGGGAACATGGTAGACATTTTTGGTTGTCCCAACAGGGGGGTTGGTACTGGTATGACTGGTGGGTAGAGGCAAGAGATGGTGTTAGACAACTTATAATGCACAGGACAACCTTATTCCCACCCCCAAGGTAAAGAATGGTCTGGCCCCAAATGTCAATAGTGCCTTGACTGAGAATCCCTCGCCTACATACAGCTTCTTCAAATGGGACTCTAATCTGAGATCTGTAGGCTGGTAGTTGGGCACTTTGTATTCACCAGATGTTGTCATTTAATTTTGGCCATGCAGACCTTATTCTTTATATACAGCCTATCGATAACACTGTCTTCAATTCAAGCTACGAAAATATGAAGTGAACACTTTGATATTGTCTGGTTGAATTATTAGCAAGCCGTTAGGTATTTCTGCTATTTTACTGGTTTCTATTTATGTCCTTGGAAGCTTTCTATGATATATGTATTAAATACTACAAAATGATCCAGCCACATAATTAGAGGAAAATAAGATTAAACATGTATTTATTCATGTTATAGAAATGCATTATTTTAACTATCATGGGTTTCAAATAAACTCAGTGTTCAGTAATCTTAAATACTAGCTTTACTGATAGCTTCTTCTTCTTCTTCTTCTTTTTTAAGATTTTATTTATTTATGTGACGGAGAGACAGCCAGTGAGAGAGGGAACACAGCAGGGGAGTGGGAGAGGAAGAAGCAGGCTCCCAGCAGAGGAGCCCGATGTGGGACTCAATCCGGAACGCCAGGATCACGCCCTGAGCCGAAGGCAGACGCCCAACGACTGCGCCACCCAGGCGCCCCTACTGATAGCTTCTTTTTACAGAAAAGGAAACCCATTCCAGAGATGATATCCCCGTAGGCAGTTTGGGGAGGCCAGACCAAGAGTCAAGCTCCAAAACTTACACTCCTCTTTCCATTTCTATAGTCTTATGCTGCTTCCATTTCTCACACTTAATTTCACATGTAACATGAAAGAGTCATTAACACCATAAATATTCATGAATTCAATTTGTATCTTCCAACTGTTTGTGTTTGTTCTAAACTCTTAATCTGAAGCTGCGAATGGATAAAGATTTCTGTCAAACATTAGAAGAAGGATTTTTTTCAGCAGTTGTTTTCTTACGATTTCTCGTCAGTCGGCTATATTTAGCCAAATCAGAAATGGTAGCAGATGATATAAAAAGCATTAGGTGTAAAAGAGCTGTTTCCTCCTACTCTTAACTTTCCACATTAAAACAAATGAACATACAGAAATTTACCTCCCATTTCAACATCTACTAGTAAACTAGTTGCCACTGGGCTGTTCGTTCTTCTTCATCAAGCAGGGAGATACAGAGCAAAGCAGGCCCACCCAGACTTACGCTCAAGCCCTACACTTGGTTTTAGACTCTGCCTCTACCCACTCAGATGAACCCATGCGAGAGTTTTCTGTTGGTGTCAAAAAGTCTTTTTTGAGCTAAATGACTGCTCATTGCTAGACAGCTATATTTGATCTTCAAATTCCTTTGCAATTTGAAAACCAGAGAAAGATGATAGGTCTGTTTTGGTAGAATACTAAACAGGGCACCAAAATAACCAGTTATTTTGAGAGTATAATTAGGATAATATATTTGTGTCACAGCAGATGTTTATGCTATAAGAAACAACTACAACCTATTAAAGACTAGTAGCCGCCTCCATGAAAATAAGGAAAGACTTATTTTTTTGTATCCAGTCTTGTAACAAATCTTGAATTGGTCCCATTCTTTCATCATCAAGCAAGTAGCAATAGTATGCCATGTGTCTATCAAGCTTTGGATCAGTCCTCAGACATTGTGGCCATAAATTTATGCTGAATACAATTATTGTTAGGACATCTAAATATTCAGGATTTATCTCAGTCATATGTAGGTTGAAATATAGATGGAAGGCCGTCAGTTAGGATCAGCAGCAATGATAATAGCCCACTCCATGAAAATTGTAGCAGCTACAAATCAAAGGCATAAGTACAAATCGGAAAAACATATACTGACTTACGGGGACATTTGTTTAACTTCAGACAATCCAATTGTGCTTGAATACGTGACATGCTATTCCTCTGATCTTCTGCACATCATAGATTGTACCCTAACTCAAGAAAGTATTTTAAAAATTTAATCATGATGGGAAAGAATCTCCCCGCACTGCTCATAGTATGCTCACTGGCATAGCCTTCACTCAAAAACAATTTGGCTAGAATTGCCGTTATGATATCGTACTAACCATCGGAAAGCCTACCACTTCAAGTCAGTCAAGATCTGTTTATAAAATATAATCAAGAATAATTTCATGATTCAATAAATAGTATATAAATCTGCTATTATTGGTTTTCATTTTCTTTTCAATACCACCCATTTCCATCTTCTCCCTGGTAGTTATTCTGACTATTCAAATGTCATTATTGCCCTTTATTGTTATTCAAATGAAGCTTTTTTATTAGATCCTTTGCCAGTATGTATAAGGCTTTGCTTCTTCGGCAGCAATAATTCTATTTCTGAAGGAAAATAGCAGTGATAGCATGCAAAATTCTGAGCTCTTACTTTGTGTTAGGTTAAGTTTATGCCTGAAATTGGATTTTCATTTAATCCTATCCAAGAAGACCAAAAGATTTTTATTAGCTACCTTATCAAAGGAGGAAAACATCATTTTTCATGCAGGGTTTTTTGGTTCGAAGACCCACAAAACACTACTCCTCCCCAGTGATGTATATAAGACACACTTACTGACCAAATTAAACTCTAATTTCCTTCATCAGATGGGATTCATCATTTTTTTGTGTATATTTTTCCTTTTAAAAGATAGGGAAAACCAAATATCTTATATAAATAGTTGGAAGTAAACGTTATAATTCATTTAAATAACCTTTTTCACCTTGGAGGAGATCTATGGGAAGTTTAATCTGAAAGATACATAACTGTAAACACATTGTTGCTGGCTTTTTAAATACAATACACTGGTTAACAAAAGAAAACTTTACCAACACCATTTATAGCTCTCAAAAACACATCTAACAGTATCACATAGAGGCATATAAAATTAACTTATGTGTCTGTTAGCATCAAGCAGACTTAAAAATTATATACTTTTGTTGTATCCTACGTTTTCCATGAAGAGAAATAGAGGGTCTATTGCTATAAGCACAGATCTATTCTTTAGCAGGGAAACTAATATAAAGGACAGAACAAATGAAATTATTAGGCACTTTGGCTAAGAATTACAATCCCCCAGAGAAGACAAATTTCAAGGTTATTAGGATTTGTTATAAGATGAAGAAGGGGCAGCATAGCCTGGTACAGAGACCAATGGTGATACATTGGGATGAGGCTGGGCAAGAAAGCCACAGTGTTAGCAAATCTTTACCCACCATCTCTGTGTACAGAGAGAGCATTCTTCTCCTTGCTGCCAAGAGATAAGAAATAAAGGACTTCAGGGGCTTCCTGGCCCTTGGGAGACAAAGCTAATTACATTAAACAATTCTGGTACAATGTGAGCCATCATGTAATTAAAACCTAGCATATTTATTCCAGATAACATGAGCTATAGTAATTTAGGAAAAGGAATAGCAGATCCCATAGGAGCACCTATGCAGAGCATGATTACATGGACCCTAGAGATCTAGAAAATAACAACACAATCGTTTAGATCAGCCTCAATTCCCAAGAGGCCCCAGGGAACAAGAAACTTGTGAATATGCCTTTCATGATATTAACTTCTTTTTCCAATTTACCTGCACCAATGTTCTCCCATACCTTCCTTTATCAAGCATCAGAACCTACCACATAGAACGAAAAACCAAACGTGAAAGGCCTACAGAACGGCCTTCTTAAAATATTCTCCTTTAATATGAAGAGATGCAGACATTTTAAGCAGCTGTATTCAACTTTTCAATTACAAAAAAACTTAATCTTGAAGCAGGCAAGGGTCAGAGAAATTTGGATTCTAGTTTCCACAACATACGTTTGTTATGTGGCCTTGGATGAATTAATTTCTTGACCTTGACAAAGTGTCATGATTTCCACCACCCTCCCAGCTCTGAGCAGCTCCTTGACTTGAGGACAACTTCTCACACTGTTGCTTTACTTTCATTAAAGAATATGATTCTCTAAGGAGTTTCTGGTGACTTTGCTTCCAAAGGTGCTTTCGACACCAAATGTAAGAAGAGACAGTTTGCCAACGTCCTGCCTCTGTGATCAACACGAAAACTATCAAGGCTGCTCTGAGTTACTGGGTGTTACACGCAAACAATGAATCATGGAACACTACATCAAAAACTAAGGATGTACTGTATGGTGACTAATATAACATAATACAAAATTTAAAAAAAAGGCATGGATTTCACTCACCTCCATAGACTTCTGTGTTGTTCCTCGAGCTGAGTTAGAAGATGCTCAATGTATTTATTGGAGTCCATGTATTCCTGCACATGCAGACACACAAAGACAAATAAAGCCTCATTGTAATAGTCACCAGAATTTGGACTGTCTTTATCTTTATAGGAAAGATTTTTGACAAGATAATCCCTGGTCCCTCTCAGTTCTAGGAGTCAATGCATCTGTAACTTATATGCAGAGTTCCTTGGAGATAAATATTTTCTCCATATTCTTGTATCATCCTATAAACAGAGAACTGGAGTTCTATGGAGTCGGCATAAAAACTCTCTTATTCACAGAAGAAAGCTAAATTTCCTAGTTATCTACATTGTGGTCCATATATTCTACCATATAAAAATAAGCAAGCCAAGGGCACCTGGGTGGTTCAGTTGGTAAGTGGCTGACTCTTGATTTTGGCTCAGGTCATGATCTTAGGGTTCTGGGATCATGTAGGGCTCTGTGCTCAGCAGGGAGGCTCCTTGAGGATTCTGTCTCCCTCTGCCAGCACCCCCTCATGCTTGTGAGCTCCTCTCTCTCTCTCTCTCAAAATAAATAAATAAGACAATATTGCTGTTGACCTTAAAAAAATAAGAATAAAGTAGACAAGACAGGTCTTGATTACACTGGTCTTAGAATAATTACTTACTAGTAAAAATACTACTTTTAAACTACATAGAATGTTTGATATATTCACTGGGCATATTGTTTACATGGATGAAACATAGTCTAGTTTGCTTTGGGGTTTTGGGGGTTTTGGGTTTTTTTGTTGGTGGTGGTGTTTTTTTTTTTTGTTTGTTTGTTTTTTTTCTGTCTCTTAGAAAAAGAATCTGGCTTCTAGGAAGATATGAAAGCAAGGTATGTTTTTTTTAAATGTGTAAATTTTGGTCAATCAAACTGCATTTTTAAGAAACATTTCTGAAACATAAGGAATTCCTCTGTAACATAGATCTGTAGAAGTCCATAGGTTATTAAATATGATTTTTTTTCAGTTAGTGATTCCTGAGTATGAGGTTCATATGCAATCGTTTCAGTTGCTAACTATGGAGCAAAATACAATGTGTAAAATTTTTGGTGACTGATTTCCTCCTGAATCTGATACTTCTTGTACTTTCTATTTGAATATCTAGCATGCAATCCTCTGTGTCTATAGTCCATCTGCCTTAGATGGACTAGTGTACAATGATTTCTGTGACATGAAAGTCACTGCTCTGTTTCTTTTGGATCTGAGGTAAACTGAGAACTTTGATTAATACTAATTCTTTCTGAAATAGATTTGTTTTGATTAAGTGCTCTATATAATCTAATGTTCTTATAAGAATATGTCTTATAATGGGGGAGGGTGGAAACTACACAGTAAGAATTGACCTGATATTATGGAAAAAGCCCTTTCCCGAGTTTCTGGACCTGGATCTACCTATTTAGCCTTTTTACTTTCTACAATATTTCAGTTAGGCGAGACAGCACACCACATCTTTAGCTAGCTAAAACTGCTATTCTCTAACAGTTCAACTTTGTGGCAGATAATTAGCTAAAGAGTTTTATTCTTAGTAAGTAATATTATTTTTTCAGGTTAATTATTTAAACAAGCTCATTAGGCATATCAAAACCAAAGCAGAAATCTGTTGGTGCAGGAAGCTATAATAGTTTGTATTTATAGTATTAAGTATCCTGATCAAGATTTAAAGAAGATTTAGAACACTCGAAGTTATCAAAGACATTACTTTTCAAATACATCCATCCACATTTTTTAAACAGTTTCCAATTAGAAACACATACGTAAATCTCAAAGTCATTCATTCATTCTTTATTCAATTGTTTTTCAAAATGTATGATACTCCAAAGGCTATTCTAGATTGGCTTCACAGAGTAATAACCAAGAGGGCGAAAGTTCCTGCTCTCAACGAGCTCCTAGGCTGCAGAGGTAGACATAGCAAGTGAACACATCGATTCCTGAGCGCTCATATGCTATGAAGGAAACACACCAGGGATGAGAGAATCTAAAGGAGGAAGAGGGCACCTCCCTTACATAAGGTGGCTGAATGGAGATGCCAGGCAAATGATATTAAGTTAAGACCTGGAAGAGAAGAAGGAGGTAAGCATTTGGAGAGAAGAGGGATGAGGGAAAGGAAACAGCATCTGCAAAGACCCCAATATGTGGTGCTTGAAGAACACAAAAGAAGCCAGTGGGTTTGGGAGCAGAGAGACTGGGCCATGGAGTCTAAAATACAGTGGGTGAGCTAAGCAGGGCCAAATCATGAACAGGCTCTGCAAAAGGGTTTGGACTAAAACCAATGGATTTGTTATTTTGTTCACTCTTCTTAGCTCAAGCCAGAGGATGAAGCTGAAAAGTGTGATGACTATAGATAGGATCTTTGGATCAAGATTTAGGTTCAAATCCTGGTTGCGATACTTAGGAGCTCTGTTCCCTAGGTAAAATGGTTTAATCTCTCTAAGCCTGATTTCCTTTATCTTCAGAGAGAGAATTAATAGTCAATTTGCAGAGGTATTACAAGAATTTAATAGTTTAAGCAAGCATGTATTATAGTGTCTGCCAAGCAGTAAGCATAGCCTTTGTCATAGTGTCACTCATCTCTTCTCACAGGCAAACCACTTCACAATGTGAAGGTAATACCCATTTTCTCTAATCTTACCCAATAGCGAGATTTGTAAGTATATGCTTCTTTGATTATAGCTGCTGAATATTAGAATAGGAAGTTAGAGATGAATAGTAACAAAACAGATTTTTAGCCGTTAAATGTAGGTGTCACTGAATTAGGATTTGTAAGCTCTTTCAAGTAACAATACTGGCTGCTTCTATTTAAAGTAACTTCACCCACATCCAGATGGCCAGTAGACACATGAGAGGATGCCAGCATCACTCATCCTCAGGGAAATGTAAATCAAAACCACAATAAGATACCACCTCACACCAGTCACAATGGCTAAAATCAACAACACAAGAAACAAGTGTTGGTGAGGATGTGGAAAAAAGAACCCACTTGCACTGTTGGTGGGAATGCAAACTGTGCAGCCACTGTGGAAAACAGTATGGAGGGTCTTCAAAAAATTAAAAATCCAGGGGCGCCTGGGTGGCGCAGTCGTTAAGCGTCTGCCTTTGGCTCGGGGTGTGATCCCGGCGTCTAGGATCGAGTCCCACATCAGGCTCCTCTGCTGGGAGCCTGCTTCTTCCTCTCCCACTCCCCCTGCTTGTGTTCCCTCTCTCGCTGGCTGTCTCTCTGTCTGTCAAATAAATAAATAAAATCTTAAAAAAAAAAAAAAACTAAAAATCCAGTAATCACACCACTGGGTATTTGCCCAAAGAAAATGAAAACATTATTTTGAAAAGATATATGCACCCCTGTGTTGCAGCATTATTTATAATAACCCAGTTATGGAAGCAGCCATATGTATATATATACATATACACACACACACACACACATATATATATATGTATATATATATATGTATATACACACACAATGATATATTACTCAGCAATTAAAAAAGAATGAAATCTTGCCATTTGCAACAACATGAATGGATCTAAAGGGTACAATGCTAAGCAAAATAAGTCAATGATAGAAATACAAATGCCATATGATTTCATTCATATCTGAAATTTAAGAAACAAAACAAATTAAAAAAGAAAAAGAGACAAATCAGAAAACTCTTAAGTATAGAGAACACACTGATGATTACCAGAGGGGAGGTGGGTGGGGGGGATGGGTAAAATATGTGATGGGGATTAAGAGCACACTTACTGTGATGAGCACTAAGTAATGTATAGAATTGTTGAATCACTATATTGTATACCTGAAACTAATATAACACTGTATGTTAACTATACTGAAATTAAAATTTTAAATTTTTTAAATGAAAAAAACTTAAAATGAAATTTTTAAAAATGAAATTTTAAAACAAACACAATATATATATATAAGAATAATATCAGGATTTCTGCTCTCTAACTGCTGCACGGTACTGAGACAAGTTAGGTGGGAGTGCTCCATGGTCTCTGGGAAGGAAATCCCTGGGTCAAGCTGGGAAACCATTACCTGCGTGAATACTAGAGTGTGTTGTTGCTAAGGTGAAATGAAGAAGTCAAATCTTGTTCAGAAGATAGCAGTTGTCACCAGGAAATATCAACTCATATAAAGGCTTTCTGACCTATTATTTTTATCTTAACTAAAACTTACACAAAACTTCATTGTGTCAGGCATTGTGTTAATAAGAACTTTCGCAGTATGTTCTCATTTAACTTCAATATCCCCATAAGGTAGATACTAGTATTATCCCCATGTTGAAAGTGAGGTAACAGACTTTCCACTGTCATATAGCAAGGAAGGGGCAGAGCCAGGATTTGAATTCTGTTATGAATCCAGTCCAGAACCACTCTGTGTATGTTCTTCCTAAACCCACCCTGCTGGCCTTTTCATCTCCACTGTCTTTGTATATGCTATTCCTTTTGCCTAGAACACTTAACAAAATAACAACAGTGGTAACAGTAATAAAATTTACTATTAAAATTAAATAAATAAATAAAGTAGCTCCACCCATTTTTCCATAAAACTATAAGGATGCCTGGGTGGCCCTGTGCCTTTGTCTCAGTTCATGATCCCAGGGTCCTGGGACTGAGTCCTGCATTGGGCTCCTTGCTCAGAGCGGAACCTGCTTCTCCCTCTGCCTGCTGCTCTCCCTGCTTGTGCGCTCTCTCTCTGACAAATAAATAAATAAAATCTTTAATTAAAAAAAACCCCACTAACTATAGTGATAACTGTGAGGTCTTAACCCATATAATAATGGGAAACTAGGATTATGAATTTCCCCATTTTAGAGCTTTATTTTTCTCCATGGCACTCTCCCTTCTAAAATCTGATATATTTTACTTGAGTATTCTTTGGTATTTCCTATACCCCGCTCATCTGTCCCCAATGGTGCACACATGTGTGCAAACACACACACACACACACACACACACACACACACACACACACACGGCTAACTGAAAGGAATTGAGAAAAAAAATATGATGCTTACATATACTTTCTGTTTAATGAATCAATCTTTACCCTGACTAAGAGAACTTGGGCAGTATCATCACACACTTATCGTTTCTGTTCCCTGAACTGGAGAAATTAGTTAACTAATAAGAAATCCCTCATTTTATAAGAATAAAACAGGACTATTCCACTGGGAATCACTTTTATCCATCCACTTGGAGATTATCTCTAAGGAAACAACGGATTGGGGGGGGGCAGTGGGGCCGCCGTGGTTTACAGTGAGCTACAGTCGTATCAAGTGCAACGTTGAGGCTACTTCACCTACAGCAAGAGTTCGGTGTAAAGCACATACTGGATGTTATTAAACAGGGTCTCCAGTATCAAAGGCACAGGCAGAAACAAAGGGCATGGCAAGACCCACCTCACTAAGACAGAGATCCCCAAACTGCCTGAAAGACACCGGATATTTGGGAGAGCTGGGACAAAATTTTTCTATAAACGAAGATGGAGGGGCACCTGGGTGGCTCAGTTGATTAAGCATCTGCCTTCAGCTCAGGTCATGATCCCAGAGTCCTGGGATTGAGCCCCACGTTGGGATCACTGCTCTGCGGGTAGCCTGCTTCTACTTCTCCCTCTGCCCCTCCCCACCCCAGCTCTCTCTCTCAAATAAATAAATCTTCAAAAGTAAATAAATAAATAAATAAATAAATAAATAAATAAATAAATAAATGCAGATGGACAGGAAGTAGAATGTACACTGTCTACTGTCTAAACCAGGTCTGGATGGACCACCTCAGAATAAGTACATTGAAAACATACAATATAAACTCCGTGACAAAGAATGAAAGGACAAGAGATATAGAACATCACCCTCAGCCAGAAGACAGGGTGTCACTCTGAAAATGATTAAGCAAAACATGAAAGCATTATAGAAAAACCTGAACATATTCAGCAGTATCCAGAAAGGCATGGACCCCCTGAACCATGTGCGGAAAGTTTTAAGGGAAAAAAAGGGGGGCTGAGATGAAAAGATAACAAATTTAATTTTTTTTTTACAGTTTTATTTATTTTAGAGAGATAGAGCATGAGTGCAAGGGTGGGGGCGGGGCAGAGGGAGAGAGGGATAGAATCTTAAGCAGACTCCCCACTGAGTGAGGAGCCCCACATGGGGCTCAATCTCATGACCCTGAGATTGTGACCTACGCCAAAACCAAGAGACTGACACTTAACCGACTGAGCCACCCAGCCACCCTGACAGCTTAATTAATTTTTATAAAACAGGATAAGCTGAAGTAAGAAAATTAAATAAAAAGGGACCTGGGTGAGCTAAGAATTCCAAGGAAATATCAACTGCAAAAGCAAAATTGAAACCTGTTGATCCCCACTGATTTTTATTATGGGGTGACTCTCCCCACCGTGGACTGGTACCTTAGCGAAGAGCAGGCAATGTATTTTGGTGTAGTGGCAAGAAACCGGTCACACAAATGGAGTCTACTTCTCGAGTCTCTCATCTAGAAACAATTTAGGCCAGGTACCTAAATACTCACTAATGCTTTTGCCATTTCTTTCGCAGGCTTCACTTAGTGAGGCCTGAAACTGCTATAACTAGGGAAAAACACACGTCTCCCCCATCATCCTTGGTGTTAACGTTCACCGTGTGCAGCACAGCTTACCTGCCAGTTTCCCAAGCATGGCTCTGCCCAGCATGTACTTCCCATGCCGCTCACCACAAAGACTTTATTTGAAGTAATTAACTTGGTCGACATTCTATTCTACTCATTTTCCTTGTGAAAAAACCCACCTCAGATACGTAAGTAGAAGTGGCAATGAAAGCACATACATAGTCCTGCGGAGGACAGACATAATCTAAGTAAATGAAGTCGGAGATAGAGGTGAGAAGAGAGACACTATGGATATTGGGTCAGAAAATGTAGGTTTGTCTAACAATGATGGCTCTTGAGTATTTCACAAGATTTGGAATGGAAATAATGATCAAAGAGATAATTAAAGAATTATTTCAGAACGGAGAATAAAAAAAAAGACTTGAATATGCACATCAAAAGGGCTCATCACATCACATTCCAGGTAGAGTTTTTCCATCAACTATCCACATATCCACCTGAAAAAGAGCCAAAGAAAAATAGTAGATGTAGGGGGGACCGCAAGCATCCGAACCAACAAACAGGTTTCCTACCAAAGATTTAAGAAAGGCTGTTTCGTAGCTTCCAGCCACCCCCAAAGTCCACTGAAATAAGGTACACAGACCTTTGAGTTTTAATCCATAAATATCACCAATCAAGTAGCTGTTCTAGAACAAAGCCGCAAAAAGATATTCTCGGGTATTCATGAATTCAGAAAATAAAACACGTAATTTAATTGAAAACATGTGTATGTATATCTCGAACTTCCTTAAGGGTGTGTGTGTATATATGTATATACATACATACTAAATACCAGAGAGATGAATATATACCAAATACGTATATGTATACATGTGCATATATATATATATATATGTGTGTGTGTGTGTGTGTGTGTGTATACAGTTCTATACCTGAGTGATGCACAAGGAATTTATAATATAAAACAAAAATTCAAAGGAATTTAAATGGACTTTATGTCTAAAAATATAAATATAAAATTAAACAAAAGTCCCCAAAGTAAGATGTGGCATATACGTTATATATCTTTGTCGTGGACAGGTGGAGGGGAATGAGAAAGAGGACAGCAAGTTCACACAAGAGTCTCTTTGTACATAGGAACAAAATTATTGTTCTACACTTGATAATCAGAAAAGCTGAAGTACGAGGGTATATTTATTTTGTCTACATGCTTAACAGCTGGGGAAAGCAATTTGATAATAGGTCATGAAAATGAAAACATCACTGTACCTTTGCTCCAGAAACTCCATGTCTAGGAGTCATCCTGAGTAAATAATCAAATTAAAACAAATGATGTTCAAATATTATTTATGATGGCCTGAAAGAACTGGATATATCTTAACTTCCAAAAATGTGGGAATGACTAAGATAAAGCACACTTTGTCCATTTGAAGAATTATATAATTCCTTCAATTTGTAAAGAACATAGAAAGTACTGGAAAACAGTATAATATTAGGTGAAAGACATAGGATTTAAAACTGAGTAATCCTTTTTAATCACAATTTTGAAAACATACACAAAAGATTAAAAGAGAAGAAAGCACAGTATATGATAGTATTATGTGCTAAATTTCTTTTGTATACTTCTCTTTCAGTTTACTATATGCTCACTATACAAAATAACATCCACAAAGATTTTATTATAATTATATTTTAGAAAGCAAGATCTAAAATATCACAATGCAATTGTTTATGTTATTGTGAAGCTAAGCTGATGTTTGAAACAATAGTGCCTTTTTATTTTTTTATTTTTTTTAAAAGATTTTATTTATTTATTCGACAGAGAGAGAGAGAGACAGCCAGCGAGAGAGGGAACACAAGCAGGGGGAGTGGGAGAGGAAGAAGCAGGCTCATAGCGGAGGAGCCTGATGTGGGGCTCGATCCCAGAACGCCGGGATCACGCCCTGAGCCGAAGGCAGATGCTTAACCGCTGTGCCACCCAGGCGCCCCCAATAGTGCCTTTTTAAAATTATTACTCGCCCTTGTCAGTGTTGTGCTAAAAGCAATTCACCTAAGTAAGTCAGGATTAGGGAGGAACACCAAGTTACACCAAGACGTATTTGTATAACACGCTTAACTATACGGTGACTAACATAACATAATAAAAAATTATTATTAAAAAAAAAGCTTTACAAAGGTATAGCACTAAACAGACATCTGTTTCTTGCCTAAACCTTATGCAAATTAGAATCATTTTGGAGATGTATTTCAGGAAATTTGCCTTTCATTTCTTTAATGCGCATGTTTCAGGGCAATTAGTACGAAACATTTAAAGTGATTAGAGGTTCATAGATACACCTAACGTTGCATATCTGTGTGGCATAAGCCCACTTAATGTGAACCTCCTACTGTCTGATCTAGGTCAGTTCTGAGCCAGACCCATTATAAATGAATTCTAATGATGAGAGGATCTGATGTATCGTTAGTTTTAAGTGGAGTTTAAAATATAATACTAAAATCAAAGCTTGCAGAGATCCCAAATCCCTCCAAATAATCTTATAATCAGTGTAATTTACAGCAGAGTTTGTAAAATTGTGTCAGCACTCTTGTCACTATTAATGGAGGATTCCCAGTTCACCTTTGGGCAAAGTAGCACACACCAGGAGGCCAGCTGTTCAAATCAACACAGCTAACATTAGACCCAGGGATTTCCACAATTAGAAAATGACTAACAACTATCATAAATGATGCTGCCCTCAAAAATTATTTGTCACCCTAATAAAAAGGTACACCTGCACAGCAATTGTAAAAAGCTCCAACATACCAACCTTGGGAATTACGCAGCAATAGATGGAAAGTTCCTTCATATTTGACTGACATCTGTGCCAACATAAATCCTTCCAATGAGATATTTTTGAACGTTGAACACAAATCAGTTCAGGAATACCAACTCTAACAGACTGATCTCACTGCCATTCTCTCTGCATTAGCCGATCTCTAATTCCTCCCTGTTCACCCATCAAAGAACTCAACCTTGCTTCCACTTGCACGGCAAACTCCAGTGGAACTGCTCTGTTAGAGCCACGAGTGAGCACCGCAGTGGACTTGCAGGGCATTGTTCCTTATGATCACTTCCTGCAGCACTAGACTTTTCAAATCCAAGTCTATCCCTCTCTGGTGTTCTCTGAAAGGGTTTCCTGTCTCCCTCTACTGCTCTGAGATCTTTGTCTTTTTTCCTTCCTTCTTCCGGCCCTTTACGTATCAAGAGTAAGGTTCTATCCTAAGGCTTCTTTCACTTTCTGCTGGAAAATTCAGTAGACTACCAGGGCTTACACAGTCACCAAAAGTCCAGAGACTCCCAAATATTTACCTCCATGCTAGGTCACCCTCTTGAAGTCTAATCCTCTGTATCTTGCTATTTACCAAACATGTCCCTTTGGATGTGCCATAACTCTACAAAGCAGTGGACCTGCCCAGGTTCAACACGCCAAGGGCAGAAATTAAATTGTCATCTCATATTCAGCACTCTATTCTCATAAATGGAATGAATCTGAACATACGCCTTTTAATTTTTATCAAATTTGATGAAGATGCTATTACCTATGTATTCTTTGAGAAAAAGACATAAGAGCTGTACTTGGTTTTAAGTGGAAAAAAAGATTTTATAATTGTATTTCTAAGCTGTCTATGCTATTTTCTTACATATGGCTTTTAAAGGCAGTTTGGGAAATAACCGTATATTGGTTAGATGAAGGAATTCATTTAGGTAGTAAAAGTGACTCAGTTTATTTTTAGTCCCCCCCCCATCCCACTGAGGGTGAAATGAAAAGTAATTCTATTTCTCCTAAAGTTCTACAAGTCAGTAACACATCATTTGTCCACACAGCAGTAGATTGTGTACACACACACACACACACACACACACACACACAAATATGTAAGTGATATAGTTAGAGCCCTCATTTCAACCTTGATTATTCCTTTGATGAAGAGACACTGATAGAGCCTAGTGTGAGTGGAAAGCCTCAGGTCATTAACTACTTTAGGTAGAAGAGTTCAGCCACAAAAAGTTATAGGACTACTCCAAAACCTGGTATCACATCAAAACACAGAATTGACTGATGGATCCATTGCATCAATATATTGTAGTTTTCACATGTTTCCTTTCACTCAAGTATTGGATCACAGAATGCCATTCTACTCGCTATAGTATAGAGCCCCTGAGTCTACTATTGGTGCCCTTCAAAATCTGGACAGTTAATGTTCTAATTTTATCTCCTATTACTCCTCCAAAGTTGCCCTGGGACATTGGAAAAATCAGACTCCTTGCTTTTTGCTTTTCCTGGAAAGGCCAAGATATAAACCCTTTGTAATCTCAACACCTAGTACAGGACTTGAAAATACATGCCAAGAGGTAAGCTGGCACCAATGTCACCCCTACTTAGAGCCTTAAGGCATCCTAAGAGACTAGTGCACTTGAACTTGACCGAAGTATGACCTGGGGGAGCATAACACATTTATTTACTCAGCGTCATGGTTCTCATTTGTTCATCTGAATCATCTGAATCACCTGGGCTGGTTAAACCAAATTGTTGGGCCCAACCCCAAAGTTTCTGATTTGGTGTGTGTGGGATGCAGCATCTCTATCAAGCTCCCAGGTGATTCTGGAACTATGGGTCTGGAGACAACTCCTTGAGAATTACTGCCTTACTATTGCAGGGATTCATTTACTGCATAGCCCTATTACCACTCGCTGTCCTCTTAAACAATTAGTAAGATCAGTATAAATAATGCCAAATTCAATTATTCGATAGATATTTTTGAGCGTCAATTTATGTTCAGGCACTCTTCTATGTCAGGGAATTCAGCCATGAACAGTGTAGACAAAAGTCTCTAGCTTCGTGAAAGTTACGTTTTGTGGAGAAAACAGACAAAATAATTAAATGAAATTAAGTTTTATGTGGCAAAATGAAATAGAGAAGAGGGAAAAGAGGAGTTGGAGCAGAGGGCTCAGGCAAACGTGAACTAATGGAGGAGGAGACAAAATCTGAGGAAAGACCTCAGGGAAATGAGGAAACTAACTCAGACAGCTATCTTGGGAGTCTATCATAGGCTGAGAGAAGAACAAATACAAAGACTTTGAGGCAGATGTGTGCTGGCAAGTTCCAGGAACAGCCCAGACCTTGGATATGGAAAAGAGACACTTTGTAAAGGTCTCACAGTCCTGATAAGAACTTTATATTTTGCTCCCGGTGAAATAAAGAGCAATCTCAGGGGAATTTGATCTGAGGCCTGAAACCATCTCAGTGAAGTTTGAAAATGATCCCTCTGCTACTGTTAAAGGTAAAATGGGAATGTGTGTGTACAACAGCAAGAGCAGAAGCCAGGAGACCAGCTGGAGGCTTCTGGCAGGAGAGGATGGTCCCTTGGACGAGGGACATCATAGGACAAGTCATCAATTGTTGGATTCAAATGTATTTTTGAAGATCAAGGTGACAGAACTTACTGCTGGATTAAACATAAGAATAAGGAAAAAGTAAGTAATCAAAGGTAGTATTTGGCTTTTTGCCTAAGCAATTGGATAATGTTCCATTTACTGACAGAAGACTATGGAAGGAGCATGTCTGTGCAAGGGTGTTGAATAAATTGTTCTCCTTTGGGCAATTAAGTTTGAAAAGTCTACTGCACATAGGAGAGGAATGTTGAAGAGGACATTTGTCTTCAGACAAGAGGTCTGGGAACCAGAATTTGGGATTCCGTGGTGGGTATAAATAGTATTTGGAGCCATGAGACTGAAGTGAGGTCCCTGATGAAGGAATAACACTGAAAAGGACCCAGTAACTGAAGGTTGAGAGGAGGAGAATAAGCCAATAAATTAAGGAGAAGTCAGTGAGAGAGGAACAAGAGACTAGTATTTCAGGACAGTGTTTCAGGAAGAAGGGAGTGTCAAATACAATCAATGATCAAGTAAGGGAGGCCCCCAAATTAACCACGGCAGTTGCCAATATGGAGGCCCTTCATGTCCTGACCAAAGCACTTTTAGTGGAGTATGCTTTCCAGTGTCCTCACTGGGGAAGTGAAAGAGAAAATTTGTGACAGGGGTCAGCAGAACCTATGAACAAAGCTTTCTAGAAAATACCAGATGGTTGTTACAGTTCAGTGTTCCTGAGAGGCTACAGAGGCACTTGGGGAAATGGCAGATCCCAGGTCTCAGCCCAGAAATACAGATACTCTGAGTCTGGGAGTCAGGTGGGGCCCAAAAATCGAATTCTATGAAGAACTAGAGAAAAAGATGTTGCCAGTTCTCCCTGAGGCACCTTTGGAGAATGGTCTCCCAAATGGTGATCTTGGTCATTTCTGAGGGGCTCATAAAACAAACCCAACCCATCACCAGCCATCAAACAACAGTCCAAACCTTCCCTGAACCACTTACAACACTTATTCTACTGAGGTAAGTCAGGGTAAGTTTGTTGACATTCCTGTATCACTGGAGAATAAGACTGGACATAAAGATATTTCAGGAAAAAAAGAGCAGATGGTACCACTCACGTTGGAACTAGACCTCTTCTAGGAAAACTTGGGCTGCTTATCCCAGGAAGATGTCCTTTGCCACACAGGAGGGCTGTAAAAGTATTTTTAAATGTTTGCTTTCATATTCATCTCTAGTAAGAGGCTCCCCTCAGGAAATGGGGTATTTCCTACTAGGTGAGGGGTTATGCATTTATGCATTAACACATAAACCTTGTTTGCATTTTATTTTCTCAGCCTGAAAGATTCAAGGATTTGAGTATGTTGCTTGTTAAACTGCATTTCTCACTTGTGGGCACATAAATCACATTGGAGGAAAGAACATTCTTCCTGGAGCAAGGTATTTCAAAGACTTCCCCTCCACTGCCTCTGGGTGGGAATGGGTGGTAACTCAGAAGTACATGCCATTTGTGTCTATTTTTCATTGTAAAAAATATGAAAATGAAAGTAATGGAATGGATCTTAAATTTTCCTTTCACATGGCTGCCGGCTACTGTTTTAATTATTTAAAGAATCCAGACTTGTTTTGGAGAAGAGAAACACTAGCTCTGTCCTGTTGCATTTTCTAAAACAAAAAAGCAGCAGAACATAGGAAATGCTCCCAGTGACCACCATGTTTTCCTTTTACCCCTGAATTTGTTCTCCATATTAACGTGAAATGATGTATTGTGGGAGACCACAGGAGCCCCTTGCCACACACCACAGGAAATAAAGGCTGGAGGCTATGAAGAGATATGCTGTCCTCTCTCCGCTACCTTCTCAGATGTAATATTTTGCAAGGTATACATGTGCACGTGCACACACATAGAATAAAGCTGTATTGTCAATGCAAAATACGCAAGAGTACTAAAAGCTACAAATTATGCTTCAGATTTTAATGTGATTGGCAGAAGCTACAAAACCACAGTCAAAAACTTTCCCAAGAGAAAACTGGTATAAGAAGCTGAAACAGAGGGGCGCCTGGGTGGCACAGCGGTTAAGCGTCTGCCTTCGGCTCAGGGCGTGATCCCGGTGATCTGGGATCGAGCCCCACATCAGGCTCTTCTGCTGTGAGCCTGCTTCTTCCTCTTCCACTCCCGCTGCTTGTGTTCCCTCTCTCACTGGCTGTCTCTATCGCTGGCTGTCTCTATCTCTGTCGAATAAATAAATAAAATCTTAAAAAAAAAAAAAAAAGAAGCTGAACCAGAAAAACTTAAAGGTGAGACCAAACTTTGAAAGAGTAAGCAGGGTCTCTTGGGCAATAGTCTATGTGATTGATTTGAACATAATATTCTGTGGCCATCCTCTCATCCCCACACATACTAAAGAGCAAGTACCAAGCACCAAATTTTAATAGAGGATAAAAAAGAACTGTCCCCTCTTGAGGGTTAATTTCATCCTGAAGAGGCAGGGCCAGGAGGCTGGGGTAGGACTTGGGTTCTGTTTGAGTGTGAGAGTCTAAGAAAGAACAGAACAGAGCTTGAATTCACTGGAGCCTCTCCAGCAGACACTGTGGACCTGTTCGGTAGCACCATCTCAGTGAAGGCTGTCAGCAGCGTGGAGGACCGCTAATGTAATAAGGAAGGTTCTAGACCATTTCTTCAGCTGGGGCAGCCCTAGTGCTGAAAAAACACTCGGACTTGCCCAACATCCGTCAGGAAGAGGCCAACTCTACAGAAACAAACTTAGCTCCTTGAGGACCAGTTCAGTGGTATTTCAATATGGTTTCCTACGCCAACATCAATAATGGTACAATGGGCATGGGGGCGAAGCAGAGCACATCTGGCTGCCACTCTTCCTTTTCATACCTTTAAATATGACCAGGAAAATGCCAAGTGGCAACTAACAGGTAGGAAGGGGAAGGGCGAGGCCCCTCTTTTGGCAATGGGCCCCTGTCTCCTATAAATAAAGAGACCGCATCAGTTGGCTGACTACTATTTTCACGGGGCAGCCCCTCTTTCTACTTTGCAGTCTTAGCTCTGCCAAGACAGAAAGTGAAATTGAGCAGTGGGAAAATATGCACCCCTCTGAGACGACATAATAATTTTCACTTTCAACTTTGCCTTGGGAGACCCTGAGCCTACAGCTTTGTCAAGTATCTAAAATAGCTTCCAGGAGAATTATGCCTATGGGATCAACTGTCAATCATACAAGATTTAAGCTTGGTTTTGAAAGATGGAGAAAAGGGACTTATGAAGTATAAGATACCCCAATAAAAAACTCAATAGCAAACTTTCCTTTTTTTCTCAGAGACTGGATTAAGTACCATCTGTTTCCTGGTACCTTCTACTCTCAACTCTGTAGCTTATTTTATGTGAAAAAACCTTGAGATTATCTGCCAGAGTGCCCCAAATGTGGCATAAAATGATTACCACTCTTTTGATTAAGAAGTGTTTTTATTAGTGGTAACCCAAAGGGCTGTTACAGCCTGAAGGAAATTGCACTGTTCTCTAGTTTGAAAGGTAATTAAAAAGCCATTTTGCTCTGACAGTGGAAACTCTCTGATTCAGGAGAAAAGAAGTTTCTTCTTTCTTGAAGGGCAAGACCAATTAAGTATGTGTTAGAACGTGGTGACCAAGTCTGTAATGCTCCCATTGGAAAATATGGAGAGAATTATTGTAACACATAGGAACTTAATTTAGAGCAAGACATCATGTCCAGAGCCTCCATCTCCATGTCCGTTCATCTCTGCCAAGGCAGAAAGAAGAGAAGCAGGCGGGCCACCCATTGTGCTCGCCTGACCGGCAGCATTAGCAGCACCTGCAAACTGGTTAAGAACATAGATTATGGGCCCTTTCCCCAGATCCACGAACCAGATATTCTCCAGGTAAGGCCCAGCAATATGATTTTAGCAAGTCCCAGATGACGTCTGTCCCACTCAACTTTGCGAGCCACTGCTCAATCAACAGCTAATAAATTAATTACCCATCACCATTACATTCGTTACCCACATGTGCCCCTCCCCAAATTTAAGAGTAACTAATCATGTAAGTCTATTATTTGTTTCTTGAGTTGCCCTCAGCCCTGACTAACAATTCAAGGTTTCTTTCTAATATGTCTTATTTTTGAGGGTGGGGGCTGGGGAATCATTATGGGACTTACTTCATTGCATCAGGTGAAAAATCTAAGTTTAATTAAAATAATGGAAAACCAGCAAAAGCTGCACTACTGTGAAGCCCACGTTTCTACCAATTATGTAGGTGCCATTTTTAAAAAACAGCAGGAGATCAGCACCCATGATAAATAAAATGGTAGCAGTGCACCTGTGCTGTTATTTACAATTTTTTTCTTCAAGTATTTCCTCTAAAAGTCTTAAATTGCCAAAACCATGAAATGAATGGACTGCACCACATTTGGGATCTGAAGCGTCAGGGAAGTGCTTTGTACCAGGACCATCATCCAAGACAGGAACTCCATTTTAAAAAATGCATGTATGGGGTAGCAATGCAGACAGTTCACTTACCAGTGGATAATAATTTAACTATCCTAATCCTTATTTTTGATGAAAATCAGCCACACTTAGACAAGGCAGATGTGCTAAATCGATTTAGGAAGGCAATTTACTGTGATGAGGTTGTTACTGAGTCAAAAAGAACATCAGGAAATTTATGCAAATATTTTGGGGAATTTGTTCTGAGTATGCAAATGCCACATAATTAGTTATCATGCTTTCCATGCAAAATTAAATTTGCTATAATAACAAATCACACTTAAGAATAAGGCTAGTTAACATGAAAAGGCCCCTCATTCTCATGACTGAAAGGCTGCAAATTGAGGGTATACCACAGGTGAGTCTAATTCCAGCCTCCGGTATTGTTATTCCTTGTAGTCAAACAAATCTACTGCAAGAGGTGGGAGGGTTTGGAGGACTCTGTGGGCAGCACTTGCATGCACACAGGAATCACAGAAAGTAGAAGCAATGGAGGTTTGGGATGAGACTGTCTCAGCAATCATTAGTCAGAGAGAGGATCTTCTAGCCTTGTAGCCTGTAATTATATTGGAAAGACCCAGGGCTATGGTTTTGTTTACCAGAAAAACAAAGTCCAAGTTCTATTTTGGACTATCTCTAAGATCTGAAGACTGCTCAGTTCCTGCCTGCTCCAGGCTGACAGGCAGGAGAGAAGTTGGACTTCAAGCATATTGGCTCTCCCTGACTCACTCAGTCAGCATCCCCTCTGGGAGGTGGGCTCTGGACCTCCTCTTGCTGCCAAAGCTCTGTGTCTGCTATTCTTGCTGAAAAATATGGGAACTGGGCTCTAAATGTATCCAGGCCACATAGGCTGTGGTGCATCCCTGCTTGCCCAGGGCTGGGAAGTTTCTCAGGATGTGAAAATTTCAGTGCTAATATCAGGGAGGTCTTGAGCAAATGGGGACAATTTGGACACGCTTCCATGATCACATTTGCCTCTATTACTCGCAGTCTCTTTGCTCATTCCTCATTGCTGGGCTTCAGTTTTTCTAAAAATGACATGAGAATGGGCTCAGCCCTGAAGTTCAGTGCTACAGACCAGCGCTAACTCCAGGACACGCTTTTGCTCATCCAGCCAGCTGCGTCACTCGCCCAGGGCTTGCTTCACCCCAGGTGCACTGCTCTGGAACCAAGGGGTCACTATCTCCCTGAGGTTCACTCTGCTCTACCTCTGCCAGATCAGAGCCCCAAAGACAGGTCTGTCTGTATCATAGCCATGCCCCCACCTTGGATGGGCTTTGAAATCAATTTCCGTTCATGTCCTTCACTGGGACCAGTGGTTCGACTAGATTAGACTCACTTACACTCTTGGTTTACATCTACTCCACACTGGCTCATTATTGATGTTTCCATTTTATTACTTTGAATATATTTTGCTATCTCTTGTAGAAGTGATTGGTATAGGTTTTGAATATTCATGCTGTCTTTTCTCAGAGGATCACACAGCGCTGGGCTTAATACAGTTGCTTTAGAATCAAGACAAGTCAAGGGCTCTGCCACATTGGCCACATTAGTAGAGAGTATAGAATGACGAAAACAGATTTTCCTACCATGTTTTTTGGCAAAAAGAGGAACCTAAAGCTGTACTGAAGAGAGAAGGATAGTCCGGTGTTTGAAAGCCGCATTTATCCCTTAGACGGACAGATCAGACAACAATGGCAGAGATAGTCTGTGCAACAGGGGAAGTGAATGGTAACAGCACAACGTCTGTCTGGCTGCCCACACATGGAGACATCTAGTTTCCTGCTAAGGCTGGCTGCTAAGAGCACCTGACTTCTTTGGTTTCAGGAGCTCAATTACCTACTCCTTGCCACATCCCAAGCTGAACAATGAGCTACCCCCTCGCCACCTGCAGTGTGTTTGACCCCTTCTGCCTTTATCCCTCTTAAACTAAAAATCCAAAACCAGGTCAACAACCAGATCGAGTCCCGATTCCAAAGCAATAGCTATTTGGTATTGTATTAGTACTGCCTTCTCAACTGTAATTGTCTTTGCCCGATATTCAACTTAATGAGCTCAATCTTAAAATATTGAATATTTATGCATTTACTTGAAATGAACGTTTTGTTTCTGTAAAAATTATGTATCTGATTTTTTAACATTCTAGAGCTACTTTACCTCACAAGAAATAATTTGTAAAGTATCATCCCTTAATTCACCATTTTTGTAAAGCCCATTTTATATATACTAGGTGTGCTTAGCAGGAAGTCAATAGATTTGATTAGACAGAGTCCTTCTAATCCATAAAGACATCAGTAGTTAAAACAAATATTTTAGCGCCCACTGTGCAAATGATGTTCTGCTAAATGCATCGCCGCTGGCCTCGGAGAATGGGACGAAGCCCAGATGCAGGAAAGTGACATACAGTCAATTATACAGACGTGTTTTATAACAAAAGGCTATCATTATAACCACAACTGAGATCCAGAGGTAAGATCAAGGCTTATTTAAAACTGAACTTGTAGGAAAATAATTCATAAAAATCACATTTTACATACAGCTTTACTTTCAACACGTCATCAAGTTAAATTATCTTTCACAACATACAGACTAGACAAGTGCTTCTAGCTCCATTTTACTGATGAGAAACCTGCACCCATAGGGTCCAATAATAATATTTGATTGAGTAGTTGAAAACAAAATGTTAGTTTAATCATCAAAACTGAAAGTAAAAAATAAATAACATTCTTTCCAGAAGTTTTCCTAGCCCATACAGAATATTCTTCAAAAAACTGCACTTCAGAATCTGTCCTGGGATGAGAACCTAGGACACGTAGAAGCTACATAGACCCGAGAGTCCTCTGGGTCTCGGTTTCCTTTTTTTTATAAAATGAGGAGGTGCAGGGGTGCCTGGCTGGCTCAGTTAAGCGTCCAACTCTTGATTTCAGCCTTAAGTCACGGTCTCAGGGTTCTGGAATCAAGCCCTGATCGGGCTCCTCATTCAACAGGAGTCTGCTTGAGATTCTCTCTCTCCTCTCCCTCTACCCCTCTCCCCCCAATTCATGCGTGCACACTCTCTGTCTCAAATAAATAAGTACATCTTTTAAAAAATGAGGAGGTGCAGCCAGATCAGTGGTGTGCAAACTTCAGGGAATATCAGAATCACCTAGAGGGCTCACCCGCCCCCCTCCACCCCCACAGAGTTTCTGATTCAGCAGACCTGAGAATCTGCATATCTAATAAGTTCCCAGATGGTGATGCAGCTGATCTGGGGGCATACCTTAAGAACCTCTAGACTAGATCACCTGGAAGACCTGTAAGATTTTCAGTGTGGAAATAAAGATTCAATTCATAATCTTACATCTAGACCAGTTGCAAGTAAGTGTTCATTTATCCACCCACCCACCCATCCATCCTTCCTTCTATTTATTCAATGAATTGTTCTGAACATTAATTGTAAGTGAGTTTTCAGATAGATCCCAGTTTGGGTTAAAAGTGGAGAAAACTATTTAGTAAAGAAAATAATTTATATCATTTATGAGTATTTGGCAATTCTCTTTAACTTCATTCTGGTGATCACGCAAAACCAGGAAAAAATGAATTAAATCAGGAAAAGCATGTAAAAATGATTAAGATAGCATCTGCCACAAAAGATGAACTCAGCAAACACGAGCTGCACGGATCATTGACACACAGACAATCGATGTATCATGTTTCACTTTCTTTTCTCACATTTTTGCTAGAGCTGCTCGCATCCCTCCTACTTCAGCACGTGCGGGATTTCCTCCCTATGCTTTACTGCCGAAGGTTAAGTAAGCAGAGACCACGGCTAAGAAACCAAAGATCAAGACCATGCTGAGAAAGGGAGATGCTGGGTTAAGAAAAAAGGGGAGGATAATCACATACAAACGATATAACTGAGTGCTAACACGAGTTACCCAATTAAAAACAAAACCCCTGCCTTACACACGGTGTCCCAGCATTCACGAAGGCCGACTGTGCCTCGAGGCACACATTTGCTGTCTGCCACCTCACTCCTGGGCATGTAGTTGGGGTGGGAGAAGGAAGAGGCCAGTAGCACTGGCAGCAGAATGAATGGGCAAACCCAGGATAACTGTCTGCGGAATCTGACAGAGAGGTACGTTAAACTGAATCACGGTCCCAGGCCCAATCCTATTGTTAATGGGCTGAGGCTCTGTGGACACATGTTTAAAAATTGATAATATCATAACATTCCTGATGCTTTTTTATAAGTCCTGAGCCCGCAGGTGCTCTCAGCTTCTGACTGCGAGAAGTATTTGTCCCACCTAGAGCCTGGCACCAAGAATTTGAAATTATGCCCAAAGAAATTCCCAGAAACTCAGCTGGGAGGGGTCCAAAGTCACCCACACTGTGTGAGATAGATCCTGAGCTCCAGAGAGAAATCTTCATTTCTAGGTAGGTCTTGTAAAAATACCAGCCCTGGGACACCTGGATGGCTCAGTCGGTTGAGCTTGGACTCTTGGTTTGGCTTCAGGTCATGATCTCTGGGGTCAGGGGAACAAGCCCAGCATGGGGCTCTGTGCTCAGCGGGGAGTCTGCTTGTCCCTCTCCCTCTGCTCCTCCCCCAGCTCTCTCTCACTCTAATAAATAAAATCTTCAAAAAGTAAAAAAAAAATCAAAATAAAAACACCAGCCCTCGAATGCATCCTTTAACTTCTACTGAGTTTCTAAGCTACCAACAAAGTTTGAAATTACAACTTTAAGAAGGCTGGGCTGCATTAAATGTAACTTCCCTATCCCTCTACCAACCAGAGTGGGAGAGGGGTAACCCAGGCCTACCGTGCAAGCAGACAAGCTCCACCTCCCAGGATGGCTCAAGGGAGTAAGGAATACACTCCTGTGGGAGCGCAGACGGCCTGAGGGGCATCTCGGTTTCTCTGAACTTATTTGTGACCATAAAATTGCCTCACTGAAAAAAATCCTTTAAAAATATTTACTTGGACTTGCACAAAAAATATTTTCAATGATTTTTTAGGAAGTAGGAAAGTCTGTTTCACAGCCGGCTGAGTCAGACGGAACTACAGGAAGACTTCTGGAAACTTTCAGCAGTGCTGGGGTTTCCTAGCGGTGTGGCCTGGAGATGTGCTTGCGAAGCTAAGGCACAGAGAGAAATTCCCAGGAGTTCTTCAAAGATTTCACGTGGCGTTCACAGAGAAGCCCTGATTTTAGCCGGACAGAAGGAATGTATTACTGGGTCACACATGAGCATCCATTGCAATCAAATAAGAAAAAAAAGGAAATACATACTTCAGAGTACACACTGTATGCCATGGATTTTCGGAATTCATGTATTTATTTATTCACTCAGCAAACTCTGCTAAGCGTCTGCTTTTTGCAGTGCTAACAGCTACTGAATAAAATGGTGATAAAAATAGACAGGTTCCCCTTCATCACTCCCATACGTAATCTTTACAGCCACCTGGGATGGAGGAGGCCCTTTAGTTTACTTTATAAATGAGGAACTAAAGCTTTAACGTGGTAAGCCACTTTCCCAACTATACACAGCATGTGAAGGAGAGCCAGAAATTACAATGAGGACTTTGTGTCTCCAAAGTGTGTGCTCTAACCTCTGGGGAATGATGGGTCCAAATCCTGTAGGAAACTAGACGACTACAGTCTGCAGACATTGCATTTATATGATCTCTGGAACGCCTACATAAGCCTAAGGATAAGGTACTCTTCTAACAGAAACTGGCCTTCCTTCTTAGCACAGGGCCTTTGAGATTATGTTTCCTGAGGGATTTTCACGGGATATTGTAATTCATTTTTATTATTTCAACCCTAGCCTTCCCTCAGCAACTGGCACCTTTATTTTCTATAGCACCACTCTGCCCTGGTTTAAGGGGCACCATGTAGCAGCATTGTGGAAGGAGCCAAGATGCTCTTCAACAGACGAATGGATAAAGAAAATGTGGTCCATATATACAATGGAATATTACTCAGCCATCATGGATGAATACCCACCATTTGCATGAACATGGACAGAACTGGAGGGTATTATGCTAAGTGAAATAAGTCAAGCAGAGAAAGACAATTATCATATGGTTTCACTTATATGTGGAACAAAATGAAGGGGGGGAAATCAGACAGGGGAGATGAACCATGAGAGACTATGGACCCCTGGAAACAAATTGAGGGTTTCAGAGGGGAGGGGGTGGGTTAGTCCGGTGATGGGTATTAAGGAGGGCACGTGTTGCATGGTGCACTGGGTGTTATACACAAACAATGAATCATGGAACATTACATCAAAAACTAATGATATACTGTATGGTGACTAACATATCATAATAAAATAATAAAATAATAAATATAATTAAAAAGGGGGGCACCACATTGCTCAAAGTTATTGGTGGGTGCATGCCACCTGTACCCTGGGGCCCTCTATTCCTGCTCCCAGGGTGGAGACTGTGACCTGAATGAGAGGCAGTCAGCAGTCCCATTCCCCTGGAGATGCTGGTTTGTTCAAGGATGGGCTCTGGATCCAATTGGAGACAATGAGCTTTCCCTGGAACTAAGGTGTGAAGGGCAGCTTCCCTTTGCTGGCCTCGGGGTTATCAGGTTCAGCGTTTATTCCAGTGATCATTACCACCTGTGCCCATCACGTGTTGCCTCCTGGCTACCAATCCCCTTTTCAACATGCCTGAAACATTCACTTTCACCAGACTTCATCAACAAAAAGCTGTTGGTGGTGTGAGCTGCAGAGAAGGTGAAAGCATCCAGTAAATGTCACCATGGACAAGTTCACGATGATGCCTGCCAGCAGTTATGATTATTAAATAAATACAATCACGTAGCTCTCTTTTATACTCATTTGGGAGGGTGGGCCACTTCCGGAATCAGTGACTCAGCATTTCTGGCAGAGGAACGGCAGCGACTTGGGATACCCCTGGGATACCCTGGTTGGGATACCACCGGGCTGGTAAGCTGGGAACGCTGAGCACGAGAGTCCTGAAACAACAGTTAGCAGTTTTACTTTCCCTCAGGGATACCCAGCTTCTCATGTGAAAAACTTTCTAGAAACCTGAAATTCTGGACATTACCCATATTAATAGGAAGATTTGTATCCTTCCACGCTGCCATATCCACAGACCTCTGTCCCATGTTAATGACCTGCCCGTGACAGCTCTAAGATCATCCAGAGAGCAGGATTTAGTGATGACTCAGCCTTCTTTCCTCCTCTAAAACCATCAGGATCCTTGCTGCTCAAATGAAGCGCACAGACCTGAAGCATCAGCATCCCCTAGGTGCTGGTGAGAAATGCAGAGTTCCAGGCCTGCCTCAGCCCTATGGGCTCAGAATCTGATTCTAACAAACTCGCAGCTGCGACTACTGGCCCGTGAGCCACATTCTGAGTAGCAAGGGTTTGGACTTCAGTGTTTTAATCCTACTTGATTGTAACATTCACCTGGGGAACTTCTTAAAAATACCTATTTCTGGGCACAACCTCAACCCCTCTGAGTTAGAATCTCCAGGAAAGAGACTTGGGCACTTACCAGGCAGCCAAGGGGATTCTTGGGGGCAGGCAAAAATGAGAAACACTGGGATCACATTCCGAGTGCCAGGCTTTGCCCTCAGCCACCAACTCATATCCTATCTGAATCTGGTGCTTAGCAGATGGAAACCCACTACTGTTCCCACTTGGACTATTTCTTTATTCCCTTTTCTTCCACCAGAAAGCTTGCTATCAAATGCTCCATCTTTAGCATCTGCAATTTTTTTTTTTACCTTTTCTTTACATTGTTATATTAGAAAGGACCTCAGAAACATTAAAAATCCCAATCCCATGCAAAGATATGAAGATATGTTGGTAGTCATGGCTGAGTGGCATGGCTATTGAATGGCCTTAGCGTTCCCAAGACATGATGCAGATTCCTGGCCCTGACTGTTCTGCAGGTTGTAGACCAAGCATATTGCTTCGGGTAAATAAATAACAATTTTTTTGAGGACTCAGAAAATGCAGCAACGATGAAAGAAATGGATAGAAATAATAACCCGCTCCCTCTAGGATCTAGGAAAGCAATGTTTGTTAAGGTTTTCTATATTGTTTAAAAACTGGTAAATATATTTATTATAGTTGCTAAAATTCTTAAAGCCTTGGAAAAATCTTTAAATATTGTTTCCTTCCTTAGCTTTGGATTCTTCATAAAACAATAGGATATTCACACCTAAGGGCTCCTCTGGGGATGAGTCTAAAAGGGAACATGTAGATCAGTGCTTCTCACTGCAGGGGGTGCAGGGGGAGGAGTGACTTTGAATCCCAGGAGACATTTTTGGTTTGGTTGTCATATGTGGGAAAGAAGGGAGGTGGAACTGGCAGGGAGTGGGTAGAAGCCAGGGATGATGCTAAGCATCCTACAAATGTTCAAGACAGTCCCCAAAACAAAGAATTTTCTGTCCAAGATATCAATGGTGTCAAGGCTCAAAAACCCTGATGCAGACTGGGCACTGTCCACATCCTCAGAGCACCATCAATGGTCATCCATCTACGCTCCACCTACCTCCGTTCGGCCCACGGTTAACTAACTAGTAGAACCCAGATTTGAAATCATGTCCCTGTGCCACCAAAGCTCTATTCTCTCCTTTCCAACATGCGGTCTCTCACTACAGAACAGACTATGGTGATCTTCCCATGTTGATTTCTAGGAGGTCCTACAATTTGGAAATCCTATACTTGGTCCCCAAATTCACTGAACATTGCTTTCATTATGCCAGTTTCACATGGAGAATAGCAAATGGAGACTTGGGGAAAGGGACAAAGCACAAGATGCAGAAGTTTGGGGGAGGCTGGCATTTTTTATCTGTTTTGTCTTAAACAGAGCAGCTGAGCTCGTACGAGAATCAAGATATTTAAAACTTAATATATTTTAAGAGGAAAAAATCGAATTCAAATGACAGAGGCAGAAGTAGAAGCTGAAAGTGATCTAACACTTTCTGACTTCTCTTGCCACCAGATTCAGCTCCTAGAGTCTCCACAGCCTGGACAGTACTTGACATACTTTGACAGCCAAAGTGTTAAAAATTTAAGATCATTAAATAATGAACACATAATAGAAACATGGGGAAAAAAATCAAACACTGTGAACTCAATTATGATGTGTTGGTAACAAGGAGTGAAAGCAACCGACCCATCTACAAATGGAAATACATATATATAAATTTTATTCAGAAGGTAGACTAGATGCATGCCTCATGTTTAATTTAAAATGAACTTGCATTTCAACCTTGGATGAGCCGTGCTGAAATATCATTAAATGCTGGAAACTTTCATGGAAAGAAAAACTTGCAGCAATCATAATATTAGATTTTTATTCCTCTAGGGTGTCCATAATCATAGGACAAATGATTAAATATACCCTTTATGTGGAAATGCCCTTAGTTTCTACGAACCTCTTATTATAAAGAAAAAGTAAAACAATAAAAAATTCACTTAAGGAAACATTTAGAGTTTCATTTAACTATTTCCTTTACCCACATATATCAGCTATTAAGCCTTCAGAAGATGGAATTAGGTTTTCCACCAAATTAATTGAAGAATAATTATTGAAGAAGCCTGAGAAGGAGACCACTAGGCTGTTCTAAGATAGAGGCTACACAGACAGAGCCATGAGGAGTGGCTCGGCCTTCCTGTCTTGCCTCATTGGCTACTCCTATTTTGCAGTGTCCAGGCCCATGATGGACAAGGAGTAAGCAGGGGGGAGCAAAGTGCCCAGTGGGCAAGGGAGCAGGCACTAGGCACAGCACTTAAAAGAAGAGGGAGTTCCAGGTATGCCTCAAATACTTCACAGTTTTCCAGTTAACCTAGCAAAAGCGAAAAAAATAAATAATAGAGATGTAAGCAGAGGAGCTCAAGGTGGAATTTACCTGCCAAAGACACCATCAGTTTTAGTAAAGAAGAGCCAGACCTTTAAAAGAGAAAGAGAGAGAGAGAGAGAGAGAGAGAGAGAGAGAATCTGATAAAAGCAGAGGTGGGTGGGCAAGGCCGTGGAGAGAAATGGGAAGGGAAGATGGGTTCAACAGTGGCTATAATGTAAACTCACTTGAATTCTGAAATTCAAGTTACATATGAGGGGTAGTATTTGAACAAAGATACTTCAAATGATTACTCTATTAATTAATTTATTCATCAGAGCTAATGCTGGGATAGAGCACATACATTTCACAACTCCTGAATGCTCCAGAATTTTGGATATACTAAAGAAGACAAAGGACTCTACTGTGGGCTGAACTGTGTACCCTCCAAATGCATATGTTTAAGTCCTAACCCCCAGAATCTCAGAATGTGACTGTGTTTGAAGATACGGTCTTTAAAGAGGTGACTAATATGAAATAAGATCCTTAGGGTGGGCTCTGATCCACCATGACTGGCTTCTCTATAAGAAGAGGCAGTTAGGACACAGAGAATTACAGAAGAAAGACCATGTGGACATCTCAGGAAAAGACAGCCATCTGCAAGCCCAGGAGAGAAGCCTCACAATGAAACTGACCTTGCCAACACCTTCATTATGGACTTCCAGCCTCCAGAACTGTGAGAGCCTAGATGTCTCTTGTGTGAGCCCCCCCAGTCTGTGGTACTGGCACTTTGCTACGGCGGTGCCAGCAAACGAAGACAGCCCTTCACACGCTGTCCTCCAAATGGGCAGGAAAGGAGTGCTCACCACTGCTCTGCCCAGCTTCACCAAATCTGACAATATGAAGTCTTATGACATGAATTCTTGTCCTCTGATATGTGGGTTTGGGACAAGTCTGTGGAATCTGTGTGGTTTTAGTGTTCTCCAATTACCCTTGAGCAGTAACCTCTAACCTGGGGGGCTCAGATGCTATGAAAATGACAGAGAATGTAATATTGGGCATTATTTTCCAGAATTAGAAGGCAATGTGGGCAAGAAGATCAGTGTTTTTGTTTCTTATCAAGTTTATCAACAATTTTTTTAAAAAAAAAAAAAAGGTTGTGTTGTATATTGCCTTTTAAAAGGACAGGTTTGTGGCAGAAAAAATCTAGGAACAAAAAGAAAAATAGTTTCTAAGTTCCTTTAAGTATAACTTTTTTTATAACTTACTTCATCCTATAGTGTTCATGGCAGCTAAAATATACAGAGCCGACGCTCTGTACAATAACATATAGTAACATACTTAATTGACACATAGGTGCACGTGCACACAGACACGCACATGCACACACACCAATGTGCCATGCACTGACTATGACTATACTTACTTTGCAGGTGAAGAAACTCTGGGTGTGTAAGTGAATGTGTGCGTGTATAGTTTTAGGTGAAATATAAGAGATACCCTAATTGTCCTTGACTGATACTGAATTTTTTACACTGTAATTAATATTCTTGTGCTGCACAGGTTAACTTTTACCAGTTCAGGGGCTGAATATAAATATTTATACCTTTCTCCTCTCCTTGCTGGCAGGGTAAAGTAGTTGAAGACACCTTTGCGGAGAGGGTATAAGATGAATAGCAAACACCTGACGAATTTCTCTAAAGTTTTACATTAATGATTAAACAGCATCATCTGATGACTTACTCAGCAGCTCGCAGACAATAAAACATAACTAAATCTGTCAATTAGCATTTTCATCTTCCCTCCTGACAGAGCTTAATGGCATCTGCAAAATGCAATTTCCAACCCCGAGCTCTTTGACATTTTCTATTTCCTCCTGCGCTCCTCTCCCGTCGCTCCTGTTATGACTGAGAGCAGCAGCGTGTGATACTCCATGGTGGCAAATGCATCACCCGCGGTTGAAAGGAAAGCGATTACTGTGTCCTCGCTAAATCTTGGGGATGACTTGGGTACCGCTTTTCCACTTAAGTGCATAAACAGCCAACCCAGAACCTGTTTTAAGTGGCTGAGCCTTCGCGAAGGCAGGCGGGGCGGCAGGTTGATGTCACCTGAGGGTGTGGGAAGCTGCCGGACAAGAGTGCCGCTCTGGTCGCTAGGAAGGGAGCACACCACGTCCCCCCATGCAAAGTGACAAACAATGGCTGGGAAGGTAACATATTAACTTCCCTTTCCTGCTGCCTTGGTTTGAGGACAGTGACCCGGAGTGGGGGTTGGGCTGTTTCTGGATGGTTCTCCAGCTGGTAGGAGTGGAGGCTATTTATACAACGGTCCGGAATTACGTCTCCTTCCCCAGGCGGCTATATTTAGCTCACGTATGTGTCACATATGTGTTGAATCCTGTCGAACTCTGCCATTTCTGAATAGCCAAGAACGGAGGTTCCAAGTGATAAAGAAGTGTGCCCTCTGGGAAACCTCCAAGCGTCACCTCAGAGCTCTGCATCTAATGGGGACATCTTAATTATTTCTAAGCTCAAGAGCCAAGTATCCTGACAAAACATGTTCAATGTAACATTTCCTCTTGAACTATATTTTTAATGCACCTTTGCCTCTTTGTGCTGAAGAAATGGCCTTCTAAACACTATCAAGCCTCAAGTGAAACATTCCATTCTAAATAAATACCACAAGCCCCTATTAACCAGAATCCAATGAACTGAGGCACCTCATTAATCAGATTCGGGTCTAATATCCCATTTTTAGAAGAAAGAATCAATGCTCAAGAGGATATTCTCATTTCAGCCAAAGAAACAAATGTCATTGCTTTTCCTGGAGCCAGTTAACTGAGTGGTCAAGTTCCCAGTGTCTTATACAGAGAAAGGATTTTTAGAATATTAGCCCTGAGGCAATCATCATCCAGTCATCACAGAAAGATGAAATTATTGGCATGCCTGTGTTTAAGACGTGAATATTTTAGAAATATTTTCCATGCAACTGAACAACAAAAAAAAAATTAAAGGATTTGGGGGTTAATAATAAGGTAAATAGAAATGTATATTCGTGCATATACCCTTTGGCCTCTAGAATGCCGCAGTAAAAATTTTAAGTACTTCTTCTACTCTGCCATTGGTTTTACTTCTGGGGGAGATATGTAAGCTTTCTCTCACTCCACAGACGGGTGACCCGAGGCGGAAGATTAAACGACACGCTCAGAGTTAGCATGTCAATACCCAAGGCAGGTTAGATGCGTGAGTGGTGGGCTGAGCATCTCATGAGTAAATCCTTCACTACGGAGGTGGACCACTTGACACAACTTCTCCAAAAGGTTCCCTTTTGAGAGAAAATTCTGGTAAAAAAAAAAGTTTCTATTACCCAATGATGGGACTCTTTGCTAGTTCTTTTTTGGAATAATTCATTATGAGCCTAAAATTTGCCACGGGTTCTCTGAATTGTCCTTTAATATTAAGTAGCAGAATGAATACCAAGCCTCTACAAATTAAATCTTCCCAGAGTTGGTGCAGAAAGTACAGTTTCTATTGCTCTGACAACCCCAAGAGTTTTACAGGTCATAGGTGGCTAATTCATTTTTGAGTTGTTCTAGACAAAAAACAAAACAAAACAAACAAACAAAACCACCCACCTGGGATGATAATGTGTAGATACAGTTATTTCATTTATTTATTTATTTATTTGCATAAAACCAGGTCCTGGAATTTGAAGAGGTCACGGATGAGCACAATAGTACGTTGGAAAAGCACAGGCTATAGAGTCCCTTGGTTTGAGTTTGAAGCCTGCTTAGCCCTTAATGTATAACCAATGCTCTCCCCTTCCTTCCACAACTAGGAAGAGCCATGGCCTTGACGAACTCAACAAATAGAGTGTGGAAGTGAAGTCACACAGAAATGCTTAATGGCCACTCGTTCCTACAACTACTATCCATGTAAGTCATGCGAGGTCACCTTTTCAACATCATTGAATTAGTAGCGTTGGTAAGTCTTCCTTCAAGACTTAGCATCATCATGTCTGAAAACGTCCTGAGAGTCCATCAGACTGCACTGCTAAACACCATGTGACAAGGCTGTCTCACCAGAGAAAACTTCTCCAGTATTCTTTGCCTCAATTTTTATACTATCTGGGGCTCACCTACCTAGTGAGGGACAGCCTCAGGTCCTTTGTGGAACTGAAAGTGACAAAGATGGGGAAGGATCTTGCAGTCTCCCAAGGGAGCCATGTGCATATGTGAATCTAGTACAAGGCAGTGTGATAAGTGCTATGGAAGGGACCCAATTTACTATGAGAGGAGAAGCAGAGGAGGAAGGAAAGCCAGTTATCATCCTTCAGAGATGGTTTATTTCAGTGGTATGAGGTAGATGCTGGAGTCACCTGGCTGGGGGTCAGGCCTAGTTCTGTAATTCACTGGTTTTTTTACCTTAGGCAAGTCCTTTAGCCACTTCGTGCCTCAGTTTCCTTTCTGTAAAACAGGAATTATACTAACATGATTCCTACTTCATATGGATTTTAAGAGGATCGCATGAATTAATGAATAGTTGTAAAGCTGGCACGCTGTAAAGCTTAGCCACTCCTCCTCAGCAATGAACTGGCACAGCCATGCTCATGATAGTGGTGGTTCAAATGATCTGTCGGGGCGGGCATGCCATGGGACAGGTGTCAGCTCAGGCACTAGTTATGTTCCCAGTCTTATTTCATTGAATCTTCCCAGCAAGTAACTATCATTTCCCCATTTCATAAGTGATCACTCACAAGAGTTGAACAACTTGTCTGAGGTCACAGAGGTGATGAGTGGCAGAGTGTAGATCAACCCGATGACTGTCCAGCTCCCAAGTCCACGCTCCTCTCACTCTACACTGACCGTTACTGTTTCTCCACATTTGCACATAAAAAGAGTTTCCTTCAATGGAGTGCATGTAGATTTGGCTTTGTTATCAAGCTGTTCCCCATTCATGACTGTCCCCTTCAAGAGGACTGCTGCACATCTCACTGGGGAAATAGCAGTGCGTGATAATTAAAGTGTGGAGGACCAGATGCTTTGCCAGAATGTAATTAGTAAAATTCCTGAATGAGGGTGCCCCTCACACTGGTGCAGGGCAGAAAACAGCTTACCGATGTTAGATTTTTCATCTTGAGAAGGGGGATCAGCTCCTTTAAACCCTGGCTGAGCTGGGTCTCTGCTGTGAATTAAAGATGCATAGAAATCCAAGCGCATGCTCATTTCCTTGGGATTGTTCACTACCTTCTTTAACAAAGGCAAACATTAGCTGAATGCTAATTGAATGGCATGCATCGTGCTAAGTGTTCCACGTGAGCTCCCTTCCTTAAGTTCTGTGCGGCCCAGTGGCATGAGCCTTCTTGCCGTCCACATCTGGCAGAAGCCCGAATGCAGGCGCAGAGGGGAAAGGTTACCTGTCTAGCTTGTTGTGTGCCTGTGGGACATCTCAATGGAGCTGGGATGCAAAAGTGGAGATCTGCTCTCTGATCTATACTCACTATGTTAGATTTCCTTCCCCGCTCACTCCTAATCAAAGCAATTATTTTTTTTAACAACAAACTTAACAAACAAACAAGCAAATTGCTATCCTTCACAACAGAAAAATAACCCAGATCTTAGTTCCTAGATTTCTGGTAATTCTGCCTATTTGACCACTAACTGGTGCTCGACCTGGGATGAAGACACCTTTTCCCCTTCCTTTAGTTGAACAAACACATACAAGCAAAGACTATGGATATTATCATTCACTTAGGGAGAGAGCTAAAAATCAGTCTAGTGTTTGGGGGCTGGGTATCACCAAAAGAAAAGCTCCTTAATCCTGTATGTATTTTACCTTTACTGTAAATCTCCTTCATTTTAAATCTGTCACTCGCTCTGTAAAAATGCATAGAATAAGAAACCATAAAAAAGTCAAATAAAAATTTTAGCCTAATGATATATTGATTGTGCATACATATCTTTATTTTTACATATTCTGTGTTGTCATAAAAAAAACCATTAAAAGCTGAGTTTAAATAATTATTCACTTCTTACATTACTATTGTAATCAATTGCCTATTATGAAAATTATTCCCATCTTTAAGAATTACTTCGCTAAGTGAAGTAATTAGAACTGATATTTTATTCTCTATTTCAGTTCCCCAAATTGATTTTTTATGCTAATCTTTGTACGAAAAGTGGGATATAAATTTCTTAAAGTAAAATGAATGGCTAGTCAGGCTTTACATTTGACACTTTATATTGTATTTGGAGGTTTTCAAGGCATTTTGCTCTTAAGACATTGCTGATTATTGTACCTGTCAGCACTGAAGTAGGTAGAAATTTCTCCATTTTATGGTCTTAAGTGTCTGATATTCCAAGAATAAAGGGGTGGAGGCCTTCTACCAATAGAGAGGGTTGAAAAATCACACCTTCTGTCTACTAAAATAGTCATAATTTCTTAGAGCTTCGAGAGAAAAGCAGGGAAGAGACAGATACCATTTATTGAATGTCTTGGGTGTACCTGATATTAAATTCAATAAAACATATATTTTTGCAATCCCTTACCATTATGTGGGCAGCCAATTATTGTTAGCCTTCATACAGATAAGGAAACAAGTGCAGACAAGGATTTGTGTTCTATCCAACAGCAAGCAAGTGGCGGAGCTGGGACTCAAACCCAGATCTGCTGCGTCAAAGGCTGTGCTTGCTTCTTTTCTTTAACCCTGCCACGTACAAACAGTGTCAGCGAACCTATTTTAACTTCATGACAATTTTGCCCTTTGATTCGACTGTCTCAGTAAGGTTTCCAATCGAAGAGAATGCCTACACCTGGCTTTTCACTATGGCGAACTGTCGAGGGAAACGCGTGAAACCCCAAGTTGAAAATGAGTTAGAAGCAAAGGCATGAATAATCATTTTGAAGATCAATGGAGTTAGTGAGTTGAAGTGAAAGGGAGAAGCACTTGGGGTGACAAGACAGTAGTCCTAATTCTAGATGAGCCCAGAACAAGCTAGGATATTGGATTAGGTTCCCCCATTGCTCTGGCCTTGAAATATCTCATTTGTAGAATGAAGGGTTATGGTTTTTAGGTAACAACTTCTCTTTTGTTGCCAGAATGATGCAGACTGAGTCCACCTCGGAAAGTGACATGTGGTCAGCCTGTGTCCCCAAATGCATCTCACTGCTTCAAGGACACAGCAGACATTCATTAAATAATGGCACCCTGATTTGTCCCCAGGATCCTAGGTGTCTAGTAGAGACACATAAATGAGGTTGTTAGAGTAAATACTAGACAACTAAAAGTGTCAGATCCTTTGGAGTCTCCTGTCATAAATCAGCGAGCCCCTGGCAGCTATATTAGAAGTCAGGCCACTCGGCCACTGTGCTTTCTGCTTCCCTCCCAGCTCCACCCCCTCTCTGCTTCATTTTATTGTTATGAAGAATGCAACCTACAAATACCTCACTACAATGGACCATTTCTATTTTCTACAGGACATACTCAGTCCACACGTAGCATACCTCGGTTTTAAATTTAGCTCTGCCACTGTTGAGCTTCACTCCTTGAACTTCATCTGAACTTCTCTGTCCTTTGAGTCCTCACTGGCTTGAGACTGCTCATGTCCTGCGTGCTCCAAATTCAGGGCAACTTTCAGATGGAGGTTGATAACCTGGAGCTCTGCATTAATGCTCTACTAAACGTCTTTGTTACTGGAACGGGTTCAAACCGGACTGATGTAGAATTTTCCTCATTGTTTGGGGCTGAATTGTGTCCCACCAAAATCCACACCAACCCCCAGTTCCTCAGAACAGGACTATGTTCGAAGGAAGGACCTTTAAAGAGGTGATTAAATTAAAATGGGATTGTTAGAGTGATCCCCAATCCGATACGACTGGTGTCCCTCTAAGAAGAGAAGGTTGGGACACAGAGATAGACATCAGCCGCAGGCACACAGAGAGACAACCACATGAACACACAGCGAGAAGGTGGCCATCTGCGAGCCAAGAAGAGAGGCTGCAGAAGGAACCAAATCTGCCGCCATCTTAATCTCAGACTTCCAGCCTCCAGGACTGTGAGAAAATAAATTTCTGCTGTTAAACCACTCAGTGTGTGGTATGTTATTATGGCAGCCATAGTAAACTAACATCCTCATTACACCAATAATCAGTCTCCTTGGAAAAGATGGCGCATCCTCATGATAATTTCATGCTATAGCAGAGAACACATAAGCCTAAACGAATTTGCCTTCAAAGTTAGCAACTGATTCTTTAGACTATAAACAAATGCTATGACATGTGCTATACTCAGATGTTTAAACATGTTTTATTCCATCAACTCTATATGTTCGAATCAAATTTTTAAGCAGTCTGGATTTAAATATTAGCAGGTACTAGTAAAGATTCTCAGAAAATTTAAAGGGCATGATTAAAGGAAAAACTGAATGGTTTCTTGAATTTTTCTGTTTAAGTCAAATTTCTAAATTTAATAATTTGGTTAGGAAAAACACATATCAGTTTATCATCCCAGGCACTTAGTTTCTAATGGTGTGAAGGACTAAAGTCTTACACAACGTGGTAACAACATGCTATTGTCCAGGGATACCAATAAATGTTCAAAGATGCGAGAGTCCTATAAAAACATGCCAGTTACTACTAATGATAGTGAAATTCTGCTAAGAAAAAATGCACATACATGGTCTACCTCCACATTTCAGCTCATTAACAGTAGAGTAAATTACATAAGCATCCACAGCCTAAGAAGGCCTTGACCTGTATACTAGCAACTGGAAAACACACCCCTGTCCTACAGTGCAGCTCTCATTCTGAAAGATTAAATCCTATTGTACCATCACTGATCAATTATGTTCATTCCTACAGCATTCCAGCAGCTATAATCAGTATCAGGTTCTATTTGTTATGTAAGAAAACTGAAGCACTGATAAGATATTTGCTAAAGGCAAAAGAACTATTAAGTATTTGGTAGTGCCAACGAGACTAGAACCCAAGAAATCCCTGTTTTACTGTAGACAAGTATTCCTCCTTTCCAAGAGAAGGTGCTGTGACACATATGCTTCAACATACAAGGCCACCTTCCCCTTGCTGTATGACCCAGCTATTGTGACATGCTGAGAAAAAATTAATGTTGCTAATATAACATAAATTCTTGAGAATTTAACTATCCATCTTGTTTCTCTTTCTTCCCTCAAGTCACTTCCGCCACAGAGAAATGTTGCATTGTATACATTTTTCAAAGTGAATCTGCCAGAGGAAAGAATCTTCTAGAAATAATGACAAGTTTATGAAACATTTTCTCTTTTGATCTTTAAAAAGAACACAAGGTTAAGTTGTGGGAGGGAAAAAAAAAGTTTTATGAAACAGGTCCCTTGGGCTGTGAATCCATGCCTCTGAGCTATTTTTAATAAAGCATATAAACAGTGGGTTGCTTTGGTCTTTGAAGGCTTGGACTTTGGAACAAGGAAGAACGAAGAATTTCATGACTTTAAACATTTAGGAATCTTCATGTGTTGTGTGAAGGGGAGCTAATTGAACAAGCGGGCTGGGCTGCTAGGATCAGAGATGGAGGAAGCATATTTTAACCAAACATCATTAATTTGCTCAGTGGCAGCCATTAATTTATTTCTACTAAGACAGATAGGCTTCTGTTCGATACCAATAAGGGGAAATAATTAAGAAAATCTTGAGCCAGAGTGAAAAAGATAGGATGTCTTTTGACAAAGTGATTCTTCAGTTTGTAATTAGCACCTGATAAAGGGCTATGAATGTTAACTTTGGGGAAGAACAGCTAGTTATTTAAAATACTAATCCCATTTACTTTCTAAACTGCCTTTCACTGATATTTGCCCTATTTTGTGCCATCCCATAAGTAGGCCACATGTTTTATGGAAAACAACTCAATTTAAAAAGCATCATACCAGCTACAGTTCTAGAAACATTGACGTGGTCTTTGGTTTTAAAAGTGGTTTTCAGGGGGCAGCTGGCTGGCTCACTCAGTAGAACACGTAGCTCTTAATCTCTGGTTGTGAGTTCAAGCCCCACACAATGGGTGTAGAGCTTATTTAAAAAAAAAAAAAAATATATATATATATATATATATATATAAATAAAATTACATTTAAAAATTTGTTTTCAAAAGCAAATGCAGTGACCACTGCTGGTAAACATCTGGTTATTTTAGCTTCCTGGGGTTAGAAAGCCAATCCCTACCCCCATGCCCTGCACTCTCGGTCTTCACGGAACTTCCCAAAATACATATTCCCTGGCAAGCAAATTATTATGTTTTTTTAAATTATACCAGCTGACACGCACACAAAGCCTGGCTTTTCATGAAGCAAAGGTCAAGCATTTGAGAATTACATCAGATCATAGTAATAGCAAGTTACTCATAATTATTTGGAGTTGACGGCAATTTTTTATAGCTTGAAGGTAATGACTTCTTGCTTAAATTGAAGATAATAAATTCTAATTATTATTTTAGGAATAAGAAACAGCTCTTGTTCTCTTCATCTTAAAGAATGTTCAAAGAACTCATTTCCCCTCAAAAGTCCTTTTCTCTGGCTAAACTAGGTTTTACAAAACAAAACAAAACAAAAAACCCAAAAAACCAAAACCCCAAAAAACAACTCATGATATTTTAAACATCGAGAGTCTCACTCTTCTTCTTTTCTTCCTCCTTTCTCTACATTCTACAAATAAAATTTATTAGACTCTATTCTGCACTAAGTTGGATCCAATATAATGTAATGTTTTGTCTTACAAAAATGGCTCTGCATACCCCTTGATGAGATGTGAGAAAAGCAGAGACAAGGAAGACGTAATACGTGCCCTAAAAGAGCTTACCATCTAGTTGACAAAGCCAAGAAGGAGGTAATGAATAACTCACAACAAGAGACCTTAATAACCGTAAGTTAAGTGACATAAAATAGTGAAGGCAATAAGAGTTCAGAGAAGGTGATAGTCCCCACTGGTAGAGCACACAAGATTTCTTTGCGGAAGGACGGGATTAAGTGGGATTCTACAAGCATTATTTTGAAAAAGAGAAGGCATTCTTTTTTTTTTTTTTTTTAATGATTTTTTATTATATTATGTTAGTCACCATACAGTACATCCCCGGTTTCCGATGTAAGGCTCGATGATTCATTAGTTGTGTATAACACCCAGTGCACCATGCAATACGTGCCCTCCTTACTACCCATCACCGGTCTATCCCATTCCCCCACCCCCCTCCCCTCTGAAGTCCTCAGTTTGTTTCTCATAGTCCATAGTCTCTCATGTTTCATTCCCCCTTCTGATTACCCCCCCTTTCTTTATCCCTTTCTTCCCCTACTGATCATCCTAGTTCTTATGTTCCATAGATGAGAGAAATCATATGATAGTTGTCTTTCTCTGCTTGACTTATTTCACTTAGCATTATCTCCTCCAGTGAAGAGAAGGCATTCTAACATCTAAGCATTTCACTTCTTATGCCTGATTGAGCTCTTGTTTTCTTCTCTATCCCAACGGCCAGCTCATATCCTCAAGGGGCATCATTGTTTCCAGACCTCCCAAAGAACATGACCAAATGGTTTTATTTAGATACCATTCCATGTCACTGGCTTCTTCTGAGCCATTCTAGGTGTGGGCACAGGTTTTCACAGGGCTTTCCTTCCTTTTCTTTTTTTCTTTACCATTGTCAATTCCATGAATCGCCAGCTACTTCTGAATGAATGACAAAGACCATCGCATCAAATCTATCCTTGTTATCTCCACACTCATTTATCCCATAAGATCAATATCTCTTACAATCGATACATGGCTGTAAAAATGTCAAAATATAACAACATAAGAAGTGACCAACTGGGCCAGACCTAGCACCTATGTCTGACTTGTCACTCTGAAAGCAGCTCTCAATTTTTTTTCCTGTGTCCACACACCTGAAGGCTATGGCTCACTTTCCTCACAGACAGCTACTCCTTCTGGCAGGTGCTCCTAAGGGCTGAGGGGATGGGCTCCCTTGCTTAGAGCAATACAGCAGATACTCCTGTGGGACGAGAAGTATGTAACTCAAAACAGACCTTCAAGCGACCTTGATCCTTGATATTCTTATTCTCCCCATTCTTGGGGACCGGCCATTGAAAATCATCACTTTACTGAACATCAAGCTCGAGGAGTGCCATGCTAACTTCCCTTGATGGCCTGTTACCGATCTGTCATCTGAAAACTTTTCTAAATAATTTTTAAGTAATCTGTATTTCATAACGCTGGTGTTCAAATGTCCTGTAAAAACTTACCAGCTGAAAAAACAAAAATAAACAAACAAAAACTTACCAGCTGTTTATTAGCACAGCACCCATCACACACAACCATCCGAGATGATCTCTTTACCTGTGTGCCTCTCTACCCACATCCTGAACTCCTTGCGGTAAAGGACCATTTTTCTTCCTTTTCTTTCCTTTCTTTTCTTTCTTTTCTTTTCTTCCTTTCTTTTCTTTCTTTCTTTCTTTCTTTCTTTCTTTCTTTCTTTCTGTCTGTCTGTCTGTCTGTCTGTCTGTCTTTGCGTTTCCGGCACCTGAGACAGGGCCTGGAATTTAGCATTATTTAGAACCACCACCTTAAGCTGCCAGTTTCGCCACTCAAACATGGCCACATATCAGCAATTGCATAAGCTTCAGTTTAACCATTGTAAGCCTTGACCGATGAATGGAAGTATAAAACATGAGCCAACACATTCTTGAGGGCCTCTGGGAAAAGAAACAGAGAGGAGAAGAAAACCGACATCTACTGACATTCTGAAGCAGCAGGTCTGGGGTGGGACCAGGAGCCTACATTAGAGCCAGTATCACAGATGATCTTACGCAGAGGATGCTTGGACCATGTTTTGATAAACGCGGCTCCTGGGGACACAAAGGGAGTAAGTAGAATGCTTCTGGTCAGTTAGAAGGAGACAAGAGACAAGCCTGCCGCCTACCCCTTTCCATGCTAATCACACTCGTCCCACCCAGAACCAGCTGTGCAAGCCAGACTCAGAGAGCCCAGCACAGCCGGGATGGGTGTCCTCATCCAGCCTTTGCTGCTATGCTTTTCTCAAAGATATTTTGTCCTTTAGAAAGTCACCGACAGCTTTGTGACTGTTGCACAGTAATGCCTCCCCACGCATCCCCCTCCCAGTGTGCACTGCGCACGCACTGGGTGGGATCACTTAGCTCTTGCATGCCTGAGTTGTGCCTCTTCTAGGAAGAGATTTTTGTAATACGCTGAGAGGCAAAAGCACCCAGAGGTCACTGTGTTCTTTGTTCAGGTGGCCCGAAAGACTAAGAACACTGGGGATGTTTGGACAGATTTCATCCTGTTGTGATTAATTAGTGCCTACACCTGACAGGCTAGGAGAAGGTCGCCACAGCGGCTCCCCCGGGACGCGCGCCATCTCTTCGTGACGGAACAGGGGGAGGCGGCTGAGAAGACCATCTCCAAAACTGGATGGGAGGAAGTGACCCTGTAAAGCGGGCTGCAGGCTCACCAGATGTAAGCTCCTTGCTACCATCTTCTGAGGAGCACTAAGGGCGAGGGTTTATTCAGTAGAACTCAGAGCCACAAACCCTCCGCGGCCACGCATCGCGGGTACGCTGTGGTGATCGACGTGCGTGCTGCGCTAAGGCCTGCAGGCCGTGCGGCTTCGGCGGTGCTTGGCGCCAGGCACTACTTACTCACGAGGAACGACACATTAAACTCATCATGGTATGTCGCCTGACAGCATGCAGTGTGATGTAGTACCACCGTACAAGCCATCACGTACCTTTGCCTGGGTTTCCAGGCTGTACGGCTACCCTGAACAATACCGGAAAATACTGATATATTTAATTTACACAGACATGAAAGGAAGAAAAATGTTATTAGCAGAAAAGGACAAATACAATAGGCCTGCCAAAAGAAATCGCATGTAAAAAAAGGAAGGAAGGAAAGGAGAGGAAAGGAAAGGAAGGAAAGGAAGGCAGGGAAGGAAAAAAGAAAGAGAAAGGAAGAAAACCTGTGTATTTGTGTTTAGAGCAGAGAAATACGGCAAATACCAATCATTAAGGAAAATATAAGGAAGAAGAAAGAAATTCGACCCTTTGAAAAATTTTATTTCTGGATATTGTGATAAGACCACCAAAACCTGACTTTCATTCATTCATTCATTCATTCATTCACTCAACCACACATCTATCTACCCATCTATTCATGAACATTGACTAAATGCCAGCTATGTCCGAGTGCTATCATAGGCAGTTAAAATATGATCATATGCGAAAGTCATACTAAGTCTATGCAGTCATGGAGCTTAAATTCTATTGGGTGAGACAGACCAAAACACGTAAGTTCATAATCTGTACTCATGTAGTCAGGAGAAATGATGTATAAATATCCAACAAGCTTTGGCGAGGGAGCGATTGCTTTGTAGCTTTTGCCATAGTGTAAATACTCCCACCTGGGACAATCTCAAATTGCCAATGCGATGTCACAGTCAATGTGACAATGTGATGTACGATCAGGACTGTAGAGCAGCAGGAGAAGCCCCCTCCAATTCACACCTGGACATGATCTAAAGAAACAAATCATGTTAAGCAGCCAGATATTGGAGGGAAAGGTGGATCTTTGAAGCAAGTGGTTGGAATAATTCTTGGGCTAAAGCCATTTGAGCAGTGATCTAAATGAAGAAGAAAGAAGCCATGAAATCATGAAGTAAAGAGAATTGGGGGAGTGGGGCAGAAACGGTAAGCACAAAGGCCCTGAGGCAGGAAATATATCTTGTATGTCTGAGGAACAGAAAGGCCACTGTGTGAGGAGAGGTAGGCAGGGTTTAGATCATCTATGACTTTGTCAGCAGTGGGAAGAATGTGAACTCTATGCAAGAGATGGGAATTCAGTGAGGAGTTCTGAGCAGGGAGTGATGTGACCTGATTTATCTTCTTAAAAAATCAGTCTGGCTGCTGGGGAAAGAATAGGAAAGAGTGCACTGCAGTACAGGAGCCCCTGCAAAAGTGAAAACATGATGACCACAGAGGAGGGTACCTAGGTAAGAATGAAAGGGCTCATAGTGGAGTGGTAGAGGTAGATGTTAGAAGAAACGCTCAAGTTTGGAATATAATTGATAGGTAAATCTACCGGAAGTCACTGATGGATTGGATAAGAGAGGAAGTGATAAGTCAGAGGTGAACTCAAGAATTTCTGAAACTTAGTTACAGGCTTGGTTACCATGTGGGGCCATTAGCTGAAATGAAGAACACCAAGACAAGGGCAGGAGTAGAGGGAAAGTCACAAGTTCAATTTTGGGCATTTTAGGTGAGAGTTATTGACATCCAAGTGGAGACATCATGTAGGCAGCAGGATATACAAAAGTCAGGGGAGAGGTCAGGAAAGGAGATACAGATTTGGAGACCTCTGCTATAGATGATCTTAGTGGTTGTGCCACTGAAGCATTGTTTGAGAACCGCTCGCTTAGAATGACAGGGATGTGGCCTTTAAGGAGCCTCTGGGGAGGAGGCAACCTGTTACAGGGAGATGTGTGAAGCATAGACCAAGTATCTCTCCCCCGTTAAACAATTCATGTTCCTGAAGCTACAGTTATTAAGGAATACTCCATTTCCAGAACGACCCTGTTAAAATCCATACTAATACTTATTAACAAACTAAAAGAGATTTCTTATCTACCAGCTCGAGAACTGGGTATTTTGATGTTCAGAAGATGGAGCACTGGTTCTCAAACTTGGCTACACGTCATACTCACCACGGAGCTCTGAAGAATACGAACACCCAAGTGGGTGATTCTAATTCAATTGTGGCATGAGGGTAGGTGGTACAGCTTTATTTTTAAAGGAGTTAAATTGGACAAGGGATAGGAAAGGCACAGATAGAACCAAAGAACTGAGGTCCTCCATAAAGTTGGGGATGCTTTTCAAAGTCATCTGGGAGGACAAAAGGATGTGGTTGGAGAGTAGGATGATCCCACTGTGATTTTGAAGGTGGTCTGGGATGTGGCATGGGAATTGAGATGAAGTGGACTAAAAAGATCACTGGGGTTAAAGGAAGTAACTGAAGGCAGGCAGGGTATTGGAAAGAATCTTTGGGAAGTTGGGGGTGTGAGGCTTAACTTTTTTAGGTTCTACAAATAAGTGGAATCATACAATGTTTGTCATTCTGTGCCTGGCCTTTTTTTTTTTTTTTTTTTTTTTTTTTAAGAGAAGGACAGAGAGGTAGTGGGGGTCGAGGAAGATGGAGAGAGACAGTGACAATCTCAAGCAGGCTCCACACCCAGTGCAGAGCCCGACATGGGGCTCGATCTCATGACCCTGAGATCATGACCTGAGCCTAAATCAAGAGTCAGATGCTTAACTGACTGAGCCACCCTGGCACCCCTGTGTCTGGTTTATTTTACTTAGCATAACATCTTCCAGTCCACCCATGTTGTTGCAAATGGCAGGATTTCCTTGAAATTTGCTGAGAAGGTAGATCTCTAGTGCACACACACACAGACACACACATAATTTGTATTTGCCAATTATGCCTCAATAAAGCTGAAAGAAATCCATTCCAAGTTCCAAACGAGTGCCTTCTAGACTATAACTATCTGTAAGCAGGGGCCCATTCTTACATGAAGTTTTATTTGGAGAACACCATTTAGAAATCATCCCAATATCTAAATCTCCATCCATTTATTTTATTAATCTACCTAGTGTGACAAAACACAAAATCTGCATTTCACTTTTTGGGATGCGAGTTCTTGGAAACTTTGAAGAACAATGTTACTGCCATACTGAGCCAATATCAATCACTTCCCCACATTCCCGAATGCCCAGCCCTGGCACTGAGGACACCGCATGCTGGTACTGCAATTTGTATTCTCTTGATCATGGGAAGCACAGGCCCAGAGACTGCTAAACGCAAAGACACTTCTTTCTCTTCCTGACTCCTGCCACCCTCATACGTAAAAAAACAGCTCAGACAACAATCTCCTGATGATGGTTCATGAATGAAGTTCAATATCCGGCAACGGTGATTCATCTTATCAAGACTGTAACCTCCTGCCCAACTGGAAAGGACTTATGAGAAATAAGAAGACATGTAACAAATAAAGGCTAAAGTTTAGAAAATCTCCAAAGATGTGTAAGGAAATAAAAAATAAGTAAATACCAAAATAGTTCCTGTTAGACGTTTTTCAGGACTGGTGGCTTTCTCTTGGTCTGAGTAGTATAAAATATGCTCTCCCCAAAATAACTCTCAAGCACATTTTTTTTTTTCAAAAGCCGTTTATTTTGAGCACTTTTCCTTCTCTACCTCTCATTCCTTAATCTAAAAATGTCCTATCGACTCTTTCCTTTCCACTGCTTTCTCTATACCCACAAAAAGGGGAAAGGGTATATTTTAATTGCTGGTATGTGGTAAATTCAAACCCTGTTATCACCATTCTGTGGCCTTTGGTTTGGGGAGATGTCATCTTGTTTCCCTAGAAAGAAGTGAAGAGATCATAGTGTGATGAATGAATTTGCTTTTCCTGGCACCACTCTGACTGCCCTCGGAAGACCAGGAGGAAAATGGTTGTTAGAAGGGGAGCCCCAGGGAGAGCTGGGTGCTCAGTTGGTTAAGCAGCTGCCTTCGGCTAAGGCCATGATCCTTGGGTCCTGGGATCTAGCCCCACATCAGGCTCCCTGTTCAGGGGGGAGTCTGCTTCTCCCTCCCCTTGCTTATGCTCTCTCATTCTCTGTCTCCCTCTCTCTCTCTCTCTCTCAAATAAAAAAATAAAATATTAAAAAAAAAAAAAGAAAAAGAAGAAGAAGAAGGGCAGCCCCAATGTCCCCTGCCTGCTCTTCTTCAAGTATTTCTCCTGGTAGAAATCTCAGTAAACATGAAGAGATAAGAAGTTCGGTGTAACCTACTGCCTTTGCATTTTAAGTATCTCTTGAATCAGTTCACTTCCTCCCAGTGCCGTCATACTCTTGCCCTCAGCTCTTGCACGGTCTCCAGAACTAGCCTCCCCTCTGAATCCTGTGTTTCCAACTGACCTAGCTCTTATCTTCTCAGCAACCAGAGTAAGCTTAATTTTTTTTTTCATTTTGAAATAAATTAAAACTCACAAGAAGTGCAAAATTAGAACAGAGAGTTCCTTGCACCCTTCATTTAGCTTTCCCAATGATAACGTTTTATGTAACCATAAACATAACATTCAGAAAATAGACATTGGTCAGTACTGTTCACTAAATTTGGGGTTATCCTTTAAAAATCCAAACCTTATTGTGCCAACACTCCCCTCTTTGTTAAACCTAATTACTGGCTTCCCATCAACTTTTACAATAAGGACTACAGTACTTAAACTGGCCCTTAAATGGTGGGATTATCATTCCAGGTTGGCCACGACAGACCTGGTTCACACATGTAGTGCCAACAAACTATCCCATTTAGCATTTTAGTACACTCAAAAGTGTGGCAGTTTGGATGATAATTTATGTGGTCAAGCCACTCGGAGTTCTGTGTCCGGTTGGCCTGTGGAGACCTCCAGCTTTTGTCTTGTGCTCCTCCACTTCTGGCTCCAAGCCCCTGTGACACAGACCTTCTTGAAGTTCCTAGGATAGGATGCAGGATGTGCAATGTTTCTTCCTGCCACAGGGCCTTTGCACCTGTTCTCTCTGCCTGAAACACTTGCCTGCCCCACCCCCATTTGCCTGGATAGCTCCTACTTGTATCAGCTTAGCTAAATCCTCACTCCATCCCCAGACTAGGTCACATTTCTCTATTAAATGCCCTCACCATGCCCTGGACCTCTCCTTTGAACTGTTTGTCACAGTCATAATTTTATATTTGTTTCTACAAATAGAGTAAGCTGTAAGTAGGAAGAGGGCATATTTTCACGATATCCTAGCCCCAGCACCAGCAGGAGCTTGCTGTATGGGAGATGATTACTTTGTAGCTGAGGACTGAGTGAATAAAAGCTCAATTCACAGCTTCATGAGCAACAAAAGAAAGTGGTTAATGGCTTCAGGAAAAAGCAAAAGCAAAAATTTCTTGCCTCACCTTTGTAGGTTCCTGCCCATGTGGCTCATTTCGTCATTTAAAAAACCCAGCTTTGGAATGAGACAAACCCCAGCTTCAAACTTGGTGTTCATAAGCTGAGGAACTTTATGCAAGCAATTTATCCTCTTTGAGGCTTAATATTTTTCATCTGTAAATAGCAGTAGCAGCAATAATTATATAAAAGTCATCTACTCTATAATGACAATTATAATTATTATAATAATGTGACAATTATATAATTATAACAATTATTAAGTATATAATAATTATTATAAATAATAATAGTCATCACACTTTTGTGAAGGGTGAATTAAAAATGTACAGCACTTAATAGTCAGGTATTATTAAGTGAATGTGAACTCTATTACAAGGTTGTTTTAAGTGTATCATTCCCCATGTGTCTAAGATGATTTCCTTGTTTCATAGAAGACATGCAGGGAAGATTTAATGCTGGCGCTGCCTCCCCATCACCTGCTCCCCTTGGGTCTCCTCCAGCTCAGACATGTAAGGCTTTCCTTGGCTAGCCAATCCTGGGCCAAACCTGGCATCTTCTTTGACTGTTCATCCCTTCTCTGCGCAACACACCAAATCCATCAGGAATGCTGGTCACTTCCTCTTTGAAATATAGGTAGAATACTGCTTCTCCCCACCCCACCTGCTGCCCCCCACCTTCCCCATCTACCTGGATGACTGCATCGGCCTCCAAACAGGTCTCCCTGCCTCTGCCCTGGCCCTGCAGAGCAGCCAAGATGACACCATTAAAATGCAAGTCATATCAAGCCATTCTCCTGCTCAGACCCTTCAAGGCTTCCTGAGATCCCATGGAGTAAAGTAGGGCATGCTTCGTGAAGTGTCTGTCCTCTTTTGCATTCCCTCTGCCTCATTCCTCCCTCCTTCAGATCTTTTCTCAAAGGAGAGTCTTCTCCAAACACCCTACTTAAAGTCACAAGCTTAATACGCTATCCACTCCTAGCTTATATTTCTTCACAGCGCTCATCACTCTCTATACTTTTTGCTTATTTATTTTCCTTATAAGGATGTCTTCCCATGAGAATGGCAAGTCCATGATGGCAGGGAGTTTTGTCCGCTCTGTCCCTGCTCTCTCCCTGGCATCAACCCCGGGCCTGACCTGTATTAGGTGTTCAGTGAACATATCTTGAATGAATACACGCGCAAGTCAATGAATGAACGAGGTACCACCACTCCCAAGGCAAGAGCTGTCCCAGACACAATTTGGTGTAAGTCACGAGGCACAGACTGAAACACCAAACCTATGTCAAGAGTGTGTTGGGCAGGGGTCTGGGAGGAGGAGGAAGGAGAGGGCACACCTCACCACATTGATGCCTGGCTCAGGGGCAGCAGCTGCTGTCCCAGCCTTCACAAGGACGCTGAGAGTAGCTGGGTAGTGGCAGTGCCGGCTCACCACTTTGGGTCTGCTGAGTGTAGAAGGATGAGAGTGGGTGCTCTCTACCCATACAGAGGGAAGCAAATGTTCACAGTCAGACCATGATCTGTTCTGGTGGGCCCACCAGCGATGACGTGGATTTCCCAAACTCAGGGAGATGTCTCTGGCTAGAAATCCCACTGGCCTGGGGGCCAAAATGAGGCCGTTTTTATACTAGCCAAATTAATTTCCCTTTGTCAATATGTATGGGATTTCCAGAAGAACATATGCTGAGAAACGGTCTCCAGATCCATTGTCCAGATGTTGGCAAGATACAAGCCAAAGAAAGAAAGAGTTAAAGTCTTGTGACTCCAGAGCTTTTTGCCAAACAAACAAGCTTGTCTTGCTGGAAGTTCAAGACTGAGCCACGGCTCTGGGTGGACCAGCCTTAAACAGAAAATTGGGCTGTATTCAAACAAACTTGGACCAAGCCAAGGACACTGAATTCTCAGTTAGAATGCAGTTATTCACAAACTCAAGGGAACTGAACTTTAATACGAAAAATATCCAAGAGTTGTAGTATTAAGACCTTGTAAAATCAGCCTACAAACATGAAGCGTGAATTATGTACTCCCATCAGCAAAAGGCATGAAGCACAGTTGCAGAAGGAACAAACTAGAATATTACCTGATATCCTAAGGGAGGAGACCTTCCCACCGTCTTAAAGTCTGGAAGGCAACTTACAGACGCTCTCAGCCAGGTATCCCGTATCAATCCCTTCCTGGGAGTGGTGAGCACAGTCGCTCTGAAAGTTGGCCAGACACGGTAACATCAGGGCATTTGCTGTGACTGTTCTCACATCTCACTGACTTCTCAATTCTTCCTTATGCTCAGTAAGTAATACTTAACCTAAGGCTCTTTCATTACTTGTTTCCTCTCCCTTCCCTACCCAAGCAGTGGGGCCCCCTTGATGTCATCATTACACATCAGGCTGGGTAAGGAACAAAATCTCCAGCAGTTCTGGCCCAGAGAATTCTCAGCAGTTGGTCTGATGCATTAACTAATAGACAAGAAAGTTCTATAGAAGGTAATTGAATTGTCACCTGGCTTATTAATGTTAAAAACAATGTGATGGTACAAGCCTTCTAATTCCTAACAGAATACCCCTACCAACATTAGAAGGGCAAACAAAAATAAGCTAGCTTCTAGTTTTTCTAGTTCGTGTGCAAGACTGTATATAACTTCTAAAATATTGAGACATTATAGCTATCTAGGCGACACGCCCTAAAATCTTAGAAAACAATGCTTGGTCAAAAGAGCGCAATGGATGCAGGGCATACAATCAGACATCCTGAAGAGGCCCCTTTAAATGGCCAGAAGTATTAACTACATATATTCTATCTAGCTTCTATAATAATGGCATTATCTGAGATGAAAAATAAAACAATTCTGGGTGGTTAACATGATGTACAATAAAATATTTACAGTTCTTAACATTTGTACTTAAAATCATTGCTTGAGGCCATCACCCAGAATCAAAATTAAACATTTAATAGCTCATTGACCTTTATGCATATCACTCCTAAAACTGTGGATAAGTGAAAACAGATATTTTATTCAAATGAAATCATAATATTTTTGTAGCTTAACTTTTTTTCTCGAGCTCAATTTGGTAAGAGTGTGGCACTTTACAGGAGTCCTTATGAGGCTATCTTAAACTGTAGTCATTGCCCTAAAGAAAATGTTTACGGCCTGACTGGGATAATTATATTCTCCTATTAAATATCACTCCTCCAGGGCTAGTGATTCTTGAATACAAATGTGCCACTTTATATGCAAATAAAATGTACTGAGATGTGAATAAAAAGTTCTGCATCCATCCACTCACAAATCATGTTATTATGATTCGTATTAACAGATAGAACTTCTCAAGACGGAAGATGTTGATATCACATACAAGAGGCAATTCTTTCCTTGAATTTTTGCTTTCAAGATGTTTAGATACAGCTGGAAATATTTGCTTTTCTCACAGCAATATCAGATTGGGGTTTGCGTTCTGACTTGTATTTTTGATTCAAAAGATTTTACAGTCCTGTGATTACTTATTATCAAAACTTGTTTTTTTGTTGTTTTAGTTTTTTTTTTCTTTCTGTTCTTGACATCTCTTCAATCCTTTTCTTATCTTACAGTACCCACACACCTGAAAACAAATCAGGACATCTCGGAGTCCAGAGTTTCCAAAAAGTTTTCTTAAAATCCAACCTAGCAAAGTAGAGAACTTCCACACTGTACAGAGTATAGTCATTCTGTGGCCACATATTTGTATTTTCTCTTAAAAAAACCAAAAAACTGTATTCTTTGAATTCAATCTTTGAGCAAAAATACCACAGTAAAAGCCAGGAGTCTGTTCTTCGCATTTGAAGGAGCAATGTTTTTGTATCTTAAATCGCATCTCCGACCAGTGCCTTGTATTTTTATCAGCCACCTCTCATGGTGCTAGGGAACAACTATTTTTTTTTAAAGATTTTATTTATTTCACACACATACATAGAGAGAGAGAGAGCACAAGCATGGGGAGAGGCAGAGGGAGAAGCAGGCTCCCCGCTGAGCAGAGAGCCCGATGTGAGGCTCCATTCCAGGACCCAGGGATCATGACCTGAGCTGAAGGCAGATGCTTAACTGACTGAGCCACTAAGGCGCCCCAAGGAACAACTATTTTTAGAAAACTAGATGATACATATTTTGTCCCTATGTCTGCAAAGTTAACAATATAAGATGAATACTATGTTAGGAAGCAAAAAAGTAAAGCATTTCATCACCATTTTTAACACTTTCCCTGCAGCTCTGCTGTCCTTGCCTGGAGCTGTCAAAGGAATATGGGAAAACACATGGCATGAATGTGGAGACGGAGCTCTGATTTCTGGCCAATGCATTGAACTCCCAGAGTCAAAGGATCATACAGCTGACTGAGAACTAAAGGAAAGGATGTAGGTGAGGACATCTCAGGGCTGAATCACCAGATCAAGACGTTATTGCACATCTGGAAATTTAATTACTTCTGTTGAAATTTGGAGAAAGCCCAGTTTCCCACAAACTAGAAAATCTTTCATCCAGGAGTCAAAACTAAGTATTTATACTTCTTGAGAAATACCTACAATTTTATTTAAGGTAGAGTCTGACTATTATACTTTTTAATTTAGGGCTTAGGGATAACAGAAGATAGCATAAAGTTAGCATCTGCGTTAAATTGAAAGAGGTAGGGAGAACTTTATGCTATTTTTCGAGGGAGTCCAGGAATCTATGTTCATTGTCAACACTTCCTTTCACATGATTCAAGGACGATTGGTGGACAGCTGGAAAATGCCAAGGAACTGAGAGTCTTGATCAACCTGAAAAGCAAGACCTGCGTAGATGGCATTATGGGACATATTTGCTAGATCGCAATTTCTGTAAGGGAAAGGTTCCTATCTGCTTTGCACATAACTGCTTTATTCTTGCTCAGAACAGTTCCTGTCACCTAGTAAGCCCTCAAAATGTTTGACAGAGTGCTCGCTCCGGCAGTACACATACTAAAATTAGAATGACGCAGAGAAGATTCGCGTGGCCCCTGCATTAGGATGACACATAAATTCATGAAGCATTCCATATTTTTAAAAAAAAAATGTTTGACAGAGAGAGGAAAAAAGATGAGTACATGCTTTTCCACCCCTAGAGAGTGTACTATGTCTTGTCCATTCTTACAAAACTAGTCACCCAACTCTTATTCCTAATAGTTTGGCCACACGCACAGACACACACACACACTTAAGTGAAAATACATTTTTCTTATAACCTTTAAAATAAACTCTTAAATGTCCATAATCACTTAGATATTCTGCGTCAAAGCAGAGAAATGGAATAAATTTATCCTAAAACTGAAAATAGTTTCTATAATACAATAATAAACCAATTAACATTTTAATGTTAACAGGACATAGCTAAAATTACCCTCAAAATAATGCATTTAAATCAAGATCTTCCTAGATAGAGGGCACAAATGGGCCCTCAGCTTGCTTGGCCTTGCTCCCTGATATTTGAGACAAAGGGGTTCAATCACTGGAAAAGTCTGTGCTTCGAAAATGACCTCTGATCAATCTTGTTTTTAGTCTTGTCCCCTCACTCTCATTCCACTCTGCAGAATGGAATTGGGCATCTGTTTAAAATGCAAACTGAGTCATGTCACTAACTTGCTCAAAACACATCAGTACTTTAGGAGCTTCTATCTTTTTAAGAGCAACCATTCTTGGTCATTTGCTTGTCATAAAAGGCCTGACTTGAATAGTATCCCTCTTACAGATCCAAACCCATTTCCCTCTACCCCCAGCCTTAAGCTCCGATAACACCAAAGTGGTAGTTCTTACCTCACTGGACACATTGTGTTAGTTCACACCTCTGGACGTTTGCTCATACCATTTCTGTTGTGTGGCATGCTGTCTTTCCCTTTCTCGACCTTGATGACACTTTTTCCTTTCAAGATTCATCAAGTCTCCTCTAAAGGATTCTTGGTTACATGCCTTTGGTTAGAGTCCAATATAAGTCTGAGCGTATCTCAGTATCTGTTATGTTGCATTGAAATTAACTGACCACATGTCTGTTTCCAGCTGCATATTCTCAGTATTCCCATTACACAAACTATGCCAAAGTCATCTTTTGGCTTCTAGCATCCACTGTGAAGTCAGATTCAGTGGAATGAATATGTACTACACTGAATTTAGTTTCCAGAAATTATCATCCTCTTTTCTTATATAAATTGACTAATTAAGCTACTAATATATTTCATATAAGGCAGCAACGTTTTATAAATGGGTGTTAACAAAAGCTGTATTACTGACACTGAACAATTAGTATATAACGTTATATTAAGGACTCAGGTGGGAAATATACCCAAGCACGAGTTAACTATGTGTGTTAACACTAGTAAAAAATCATTATGTAGGTTGCAAGGAATGTTTGCATTAAAGCATCTCAGTTATGTTTTCTAGTAACTAAATAATAGTATTTGTATATCTGGAGTACTTCTAAAGCTTTTTGTTGTTGTTGTTGTTAATTTAAGAGCTCAAGCAAGTATTATACATTCAAAAAATAATTATTAAATTGTTTGTCTATGTTAATCTAGCCCAGAGAAAAATATAATAGAAATGCTAACATTCCTTTAACAATGGTGGTTCTAGCTGGCACCTCCTATTATCAATAAATATTGTGGCCCCCCCAGTCTCCAATTTCCAGACAATGCAGTGACTGAATTAGTATTCTCCAAAGCACAAAGCAGGCGATCTTTTTTGTCTGTGCATTTTTCACATCTTAGAACTGCCCCCTTCAATCTTCCCGTGTGCCATCTACCCACACATCCATGTCACTGTATATCACTAGTCTTCACAAGTTCTTCTGAGTGTAGTTTTGTTACTATGCTGAAACCTTATGCATAATTATGTGAAGTTGCTATGGAGATTTTGTGTGATTTGTCATGAAGAAAATCTATTGTGTTTGAGGTAATTCTCCATACTAATGACTCAGGTATCCATCCCCCACCCCTTATTTTCTCTGGGATTATAACCAACTGCATATATTTGAATATCTATAAGCAAAGTCATTTTATAAATAACACAACCAGAAAAGTTATTGAATTCACTAAGATGAAGCATTTCAGTACAGCCAGGCCAATTTCTCACGACTTAGGAAAAACTTCCATTATGGTACTTTTTGAATAACAGCTAGATTCCTGCCTGCCTCCTTTAGGAAGAGATCCCATAGAAGTCCTTTTACAATTAATTATATGATATATATTTTGGCTCTATCGTCACTTAGAAAACATAATTTTGGAGAACGTATTAAACTGTTTGTGCAAAATTAAGGACAAACAGTGCAACCTTATCAAAAATCATTTATTTGTCCTTCTCATATGGTTGAAGACATTTTGGGGGTGGGAGCCAAGGGTGAAACTAATTATTTGACATTAATTAAAGGCACTTCAGACTAATGGCTAGGATCTGAACAATAGAAAGCAAACTTCACACCACCCAAAAAGTTCATGATTTTATCTTTCTTGCCTGACCTCCCCACCACCAGCCCCAGACAGAAGAAATCCTGAAATATCATATCGATTATCATTAGACAACTCACATAAATCTCTCTCCTGGCCTCTAGATCAGCAAAGCTGATTTCAGGATTATGATTGATCTTTGGAGAGGAACGTTCTTAAGTCAGCTAGAGGTGGAAGAGAATTTTGATGAATCCAGCAGGTTGCTGTCAGGAGAGTAGCATCCAGAGGATAGATGCAGAAGTCAGAGGAGTCAGATTTCAAACCAAAGGCAGACTAATTACAGAAACAATTCCTAGGTAACACTTTGAAAACATAACAAAGTTACTAATTTCCCAAACAACCAGTTCTGGAAAGGATGTACGATCTTCACTCAGGATAATTTGACACCATGGGTACCCAGACAGAAACCCAGATAGGAGCAGAGATAACAAGGAGACAAGAGGGAGGATGAACAGCTGGAGGGAGGGAGTGAGATGTTCTGGGACAAGTTAGATCAGAGCTGGTGCGGTCCTTTTAAAGGTAAAACTGATATTATTTTATATAAATCAGGGCTGGTGAGTAACCTGTAAATGACTAAGGCAAAGAGGAGAGAGAACAGGAAAGAATGAGAGGAAGGTAGAGGAAAAGGTAGACATCACAAGGAGCAGCTGGGTGGCTCAGTCGGTTAAGCGCCTGACTCTTGGTTTCGACTCAGGTCATGATCTCAGGGTCTTGAGAGCAAGCCCTGCGTCCAGCTCTGCACTCAGCAAGGAGTCTGCTTGAGATTCTCTCTCTCTTTCTGTCCCTCCACCCCCATGTCTCTCTCTCTCAAATAAACAAATAAACAAAGAAATAAATAAATCTTTAAAAAAAAAAAAAAGATCACAAAACTGCCTACTCCGACGCCATGATAAAGAAAGGGTAAAAAGGAAACCATGTAAGTAGCTGTGGCAGAGAGGAAGTCTGCATGTCAGGGCTCCCGTAGGAATTTAGGGGCCCTGATAAAGGACTCCAGATCAGTCAAGCCCCAGCTGAGTCTGGACAGCAAGGGGCTTCTTTCATTGCCCTGGTGGTAATACCCATGAGTGAAGTGTCTTGTTCCCAGAGTCTGAGGATTGTCCATGCAGGACGTATCAGTTAGTGTCTTTAAAGTGACAGGTGACAGATTGTGGGGGACTCTTCTCTGTGCCCAACTGATTATAAGGGAGAAGTGTTTCCAGAAACAGAAGAAGACTGTTCATGTAGGAAAACAGGAGATAACTTTTGTAAGAATGTGAACAGAAAATAAAACTAATCTCAAAAGATTGCTGGGCAGATCATGGCAAATCAAATTCAAGCCAGGAAGGAACTCAGCCTCAGAACCTGGAGCTAATAAATGCTTCGAGGGTCTTCTCATGGAAGGAAAAAAATTACCAGTTCAGAGAGAGGATTCAGGACCATCTTGCAAATGGTAGGTGCGACATGGCAAAGGTCAAGCCCAAGCAGCAATCTAGGCCCTGCTGTGGTGACCTGAGATTTCTCGCGAGGCTTCAGAGGTAGACGGGCTCCTGTCACATGCTAACCGGGGCTGTGGACCTTTTCTGGGGGCATGCCTCTGAGGTGAGAGGGAGAGCTTCACGCACCGCACAACCAACACACACACCCCACTCTTAATTCAAGTAGAGCAATGAGAAAAGCAGAGACACCAGCAGTGAGATCTCTGGCAGCTTTAAACTCAGCAGAGAAAATGAAAAAATCTGAGAATGTAAGCAGTCATGTCCAGTTCATGAATGTCTAGAAGAGGAAAGAGGATCGTTTAGGGAGCAAACAGCTAAAAGTTTAGAAAAAGTCAAGAGGATTTGGTTGTCTCAGCCAAGAGTCCTTAAGCATAGCAGCAAATAGAGATTCAGGATTTCCTCAGTATCTAAAGTCCTCTTTTTATGGACCCACAAAATTTTAATAAACCCTTTAAGCTTTTTATTTTAGTGGCCTAAAAATGAACATTAAGTGTATTCTGAACGTATTAATAAACAACTTCTTATTGAATATTGCAGGTGGTCCAAAGTCTTCTTTGTACTTTCTTTCATCATGGCCTTATTAAGAGCTAATATAAAAAGAACAGAGGTAGACTTAATTCGTGCCACAAGTAAAGGCAAAAACAATGTATTCACACTCGAAACTAACAAACATTATGTAGCTTGGAGGGTAGAAATTAGAAAGACAACTGAGTCATCTTCCATCACAAGACTGTACCAGGCAACAAAATGCAAAAGAACCTACTCCTAATAGAAAAGACCATAGAAGACCACAGTCAAGGCACAGGTCTAGCAAATGTTTTAGCAAAACAGCACCATCTGTCATTCAATTCATGAATTTTATTTGGTTCTCTAATTAAATGAGACCAATGAGCAACAGGATGTGTGGAAGGACAGACAAATTGATCAAGGAAGAAAAAAACAACTCTGTAAAAACAGTGCCAAAAAGTCCAAGGTAAACCATGGCTTACAAAACCTGGTGAAATCTATAGGGTATTAGGTTATGACCCTGTTTAGAGTCAGATGAGAGAAAGGATGGAATTGACTTACTGCGTGATGCAGATGATGTCATGCTAACATAGAAGCTAGGGAGAAAGCGGGATCATTCAATTCGTGTATCTTGTCCCTTTGCTATCAAGGCCAATGATCTTCAAATTGAAAAGAAGAGGAAAACACGAAGCCCAAGATAAGTGAAGAGATCCCAAGGGAGATCAGCAAGCTTCTCTGTGTAAATCCAAGTCTCAACAATAAATTACACCCTGGGGTAATAATGGACTTCAGATGGGATGGTGGAGGCATTGTTGACAATCTTTGAGGACTCATGACAAGTCAGAGAGGGGCCCATATTAAAAGCAGAAAAATATATTTTGAGAACATTTCAGAATTATTTTTTTTTAATTTTTGAAGTCAAAGGAAAAAGCTGCATTTAGAATCTACAAATCAGTTTCTAGGCTGATCCCCCTTCAAAAACATCACTTCTAGAATGCAATGTTCGAAAAGAGGGCATATGGGGCACCTGGGTATCTCAGTCTGTTGAGTGGCCGACTCCTGGTTTTGGCTCAGGTCATGATATGGGGGTAATGGGATCAGAGCCTGGAGTCTAGCACCCCACTTAGCGGGGAGTCTGCTTGAAGATTCTCTTCCTCTGCCCCTCCCCCCGCTGGCGTGCACACACGCTCTCTCTCTCTCAAATAAATAAATAAATAAATAAATAAATCTTTTAAAAATAATAAATAAAAGAGAATGTGTGACAATTAGAAAAGAAGTGGATGTTCACTCAGAATTACAGGAGCGCCCTAAGAACAGTTCCCATTCACATCTTTTGAAGAAAAGGCTGCAAGACCGAGAGGCAAAGTGAACCCGGATTTCTGCTGAGTGTTTAATAAAATATTGCTTGATGACCCAGAAGCAGGATACAGAAAGAGGGACTAGATGATCATTTCTGGAAAGCGAAGCCGCGGATGCACATTGCAGGTCCTGTGCCTAACACCTGTGCTGAAATGATGTGGCTGAATGCCATGAAGTTCCTGCGCTTGGAGTCAGAAATCTAAAACTGAGTGACTGCTTCGCCTCTGATGAGCGCAAGGGTCCACAAATCCGGGGCACTGCCTGTGTCTGTAAGCCAACCTATACTGGAACACGGTGGCATGCATCTGTTTACCTGTCGTCCATGGCTGTCGTCTCCCCCTATTCAGGGGAGAACAGCAGCAACAGAGGGAGATGGTCCAGCCCACAATGCTAACATATTTACCACAGAGCCCTTTACAGAGAAAGTTTGTCAACCCCCTGTGAGTGACGTAAGCTAAGATGACATACCCTCTCGATACTCATTTTCATCCTCCACATCAGTAGAGAGTGATAGCAGCCAATGTTTCTGGAGGTATGTAAGGAAATAATGTATGGAAAAGCTTTTCACAGATTGTAATGCGCTATACACGCAGGAGGCATGTGCTCTTATGATCGCTCTGCCTGCTCAGAGATTGATAGCAGTGCTTTGCACGTTAAAGACTCGCCAGTCTCCAGTACATAGGAGACTCCCCCCAAATACTGCATGGGCTTTTAGGGGAATGGATGGCTGGATGCATACAAGAATGGCTGGCTGGCTGGCTGAATGATACTAGTAACTACATCTTATTTGGCAGTGACTGTGTGCCAAGCAGCTGTTTTAAACACAACGGCTTGTTTTATCTTTGTAACAGACTTGGTACATTATTTACATTTTACTGCTGAGTAAAGGAAAAGAGATTTGAACAGTAACAACATCAGGAGCAACAGGCAGTATGCAGAAAGCACTTTTGATGTCCCAGCCACTGTGCTGAGTACTTGTTCAATGTTACTTAACGGAATGTTCTCAGCTCTCCCATGAAGCAGGTATTAACCTTAGCATCATCAGCATCTTCATCATTCTGTACTTAGAAATGAGAAAAGCGAGGCCCAGCAAAGCTAAGTAATTTCTCAAGGTCAAACATCTGGCAGGTGGCAGAACTGAACTTCAAAACCTTGTCTTCCTGACTCCGACGCTGTAACCATATGATGGGCCAACAGATTTACATGAACAAGCCTAAGTTCATTGAGGATAAATGTCAAGTCTTATTAGAATGATTTAAAAACGAACTGTTTGAAGTGTGTGAGGAACCTAGAAGCAGTTCCTATGAAAAATATGTTTTTGAAAACCTTTTTATTTTCAACTAACTTTGGACTTTGAGAAGAACGGCAAAAGTAGTACAGAATTTCCATTATATTCTAGCTTCCCCTGATGTTAATATACTGTATAAATACAGCAGGATGGTGAGAACCAGAAAATTAATATGGGTACAATACTCTTTCCTAAAAATCTTACTCCAGTTCCCCCGGTTTTTCCACGAACGCCCTTCTTCTGTGCCCAGACCCCACCTGGGATACCACTTTGCACCTGTAGTTGCTGCCTCTCCTTAGACTCTTCCAGTCAGTAACAGCTCTCCAGTCCCTGTCTTTCATGGTTTTGACACTTTGGAAGAATATCAACCAGCCATTTCCTCAAATGTCTCTCAATTTGGGTTCATCTGACTCTCTTTTTCCCTCATGACTGGACTAAGGCTACCTGTTTTTGGCAACAACCCAGATATAATGTTGTGTTCTCAGTGCATCATACCGGGAGGCTCATGATGTCAAAATGTCTTATTATTTGTTTTAATAGAGTACAATGTCAGTAAGCTGACAGACATGCAGCCTAGCGGTTAACACACACACAAGCATGCACGTAAACGCAAATCTCATGATAATTCCAACTGTGTTAAGAAACTTTTGAAAAACCACGAGCAAAAAAAATTACTATCGGTCCTATCTTTCTCTCCAGTGGCTAGATTATGGGGATAGGGCTGGGTTGCCAGAAGCTATCAGCACCCCAAGCTGACTTCTTCTGCCTCATTGTATCGCTGCTGGCTGGGGAAGCATGTGGACGGACAGAAGCATGTTGACTAGACTCTGGTGTGTGCATCTAAACCTCAAAGACAAGACCAGCTTGGGTCATGTTCCAAATACTTATTCAGTGCCCCGATCTCCTGTCCCACCTGTGAGTCAGGCTTATTGGATGCTGGGCCCTAGAAAGAAGAATCTTCCAAAATCCCACCATTATATTTGGCCAAATTATACAAACATATACCTTGATTCTGTACTTCGATGGAAAGATATAAGTCCTAGGAAGACAAGGGGAGTTTATTTTCTCATATCTTCTTCAGGAACACATAGTCAATTTCAAAATTGCAACTGAACACAAAAAGAGCTCACTGTGAAAATGCCGAAAATCTATCACTCCACTCACACAGGCATAATTATGGAGGCTGTAAGAAGACTCCCTTTTTATTTATTGATCTGATTTCTATAAGTTTCCTGCATTTCAACATTTTTCTCTCATCTTCCTTTTAGATTTATACTGTCTGAAAACTACAGCTTCATTCAATTTGAAATGTGTACATTCTACAACTCAGTCACTGTGAGAAAAAAGCCTTTAATAATTAAAGCAGCAAAGGTGCACCCTGCTGGCTCTAAATTACTCTGGTAAGATGTTAGCCATCAATATTTCTACAGAAAATGCCTTATTCAACAATATGTCCTTATTATTTCACTTATAGACACTTTCCTGAGAGCATTCATTTAAAACACATAATAAAAAAAAAAAAAATAGAGGGGGGGGAAAAAGATTGGTTCATCTTAAAAACGCCCACTTAAGAAAACCTGCAGAAGTAGGAAAACTAGTTTAGCAACAATTTTTTAAAGTTTACTTTTTGCAATTTTTGATAACCATTTTAAGTACAATTATCATTCTGAGAAACTTTCATGAGAAATTGCTTATCAAGAGTAAAAGAATAAGGAAGATAAAGTCAGAGATATATCAGAGATTTTAAAAATAATATTGATGATTTAAATCTTAAATATTTTCATTAAATACCAGCAACTAAATAAACACTTATTTTGATAGAACTTCCTTTTTCAGTGCTTATTAAATTCAAATGACACTTTATAATATTCCATAAATTAAAAACAGGAAGCATGTGAAACAACTTACTGATTTAATCAAGTAACTGAAAATCTGAAAATCAAGACGTGAAGGGACTTGAAGGGTCACATGAGGTATAAATTGGCATGATCTTTCTGGAGGACAATCCAACACTACGGAGAAAAGTTTTCAAGTACAAACACAATACTTCTACCCTCAGGATTCATCATAAAGAAATGGTAACACAAATGTACAATAATGCATATAGATATATGTTCACTATAGTTTTATTTGTATAAAAACATTGAAAATGACATAAGTAACCCAAATAGGGATTAATAAATTTTAAGACAAGTGATCCTGAACTTTTACACGTTCAATCTTGAAATAACGTGAACTTCCAAGGAATCTCCTTCTAATTCTCCTTCTAAGCTAAAAGTGATCTCTCGTTCATCTGACTAGAAAAGAAACCCAGAACAAAACAATGGCAGAAATATAACAAACCCCTTCCCGGCCCTGGAATGGCGGCGCTCTCTGCCTGGCCAGTGTTCCAGGATACGTGGCTGCCATCCTGCCCTCCTTGGTATCTCAGAGCCTGAGCAACTGTCAACCTTCACTGCAGCTCTTTTCACCAGACCAGAACAGAGGTGACCTTGGAGTGGAGGAGGGACCCAGCGACCTGATCTCTGGGTTCCTCTCTCGGGAGAGGGGCTTGACTTGTATCTTGGCTAAGGGATTGGTTTTCAAGGTAAGATTTTATCTGAAGATGTTTTCTGAAGCCCAAAAAGAAAATGCAAGTTTGAAAACCACTGCTACAATGCCCAACACTATTATTATTATTGTTGTTGTTGTTGTTGTTATTATTGCTAATTACTTTTTTTAAGTTTTTATTTTAATTCCAGTTAGTTGATGTACAATGTTCTAGTAATAGTGATTCAACAGTTCCATATATCACTTGTGCTCCTCACAACAAGTGCCCTCCTTAATCCCCATCACACACTTCACTCATCCCCACCACCCCAGCCCCTCTGGTAACCATCAGTTTATTCTCTAGAGTTAAGAGTCTATTATTACTTTTTCTCTCTTTTAAATGAAGGCTAACAAGAAAAGCAAAGTGCTAAATTTAATCACCGGGATTGAAGAGCTCATAAATTTAGAACAGGGCTACAATCTCTTAATCAAAACCCTTTGTACCAGATGGATTTTGAAAGTCAGAATATTTTATATGTATCAGGTAGTTAATAGAGAAATATATTCTGTATTATGCGTCACTGTCAGGAAGGACTTGGGGCAGTAACTCATAGTCAAGTACCTTCACATTTTGGAAGTGAAACATATAAATGTCTGTACCAAAACAATTACATAAAAACTAAGTTGCCTCACACTGATTTATATCAGGTTCTTGTGCCAACTGAGTTGGGTCAAACCCTTAAAAAAAAAACAAAAAACAAAAAAACAAGAAAAAATAAAGAAAACTTTTGACAGCTAGAGCCTGTTGGATGTTGGAATTCTGGCAAAGGGATTGTGTGGAGACAAAGCTGGAATTTGTGAGGGGCTGGAAGTGGAGGCTTCAGCTCAGTCAGAAGCTGACTGGACTGAAGCCAGCCAATGAATGTTCAATTAGGAAGGCAAAGAGTCACATGGAAAGTTCTGTACCAAAGGCAGAAATATCTCACCAAAGGTGATGAACTGAAGATTACATACTTCTTTCAGCAGTCAGCAGCCAGTACTCTGATGTCATTCTCTAAAATATGTTTTAAAAAGGGACTATATAGGGTTTAATATGCATATTATTCTGTAATAATTTGGTGAAGTGAAAATATGTGCACTTTTTTAAAAGAAAGATTTACTTATTTTAGAGAGAGAAAAAGAGAGGGCATGGGAGGAGGAGCAGAGAGAGGGAGAGAGAGAGTCCCAAGCAGACTCCACACTGAGTTCTGGCTTGATGCTGGGCTCAATCCCACGACCCTGAGACCAGATTGTGACCTGAGCCAAAACCAAGAGTCAGATGCTTAACCAACAAGCCATCCAGGGGCCCCCAAATATGTGCATTTTGTATTGTTAAGCAGGCAAAGCGGACAAGAAATCAGTATTTTCCCCATTATTAGATAAGCAGATGATTGATAGGTAGATAGACAGATCTCTTACCCATGAGTGCACATGGATTAAAAGAAATCTACATAAAATGACAAATGCCAAGAAGAGTCTTTACCTCGGGGTAGTACAAATTCAGCTGATTTTTAATTTTTGCTTTAAGGGTTTCTGTATAGTTATTATTTTTTTTTTTTTTAGAATGGAAGGTTATATAAATTTTTATGGAAAGAAAAAGCTCTTTATATTTGGTGGAAAATGTAATTATTTGCAGTTTCTATATAATTTAAATCCTCAGGGCTCAAGTAATTCACTTAAAGTTGCAGTGTTAATTTGTAGCAAAATTGTATTTGGACTCAAGTCCTTTAACTTCTAGCCCTGTGTCCTCTCCATTTTCCCAGGCTACCCTTCAAAATGAGGCATGAGTTATGGTCCCTGTCTTAGAAAATCTAATGACTGAGTAGAGGAGATGACAAATAAAGATAGAAAGCAATGATCAAATATTACAAGATGCTATCTACTTAAGTAACTCCTGAGAATCCTTTTGGAATCAGTGTGGGTGTGAGGTGGGGGGCACATACAAATCTCAAATAAAAGAGAATTAAGGATAACATTATACCACACCTATCACAAGTCTCACTGAATTCAGAGGAGTGGAAGATTTCCAAGTATCAGAGCATGCTTCGTGGATTAAAGATGGATATTCTGTGAAAAGGTTAAGATCAGGGAGGTTATTTCTACAAGGACATATCCAAACTGCATGGATGATGACTGAAGCAGAGCTAAGATTCATCTGTGCTGGGGAAGAGGGGGACCCGACCACACAGGTGGAGTGGGGCCAGATCACGAAAGGCTTCAGAAGCCATGCAAAGAGTTAGATATGATGCAGAAAGAAATGGGAGCCAGCGACAACTTCACCAAGAAAACCATGTGGCAAAAGCCATGTAAGTGGTGTCATCCAGCAGCCTGTAGGATGATTGACAGGGGGAGACTGCAGTGCAAGAGGTCAGGGACAGGGCTATGGAAATGATAATAGGCCACGCAAATTGACAAAGGATCAGAATCAGGGCTGGAAGTCAAATGCTGAGCCACAAAAATGCTAACTGAGGTTTTGAATGAATGCCTTTGAAAACAGCGATCCCTTGACAGAGACAGATGATTTTAGTTAGGTTCACTATCACCAAAGGGAGAACAAAGACTTAAAAAAACATTAAGTGCTCCTGTTCATTAATATTATACTCTGACCATTTAGCTTTGTGGATTTCAGTACTGAGGCCAACTGGCCATTCAAACTTCCAATTTGCAACATAGTTTGATTCTGTCCTGAAAATTACACCACGCTCCTCTCATTCCACCCAGCTATCACAAAGGCAGGGCTAGGCCCAAATTAAGGAACACAAGTCAATACCAATGGAAGGTAAACAACAATTAAGAAAAAACAAACAAAAATCTTCCAAATAAGAACACTAAATCAATAGCACTTCCATTGCACCGTGGAACAGGCTATAACGTGGCTCGAATAGCATTAGAGTGTTTTGTGTTTTTTTTTTTTTTTAATTTATTTGTAAAAGAGAAGGAGAGATTATAAATGCAGAGAGTGGATGAAAATGTAAGCAGTTGTGTCTTCCCTATGTCTGCTTGGGTATTTTATATTTTGTTTGAAGTGTTTTTTAAGAAATGATTTATTATCTTCATCCAGCCTGCCCCAACAGGGACACCCTCACTGGTCAGAGTGGCCAGTTCAGCTGGGATCCCACCGCCTCTGAACCTTTATATAGACAGTGCTTTGAATTTCATCTCAGGGATCAGGTCACATCCAAATCCACTTAACATTTCACTGGTATGGTTTTTGATGTCATCAGAGACCTTGATGAAATTACAATCCTATTAGTCATGAAGGGGGAAGACAGGAGACCTTAGGTGGCTAATGCTCCATTCATAACAAGAAAGAGACATTTAGCATTTGTAAAGGGCATTGATTTCTGATAGTTCCCTGAAGAACAAGGCTCAAGTAAAGAAATATAACCAGAAAAGGCTTGGGAAAAAAAAGACAGAAGAGGCGAAGTTGCATTTATCCAAACAGCTTACCTCTGTATAGGTTTTACAACTTCACTTGAATAAAAAGAACCAAGTATTCATGTTAATGTGAGTAGGAGGAAGGGCAGCGCAGGACAGGAAGGACATGCCGAGCTCCACAGAGATTCTGTTACTGAGGAATCTGGGAAATTACACTGAGCCCTTGATTGATGCCAAGGAGGTGCCTCTAAATATAAAGGGTAAATGGAGGTTACATGGAAAGGGCTTTTAATCTGGGTGATAAATTGCCAGATTCCATTATGCTTAATGAGTCTCATCAATGCATAGCTAGACTCAAGAAAATAATAAGACCCCTTTCAGAGCCCAGTATAAACAAATTAGAAGAATTAATAATAAAAATCCTATTAATGTGTATGCAATTTCAAGACGCTAATGAACTCAATTTAAAAAGTTTGGCTAATGTATTTTTAGCATTTAAAAAAAAAATGCCAGGTCATCAAAATGGACTCATTCTTCAGTTTCTTTTACACAAGTATGTCCTGTGTGAGGACTTAAAAGATCACATTCCTTTTGGTTAACTCTTCTCCAGGGAGAGCCCTGCTTAGCAGTTCAGGATATGACAAAGAGTGTTGCAGGCGCTACCATGCTTAAGATGCTTACTGACCTGAAAGTAACAAATGAGATTCATTCAAGTGAATTTGCCCAGCCTCATAATATGCCTCCCAGCCAAGCAGAGACTACAGGAACACGTTAGATTCTCAGTCACCAGGCTGGGTAATACAAGTCTTTTGATTCTCAGTACAGTCTCAGGTAGGGAACAAGGAGAATCTGAAAACATCTAGGCGTAGTACATAGTTCAAAACAGAAGCGGTTGTCTCTCATCAGCTAAGACCCCTGGCCTATGCAAGAGAAAATCTGCTGGTTTTGCATCAACATTTATTTGTACGATATACTATCAGTCATGCATTAGAAATCAGGCTCTCACTTCTAGCCATTTGGATTCTTTTAAGCCATCATTTAAGAAAGAACCTCAATACTCAAGCATATAATCAAAGCATGTGGGAGGTGAGAAAGAAGGTAGCCCCTGTTCTGTAGTTAAATCCTTAGGCGAGACGACACAATCAGACATCTGTGCTTAGTTAGGTTTCCATGAAAATGAATGCCATGTGCTCCTTGACGCAATGCGAAATAACATAACTCATGGTTTTCGAATGGCACAAAGGGGCATGGAGGTGGCTGGCGACGGTGTCCGCTTCGGAAGTTCGGAACAAACCTGTTTGTAATATTACCAGATAATATGCATAGTGTCTGGCACACAGTGAGCACTCAATAAATATTTCTTCAAATTTGAATGGAAGAGTGACTCCTTTTATATACAAGCTGCTATATAAAGTTGTACATCCTTGATTTTACTATAAAAATAATATATGTTCTCATACACATCTGCTTCAACCTCTGAATCAATAAAGACTGAGAGCCAATCTCTCCTTCTCACACATTTTCCCCCTCTGGGCTGCTAATGTGCTGGATGCCCACCAGGGTTCTGCATCCAAACCTCTGAGCATTTCTCTGGTGGGCTTCCTTCTCTCCTGTCCCTTGTTGCTGTCCCAAAACTGCTCCTTTTCTTTTACAGTTATTCACAGAGGACTGAGTTTCAGGGCTTCAACAAATGTCTCTATGCAACCCTGTCCTTAAATAATACAAACACACCAGTCCACTAGATTTTATAAGGGACGAAGAGTGGAATTAATCTAAAGCCTCTTTCCTCAGTGTTTATGCAATAGAGCTGAGTAGGAAATGAATGCATACCTTCAAGGTTGGTGGTTTTAAGGCCAAATGAGTGAGCAGGCCCAGAAGAACCATAATCAGAGAGGAAAGAGGGTCGTGTTGCTGCTGGCAAAGGAGCTGAGATTTGAGTTTGCCCTGAAGGGTGAGTAAGATTCATGAATAGATAATTCAGGGAGTAGAGACTATCAGGAAGGTCAACTACTATGAGCAAGGATGACAAGGATGGGAAAGTATGTGGCTGGTATGGGGTCAATGAGGAGACCGCTGTGTCTGTCACAAGGGTTTCACTACAGGAAAAACAAGGGAGATGATGGGCAGGCAGGTGAACCAACCATGGGGTCCTTTAAATGCCAGATTAAGAAATGAGATGTTATCCCATAGAAAAAAGTAAGTATGTGGGATTTTTAGCACAGAAGAGACTTAATAAATATGGTCTCCTGCCCCTATTTCCTTTGACTAAAGAACACTTTCTCAGTATCTCATCACTGCATTTGTTCCAAAACCCTTATTTCTTTTCCCCATGTCCAGGGGCTCAGCTATCTCTGTTAGCGGCAACAATATCCTTCTTGGATTCAAAGGCTGATGTCTTAGAAGTATTTTTGATGTTTGTCTCTAACATCAGTGCCAGGTGAAGAATCGATGACCAGAATCACCTTGGAGATACTTTAAGTAAGTACATATTCCTAGACCCTATTCTAGGCCAACTGAATCGGGACAGATTTGGGGACCCAGATCACTGCCTGTTATATGATGAATAAAATATTTAATCTGGCTACTCCTCTTCCTTTCAACAACCCCATTTCCCTTTATGCCCACTGCCATTCCCATAACTCAGAACTTCCTCATCGTGGCCAGTTACCCCCACAGGCATCTTCTGGGTTGCACCTTGCCCTCCAATATCAGCATCCTCTTTGTAGAGCTCACTTGGGCCCTGGGAAGCCAACATCATTGCACTTCAGATCAGGGATGCCCAGATGTCTCAGTGGTGGTGACTGATGATGCAAACACTTCCCCATTAGTGTGGGAAGGCAGGTAAAAAAACCTTCCAGGGAGCTCAAATAAGGATCTGATGAGTCACTCACTCTATCTGGATATAGGCCATTCTGCCAGCCCTTGGTAGCAATCCCTCACCCTTTCGGCAAGCCCCTCTTCTCTAAGCAACTCTTCAATGAAGGTAGCTCCTGAGGACATCCCTCTTTATGGTGGCTTTCACAACCTAGTTTTGAGAACGATGCAAGTTACACAGTGAGTAGCAGCCACGTTATGATTTGCTCGCTCATCCCAACCTACCACAACCCCCATGAGCATCTCAATTATCTCTAAACCATGACTGGCTTCAGCTCAGTACTCCCAAATGAGGTATTCATTCAATTGACTTAAGATGTGCATTCTTTAGATATGTTAGATTTCCCAGAACTCTTTTAAGACCTGTTACTTAAAATATAATAACAATATGGGCTTAATGGCACCAACTCCCTGCATAGTCAAAAATCGATACATAACTTTTGACTCTCTAAAAACGTAATTACTAATAGCCTACTATTGACCAGAAGCCTTACCGTTAACATGAACACTTGTTTAACAAATATTTTGCATGTTATATTTATTATATACCGTATTTTACAAAAAAGATAGAGAAAAGAATATTAAGAAAATCATAAGGAAAAGAGGATACATTTATAGTACTGTACTATATTTATTTTTAAAAAAATCCACATATAAGTGGACCCATGCTGGTCAAACCTATGTTGTTCAAGGGTCAACTGAAAGTTAAAAGTTTTTGGAATCAGATTCTCCTGCGTTCTAGTCCTAATTCTCTGCTTTGTGTGACTTTGGTTACGTTATGTAAACATTCCAAGTCTCAGTTTCCTCATGTATAAAATGGAAATGATAAAAATGTTACCTAGAATATAGGGCTGTTGAGATCATTTAATGCACATATTTGTCAAAAGGTCCAGCACATGGTAAATACTTTCTTATGTTAGATATTATTAGGATCTCATTGTGTTTTTATGCTTGTAGATTATTGTAAAAGGCATTTATTCAATCCTTACTCAGAGTGTTGAAAGAAAATGGCAGAAAGAAACTATAGGTGTAGGCAGCAGAGGCAGGATAAAGGGATACTGCCAAGGGTCAAATGATGTATAGAAAACATGGCAGGAGGAGAGGGAGAATGGACACCAGACCTGGCTTATGTCCGAATTTGGGGCAGGAGTGGCTCTGCCTTGGGAAATGACTTTGGTGAGCCAGATTCACTTTCTAAGAAAAACAAGATTTTTATCTGAGAAGGCTGAGTGTAGACAGCTAAGAGGACACATAAGACAAAGTGAGGATCCCTTGAGATTCTCAAAGGTCTCTTCCTGGGATTCACAGAAAAACTCTTCATTTCCTTAGAAGATGAATATACTGTTTTTAACTTTCAAAAAAATTCGTTTAGAAGTCACAGAATGTAGTAGTATATTTAGCAACACGAATGCAAACAATTCTCTCATTGTTAAGGGATTAAATCGTATGGAGGAGTAGGGATAGAAGACTACAAGCATACGCCTATCACACACAGATAGCCTTGAAAACACCAGCAGGAGGGGAGAGGCACAGAATATTCGGGTTCAAAGTCTCTGTAGAAACCCACTGTATTTGCTTGGTAGAAAAATAAACAAATAAGTTGCACATTATCAAATAGCCTCCCCCTTTCCAAACATAACATTCAGCCTCTAGAAAGTAAAAGAAGTAAATAGCGAAATGGAGTAGTAAAAAGTAATTAAGCACACTTTGTGTTTCCGAACAAAACTCAAATTCACCAACAGAAATTTTCTTGTATTTCCACCATATGTCTCTCTCTTTTCTTCCTCCCCATAATACCACTGACTCACACATAGTTCATCACCCCCCGACACCCCCCCCACATATAGATCTCAGTGATTCGCAAACGTGATGCCATCATTAGAAGGAAAATAAAAGAGATTTGTTTATAGAGGAAAGTGCTCCGATCGTGGACCTGCCAAATTATTAGTTTAAACAAAATTACTGCAACTCCATGGGCCTTCGTTTCCTATATGAAAGTGAGAATTCAGGTGGGATCCCTGAGGCAGGGCTGGGGCCAGTGATTTCTGGGTGAATAATCCATGTGGACCTGAATGGCTGGCCTCTCCCTGCTCACAAGTTCTGGCCTGTACCTGAGGCTTACGCAGCTCCCCCACAATCACCTTCCACCTCTCCTCATCAGTCACTAAACCCAGGGAGGCGGCGTAGGGGCTCGTCAGCAGCAAGTGCAGTTACAGCAGCTCGACAAGTGTTGGCTGAACTCCCGCCTTTGTTTTGGGAACTTCAGTTTTTCCATTCTCACACCTCTCCATTACAAAAAGATTGAGCAGCCTACATGGATTCTAATCACAGACATGGAGTAAAGGAAATTCGTCTGTGAGGCAGGATTTGCTCCTTCTCTGTCTGCATCCTGTGAGGGGTCAGAGAGAAGACTCCCTGTTCATTCTCTTTCCCAAGAAAAGAGGAATTGTCTTCCTAGACTTGGACCTTAATATTGACTCTCCTTTCTCTTGTGTCATCCTCCTCCTCCTAGCAAATCCTTCCCCCAAACAGTACTGAGAGTTGCCTTAGGGCATGACCTGTACCCAGGCTGACGAATTACCTGTCATATTCTATCCAGTTGGGCACACTGTTGCTAGGAAACACCAATGAGGTTTCGCCTTTGATTCTCAGAGCCTTCCAGGATGGTGGCTCACTCTTCTCCTTAGATCTAGGGAAGGACAAGTCTGCTTTGCTTGGATCCAGCTACGTTGCCCCACCTGTTTGAGGAAGAAGTCCTTCTCAATAATATACTTCTCTTCCAGATTTGCACCTTCACCTACAGTTGACCCAACAATTCTCTCACCAGGCCATCTTTCTCAGGCCCCTTCTAACTACATAAAGCCTCTTGAGTAGCTTCCCTACACTTTCAAGCCTTTCTTAATTGAGCACATTTTAGTTGCCTCCCAATGGTTGAAAATTTCTTTTCTTCTTTTCCATCCCCATCTCCTAATACCACCACCCAAGTCCATCCTATCCCCAACGAACATCAGGCCACACAGATGGCAAACCAATCACAAAATAAGCATGGAACCTACTTTTTCTCTCTGCTGTTGGTCTTTAGGGAAAGGAGAAGCATCTCCAAAGTACATTACAATAAGATCCACACAACTGGAAAAGTAATCAGCCTCAGGAAAACCCTCATTAGACTTTGTGCCTAAGGCCAGATTTACTGTCTTTCCTCTTCTCAGAAAGACCCAGAGGGCTCCTGGAATTCCATTACGGATAGACCCCAAAGCCAAAGGGCATGCCAACAACTGGGTTTCAAACTCTCCTGAGTGGGACAACCCTAAATTCATAAATTCAGTCACTCTCCATCCTTATCCCCTTCTTACATTATTGCCACAGCCTTGCAGGAGGTGAAGAGAAGTAGTGTTTCTTTGGCAGTAGAACAAATCCCTAAGAGGGGTTTTCCAGTTTTCACGAGGAAAATTCTCCTGTTCAAAGTTCTGCTGTCATTTGAAGTGGTAGATACTCATTCAAAAACATACTGCTCTCATGATCTTATGCTCTCTTTGTCATTTTAGAGCTTACCTACCCTAATTTCTCACGTTCCAAAATGTTATTAAAATGTTATTTTTCTAGGGCATTAGTAATGTTGTAAAAAGACAAAGGTAGGCCAGAGGTAGCCAGAACTATGAAAGGAGCCAGATGAAATGAATCTAGCATATATTTAAATACCTGGAAAAAAAATGAACAATAACCTGAAAGCCAATATTTTTCAGAGTAGGCATGTAAATGAAAACAGGAATTTAAAAAGGGAAGTGAGTCTAATGCCTAAAACACCAGCCGAAGCAGGAGAAAGAGTGCTTTAGAGAGTGGCCACTGAGACCAAGTCAGAGACACTGGCTCTCCAGGACTAAAGGCCTGACTCAGCATTTGGGGAAGTGTTTTGATCCCCACCAAGGGTTGAGGAAAAAAAAAAATGAAATCATGCACAGGCCCAATAAGAATGAGGAGAAGGCATCAGAGTTTTGCTTTCAGTATAAGTCTGGTGCACGTTATCAATAAATACCCAACAAATATCTGATAATTGAATGAATAAATTTATATAAAGGTAGGTATCAGAAATGGTGAATTACCCCAATACATTACAGACAATATCTCAAATTCATTATATTCACAACTAACAAAAATGAATGATTTATAAGGTAATGGTATTAGCAGCTAGGAACAAATTCCAGTAAACGTTGATTGACCATTAAAACTCAGCATGCTCACACCCAACTAAAACCAGTGAGCTGGGGTATCACTACTTACCACTCACATAAACCAGGACTCTGGGGTCATCTTCAACCCTTCCTCCGCCTCCATTCGTTGGGTGCTATGCCACCAGGTTCTCTTGGGTTGTCTACCTTCTAAATATTCTTGAGCTACAGCCCCTTCTCGCCATCCTCATGGCCACTGTTCCAGCTCGGTCTGCAGGGAGCCTCACTGAGACCCTTGCAAACCTTTCCTGACCAGTCTGCCTGCTTCATACTCCCTCTTACCCACCCTCCACACTGTAGCCGCTGTCGTCTTTCTAAAACATAGATTTGATCACCACAGTCTCCTGCTTCGAATCTTCCAGTGGCTTCCTGTGGTCTGCAGCAGTGCTAGCTATCGCTGGGGATGCCTGACTGAAATAAAGGCCAAGTTGTCACTGCTGTGTCCCTTTCCTGTAGAGAACCCGGATTCCTTTTTGGACAAGCACATACAACCTCACATCTCTGCAGAGAGGCCTGAAATCAATTCTAGGATTGATTCGTCTGGCAGCATGGGCAGAAATGCCTTAGATCTCAGACATAGTGTTTAATAGTTCCTGAATAAAAGGTATCAGGGAAATAAAACAAATTTTAAAAAATTCCGAAGTTGAGGGTCTAATCCTGTGTTTCTAAGTCATTGAAATCTGTTCCTATGCACTGGACTCTCTCATTCATCTACAACCATCTACTGGAAAGTGAGTTATCTCTATTTCATCCCTTATTTTAGCCTAACACTACCAAAATAATAATCAAAATAGAAAATTGGCCACAAATCCAACATTACTATTAATTCCAAATTACTACTACTACTATTATTAATAATAATTATTATTAATTCTAAAGCCAAATATAAATTATTTGTAATTAGCCAAATTTTCAAATTATTCTGTGTCTTGGTGAACTTTGAAAAGCACACAAGCTTAAATAAATACAGTAAAAATGTTAGAACAACCTTATGAAACCCTTAGTGAATGCTGCAGCGAAGCACTTGCCACCAACTACACTATGTAAAATTCACTAGGCAAGTAAGAAATGAATTATTCCCATTGCCATCCTTTATCAGGATCAAAAACCAGGAGGAAAAGCAAGAGGACAATACTCAACTAAAGCATTTCACATAAAGAGCCTTGAGGTTGAGTAAAGGAAGTCAGAAAATGGGTTTAAGGAGAACCTTCAAAATCTACCTAGCTAGGTATGCAGTGCTCTCCCCCCTTACTTACCCAGAAATAATTCACAGACCACCTACTGTGTGCAGAGCAGCTGAGGTTTAGAGTGAAGGTGGCAGTCTGAGTGTTCTATGAGCGCACATGACATCAGAAGGCAGTGGAGCAATAGGAAGCTGGAAAGGGTGGTGAGAACTGGCTAGGACTAGGGAGGCAGCCAGCAAAGCTACAGGCACCAAACCAGCCTCGTAGCATGAGTCACTGGAAAGCTTGGACCTGAAGCCAACTTCTTAGCTCCCATCTGCTAATTTTTGCATCCAATTGCATAAAGTCAGACCAGAAGGGGTGACTTCCATCCAAAGCATACCAATCACAGCTTGGGGGCTGGGGACTGAAGAGTGGCAAGTGTAATTAACCTGGCCGACCTTCTCCCCCAGGCCTCCTCATCCCAGCACAGGGAGTGGCCCACAGCCGGGAAAGGGTATCAGAGGCAAGCGGCGTGTGCCACCTAGGAAATTAATTGAAAAGAACAAAACCTCCTTCCATTCTATCTCACCCCGATTCAGAACATCTTAATTGCAGAGAGCCTAAGCTCATTAAGTGCTGCTCAACTGTTGTCAGAAGATTATCAAGTATTAAATTTAAAACCTACATGGTCTTCACGCTTCCTGATAAAAGTTCGTGAGCGTATTTTTTCAGAAGCCCAGCCTGGAATGATTGTGGAGTGGTGATTTGTTAAGGAGCTTATCCTACCAATGCGGATGTGAGTAATTTGTTTCTAATTATTTCAATAAACGAGTTATATGAGAAATCCAAAAAACAAAGTAACTTATGCCACAGAGGAATAAATCCCGGTGCTCTCAATGTTCAGATAAGTAGCCATGCTATTAAGAGCTGTCTCGACAATAATTGTAGTTTTGTATGATAGAACTCTATTTACATAATATGCCATAGGTGTCTAATGCAAACTAGGGCTGACGTATAACCTGAGTTGAATCCGCGGCATGAATTCATATTCCACCTCTGCATTGGTCAAAAACATTATTTCACACTCCATCGCCCGAACAAATAAATTAATAAAGCTTACCGCTATTCCTGTAAATCCCGATATGCGTATCTCTCTCGGCTCAAAATAATAACAATGTCTTAGTCTTGCCCTTGCATGTCCTTTGAAGCACTCACAGAGAGAGAATGATTCTCTGAACTGCCCCACCCTGCATCTGACCTCCAGATGTATTTCACCAAACTGGATTCTGGCCAAAGCTGGGGGAGAAATCTCAGGGCCAGTGATGGTCTCATCCTTTCATGTCAAATAAAGGAGGAAAGTTACCGGGCTTTTCTCATTCTCTTTAAAAACCCACAAAAGACCAAGTCTCATCTTTCCACAATAAAACTGCAGGAAAGCAGTCCAAGCTGTTTATTTACTTGGATTGTCACGGCAGGGACCATGGCCTTCTCATTTATTCACTTTTATAACCCTAGTGTCTGGGACAGGTAAAGAGGTATACAGCAATACTTGGCACATACTAGGTGCTCAGCGAATACGTATAGAAGAGATGACCAAGCATTCTTAATATTATCTCCCAGACCTGAGAAAAGACCCACTGTGACATCAGGACACCTCAAAGGTCTGTAAAATGAATCAGGCCTATATTTACCAGGGATCTCATACGGGTCTCTGTGTAAGGTATTCTGTAAGATGTAAAAGAATCAAAATTGGGATTTATAGTCAGACAAAGGGAACCAGCTCAACACAACTAAAACACTGGCAAGCAAAGACACAGCATGTGTACTTATTTGGAAAGAAGTTTAAAATATCATATTAGAAGTGTCAAGAAGCAAAGTACAGAAATGTGGAAGAGAAAGGAGAGAGGAAATCTTCACTTTTGCCTCCTTTGAATCTCATCCTGGGGGACTTAAAATCAAATTCCCACTTTTAGAAAGGAAAAAGACATTTATTTGTTTTTTCCTCTAAAATCTTTATTTGTATATTTATGTTAACATATAGACAGACAGACAAGATTTACACAAGCATAGGAAAAGTCCAAACTGTTCACACTGACCAATGATGTTATTAAATTGAGGGCTAGGGTTTGGGACAGGATAGTTTTCCACTTTCTATTTTATGTATTTCTGCATTTTTGGAATTTCTAACAGTGAGCAAATGCTATTTTTGTAGCTAAGCAAAACAACTAAAAATTTTAAAAGAAAGCTACAATTAAGTAACTACATTTTGTGGTATATTGAGTGTTCTATGAGCTCAATAAAATGTTAATTGTCTGGAATGCAATTAACCAAAGACCTCAATCAACTAGTATTTTTTCCTACATGACACTCTTAGGAAAAAGAAGCAAATCATAGAATTCATATCGAGAATTTAGGGAGTAGTATTATTTGTTTAAAAAAAGCAGCTTTAGGGTATGGCTAACTATCAAACATACAGTGCTTCCAATTTATCTACCTCCATCTTTGTGTGCAATTATTAGTGCTGTACAGACATTTGCTATTCTATGTGTGTTCCCAGACATGCAGCTTGTCAGAATCTCTGGTCCCATCCAGACCCACTGAATAAGAATTTCTGGGGGTAGACTCCAGGAATCTGAATTTTAACGAAATCCCCAGCTCGTAGGTATGCACGTGAATATTGACAAGCACTAGCACAGAGGACTAACCCTGAGTTCCTGCATGATTCTCGACCCACAGAGAAGGATTTATTTCCATTAGGTTGTCCTCTTAAAAACAGAAATGTAGGCATTTCATATTTTCTGCAGGAAGTGCTAAGCAGTGTTAACCAGCAAACAAAATGAACTAGGCATATAGTCATCGCCCTCTTATTATTCCAACCAATTGTTGGAAATTAGAACTTAACACAATAAAAGATAGTGGAAATTTTCAGCTCCAGAACAAGTTTGGGAAAGTATAATCCTGTAATGACTTGTTTTAACCACTAACCAATGCTTGTGCATGGTCAGGGCAAACAGATACCAGAACTCAGAACTGGGATGACAAAGCAAGACACTGAACATGCTACCATCCCCCAACCCATACCAATGACAGACATTACCGATCAATTATGGCACTTTCTCCTCCCAGCCAAGATGCTGCAGAAGGATCCTCAACAGAGCACCACAGCTCATCATGAATCAATGCTAGCATTTAAGAACAAATATTTCTCTATCCCTATTTAAAACTGCTTGCTAGAAATGATACTGACCCGATTAAGGAACGGTAAATGAAGGGTCTGTAATTTAAAACACCCCCCTGGGGAAGCAAACCAGATATGAGACATTCCCAAATGGCCAAAGATTACCCTCTATATCTAGAAACATATTTATCTTCATTCTCCAAACCGTTTGATCAGTGGAGATAGAGATTGGAAATTAGAATCAGTGAGATTTTAGACCCAGAAGTATTCAGAGACTGTCTAGCTCAGCTGCTTCTCTCACACAGGAGGAAATACTATCTAGAGAAATCACACTGGCCAAGTCGCAGGGCTAATTATGATGGCAGAGTCCAACTGGGAATCCATTTTATCTAACCAGGATTTCTCCCACGGTATCAAATGGTTTCTCAAGCCACAACAGCCACTGGTAGGATACACTGGGTATGATATGCGTCCATATTTGGAGATAGAGAACCATATCATCCCCTAGTTCTAGGGATGAACCAAACTCATGTAATGGCACAGGGTGCTTCTTAGGACAAGCCCATCCTCAGCCATCAGGTGAAGTGGAGATGAGCTGCAAAATGGGGCGTTCCACCAGGGGGCACTGCACAGCTACTTCTGGAAGCCTTGTATGCAAGGGCATCAGGAAGGAATTATCACAGGTCAACTCTGAAGCTGTACTTGCAGAACATCTGTCCTTTGGTCTCCCAAAGATACTCAAACTTAAGACATATAAATAAAACTCATGGTTGGCACTGTGTACCCAGGCCAGAGCAACAACAACAAACCTAGTCCTCCCCTTCTGGTAGTTCTGTCTCAATGAAACCACTATTTATCCAGGTATGCTGGATAGAAGACTAGCGGTCATCCCCGATCTTCCCTCTCCCCAAACTAAATCTGATTAACACCATCATAAATGTTATCCCTAGACAGCTTAGGAATTAGCCACTTCTCTCTATCTCCCCCATTACTACGATGCTCTTAAATACTACCATCTCTTGCCTCGACTTCCACAGCAACTCATTAGCTGGTCTTCTCATGCTTCTCATGCTCTTCTCCCCAGTCTGTTCACCACGCAGCCACCAGAGTGATTTTTTTCAAATCAGAATTCTGTGTCACTCTCCTCCACTTAGAACCATACAATACTTTCTTTTAAGTTTTAACATGACCTTCGAGACCTTACAGGATCTGACCCCATCTGTCTCTCCTGCCTTGCCCCTAAATTTTCCCCTTACTCTCTGCACCCTAACACACTGGTCTCTTGGTTCCTTGGCTCTTCATAACTCTTTTTACCACAGGGCCTTTATACATGCTATGTCTCCTTTAGTTTCCAGCCTTCACATGTCAGTACCGGATTCACTTCCACAAAGAAGCCTTTCAGATTCCCCAGTGTAGGGCACTGCTCTACAATAAACTCTCATGGGTAAGTATGTGTTTCCTTGGGAGGACTTGCATGAGTTTACAATTATACGTTCATGAGTGTATTATGTGATAAATATCTGTCTCCTCACCCACCAATCTGTTCTCAGTTGTCCGCAAACTCTAGGAGAACAGGTCCGTGTCCTCTTCCACTCACCTTTTTATCCTCGGTGTCTAATCAGCAACTGACACAAAGTAGACACCCAACAAATATAGATTGATGAACTGAATGAATGAATGGGCGAGGGCCTGGGGTTTAAGCTTATGCCACTGTCTACCAGTATAACAATCATTTGTGCTGTCAGGCATGTATGAGAGTCAGGCATTCTGGGATTTCTGAGAAAAAATAGCTCCTTAGATATATGAGTGATTCATAAAGCTCATCATCATATTTCTTCTGCAAAATGTCCCATTTTGGGGAGAGGTGTATATCATAAGGCCCAAGCCAAGTCATCTGTCTGGGTCAGACATCACTGCCATGGCTTCATATATGCTGTCATCTCAGACTGATTCTCCCGCCCACGTATCAGCCTCATAATTTGAGGCAGAGGTGCCAAGTACATGGACACCCAAATTAGTCTCAGGTATGGGATAATGATGAATCTGAGAACTGTCAGCAAAAGAACATACCAGAGGGCAGATTCTAGTGCTCTGGTATTTATGAGAGACAATGGAAGGTCAATAGAGAACACAAAGTTCTCCTGCTCTGTACCATTGTCTTGAAGCAGTTTCTAACATCCAAAGCTAATAATTAACTATACTGAACAACCCACATATTTTTGAGGTATGCCACTGCCAAGTGGACCAAACAAAGTGTGTTTTAGAGAGCTGAAACACAATATATGGTGGTGTTTGCTCATACGTTCATGTGGGTACATGTAGACACTCTCTCTCCCAACCCCTTACCCTCATGCTCTCTCTCTCTCTCTCTCTCCTCATTTGCCAGAGAACTCTAATGTTGAGCAACGAACTAAATTCAAATCATACAAAATTACTTTGCTTTTGCTGAGTGAACATCTAGTGATTTGTTCCTGCAACAACAGAATCCTGAAACTGAAATTAACCTTCAGAATGCACTGAGCCCACAGGACAGCTTCCTAAGTTATGTCTTGATTAGAACAGTTCCCTTATTTGGAAAACACTGAAGCATCTCAATCAAATCCTCAGCAAAGCAGCCTTCAACCTCACCTCCAACATATACCCTCACTTGGAATGGGAGCTACCATTGACATGGTGACACTTGTTTATTAGGAAAAATATGAAAAGGAATCGGGTGTCCTGTTTGCAGTTCCTGACAACCAGACCCACGGCTGTCAATACCTCTGACACATACCTGTATCTTATAGGAAAAGTCATGTTGGTGCCCTTCAGGCCCTAAGAGGGGAAGACCGCTTCCAGTGGCTTCTACTTTACAACTGGAGGCTATTTTAGTCCCCGGGGATGTTCTGGATTCTAGTCAGTCACGACTAGCTCCTTGACTTTATGGTTTAATGTACCTATTACGTGCATACTGAAGAGGACATACAGGTACATCTACGTGGCCTGATGCATCAAGGAACACGGGCCTCCTTTTACTCTAGCTCCCAGATCTATTGCTTTTCCTCAAAGATCTTTGCTTTCTTTCTTATGGAATATGTTTGTTCTAGTTTTGATTTTCCCTTTTTCTGAAACGATGACATTCCTTGTTTTTTTCTTGGCTCCTTTCCTGTTCTCCCCAGGACTTCCACCTCCTCCTTGCCCTTCCCAAATAACTGTGGTTTCCTCTAGAGTGCTAGTGCTACATCCTGGCCGCGTGTTGGAGTCATTTGCAGATGTGAAAATATACACACACGTGCACGCGCCTATGTCTACGCACCATACCAGAACAACTAGGTCAGAGCTCTGGGGAATGCAGTGTGGTCGCTGATAATTTTTTAGGCCCTTCAGTGATTCCATTGTTTACTCAGGGGTGAAAACCACTATCTTAAAATTTGTTTACGTAATAGTACCTTTTAACTTTCATTTACACATTTGGAATTAATTTATTGATATTTTTAATGTATTGAACATTTCATATGCACCATTTTGTTGGACCCTGAGAATGACATAGATATATCCCTCTTTTATGTTGATATTCTGAATATTTCTGTCCTCAGCCTCCATGTTTTTCTTTCTCCCTACTCATGCCCCCAGAGAGGTCTCTGCCTCTATCATGCTGCCAACTGCCTTCTACTTCCTGAGAGCCCCCAAGTCTAAATATTCAGCCCAGACATTCACCCTGATATTGAGACTAGGGTATCTAACTACCTATTGGACATGTTGATTTGAGTGACCCATGAACAAGTCAAATTAACATGTCAAGAAAATGTTTTGACTTTCCACTGAATTCACTCCTTCTTCTGCATTCTCTTAGTTGGGGGCCCCATCATCCATCTGGTCACCCAAATTTCAAACCTGGGAGTCTCGCATCCTCCCCCCTTTCCTGCACTTCTACCCCTCATCTAACTTTGGTGTTATTGTCTCCAAAACATTGTGTCCATCCACACTGTCATTGCCTAATGCCCTAATTCAGGCTACTGATGGGTCACCCTGACTATATTTTGCTGGATACAATCCCATCTTCAGCAGAATCACCAGAGTAAACTGTCTAAAGCGAAAACTGACTCATGCCACTAGTTTCCCATTGCTCAGAAGTAAAACATAAGGTCCTTAACCTGGCATACAATGCTCTCCAAGATCTGACTCTATGTAACTCTCCAGCCTCAACCAGCATGGATTACTAACCCACAATCAAGGCTACCACAACACAAAATGGCTTATGACTTCACTTTAAAGTCAGCTAGGATCTTTCTCACTCCCACCACCATGATTTTGTTCAGTCATTTCTGTATAGAAAACTCAGCACCACCCCCATACACACACTCTGTTTAATTATATTGCCCTGATACTAAGTGCATATCTCAAGCAATACACCATTAAAAAGAAGGTATAATAACCTGTTTTTGTTTTTGTCTTCCCTCTTAGATGATGAACTACCTAAAAACAGTAACCACAACTGTATTGTCATTGTTTTTGTTGTTTTTTCTTTATATTTTCAGCATCTAGCACAATGCCTGGTACATCTCAATTATTCAGTAGCTACTTATGAAATGAATGAAAACTTCCTACCCTTAAGAAGTTTAAAATTTATATATATATATATATATATATATATATATATATATATATATATATATATATATATATATCTTTTATGTTCATTTATCAAAGTTCAGACATAGCTTCTTTGGTCTCAAACTAAAAATGCACCCCGAAGACCCATTACCCTCAAATACAAACAAGACAATTTAAATCAAGTTCACTATAAATTTCCAGGAATATAGAGGGATTGTGCATACTACTGAATCATAAGACTGATATAAAATGACACTCTTAGGAAGCAACAGAGCCTAAAATTGAGCTTGTTTCTTCTCATAATCTGAATGTTTTTCAGAAAATGTTTCCAGCAAAGAACAGAGTCAAGAGTCATCTCAGTACAGAAACCAAGTCACACAACCAGACAAATATTGAGGCTGGTCTGCCGAATAGAGAACTATTGACTGACCTGGTCCCACAGTCAAATGAACCAGCTCTTCTTGGAAACTAGACTTTTAGATGTCATACCAGAGATGTGAATGAGTGGAACAGAGCTTTCCAAAGGGGGAATTACACAGTACGCTTACTTTATTAGAGATTTGAGCCATTGAGTAGTAAACTCAGTCTGACCCTGTCAAAATCCTACATCTAGCAGCATTTTGAGGACTTGTTGGTTCCATTACTTCGTTCCAAGTTGTTTGCAGTTTAGTTGAGCACACGAAAGCTTTCAGTTATCAAAAATGTGCTTATATATGCACATTATTTCACATTTATCTGCACCTGCCTAGCACTCGTCACCAGAGGCCCTAGGAATATTCAGGGAACCACTGAATTGTGAGCAATAGTTAATAAAAAAATTCCTGCAGTTTTAATTACAAACAAAAACCAAGCATGTTTCAACTCCATAAAATGGATCTGGAATACCCAGGGAACTGCTGCTGTTTATAACCACGCATAAATTACGTTCATCTTTCACATCGAGTTACTGCAGCATCACAGATGGATACATAAAGTTGGCAGGTTCCAATATTCATAAAAACATTAGTTCTACCACCTGTTGCAGGAATTCTCTGTCATCTAGACTTCAAAACCAATAGAAATTAATAGACAACTTTACTCATCCTTCCCATTACAAGGATCTTTTTTTTTTTTTTTAAGTCATCTTCTTATCTATGAAGCTTAAACAAAGGACTACTAAGGACAACTTTGGTGCTATAAATACTGAGAAGGAAAATTGCTGTGATTTGTCCAAAGATCATTAGGGGTAGAAAGAAGTCAAGAAGCAAACCAAACATGAGAGCTTATGAGCCCTGATGACCTTTTGAGCCCTGATGACCAAGAAACATGGTGAAAGACGGTGTACGAGATTATCAGGGCTCTTGGCCTCCATTTGCTTATTCCTTCACTCAGCACCTATTTGTGACCTGGCCTTGTACTGGGCACTCAGCACATAAAGACAAGTTAGAAAGAGCTCTGCCTTCTTTGCAGAGATGCTTTCTGTATAATCAGTGATTCACATAAGCAATCACATAGTTGGGTAAATGTGAGGATGGCGACATCATCCTTCATTCACTCTTTCAATAAAAATATTTGTGCTTGACTTTAAGAGTCAGACACTGGGGGCACCTGGGTGGCTTAGTCAGTTGAGTATCTGACTCTTGGTTTCAACTCAGGTCGTGATTTCAGGATCCTGAGATTGAGCCTCAGGTCAGGTTCCACGCTCAGCAGAGAGTCTGCTTAAGATTCTCTCTCCCTCTGAGTCTCTCCCCACTTGTGCACACTCTCTCTCTCTAAAATAAATAAATCTTAAAAGAAAAAAAAAGAAGTCAGACACTGTATTAGGCACTAGTAAACTAAATCCAGTTCTTGTCTTTGAACTGTTTATAGAAGGTGTTCAGAACAGTACATACACAATTCCAAAATAGTGAGATTGGGCTAAAGTAGGTCAGATGCACAATTAAATCTGCCAAGGTCCCCCAGTTCAGACATAGGAAACTCTCTGAGAAAACGGAGCATCCAAGACAAGAGCTAAGAATGAATATTCGTTAGTCCAATGAAGGAGGTGGGTGTGGGGATGGGGACCGCAGGCTGAGGGAACTGCCCGTCAAGGGAGCTGGATGCTAATAAGAGCATATACTCTAATGATTTAAAGACTAAAGTTGGAATTACATTATTTACCCCAAGGAGCTTTTGTATGGCATAAGGAACAAGAGATATTAGAATCCTTCTGTGTAAGCTTTGTAAATGATTATCCAAACCTTGCAAGTGGATCCAATTAATAAGAATGAAAGCTTCTTCACAGAAACCCTAGGTACCACTTTGGGGGAGGAACTTCAGGAAACATATAACAAAATTAGATCATATAAGGGGAAAAGCAACTCAATTCATCAAAGAAGTCACCAGAAAGGCATAGGAGAAAGCAGACCAAAAAATTATGAATCTCAGCCTCAAAGGTAGGCCCAGGGAGAGAGGATCAAAGCTTTAAATCATATGTGAAAATGCCTAACCCAGGGTTTGGGACAGAAATATTTAAAAGGCAGATTTATTTACTGATCTTGAAATAATATAAGGCATCATTCCTACTATTCCTCTGAAATACTAAATGAAAGAAAGGAATACTTAGCAGTATGCTATTGGTATTGTTACTATTAGCTATGAGAGACCAGTTAATAATTTATATAGCACATTAGTTAGGCTAGGAAGGGCATGTCTTACTTCAGGAACAAACAGTTCAGACTAACATATTAAAGCTTTTTAAGGGGGTGATGAGGGCACCCAGACTGGGGTATGAGAGCTTGCCTGCCAAGGCCAGAAGCTCTGTCCTTCCAAGAGAGACAGATAGATTGGAGGAATTATGTAACTAATTACATCATCCATAAACTTCTATTCACAGAAACACCCTCCAATACTATGAGGAGAAGCCTTCTGCATAAATATATAATAGTAGCTGGAGCTGCAGAATTCCTTGAAAACAAAATACCCAAGCCTTGTTTGGGTCACAGCAGATAAGACCAAGTAAGCCTTTTGCATTGAATTGTATTGGTTACCATTTGGCCTAGTGGTTAACATGCAGGAGAGAGACTGACCATCTAGTAATTATTTAAGTTGTATGTATAAATATTTCAAAGAGATTTGTAGTTTTAGCAGGTTATTGTGTAGTCGTTTCTGTGAGTTTCCAGGGAAAGAATCCTGTTTTCAACCAAACAGCCTCTCTTTTCCTTAAGGCCCAAACTGCCACATATATAACAAAGATTAATTATCCCCCTACTCGACACACCATTTTCCTAAGTCCATCTGCCCTGGTCACATCTTCTTTCTCTTTCACCTTTCCCATTCATTGCCTATGAGTGTATCATCGAGGAACAACTGAATCCCCAGGACACACAAAATCCAGTGGATCTGGCCAGCAAAGTTGGCAAGCTGAGGAAGGTCATAAACATTCAAGTTGGAGTTTAATCAAGGTACATCAAGCTCAATGAACTCTGTCTATTCCAATAAAAGGTAGAAATGAAATTAGTAAGCATAAAGCAAAACTCCAGCTAAATGAATAATAGCGTTGTAAGGGCTTTTCTCAATTTTGCCTGGCTTTCTGTTTATCTGGCCTCAGCTCTCCCAGCTGAGCTGAGTTGAACTGGTGTTCAACCAAATTGGAATGTTTTATCCCAGGTTGATGCTTTCCTTTTCACAAACCCACAGTGGTCCCCATATGCTTCTCATATCATACTCATACACCCAGCATGGGTTTCGGGATATTTATCCTTGGTTTCCAACCATCTGAGTTAAGACACAGTGTATTATTTTGCTAGGGTGGCAGGACCAAAGTACCACAAAATAGCAGCTTAAAGAATAGAAATTTACTTTCTCACAGTTTTGGAGGTCAGAAGTCTGAGACCAAGGTGTGGGCAGGGTTGGTTCCCTCTGAGAGCTGTGAGGGAGACTCTGTTCCAGGTGTTTCCCCCAGTTTCCAGTGGTTTGCTGACATCTTCAACGTTTCTTGGCCTGTAGATACACACCCTGTCTCTGCCTTTATCTTCACATGGTATTCTCCCTGTGTGTGTCTGTCCAAATTCCTCCCTTTTATAAGGACACCACTCATACTGGATGAGGGCCCATCCTAATGGCCTCATTTTTTTAATGATTTCTTTATATGAGAGAGAGAGAAGGGAAGAGGAGGTGGAGCAGAGAGAGAGAAAGGGAGAGAGTCTTAAGCAGACTCTGTGATGAGTCTGGTGACCAACATGGGGCTCAATCCCCAGGACCTTGAGATTATGACTGGAGCTGAAATCAAGAATTAGACACTTAACCAACTGTGACACCCAGGCGCCCTCCTAATGACCTCATTTTAAATTGACTACTTGTGTAGGGGTTCCTGGGTGGCTCAGTCGTTAAGCGTCTGCCTTCAGCTCAGGTCATGATTCCAGGTTCCTGGGATTGAGCACCTTGTCGGGCTCCCTGCTCAGCGGGGAGCCTGTTTTTCACTCTCCTGGTCCCCCTGCTTGTGCTCTCTCTCTCTCTCCCTCTGTCAAATAAATAAATAAAATCTTAAAAAAAAAATAAACTGACTACCTGTGTAAAGACACTGTTTCCACACATGGTCACATTCTGAAGTACTGGGGGTAAGAACTTCAATGTAATAATAGAAGTAAATAGAAATTATTTTAAATAATATGAATTTTTAGAGGATACAATTCAATCCATAACACACAGTAATTTCTTTACCATTATTATTATTATTCAGCTGAGTCTATGGAACAGCAATTATAATAGGAAAGACACAGGCTTGTAGTTAAATGGACTTACATTGAGACTTTGCTCTGTCATATTCTCTTAGCTTCCCTACTCCATGAGACAGAGAGAAAATCCTTATCATGCAAGAATGATGTGAGGACAAAACAGGGAAATCATCTTCTGTAAACAACTAATGACAAACCTTACACACTGCACATCACTGACTTTATACCCAGCTAGAATAACCTGTCTGGTCAGACCTCTCTTCTAATAAAATAAATATAATACAACAAAATCAAACCTATTTCTTTCTTTCCTTGTTTCCAAAATGAAACCTCTTAAAAATATTTTTTTTAAAAAAACTCTCTCAAATATCTTTGTTTACCTCTGAGACTCCAAATACCCTCTTCTTTTTCGCATGGTAAATAAAGGTTTTTATTTATGGCTGTTGTTTACCCAACTCTATAGAAAGCAATTAAAAAAAATCCTTTCTGTTTGCCTTTTTATAATTGAGTATTTCTGATCATTTGATTGCAAACTCTTGGAATGGAAGAACAGTGTATTCAATGATATCTGAAAATACATTCCAAGACCTTGGGTCTGAAAGATCAAGAGCCACAGGTGCAGAACATGCTCTCTCCTCTTCCACTTCTGCCCCAGGGTAACCCCTAGACTCACTATAATGCATCTCCAATGAGGGTACAGCACCCTCCCCCCATGAAGAAAGGCTGCCAAAACATGAAGGTTCAGGTACAAGCAGCCCCCACGAGAGACCACCCCAGTGTACCTCACAGCTCCTTGAAGCCCCGAGAGACCCAATAATATCCAATTTGAAAACAACCTTGGGGCCAGTTTTCCCTCTTGGAACCTGCCAGCTATCCCACCTTGGCAGTGTACTTTAGCTTTAATAAACTGCTTTGCACTTGCTACATCTTTCTCACGGTCTTTATTCTGAGCATGGATCCCCACGTAAATCTTCTTGTGGGGAATCCAAGGACCGAGACCTCCATTCACACAACACAGACTCTCCCACTAGTAACACCTCTATTATTTACTTTATTATCAAAATTTGCTAACAGAAAAGCCACTGATGCATTTTTCAGGGTTAAGTAATAACGTTCTTGGGGCTGCTGGGTGATACTACTAGGCAGGTTGTAGACTGCCCAAGAATGCCCCAACATAACCACTGAAAACTTTTATATTTATTATGACAATTTTCTAGCAGATAGTTGCAAACTCTTGTTCTACTATGAATGTGGACGTTATAAAAGTTTTCTAATCTGTACAAGAAAGGATGCTTTTTAAAATTTGCATGAGGCAATGCATGGGCTAACATTGACCTTGCCACTGGTAATGCTTATGTAACTCTTTTAAGAGATTTTCAGGCAAGGAGATCAAAGCCAAAGCAAAAGAGTGCTGTGCCATCTCTAGCACCCATCATGTGAGGACCTGAATTGGAGAGAATCTCCTGAAAAGTCCTGTATCAGTGTCAGCTCATGGAGGAAAATTTTAGTTAGGACAGGTTCCTGGGTGAGTGGTGATTCTGCCAGCCCTTGATGGGGCTCACCAGAGAGATGGGAGGAGCTGAAGTATGAACCCACTTTTGGCAAACACTCCACCTTCTGATTCCGACATAGGAACAGAGACCTGATCCCTGGGGAACTGACAACCATGTCTTCTTTATCTGCATCACAGTTGAATTTTCTGGGAAACACAGACATAAAGTAACATCTGGTAGAAATCTAGCATAAAGACCTTGACTTGGTGCCTTTTAATACATCAAAAGGAGAGTTTTTTATTGTATCAGTACAACATAGCAATCTGACCAATAAGGCCAATCAATGGAATCAGTCTACACCATATTTTTTAAAACCTAATGAGCACAAGAAGTAGAAGAAAATGTGTTTGTTTTAAACAAATGCATATTCTGGGTGGGGAGTATAAAAAAAAATCACAATAAATTTGCAGGGGTGGGGGGACAAAATCATCTGATACATCAATACTGATGCTCTTGGAGAAAAATGCATGTGGTAATGGAGAGCAAAGCCCAGTGGGTGAGGTTTGTGAAAAGCAGAATGGAGAGGGAAGCAGCTCAAGTTTAACAACCTCGGAAGCAGGAGAGGGGCACAGAACCATGTGGCAGATGGCACAGAACACTTTTGGGGGGGGGATTGAACAAGTTTTGAACACCTGATTTGTAGTCAACCAATCAAAAGCATCAGGAGGCACAGTACGAGAATATAGGTGAACATATATAGCATGGAGTTGGACAGGGAACTGCCATCGCAGGTAATGGTGTCAAATCCAGAAGCGGCTGCAGAGGCCACTATTCAACGTGTAATGAAGAAAAAGAAAAATTTGAGAAAGGTGGAGCCAAGTAGAGATAAAGAAACAGACATAGAAGATCAGAGATGTATCAAGAAAGAGACCACCTTTCAGCTCACTGAGGACTTCCCGAATCCCAGGTTCAATTCCTGCCAAGCATACTTCCTTCCGGAGGGAGCCCCAGAGCCTGGCAACAAGATGCCCTCATTCTTTATTTGAGCTAGCCTCCATGAGCTTATGGTCCTTACAATCACAGCTTTGTAACAAGAACTTCAGGATTGCCAGGCACAGGAGGAGAAAATCTAAGGACCAGTGAAGGGCTTGAGGCAGTTCAAGGGGAGATGTCCATGGGGGAGAAGGACAGAATCAGGTTATGGTTTCAGCAGCCCGATAAGGCCCAGGGCTTTTATTGCACAGATAAAGAATGACTCATTGGACCTAAGATTAAAAGACCAGCTATCACTATGGAGCTGGCGGTGGGGGGACAATAGGAGCAGGGAGAGCTCTCTTAAGATTCTGTACATATTGACAGGCAAGAATTCAAATTGGGGAAGCCTACTTCAGGATTTTTTTTTTAAAGCATTTTATATGAGATTTTAATCACCGCCCCCCGCCAGTGTTTCCACTGATGAGAAATCCCCTTGAATAAGAACACTTTTTGCAGGGGCGCCTGGGTGGCGCAGTCGTTAAGCGTCTGCCTTCAGCTCAGGGTGTGATCCCGGCGTTATGGGATCCAGCCCCACATCAGGCTCCTCTGCTGTGAGCCTGCTTCTTCCTCTCCCACTCCCCCTGCTTGTGTTCCCTCTCTTGCTGGCTGTCTCTATCTCTGTTAAATAAATAAATAAAATCTTTAAAAAAAAAAAAAAGAACACTTTTTGCAGATTATTAAAAGGGACAGTGTGAAACCTTCACTGATATTTAGAAATACATGTAAGAGAATGAACTTGATTCCTTCATCACATTTTCAAGAAACTGCTGTGAGCTCCATTTCTGACCATATCACACACTACAGATAGACTTTTGTGTATCGAAATCAATGAAAAAAGCAGGGATTTAGAGATCTTAGTAGTTCTCCCAATTTAAATACGCTTAAGTAACTGTGAAAACCGGTCAGTTTACACATAAAGTCATGCCAATTTAAAACAGAAAAGTTCCATTGATATTGACCACATTTTTGGCTCCTATTAAATTGCTACATAAATATATAAAGCAGGTCTGTAATACTATAGGTTTGCAAAAACATATTTTTGGCAAATAAAAGTCTTTCCATTTTTAATTTCAATCTTCCTTACTCAGTATTCTTAAATATTTTAAAATTACTTTTGGTTTTAAGTATCCTATCTGCCCTCCACTCCCCCACCCCATCAACCTTTTCCCATCTTGAATTTATTCATTCTTTTCTTTTACAGCATCATGTATAAAATAGTTCGGGATTAATGCAGATTTCAATTTCCAGTCTCTGAAAATCCAGCTTCCAGCTGTCAATGGACCAACATCTGAAGTTTAATGTTATCGAGTGAGCGATGATTATAGTGGGTTGAATTGTGGTCCCCCAAAAGATATACCCATATCCAAACCCCTAGAATCTGTGAATGTGATCTTTGGAAAAATGGTCTTTGTGGATATATTTAAGTTAAGGATCTCCATCTGTGATCATCTTGTATTATCTGGTGGGCTCCAACTCTAATGGCAAGTGTCTTTATAAGACATACTAAGAGAATAGATACAGAGAGAAGAGAAGGGAGAAGAAGACCATATGAAGAAGGAGGCAGAGACAAGAGGGACAAAACCACCAGCCAAAGAATGAGCAGAGCCATGAGAAGCTGAAGAGGCAAGGAAGAAGTCTTCCTGCAGCCTTCAGAGAGAGAGAAGAGCCCTGCCTGATTTCGGCTGCCTGGCTTCCAGAATTGTGAGACAAAAATTTCTGTTGTTTTAAGCCATGTTTATGGTTACTTGTTACAGCAGCCCTAGGAAACGAATACAATGATTATATGGGATCTCTTTATTGTTTATTTGCTTTTCAGTAAAGTAGTGAATCACATAAAATGCTGATTTTTTTTGCCAATATAATCTCTAACATTATTAAAAAATAAGTATATTGGAACAAAACATTAATAAAATTAGAAGCCAAGATAAAGTTTATTTTTGAGTGCTCTTTATTAAAAAAAAAATTACTAAACAGTTTTAACTGGCAATGGGATTTAAATATTTATGTACTTTCTGGTTTAATGTTGTCAACTACCACAACAATTGAATGAAATCTATAACCCATAAGAAAAGATCACAACTCTAGCTTTAACGTACCACAAGATATATTCTGCAAGGTAGGAGTGGAATGAAGCCAGTAGAAAGCAGAACATACAATGAGATCCATTATAAAATGGTATCAGAATTCAGACATGGTTCAATCCCAATCTATTGAATTCCTAGTATGTGTCAGGCACTGCACTGGGCATAGAAAGGTCCCATCCCTCTATCAAAGCGCATTTACTCTACTGTGGGGATAAGTATATAAATAAATTGGTGAAATTCTAAATTAATGAAATTCAGAATACAATGTCTGGGAGATTTAGAAGATACCTTACCTTTAGTGCATTACCTAGTGATTCTGAGTCATTTTGTATTTTGAAACTAAAAATTAAACTCAAAATAACTAGGTTAAACTTAAAATGTACTGACAAAATCTGTGAAACATACCCATAGATTAAAAAACTGATGTCTTAAAATTGGGTAACCATGGCAGAATGCTGCATATATATTTAAAATATATATTTGAAATTATTTTTGGGTTGCTGGGCCAATAACAATCCTATTACCTGTGGACTATGAATGCATCCTTTGGCAATACAATTAGCAGTTGTAGGTAAAAAGCAGCTCTCTTCAAATTTAGGAGATTTAAATGTCCATGGAGAACATCTAACTATATTATAGCATATACTGCAGTTGTTGAAAATAATGTCTATGAATATATTTTAATCACAGAAAATAATTATGAAATAAGGTTAAGTGATAGAATCAGGATACCTAGCTACATTATGATCTCAGCTATATAAAAATATGCATAGTAATTATCTCTGGGAATTGTATCATATGTGGTCCTGGTAGTACTGAAAATAATGCTGGACAGGTTGTTACATAGTATTACATAATCAATTGTTGTTGAATATCTATTCATCATTTCCACAATAATGATTTTAGCATTTTTATAAATATCTATGCCCCCAACAGGGGAGCAGCTAGACACACAAGCCAACTCTTAACCAGAATAAAGAGACATATAGATAATAATACGTTAATAGTAGGGGACCTCAACACTCCACTATCAGCAATAGACAGATCACCTAAGCAGAAAATCAACAAAGAAACAAGAGCTTTGAATGACATGCTAGACCAGATGGACCTCATAGATATATACAGAAAACTACACCCCGGAACAACAGAATACTCATTCTTTTTGAATGCACATGGAACTTTCTCCAGAATAGCCCATATACTGGGTCACAAAACAGGTCTCAACCAATACCAAAAGACTGAAATTATTCCCTGCATATTCTCAGACCACAATGCTTTGAAATTGGAACTCAATCACAAGGAAAAATTTGGAAGAAACTCAAGCACTTGGAAACTAAGAACCATCCTGCTCAAGAATGATTGGGTAAACCAGGAAATTAAAAATCAATTTAAACAATTTATGGAGACCAATGAGAATGAAACACAATGGTCCAAAACCTATGGGACACTGCAAAGGCAGTCCTAAGGGGAAAATACATAGCCATCCAAGCCTCACTCAAAAGAATAGAAAAATCTAAAATGCAGTTTTTATATTCTCACCTCAAGAAGCTGGAGCTGGAACAGAAGAACAGGCCTAACCCACGCACGAGAAAGCAGTTGATCAAGATTAGAGCAGAGATCAATGAATTAGAAACCAGGAGCACAGTAGAGAAGATCAACAGAACTAGAAGCTGGTTCTTTGAAAGAATAAATAAGATCGATAAGCCACTGGCCAGACTTATTCAAAAGAATAGAGAAAAGACCCAAATTAATAAAATTATGAATGAAAGGGGAGAGATCACAACCAACACCAATGAAATAGGAAGGATCATTAGAAACTTTTATCAACAGCTTTATGCCAATAAATTAAACAACCTGGAAGAAATGGATGCCTTCCTGGAAACGTATAAACTACCAAGACTGAAACAGGAAGAAATTGATTATTTAAACAGACCAATTAATTATGAAGAGATTGAAGCAGTGATCAAAAACCTCCCCCAAAACAAGAGTCCAGGGCCTGACGGATTCCCCGGGGAATTCTACCAAACATTCAAAGAAGAAATAATACCTATTCTCCTGAAGCTGTTTCAAAAAATAGAAACAGAAGGAAAACTACCAAACTCATTCTATGAGGCCAGTATTACCTTGATCCCCAAATCAGGCAAAATCAAAAAGGAGAATTACAGACCGATATCCCTCATGAATATGGATGCCAAAATTCTCAACAAGATCCTAGCTAATAGGATCCAACAGTACATTAAAAGGATTATCCGTCATAAAAAGAAATAGTTCTATCCTAATTTTAACTAATAGGGCCATGTTCTCAAGGGAACCTAAAAAAATTGAATTTATAAATTCCCCAAATCTCTATCACAAATAAGGCTAAACACCAGACCCATGCGCACTACCATGTTCGTGAATGCATGATCTGTCACTATTAGAGTTACAATTCATTGTCTCTAAGTAAAATGCAAATGTCAGCAGGAAGATCTCTGATCTGGAAGGTGATGGCCTTGGCCTGCTGCATCCCACAAAGTAGACTTCCAGCTGGTTGGTCCAGGCACATCTCAAACTTTGGTGTGTTGTGAATTAATATTGATGTCTGCTCACACAGCTGCCTAATGGGACGATAGGCACTTAGTGTGGGTGTGTCCATGGGGCACTTCGTAAGATAAATGAATGGGAAACCAAAGGAATTTGGGATGTGAGCTAAGGGCAGTTGTAGGGCAGGAATAAGTTCCAGACTTTTTACTGGAGGAGATAGGCCAGAATGAGGAGAATTTAGAATTAGGGAGTAAGACAAGCAGATAGGAGAACAGGAAAATTTTTACTAGTAAGTCTCAGTTGAAATTGGGTTGGGTTACTAAGTGGTAAAGGTATTAGCCAGACCAAGTGAGAGCTAAGAGCAGACATATCTTGGAGAAGAGATAGGGAAGCTCTGAAGGTTTGGGTCAAGCGTTTCTTTGGGAGTAGAGACTCAGGATAACTGGTGTGTTCCCTCCACTCTGGTTTTCAAGTCCGGGTTCCACCTGGGCTCTTATGAAAACCTCTTCCTTGCCTCTCACCTTCATTGGCTTCCATTGCCCACAGGGAAAACTATATTCAACTCTACAGCATTGCAAGGAAGGCCTCACTCTTACTTACCTCCCCAAGCTCCTCTCTTCCTGCAGCCTTCTCTCAGACCAACTGCACTAATCCACTCATGGCTTCCAAACCTGTCTTCCATGATCTCTCAAGTCAGCTCAAGGAAGGAGACTGTGAAATCCGGTAAGCCTTCCTGGGGGGCCAAGCTACCAGCCTTCACTGTGGCCCACACTGTTTCTTCAGGGATGCTTCAAAGCTTTGTGTCTTTCAAATTAATAATCTGGAGCATTTTAGTCAAGATTCAATCCAGAGGGTGACTTTTGGTGGATGGATAGAGGAAAAGGCAGAAACCCTGGGTGTTCAGGAGGCCCCAGGTACTAAAAAAGAGGGACTCAACTTTCGGTTTTGTCCAAAACTTGTACCATGCGCACTCAAGCCTTCTGGTGATATTGAAGGCAGATCCACCCAGAAAGGCGTCCTGAGAATTAGGCCCCGAGTAACTGGTCATCCCAGAGGTGGGGAGGAGATGAGAAGGGAGCTTGAAAGGAAAGTGGGTGCTTGGATTAGGATGCTGGATTTGGTAACTGATGAGAAGACTGATTTCCCTTTAGGTTGTAGAGATAGGGCTGTTGCAAGATGAGAAAAGAGCTGGAGGTCACCCAGGACAAATTACAGCAATGTAGAATATAAGACACAGCTCTTGGGGCACCTGGGTAGCTCAGTCGGTTAGGTGACTACCTTTGGCTCAGGTCATGATCTCAGGGTCCTGGGATGGAGCTCTGCATCGGGCTCCCTACTCAGTGGAGAGCCTGCTTCTTGCTCTCCCTCTGCCCCTCTCCCCAGCTCATGCTCTCTCCCTTTCTCTTTCTCAAATAAATAAATATAATCTTAAAAAAAAAAAAAAAAAGAAGAAAAAGACACAGCTCTTTGGTGGCGAAACCTCCTTATTTACTCACCTGGCCATATTTCTCTAAGAATATCTAGTGAGTTGTAAGGAACAGAAAGATTATTTTAGTTGTGGAAGTAACTGACCAGAGTCACATTGTACGTGCCAATGGAGGACGATTTCCAAGCCCAAAGTGGTATACCACTTATCTTTGAATAACTGTGAACATAAAATCATATGACAAAAACCACGCAATTATGTGATTTGTTGATTATGCTTTGGAGAGCTAAGAAAGTCCTAGGCTTTGAATAATAAAAGTGGTTCTGCAAAAATTCATTTCTAAAACAAATAATGTAAGACTAAGTTCATTAGGATTGAGCCATTTGTTTGGTAAAGAAAATGAGTAATGGATAATTAAAATGCCATGCATCACTGATTATTAGTGACAACTGGTATTTTCACAGTATTCAAAAAATACAGAAATTGATTTAATTAAATTTACTTTAGCCAATACCCCATAAGAATAAAGTAAATGGCCTGTGGCAGACAAGTATGACCACATGGCGCTATTTATTTCTTGCATGCGTCACTAAAAGTATTTCGTCTAGTCGCCAATGTTTTATTGAGTTTTTAAAAATCTGAACGTCTAGCATTTAACACAAGACTCTTGGTTCAAAAACGATTCTATTTCACATCCATGTGAAATGTATTAGATTTTCAGGAAAGTCCATATATTGACGTAATTCTAAGAACCCCAGAACTCCAGGCTGACGTTAGCTTGAACGGTGGGTACTGCAAACTGTTTTTGTCAGTGTGGCCCTTCCCGACGCCCTCTTGGCGACATGCTGCCCTCTCAAGCATCCCCACTCTGGACACATTCCCTATGATCCTCCAAGGTCTCTTCTACTTCACCTCCCCTCAAATTCCTCTCTGAATGAAATGGATAGAAGAGGGCTCGTGTCATTTCAGTTCATCTTTGTGTCACCTTTCAGAGGGTAAAAAAATGAAAGTGTTTAACCAACGTGTTCAGTCCCTGGGCTCCCACAGGGGCCCTGCAACTGGGCCAGCAGTGTGTGTGGAGACAGGAGCTCCCCGTGGCAGACCTGGCTTCAGGCTGTCCTCAACTGGGCCTCCGCCTAAGGCCTCCTTGTTCTGCACACCCCAGTGGCCTGAGCCCTGCTTGATCCGCCTTACCTCGAGTGTTTTAAAAATGAATGAGTTAAGAGACTGACTTCAGTTTTGTCAACATTTTGACCGTGACAGGGAGGAAAATGGACATTTCGGCTCCCTGTTTTATTGAACTGTTGAAAAAGAGCCCCAAATTGAGCAACTGTTAGCAAAAGCACAGTAACATGAAAGCAATATTAGGAATTAAAACTTTGTTGCAGTTTTCATTTTATAAGCAGAAAAACTACCTCTTTGCATGCTTACATTATGTCAAGGGAGGTTTGTCGATTGTTCTGTCTTGCAAATGACTGTCCTTTTCTATTGGCTTTTGGGATATTAATATATCCTTTCTTTTAATAAATGATATTAATAGGGGCAGCTTCGTGGCTCAGTCAGTTAAGCGTCTGATTCTTGATTTCGGCTCAGGTCATGATCTTGGGGTTGTGAGATTGAGCCCCGTATTGGGCTCTGTGCTCAGCGGGGAGTCTGCTTGAGATGCTCTCTCCTGCCCCTCCCTGCTTGTGCTCTCTCTCTTGAAATAAATAAAATTTTTAAACAAATAAAATAAAGGATATTAATAGCAGATGATCCCTTGCCTTTTTCTTTCCAGCCATCATTTTTCCTCCCAGATTACAGAACTGACTTTCAACTTGACTCTTTTCCATCAATTCTCTGGCAGCATTTAAATGCCAAGTTAGATTATGCAAATGAGGTCATTAGGGGGATCAACACCAATGCTTAGGCTTCCCACTGTAGTCAGAACTAGATTCGAACTCTCTAGTATGATTTACAGGGCCAGATACAAACTGATCTCTGTCTATATTTCTTGCTTCATCTCCTACCAATATTCCTTTTTTAAAAATGTTTTATTTATTTATTTGGGGGGGGGAAGAGAGCAAGAGAGAGAGAGCAAGAAGGAGAGGGAGAGAAAATCTGAAGCCAACTCCACGACATAGGCACAACCCGAGTCGGGGTTTGATCCCACCATCAGGAGATTGTGATTTGAGCCAAAACCAAGAGTAGGATGCTTAACCAACTGAGCCAGCCAGGCACCCCACCTACCAATATTCCTGGTTGTTACACTCCAGCTACACTTACCTCTATGTTTCTTAGCCATGCCAACTTCGTTCCTACCTCAGGGCCTTTGTACTTGCTGTTTCCTCTTCCTGGATCATACCTCTCCCAGATCTTTGAAGTCCTGTCTCCTTAATATATTGGTATCTTAATTGTCATACAGGTCTTAACTGCCCCCCACCCCCAAACAAACCACCAAATACCCCCGGGTCCCATCTGATCGTATCCTTCTGCTTAATTTCCTTTTTACCACCTGCCTCTATCTGGTGTTCCTATACTGCTGCTGTCTCCTCTTTTAGAGGTATAGCTCCCTGGGAGCAGGGGCTTGTCTCTCTTCTTTAACACTGTATCCTGGTATCTACAACAGACCATAACATAGTAGGTGCTCAATACATCTTTACTGAGCTGATTAATTAATGACAATTGTTTTCATAACTTGTCCTTTTTTGTAAAATAGAAAAAAGGCCACCCTGTGATAGGATCCAAACTTTGGAGGATTAATTTGCAAGTCTATCAAATCCCTAATTTGAAGATCCACTGCCTTTACAAAGCACCCTCTACAAAGCTCCGGCCTATTGTCTTTTCTCCTCATGTTGGGATTTTATTTAATCACACATGTCATCAATAAATCAACAGCAGCATCTCAAATTAGAAGCCATGCTGAACTGCTGAGGGAAGAGGGGATTTTAAGCAGTTTTACCTCAGTATTGATACAGTGATTCTCTTCTCTCCCAGATAAACGAATACAATTTCCCTTCACTTAGCTCAATTGATTTACACTAAAAGAATGAATCATTCTGATGTGTCCTGGTGAGTGGTTCTGGAGAAAGACCACTTGTGGGGGAAGATAAGGAGAAGCTGACTAGCAGGGAAATGGGTTTTGGGTTGTGTGGGGAGCAGGAATCCAGCAGGAAAGCACTGGACTCCTGGGTCAGAAGGGACAAGCCGTGACGGGGAAGGAGAGGGAGCTGGAAGGGCTTTGCAAAGAACCTCCCCATTTCACCCTTTTACTCAAGGCCAGGTCTGCCTTGTGCTCTTTTGGTAGGATACCAGTCTGTTCAACAAACACAACAACAAAAACTCTTAATAAAGAGGGAAGGAACAAAGGGACAGAGGAAGGGAGGGAGGTGAGGGGGAGAGAGAGAGACTGAAAAACAGGAAAAAGTTCAATGAGAAAAGAAGTTTAATGATTAATTAGGTTAACAAAAGATCAAAGTTAGGAATCTATTTGTGACAGGAATGCAGGCAGGGCTTTCTGCTGAGTAAACTCAATGCATGCAGAGTCTTGGGCAGACACACAGAGGTCACTGGAGCATTCCCAGAGACACTGACCCAAGCCCCAGTGCAGCTCCTTAACCTCCAAGCAAAGAAGCAAAGCCCATTTCAAGACCCACCTGGCCCTGACTTCCAGGAGGCTTGGCACTGTTCTTATCAACCTGGCTCTTTTCTCTACCACCGCGGGTAGGGTGTCTTTAATCTTTAGCACTATTTTTAATATGAATCCAACCTTTCTGACAACTCTCTCGAGCTCCCCTGTGTCAGATCCAACACAAAGAGCACTCATAGAGTATTCTTCCCATAAAAGAAAATGGGGGCATTTCTGGGTCCCAGGTTCATACTCGACTGTAGCCACTCTTGTTCTGCCAAGGAAGTCAACTCATAGGAGGGCATCTGCAAAGTGCAGGAGCCTGAGTCCTACGATAAGGAATGCTTATCTGCCTAGTATTAGAGATGAACTAGGGCTCCAGGAATTTCGCCTTAACTTGCAAGGAAGGAGATGCTATTGTTCAGGTACGGAGCAGGGTAGCTTTTCAAGGTTTCTTAGAAGCATGGGTGTTTGTTCTCAGGATAACTACGTTGTCTTCCTTTAGGGCTTGTCTGCACACTATAAAAACAGAGAAACCAGACTAATCCTGGTCCCCCTTGTTGGCTTCTTTTAAAACCTGGAGTGGTTTGTAGTCTAAACCAGATTTGCCCAGTTTCCATGGAAGAAAAATCCATTTACCACAGCATTCAAAACAATTTACCAAGCCTAGGAAGAAGACTGGCAAGGGGTGGCACTGGGGGCTGGGACTGGGGCTGGGTGGGTGGGGGTGTGGGTGAGAGGGAGGGGAGGCAACCAGTCACACTCTCTACACTCCAGCACACAGCAAGGTGACTCAGGCCGTCCACTTAACAAGCTGAGCCTGGGGCTTCTTTGGAAGAGCCCAATGCCATGACTGAGTGTCCCCGCAGCTCCTGAGCTGACTGCTGTGAAACATTCAGCAAACTGTGACTGGCCTGAGACACGATAGCCCGTTAGTGCCATCCTGGACAGTGCAACACACAGAACACCCTACGACTGAAAAGGCAGCCATTTCTTAAACTTCAAATCACGTGACAATAAAACCGAAGTTTGCTGTTAGACAATAAATTAAAATACACATGCGCACACACACACACACACACCCTTTCGCAGACACAAGGGAGCCTGATTTGATAGTGGTATTTGGGAAGGGGAAGAATACAGGGTCTCAGGACTAGCCAGCATTAGGATAGGTGGGAATTCTTAGCTGCCCTAATAGGAGGGCATCTAGGCCAAAGGGAACCCAAAGGCAGATCGTACCCCAGCTATCTATCTGGGGGCCACAGATTTCATGAGCTATAGCCCTACAGGTCCCATTTTATGAGTGAAAAATCCAAGAGCCTAGAAAACTAAAGTAGTTTGCTTAGAGGGGCCCTGCCCATGGGGGAGCTAGGACCTGGGTCTGGCCCTCCAGGGTACTTTCCTGTCTTCTTCTCACTGCTTAGTGGGGGCAAAACATTGGAATGGAGGTGTGACTACAAAGAGGGAGTCATGGAACTGTTGGTCTCTCCCCTCCTGGAGGTGGTGCTACCCCAGAACCACCGTGGGCCTACTATTCCTACTACCATTCCTACTTGTCCAATGGATTTGGGGATGGCACAGACTCTGGGTTCTCTTCATGTGTTGTATGTGTATTTTTTCAACTCAGTCTGAACGCTGCTCCATGGTAAACCTATATGCTCTCTGAGGCAGAAATCATTTCTCCTCTGGGAGACTGACAGCTCCTCAAGGCCAAGGCTTAGGCTTTCCACATTTCTGATTCACTCCCATCTTGCAAATGAATGGCAATTAACACCTACTTGGTAATGCCTAAGGAACTGACTGGACTTGACATCCCATCGGTGACTAAGGAGATAAAGAAAGGCCTTATGACTTACCTTGGAGGGTGACAGAATGTACTATCTGTTCACAATTCTCCTTTTCCTCCCGCTCCTGCTGGGAGACGTGTAAAGCCCCTCCCACTGCCAGTGACTTTGGGATTTGCCATGGAACTGGCTTTGAGCAGTAAAGTGTGGGCAGAAGTCACCATGTGCCAGTTCTAAGCAGAGCCCTTTTGCCTGCCCCTCTAGTGTTTCTGCCTCCCCCATGTGGACAACATGCCCTTGAATAGCCGTAGGGCTGCAACAGGAGTCTGGGCTCTGGGGTAATAAGACAGGAGGGGCAGGTGCATAGTACAGGGTGGAGTCGAGCCTCGCCAAGCCTGGCCAGGACCCAGCAGAGCCAGAGCAGAGCCAGAGCAGAGCCAGAGCAGACCCGGAGAGCCATGAACAACAAATGAATGTTGCTTGTTGTACCCACTACATTTTTCTGGGTTGTCACCACAGCAAAAACTATTATATGGAGTCTGTCTTGAAAATAAATCTGCCGTAGAGCTGGAATGCTCTGAACTGTCCTCAGGCAATTTGGTCACACAAAGCACGGATGTCATTTTTGGTAGATAATGACATCTACCAAAGAAGTATGACCTTGCTACTCAGTTATAATGAAAGCAAACCTAGATCAGATGTTCCTACACATATGTAAATATTTATTCAATAAACATGGATTAGCCAGCAGGCATGAAAATGGTCCTTGGAACCTGTTGGGCAAGTTCAAGGAAGCCCCAGATCTTGGTCCTGTTTATGCTCCTTTTACCACCTGTCATGAAAGATTTTCTAGAGGCAGACACCAAACATCCCAGAGGTGGCATGCTTTTATCCTTTTAGTGGACGTTGGGCAATTGTAACTCTTTGTAACAAGGCCTGGGCAAAAGACTTATAGGAAACAACATTCAAGCACCATCTCCAAAGGAGCAAGCCACAGGCCTTACTAGTCTTCAACCCTGTTTATGCCTCAGTGGTGAATCAAACACTCAACCAACCAATCTCTCTCCCTCTCTCTCCCTCTCTCTCCCCCTCCCTCCCACCTCCCCTCCTCCTCTCTCTCAATAGATAGATAGATAGCTATAACTTACCAAATACACACATATACTATAACTAATATATATACATACAACTAATCTACATAAATCAAATATTGATACCAACGAGATCATGTCTAACACTGTCAAGCTAATTAGTAATTCACTAATTTCACAAATAAAAGCAAATTCTGACATTCACAAAACCTCAGGTATTAACAGGTAGCTGGCTGAAATGCTTGTAGAAGCTGCCCCTGGAGTATGACTGACCATCCCTGGAATGAGAATTCTCAGGAAATCTGCTTGTTCCTTCAGTTGAAGTTTAAATTCGTTAGCACGTATATAAAATCCCACTGGTCTAAAGAATTTTAAAGTAAATTATGGACATCATAACATGGAGATTACTCTCCCTGCTTTATCCCCCAAAGATATCCAGACTTCTGTGCCCAGGGTTGGGATGTTCCCTGCCTGTGCCAAGTTGACCACAGAAACCAGCTCAGGGACTCATACCTCAAGCCAAGATTACAGCAAACAACATGAAATAAAGAGAAGAAATAGTAGGAGGCAGCTTTGATGACCTCAGCCTGAATAGTAAGTGTTCATGGCCCTAAATCAAGCAGAGGAAACCTAAGGGAAGGAGTCAGAGAAGACAGACCTAATACATTAACACTGTGCTATAGTCTGACTCAGACAGAAGACTTCCTCTACTCCTCCTGCCGGGCAGCCAACAGAGGTCCTGGGGTACCTTGTCACACTGTAATGTCCCGACACACTGTTACAAACACAGCATCTATGTCACAATAATTACAAGTGCTCCAACACATTTCCTACTTCATCAGTCTCAATAGAAATCATTCATTCTCTGACATTGACTGAGTACCTTCCTAGCCAGACAGTGCACACAATACCACAGATCCAAGTTCAGACAGTCACAGACCTTATTACAGAATTGGGCAGGGGTTCTTAATCTGGGGCCCATGACTAGGATCCATGGATGGGCTACAGTGGTCTATGAATGCTCTGAAAAGCAAGGCCCTCTGTGTGTTTGTGTGTGTACTAGTCTAGGGACGTCTATGTTGTTCATCAGATTCATAAAGGAGCCCATGACTCAAGAAGGATGAAGAAATGTGTGTCCAGGGGGAAGCTTGGAAGAGATGACTTTGTAATACATGCATTTACTCTAACTTCGCTATGGAAGATCAACCTATATGGCTGACCATATAAAACTAGACTCTGTATTAAAATGCCGAAAAACCCCTTAGACATAATAACTGAAATAAGGTAAGAGCTTATTTAGGAAATGTCCTCCTAACAGAACTAATGACTAATAAAAGTGGTGCTAGAGATGATCTCATAAGGGCAACTCCATCTTCTCCATTATTAAAGTCAGTCACAGACTCAGTGAAGTGAGGGCTCAAGGTTGCTTTGAAATGCGACGATATCCACAGGGTAATATAATGACTTTCAGGCCTCATTTTACTCTCCATTGGCCTCTTCATGTCAAGTATGAAGTAGAATGGGCAGAATTTATAGCCATGATTTGACAATCTACTGCACCATGTTGGCTCCACTGGCCTAGAATATACATCAAAGTTAAGATAATCAATGCACAGGTAACAGGGACATTTCCCTCTCGAACTGTTCGAGCCTGTTCAGCAAAGAGTATGGCTGATGCCTATGAAATTCATGGCCCAGGAAGTTATGTGATATTCATCGTGTGGTTTCCATAATCCCTGCAACATCCCCATATAGCCCAGTGTGAGAAGCACAGGTTTAGGCTCTGTGAAGTTCCATTGCCCCCACGTATTACATGGAAATAATAATACCTAAATCAAAAGTTGCTTGGGAAGATGAACTGTCCTCTATTGGCTAAAACATAGAACGCAATCCATCTGCCTGATACTTAGCCGGTGCTCAGTAAATATTAAAGATCTACCTGCACCCAAACTTCCATCCAGGTATGTGCAAAGCTGTGGTCCCCAACTCTGATGAGTGGCAACAGTCTCCCTGGGAACTGGTTAGAAATACAAATTCTCACGCCCACCCCAGACTTACAGACTCTGAAACTCCAGGGCTGGAGCCCAGTGAGAGTGTATGACCAAGCCCTCCACCCAACTCTGATGCTTAACTGAAGAACCGCTGATGCGGAGAAGTAATCTCCATCACGGCTGTATATTACAATCACCTGGATGCTTTTTCAAACTACCGATACTCACATCTACCCCAGACTAAGTCAGAATCCTGGCCACCCATCGTTAGTAAAAGGTCCCCCAGGGGTTTAAGTGATGTACTTTAAAGTACTAGGGGAGATCCCCTTCTCTCCCCTCCTGCAGGCTGTAATGGGCACTGGAAATCCCGCCAGTATCCTCCCCTTGTGGATACAGAGCTGCCACACCTGGGAGGCCTTGGACAAGTTTCCCCCATGTCTGTGAGTCTCAGTTTCTTCACCCACGAAACAGAGATAGTAATAATCCCTACTGCATATCGCTGTTTGCGGATGCAAGAACTGAAGTCCGAAGCCTCTGTCACTTGCCATGTCACGCGCAGGAGGAACAGGAAGAACGGGACCCAGCTTTCGCCATGTCCTCTCTGCTGCGGAGGCAGGTATAGATGTGAGGGGAGGAGACATCCCCGGGGTCATGGGGTGGGCTTCGGGAAACTTTATAGTACTTTTGGTTTAAGTACTGAAAGGCAGGGCTGCCTGGTAATGGCTGGAGAATGGGCCATCTGGAAAGGTGAAGGCAGCGCTGGTGGGACTCAGGGGCAGGCATGACGGGCAAGGAGAAGGATCATCAGAGGGAAGAAGAATGACTATTGTGTGTGTCCGTGGATGGATTTGCCACTCATTTCCACCAGGGCTGGGGGGAGAGGCAGGTGGCACTGGCTAGGACCCAGGGAGACTCCGACTTCAGAGTCAAATTGAGGACAGGGCTTGACGGGATAAAACAGAACAGGGCGCATGCCTCTGTGCACTCTGGTCTCATTGCAAGGAAGGGAGGTGGGACCCAAGGACAATTTAGCTCATTTCCCCTAAAACTGATTTCTTTTCCATTAGTTCAACAGTGTGGGAGCCCCAAAATGAAGTACAGTTGACCCTTGAACAACATGAGTTTCAACTGCGTGGGTCCACTTAGATGTAGATTTTTTTTTTTTTTTTTGGATAAAGTAGAGTACTGTAAATGTATTTTCTCTTCCTTATGACTTTAACATTTTCTTTTCTCTAGCTTATTTTATTGTAAAATAGAGTATATTCTACATATAACATACAAAATACGTGTTAATCGACTGTTTATGTTCTCAGTAAGGTTTCTGGTCAACAGTAGGCTATTTGCAGTTAAGTTTTGGGGAGTCAAAAGTCATGAACAGATCTTTGATTGTGTGGGAGAGGTGGCACCCCTAATCCCCACTTGTTCAAGGACCAACTGTAGTTACTTCAGGGGAATTTTACTTTGAATCTGTTATTTGTATCCCTTTCTTCTTCCCCTGCTTCCTCTCCACGATATGCACACACTCCAGAATCACCAGCTCTGCTAGATGAGAATGGTTATTGTCATCTGAGAAGGAGCTTCGACCTAAGCTTCATGACTTCCACCTCCAACTACTGTTCACCCACGATATTGGGGGCTCAATCAATGGGGAGAAGGTAGCTGGTTCTGGACTGCAACACACCACAGGCCATAATGGTCACTGTGTGCTGAGGGGGCACTAGGCTCTGCCCCTCTTTTCTTCCCTGACATGTTCTTCCTGATTCTGAACCCCACATTCTGATCATGGCCCTGGTACTCAGAAGGCCCTGGTCTCCCTTATTCGGCTTTCCTCTCTAGTAATGCCTCTTCCCACCTCCTGTCACAGTGACCAGTAATGACCAGGAATGGCATGGGAACAATTTCTACACTTAGGCTGGAAAAGGTGCCAAGGTCAGTGAGAACAATCAAGAAACACTCAGGGCAGTCTCCATCTCTTTCCTGCGCTTACTACAAAATAGAAAGAAATCTAGAAGCAGATTGCAACCCCCAACATTCTGAGACTTTATTGGCATTTTTAAAAAATATCCTAGAGGTCTTAAAGCCATTTACAGTAAAAACTGGCTTTTTATGACAGATGTTATAAAAACAAAACAACCCCTTAGTTGTAATCCCCAAATCATGACTCACTTTATTTAAATAAATATTTGACATTTCAAAATTCCAGCACAAACACATACTTTGGGTTTCCACCACCTTGAAGTACTTGCCTTCAGTGTGTGTTGGGGGTGGCAGGGGGGAGGGGGAGTAGAAGGAGGTGGGAGGGAAATCAAAGAAAGCAAATATGAGATGCCTGTGAGCCCAGAGAGCCTGCAGGGACAGGCCTGCTGAAGGATCCATACAGAGCTGACAGAGTCTAAGCGGAAGCTGAGGCCAGCATGTGGGATACACGGTGGGGAACAGAAGAGGCAAGTGTCAGAGACAGCCCAAGCTACAAACACGAATAGGCAGGGAGGGTGCAGAATGCAGACTGGAAGATTGAGAAAACATTCAGGCAGGAGGAACTAAGACAGGGTCACCTTCTAGCAAAGCTCTAAACGGCTTTTCTACCTTCAGCAGTGAGGACCCAAAGGTGTGGGCTGGTCTCCTAAATGCAGCAAGATTGTAATTCACAGAAGCTGCAAGCAGAAGTAGTAAGACGGGGCGGACTCTGTCCCTCCGCATGCTGTGATTGGTCTGCACAGAGCTTAAAAAGAATGAACCAACGGGGTTAGTGTACTGTGTCAATGTCAATTTCCGGGTTGTGCTATATGCTTCCAGAGCACCCGCGATGTTACAACCAGAGGAAATACGAGGAAAGGTGTAAGGGATGTCTCTGTATTATTTCTCACACCTGCATGTAAATCTATAACTACCTCAAAACAAAAAGTTTTTTTTAATAAACTAACCTTTATAAATCAGATGATTTTATATAAAAATCTTATTTCCTAGCTGCTCTTGAAGAGTGGGAAGATCTGGCAACACCAGGCGCACACCATGTTCCTGCAGTAACACCTTAGCCTATCGTAACTATCAGAGGAAGCCGAGTGGCATCATATTCCCCAAGATGGGTGCTAAAATCTACCCCATTCTGCCCCATTCTGCCCCATTCTGCCCCCAGCCTGCTTCACTTCCTTATGTTACTTGCCCAATCCTAATGGATGCTAGATTTTTCCCACTCTTCTATAAAGAGTGATGGAGTTGAAAGCTCGGTCGTTCAAAAGGTCATCCGAGTTTGTACAATTTGTCTGGAGTCTAGCACTGCATCATGAATGAGAATACAAGGACACCTCACTATCCTGCTTCCCTTGGGGCTGTGCACATAATAGGTATCATTACAGTATACTTCTCTAGTTGCAGAACTACTTATGATGGGTTCCAAGAAAAATCAATGCTGTACTAAATGTCATGCTATTGCAATTTCTGTCGTAAGTCAGGAGCCATATAAAATATAGTGAGTTCTTAAAGCCACAAATGCTCTGAAATTATTTATGAAATAAGAATTAGGTAAGGCCTAATTTACCAAAATTGAGACTATCTGGACACACGGTTTAATTGGATCTCATCACACATGCGCACTGTGATTCAGACAGGGTGTCATTCCAAACTGAGTCTGCCTTTTGGTTTTCTGAGGTTAAAACGCTTTCCACATTAAAAACCTGTCCTCTTTGGTTTTCACATAGTAAATTGCTCAACTGGAATCATTTACCCCAAAGGCAGTGCAGTGCTCCCATTATCACTAAGCGGCAAAGGGCAAAAGAGCCAGTGGGTAAAGTTGGGAAGGATAAATTGAGGTCATTCCTTGCTGCATTAAAAAAAAAAAAAAAGAAAAGGCATGAAATTGATTCATATTTAGGTCCACCTTTGTGTTTATTAAAAGATACTTTGTACAAATCCTTAATCTGCTCAACATAAGGCCCATCCCTCTACCGCCGTCCCCGTACCATGCACATCATGCTCAACCGTCATAGTTTTTCCTGACTAGGCCATTCTAATACTGATGCTGTCACAGTTTTAGCTATAAAAATCCAATTTCCGCTGGAAGGAGTCTGTTAGGGCTGGAATATGATGGCACACCAACTAGTCATGGGGACAGAGCTTGATATTTTTACATATTCTTTAACATGAGTTAACTTATCAAGAGAGTTAAATTGCATTTAAAATTCAGGGGCAGATGGACGTCCTGGCTAATGGTCCCTCAAGTGGCCTGTTGTGTCAAGATTCACTGATAGGTTTCTCTCATTCCTCTCTGGTGTTGAACTTTGACCCACAATATGCTCCCTTTATGCTTAGCTGTTTCCCACATCAGTAGATATTCAGACCAAGCTGCTTCTGTCCACTATGCCCTCCGATTTATTCAGTCTAGTGACACAGGGTAATTCCACCCGGAAGTCCCCACTGATGCTGCCTCGGCTCCTCCTGGCAGAAGCGGGTAATTAATGTTGCCATTTGCACCGTGTCACAGCCAAAGAGGCCGTATATCTGGAATTCCCTGCAAAATGCCACAAGTCTGGGCGTGTTGGCGGTGGCCAGTGGCTGTGGATCTGACCACAGCTCATGCATTTGGAAAATTAAATTATAAACATGAAGTGTTCACTCTGCAAGACGGAAAGTATCGGCGATCATGTGCAAATCCGGGCATTTTCTGTGAAATATGGAATTGGTTTGCACTGTGTGAGGCATCGACTGATCCCTGCCATAAGGCATCTGGTGAGGCCATGGGTCCCCTCCAAGTTCTGCTGCATCCGTGGGACAGCCAGCTGGCAGAGCAGCTGCGGGCCCAGCTCACATCGGAGCCAGCTGACCATCACTCCCTCAGACAATACACGGAAAGGTCAAAGGGGCTTTGGCTCTTACTTTGAACAAGTGTGTTTGGTCACCAGGGGCTCCACTGACCACGGGGCAGCAGAACATGCAAATAATTTGCAGCTTCCTTAATTAAGGGAAACTCTAATTCCCTAAATAGAGCTCCACCTCAAAAATGGTATTATTTCTTATTCGAATATTTTGGTGCAGGCTACACATCCTTCTCTGTATGCACAGACTTTCTTTTTGAGGCTTTTGAAGAAAAAAAAAATCCTATTTTTCTTTTTTCTATTTTTGAAGTTATGCACTTACTATGAATGGATATGTAGTAAGAGAGGTATAGGTAGCAATCGGATATGGTTTTGATTTCCAGAGATGAGTTTATCTAAGCAAAAGAAAGACATTACTGTGAACCATAGCGGTACATGGTAAACCACATGGTTTAATTTGGGGGATGAGTTACACCAATTGTCATAGTGAATACAATATTTCTATTTTTCATTTAGTGCCGGCCCTCTCTGCTACTAAGCGATTGCAGGTTTCAGTGTGCTTGGGATAAACCTCAGGTCTCCCCTATCTCTTCATGACGTGACAGGTTATTATGCATTAAACAAATAACTGGGGGCCACCTCGTCTGTGCCAGGGGCCATGTGGGACTCTGGGTCCAGTGGGGAATGGGAGAGGTGAGGTCCCTTGTCTCACAGAATGAAACCAGTGAACATTTCATTCAGATCTCCCTCTCCTAGCAAACACATGTATTCTGTTTTCCAAATTCCAAACAGGCTCAGTAGAGACACCTTTCGGATTTGTTGATCAGAAATCATCGATCAGCCTATAGAGAAAAAATGTGTACTCTGGAACAACTTTTTCATATTTGAGAAAGTCTCAGGACTTCTGAGAATGTGGCACCTTTAGAAGGGAAGAGAAGCTGTCCTCTGTGCTGTCTGGATGAGAAGGATCATAGAAATGGTCACCAAGGGCTTTGTGAGAGTGCCTGGACTTTGTCTGAAAGATGTGAGCTCCCCTCTACTGTTCAATTGGATTTGCAGGGGAAAGGTCTAGTGCCCAACTTGGCATTGGAAAGATTCCGTTTTGGTATTATCCAAACAGGTTAGTTTGGTATCATATTAAGACAGCCGCACTCTGCAGGATGTTGATAGGCTGGTTTTTGTTTTTGTTTTCTGTTTTTCTCACTCAATAGGATTTCGGCTCAGTGAAGACTAGCCATTCTATGCTTTGTGTGAGTAGCAGATCAAAGGGGTTTATCCTGGAGAAGAAAACCACTTTCAAAGCACATGCAACTTCTCGAGTTTAAGAAAACAGGCTTCCAAGTGCAGCATCTTTTTATTTTACAAAACCCTTCTCCCTGCCAAATATTTGGGTTTGCATACATCTAAGGGTGGGGCAATGCTTAGAATTAGAGTAAGAAACACAAGTTTCAATGAAAGGGTTGCCAGATACTCTGCTTGAAAAATGTTGCTTAAAATGAAAAACACTTTTCTTCTTACTCTTTAATGTGAATAATGAAAATATCTTTCTTTTTCCCCAGTGAGTATATTTAAATTTTTTTTCAAAAACGTATTCTTTTGTGTGTTTTGTTTCTTTTAAGGACCACATTCTCTTCCATTTGACTCATCTGGTTTTTCCAATTATTGGCCCCCAATGGTTGGCACTTTGCTCACATCAGTCCCGGAGGAGCCAAAAGGGTCAGGTCGCCCAGCATCTCATGATTTGTGACAACCCCAAATGGTGATTTCCCATTAACCCCCCATTGCCTTCCCTCCTCCACCCTCCCCCCCGCAAGGCACACACTTCTATCCCATAAGGTGAGCCTGAGGCACTCCTAAAGATGTCACAGCATGGAATCAGCCTCTGACCCACTTTCTCAGGTTGATTTTGTGAGCTCAGGAGGTCAGTCTGCCAACCAGACGGCAAAGTGCCTGACCAGTGGCAGGTGCTCCAGAGGAGAGCTAACGTCTCTGCGCACGATGTGGGAAACATGCTAATCCGAAGGGTTGGGATGGGAGCCCCAGGCTTTTGACCTCTCATTTGAGAGGCCTCAGTGCACTTTTTACAAGATGGAGCCATTGTCCTCCACGCCTTCAATGCGAGGATTCAGAGGACCACTATGTAGATCAAAGGAGAGCAGAATAGGACCTGGGAGCAAAGGCTAAATAGTCTCGGTATTATTTTGCCTGGAGAAGAGAAGGCCGGGATGGAATGGGTCGAATAGACCAGCACGGCAGAGGGCTATTATGTTGTCAATGTGGCCAGCTGTTCGGCATTTTCAGTGAGAAGAAAAGGACTAGGAGAAAATAAATATAAACTGCCATGTGAGAAATTTGTTTGAAATTTGTAAAAAGAAAAAAAAAATTCAAACAGCGAGGGCTGTTATCATAAACACTAAACTTGGTGATGGGGAAATATACCTTTTTACTTTAAAACTAAGACTTTTCAATCAAGAGTTTCAAAGGCAAACCGGCCTCAATGCGAGGAGCAGACAGCAAGACACTGTGAGGCCCACTTTGCTTATATACAGGCAACAGATGATGTGGGCCTTCAAGAACCGCTCCTTACAAGTGATGTTCTCTCAGAGGACAGTGTTGGAAACTACTACACGGGACTTCTTAGCCCTTGCTTTAACGACTTATTTAGCGGAGGCAGAAATCATCTGTGTGGCCAAGTGACTGACAAGTATATCGGGAGATGGGCAGCCTCATTTCAGTTCTGCAACTCATCAGCTCGGACTTTGAACAAGGACTGTACCTCAGTTTCCTAAATGGTCAAGTGCGGACAAGAGCTCCGTCCTACCTCACGGGATTGCTTGGAGGAGTGAATTATACAAGGAATGAAAAGTCCACTGAACTTACGTAAGTGGTAATTAGACTGTTCAGACCTCAGGGCTACTCCCAAAGAGAAAAATAGGTGGCTCTCCTAGTCTTGTTTTATGTTACTCCCACACCAGCCTCTGTGTGAGAGAAACGAAGAATCCTGAGAGCAAACAGGGAACTCAAGGGCACAGCTCAAGCTGGTCTCCAGGCTGTGATTTCATCCTTGCTTTCCTGGGTCTGCAGCCCAACATCAAGGCATAACTGGGTGGTGTTCGCCAGGGCAAGGCAAACGCACAGTGCTTTCATTACTGGGGCTGTGGGCTCTGCCACATGTGGACGTTGTGACTGGAAATATTTCGCCATGAAATCCGCAAATATCCAAACTAGAGAACTCCATTGCCCTTGGTACTGGTAATAGGTAGGTTTTATAGAAGTGTTTGACACAATAATAAGGTGATGGATTTTTTTTTTTTCTTACCCCTGTGAATTTGGGTTGAGGACATGTTCGGTCAGAATGGAATAAATAAATCTTGTCCACCTAGAATTCTATTTATGGAGGAAATACCCTTTCAGAATGAAGGCAAAATTAAGGGCCTTTTCAGCCAAAAGCTGGGAGATCTTGTCAAAGCAGACCCACACTATATGAGGGGTAAAGGAGACTGTTTAGAGCGCCCCCTTGCCTTTTCAGTCTGTCATCAGTTGGAAGGCTGTGTTTCTGTCATAATGTGTTCCACATAATCTGTCAGAGACAGAACCCTGAATGGGGGCTGTCCTTATGCCAGCCTAGAACATAAGAGGTGAAAAGACCATCTGAGCACATGTCATCAAACCCCCCTTATCTTCCAAATAGGTAACACAGGGTCAGAGAAATGGGGGATAAACCAAGAATAATACAATTAGTGGGGGGACAATACTGGAATTAACCCTCAAATATTATGGTCACCAAGTAATATGACTTACCCCACTTAAAAGCCCACCAACAGATCCCCAGTGGGGTAAATGTCATCCACAGGCATGTTACATTTGGGCCACAAAGTAGATTAAAAAAATCAAAATTAATTACTTTGAAAAAATTAGAAAACATTATCAAATAAGCTCATGTACCTACATGAACACAATCAGCTGGAGTTCCAGTGATTTCTGCCCGTTCTAGACAAGATACATGCTCTCTGGTTTGCCATAGTCACCCCCACTCCCTAATGTCTCCACAACGGTGAGGCCATGGGTGACTTAGAATGAATCATCATGCTCCCATAATTGCTTATCTCAACCATGCATTTCATTCATTTATCTCATTTCCCTGGGCCATTCGAACACTTGATTTTGCAACCTCTTCCTTTCCATATGCTGCTTCTATTGTCATAAGCAGCAAAACCATTCATGATTTCTTTCTACAAACAAAAGATGTGTTTGCATGCATGCATGGCACACACTTGATCCTATAGTGATTATGTATATAGAACTCAAGACAATATAAGGTCACATAAGCTAGTACAGGAAGCTGATTTATTTCATTCACTTTTGCATAAGACTTTAAACAGTACCGAAGACCCATTCATTGTAGCACAATATTGTGAAGGAGAGAGATGAGCATTTTGCCATTTTCCTCAACTTCTACAGGTGAAAATGTAGCCTACCCCAGCATGTTTTTTTTTTTCTTTTTTCTTTTAAGAGAGAGAGAAGGAGGGAGGTTTGGGAGGGGCAGAGGGAGAGGGAGAGAGAACGCCCAGCCCAGAGCCTGATGAGGGGTTGATCTCACAACCCTGATATCATGACCTGAGCCAACATCAAGAGTTGGACGCTAACCAACAGAGCCACCCAGGCACCACATACACCAGTATTTTCTATTGCCCTCACAATTTCTGAGGAGGATGGAGTGGAAGAACCTAGTTTTATAACTATGTTAAAAAGACAGACACATTTGGGGCACCTCATGATCTTGTGGTTGTGGGATCAAGTCCCATGTCAAGCTCTGCACTTAGCACAGGGATTCTCTTTCCCTCCCTTGTGCTCCTCCCTCTCTGCTCCTCATCCTGCCCCCTGTGCTCACACATGTGTGCTCTCTTTCTAAAATAAACAAAATCTTAAAAAAAAAAAGACACGTTTGTCCACACAAAATCTTCTACGTGAGTTTCACAGTGGTACTATTCATAATAGCCCCCAAATAGAAATAATCTAAATTTGCATCAAGTGAGAAATGGATAAATAAAATGTTGTATATCCACACAATGGAATATTACTTGGCAAGTAAAAAAAATGAAATACAGATACATGCTACTGAATGGATGAACTTTGAAAATATTATGGTGAGTCAAAGAAGGTAGTCACAAAAGATAACATACTGTATAATTCCATTTATATGAAATGTCCAGAACAGGCAAAATCTATAGATACAGAAAGATTGCTGTTGCCTATGACTGGGGACGCTGGGAGGAAATGGGGAGTGACCACAAGTGGGTATGAGGGTTCTTTTTGTGATGAGAGAATATTCCAAAATTGGTAGTGGTGATGGTTGCACAACTCTGTGAATAACCTAGAAACTACTGAATAGTACACTTTTAATGAGTGCGTATTATGGTATGTGATATATATCTCAGTAAAGCTGTTATTCAGAAAGAGATAAAAGAAAATAAGCCTTTGGAACTTGGGAGAGGGGAGCAAATATTTTGGAGGGCACAGCTTCAGACCAGGCCGACTCCAGGGTGCTTTTATATGTCTTATTTTATTCAAGCCTTGCAACAACCTGCCAGGAGGCTTCATTCTGCCCATTTCGCAGGTGAAGAAATAGAGACACAGACATTAAGCTGCCTTAATCGCGAAGCTGAGATTTGAACCCATGTTGGACACCCAGCATATTCTCTTTCTCTAAAAGACAAGGAACCAAATAGAGACTACTTGCCTTGGCTGTTTCTTATTGGTGCACCTGACTATTTAACTATGAGCAGGACACCTGCTTTTCTCTCCTTAAAAACGAACCTGAGACATGCCAGTTGATTAAACAGTCTTTCTCAAATCAGATGTTTGTTTGTTTTTTTTCTCAAGGTGACCTGTATCCCTTTCTAAAGGCAGTGCTAGACCTGCTTAAACCATTACTCTGCCTGCTGTCTGTTGGCATTTTCCCACTTACCCGATATTGTCCTTGAACTCACCTCTGCTTGCTCCCTTAGTTGATAGGAGAGCTAAAAATATTGCCTCCTGTACGTTTCCCTCCCCGCCCCACCCTGCATATACAAAGTGGCACCCAGGTAGCACTGAACATGTTCATGACCTCCTAATCCTTTTGCTATGCATGTCTCTAATCGTTAGCATCAAAGAGCACTTACGAATGAATTCATATGGACAAAGTCCTCAACTATGCATTCCAAACGCCTGCACCAGCATCCAACCCCAATCACTTTAAGAGGTTGTATTGAAGCACAAATCATTTGGGAGTGTGGTAAGGTGGGGTGAGAGGAGACAGACTCAAAGAGAACTCATGTTCCTTGCCTTAAATGAGGATCAGCCTGAGCTGTACAAGAATGGGCAGCCAGCAGACAGCGTCTGGGATGCCAGCCATCCCCAAGCCACAGGCACGGAGTCTGCATTTACTCCCATCACAACCCATTATCTTCCCAGCCAGGCTCCAAACCTTACCTCTGCTGAAGCAGAAGCCAAGTGCACCCGCGAGTGACCTTCCTGGGTCATCAGGACACTGCAGCCGGTAGGTTTGGCTCCTTACGGCCTCAGCTCTCTGATCTGACAGCCCCGGTCAAACCTTTCTTCCCTCTTTCTGAACATTCCCAGTATGCTTCCTCCTGCCTGTCAATATTTAACTACCCTGTCAAGTTACATTACATCACCTGCGCTAAATCCTACCCCAGCGATAGCTAGAGGGTGTGCCTGCTCTATTCAATTCAACTCAAAGATTCTTTATCAAGAGCCTTCCATTCATTCATTTCTCTCAACATGTGTTGAGCACCTACTGCATTTGACACTGGACGTACAAAAATGAAAGATTGGATCCCTAGAGTCTAGTTGGAGAGACAGATATGTGCCATGATGCCGAACCTCAGAGCGCAGGAGGGTCTGCCCTTACAGGCTGGCTGCTGAGAGAGGCAGTGACTAGGACCAGAGAGTTCCCAGACATGGCAGCACTCAGGGTGCCATCTCTGATGGGCCAAGCTAAAGCTGAGAAGACACAAGGATGATGGATACCTGGCCTCGGTCCTCAAGGTGCTTAAACTCAACACAGGGAGATCTGTCATTCTACAGCCTGGCAGTTATGTACATAAGTGCCACAGGAAGGTGCAGAATATCAAACCAAATGGGACAGCCACTTCCCATAAGGTGTCGATGAGTCTGATCATCAGCCATTTCTAAGACTAAACACTTGAACAAAGATGTGTCAACAGGAGGCACGGACTCCAGCCTGCAGATCCCTTAGTGCTACAAATAGGGGTGATCTCCTCAGATCTCTGGAACAGCAGATAAACCTAGTGAGTACAGGACATTGCCTGGGACCCATTTTTAAGACCAGGGAAAGAAGAATTCGGGTAACAGAGTAGTAACATTCTTCCCTGGTCAAAGGAATTAATCTGGGACAAAATGGCTTGGTCACAGGTGAACTACATACCTTTCTAATGTCTCCATGACTTTTTCCAACACAAAATTTCCTGACGTTTAATGAAAGGTTGATGTCTTTTACATAATGTAGACAGACTTGAAGGGCCACTGAGTAATACTAAACTGTGGTCTTTAGCACCATCTGGGATCAGAAGCCTCAAAAGTTACTCACCTCGGGATTTTTTCAAAGTTTGAGTCTACCATCAAAGCACAGCTCTCAAATATGCCCCACGCGGTCTGTTTTCTATCTAATCTTACTGCGATTTCATACTCCGGAGAACAAAGCCCCCTACATATGTGTGAACATTCAAAGGACCCCACCATGGGGGAGCCTAGGAGGCTGCTGTGGAAAGGGCTGGAATATTTGAATTGCAAAACACAGCTCAGCGATCTCTATACATCTAATTTGGGGTAAGTTCCAAGCTCAAGAGCATCTCTGCATGGAAGCAGTTCTATTAGTCAGTTTCTCAGGCGATTTTCCAGTTCCACATGTCCACTTCTCCAAGAGTTTCTAAGGTGCACATTTACGGTCTGTGGCAATGCTTTCCTACAAGGTACTTAGGGTTTTGACAAATACTAACTGACACTGCCACCATTCCAATGAAAACTGATGACCCATGTCTAATGCCTACTACTTCGGTGCAGCTGAAGACATTTTTTAGTCAGTTAGTGATTTTAAGCAGAACACTGCTCCAGACCCCTCTTTCACATTCTGGAAGCACGGTTTGATTTCAGGCTTTAATAAATTCACATCACATATCGAATCATCACAAAACTGAAGTTTTGCCACACTCAAGCTTGCTTTTTTTTAAACCAAGACTTTTTCAGAGACTTTTTCCTTTAATAACACACAACACACTTGGCATTAGGAATATTATACATTATTAATGGAACAATTGTTACTACTAATTGCCAAATGCCCAGGGATTTCTGGATCCAATTAGAATGGATTTGTGTCATTTATCTCAAAATCCCCCTAGAAAGATGAGATACTGTATGACCTTTGTTTGCTTTTACAGGCAATTTTAGTAAATTTTAACAAATGTGAGATAAATTTTTCAAACAATATCATTAATATCATGGCTGGTAAAATAACTACCATTCCACAGAAAACAACAAGCAAATGTGACTAACATTTCCAGATGTAAACTGTGAAGAAATCCAGTTTTCAAAAGACAGAATATTTAAAATATTTAAAATATTCTGTTTATCTCTTGCGTATGCAGCTTTACAAAATAGAAGAGAGGGTTTTGGGTGTTCGTTGGTTTTTAATAAGTTATCTTAATGAGAAGTTCAAAAATAAAACTAATTGCCCCAAACCCAATTTAATAAATAATCACCTAGTTTAGAGAGCGAGGGGCATTTTGTACTCAACATGAGCATAGATAAAGAACTTGAAACCTAGGTCAATGTTATGGGACCCCAGGCAAGGCACTCCAACCCTGTATTAAGGCTCTAAGCCTGCTTAACCTCTTAGGAGGAGTAATTAAGGAACAGTGATTTGTTGTTTGAGGTGTACATCAATGTTCATGCATGTCAGGGAGTACTGTACCTTTTAAACAGTCACTCTAGGAGCACAAGACATGTTCTAGATCACAGAAGAGTCCTCCTCATGCTGCTATTAACTGTCTCAGTTTGCCCAGGACTTGGGCATTTCCCAGGAAGCATCACTCGGAGTGCTAAAACCAGGAAAGTCTTGGGCAGGCCGTGCCATGAGTTGGCCACCCAATCTGCTACTATTCAGATCGTATTAGAACTTCGTCTGGGGAACTGACTTCATGTTATATGATATATTGTTTTGCCTCTTATTTGAGCCAACAGATTCTGATTCTTTAGAATTCAGTTGACTTTTGAAATAAATATTTATAGCCAGGTCTAATAAATAACATGGATTTTCAAGCTGCTTGAAAATTTTTAGATAAAAAATGAAATGTGTCTATCGCAGAGTTTTTTTTGTTTTGTTTTGTTTTGTTTTGAGGGGCTCAGGAACTAAATCCAAAAACAAACTTAAAAAAGCATCCAAAAGGACTTCATACGCTTGCTCCACAAATTGTGGTCTGCAAGATTAGCAATACTGGCAGCACAAAAGCTTGTTAGAAATGTATAAACCTGCCCTCCTCCTAGACCTCCTGAGTCAGAATCTGCATTTCTATAAAATCCCTGGGTGGTTCTGAGGCACAAGACAGTTTGTGAAGCCCTCTTTTAGAATTTGTGTAAGCCTCGGGTAAAAAGAAGCAAACCTCCATAAATAAATAAATAAATAAATGAATGAATGAATGAATAAATAAATAAATAAATAAATAAATAAATAAATAAATTTGATAGAGTTGTAAAAATGAAAACATTCCTGCAACTCAAAGCATTTTGACCAAGAAAATAAAAGGTGTTATTGTAATTTATGCTTTCTGGGTCTTGTGAATTTTAACTTCATAGTCCAGAGCCATAAAATGTAGCTAAACTCTAAATGAAGCCAATGATTAAATGATTTTCCTACAAGGAAGCCTTTAGGATGCAAGGCTCCAATTCAAAGGGTAGAGACAGGGTGCATGGGGACCCTCTGTGTGCACAGGTCTGTCCTCACCATCCTCTGCCCCTAGCAGTTCCCTTGAGTAGGGAATCAAACCCGAGATGACTCCTGGTTGTAGGTTTACAACTGAAATTTCAGCGGGCAAAAGAATGCATCAAGAGCAAGTTTCTAACGTACAGGCTGAGAGGTCTATTTTGGAACCAAAGGTCTGAGGGGTCTAAAACTCACCTGGATAGAGACCAGGTTGTTATTTGGACCTACTGGTCTAAGGCAAAGCAAGTTACAAAACAGTAAGTATATGACCCATCTTTGTAAAATACTGTGGGGGGCTGTCGGCAGAGGGACTGTATCAGATAATTAGGGGATAAGGGCTTTTACTGAAGAGAGCATTTCAGGCCTAGAGGTCAGTGGAACTTCATGCCCTGTGGCTAGAGGGAAAAAGAGGGCAAAGCAAAATGAAAGTGATATGCAAAGAATAACTAAAAGTTAAAGTGAAATCTAAAGAGATAACAACAGCCATAGTGAACTGCAATAATATAAAGGGTAAAAAGCTTTCTGTTTTGAAAGAGAAGATGTATATTATAATGGCCAGTACATAAGATTCTAAAACCTAAATTCTAAATATTTCAAATGGGGAGCCAGGAAAAGATCAAGTACAAAATTTTTATTTTGTGTATATAAGTGGGTAATTTGTAAAATATAAACAGAAAATGTAGTCTTTTTTTATGCCTTTGGGATGTAAGTTTACAGAAAGTGATTATGTATGTGGCCACAAAGCAAACACTAAAATTCCTTGAAGCAAATGAGGAAAAAAACATAAAAAACCTCACAAAAATCAAAGTGCATCTAACTTAAAAAATAGTCTTCTAAATAATCCAAGAATCACAAAATGCAATAAAAGCACAAAGTACAAGTTATATGATGTGAATACAAGAATCGAGACTGGGTTGCAGCTAAACTCAGAAGAAAAGCTATAGCTTCAAATGTTTTTATTTAAGAAAGAAAGGCTGGAAATAAATGAATTAAACGTTCAACTTAAGGAGTTAACCTCAAGAAAACAAAATAAACTGGAACAAAAGAGCACAGAAAAAAATTAAAATAAATTGGCTAGTAATAATTTATACATTAAATTGACAAACATCCATTGAACAGCAACTAGGAGGTTTTGTTTTTGTTGTTGTTGTTGTGTTTTGCTACTCTTTGAGATTCAGGGATATGGCAGTGACTGCTGATAATTAATAGATGAACAAAAAATTAATGGTTAAATAATTTATGTAGATGTTTCACACTCGGTGAAAAGCAACATAACTCCCTACACTTTTTAATAAAACATAGATAGATAGATTGATTTTTGAAAGAAAGAGAGAGAGAGCAGGAGCAGGGGGAGGAGCAGAGGGAAAGAGAGAGAATCCTCAAGCAGACTTCCCACCGAGCATGAAACCCCATGTGGGGCTTGATCCCAGGACTCTGAGACCATGACCTGAGCAGAAATCAAGAGCTGGCCACTTAACCGAGCCACCCAGCACTCCTCCCTACACTTTTAATACAATATGGGCAGGATGGAAAAGAATAATTTCATCATTCGAGAAACCTGACAAACACTACTTCAGCCAGGATATCAAAATCAACATCATCTGTGATAGATTCTCGTAATAGTATGTACCCTTGATAGAAAGTGATGAAAACGGCTCTTTACCTCTGTGGACTTCATCCCCAAACCCATAACCCCCCATATAATCATGAAAAAAAACCAAACCAAAACAAAACCAGACAAGTTTCAATCAAGAGGCATCCTACAAATTACCTGACCAATATTCCTTAAAACTGTCAAAATCCTCAAAAACAAGAGAAGACTAAGAAATTGTGGTAGTCCAGAAGAACCTAAGGAGTCATGACAACACAATGTGAATATATTCTAGATGGAAGCTTGGAACAGGAAAAGAACATTAGGTAAAAGTAAGGAAATCTGAATAAAGTACAATCTTAATAAATAACAATGTATCATTAATTGTGACCAATGCCCCATACTGATGTAAGACGTCATCACAGAGGGAAACTAGGTATAAAATACATGGTACCTAGACTACCTTCTCATTTTTTCTGTGAATTGAAAATGATTGTAACAAATAAAATCTAATTGAAAATCTAAAAAAATAAAGTGGATAATTTCAGATAGTGATACAAATTGTAAATAGAGAACATAAAATAGGGTAATGCAATAGGATGGCCTAGGATGGGAGGGGGGCCATGAAATGTCATCAGCAAAGTTTCCCCACAGACATCTGAGCTGAGACTTTCAAAATGAGGTAAAGAGAAGGATACGAAAATCTCAGGGAACCTGTTCCAGATAGAAAGACAACATCAAAACAAAAAAATCAAGCGAGCAAACAAAGGATAAATTAAACTGAAAGCTGATTATTTGAAAAGACAAAACAAGCAACATTTGGCATCCTGATTAAAAAAAAAAAAGAAAAGAAGATAAAAGCACATAGCACAAAGACTAAGCAATAACGTTTACTGTCAGCATGTCTTAACACAAAAGTATGATAAAACTGGCATAAAAGAAGAAACTCGAATTTCGCTTATAAAGTTAAACGTGTTTTAAATGGAATGTTAGCAAATTATATTCAGCCTTGTAATAAAGCAAACAATGACCAAGTGTAGTTTGTTTTAGTTATGTAAGGATGAATCAACATAAAAAAATTCTATCAATTAAATTCATATTAACAACTTAAAAGAAAAAATGTGATTATGTCATTAGATGATAAAAATCATTTACTACTATTTTGGAAGAACTCTCCTTGACTCTAAGTAAAATAAACATCAGAGGAAGCTTCCTATGCATGAGAAAGCATTTATCAGAAACCAATATAAAACACATTTAAAATCGTAAATAAGGTAAGACTGTCCTTTTCCACTGTTTGTTTTTCAATATTGTTTGAGATGTAGTAAAAGATGTTGTAGTACAACTCTCTTTTTGTAATACAAAAGATGTGAAAATGAAATAAATGATACAAATATTGGAAATAATGTGGTACATAAAAACGATTACTCATGGAATTATGCATACCTAGAACATTCAAGAAATATAACAAAATTTTTTTAAAATCAGACTGTACTAAGGCAGCTGAAAATAAGATACACATAAAAATACAATAGTGCTTATTTATACTGTACATTACAGGAAAGAAAAGTAGAATAAAAATCTCAGAAGTCTTCCTGTTTTTTGAGAGAGAGAGAGAGAGAATCTATTTTGCCAAGGTGCCCAAGGGTCAATGAGACACATATGAAACAAACTGGTACTACATTTGAGAGAGCCTCAGAATTTGCAGTCATAATTCATCGACAGAACTTGGCTTTTCCATCAAGTGGGTCAGTCCTACTCTCCACATTTCCTATGTTTCAATGGGTCGTTTCAAGTTGTCTCCAAATGTGTCATCTACTTCCAGCATAGAATTAATTACTCTATTTTTATTTTATTTTTTTTTTTATTTTTTAAGAATAAATCTTTATGAGTCTGCAGTCCTACAGAGAGTGATTTGGCTTCCTGGACTGGTTGTTACAAGTTGTGGGTCAGAGTTCAATGGTTGTTTTGTTTTGTTTATAATATTTTTTTATTATATTATGTTAGTCACCATACAGTACATCCCTGGTTTTTGATGTAAAGTTTGATGATTCATTAGTTGCGTATAACACCCAGTGCACCATGCAGTATGTGCCCTCCTTACTACCCATCACCAGCCTATCCCATTCCCTCCCCCCCTCCCCTCTGAAGCCCTCAGTTACTCTATGTTGATGAAACATTTGAACCACCGCCTGCTCCCACTCTGGCCTCTTAGAGGCAGGAGAGGAGAGATCCGTGTCCAAGGTACACAGCTCGGAAGCCCTGAAGGCTGCCTCTTTGATGTGGCCTTTTTGTTTCACTGACTCATTCCTGGAGAAAACATGCTGAAGTTGTTGAAAGATCAGTTGAGGTCTCTTCATCGTAAGTAATACTATGCTGCTTTACGATGCCTGCATATAGAAGCACAGAGAAAACAGGGCGACCTGGCTAGTGAGTGGTCTTTTCGATAGCAGGTTCGTAATCTGGGTATAGATGAGAGGATTATTTTATTTTGTTTTGTTTTTAGCAATCAGTAGCAAATGCTTCTTCATGCTACTGTTATCGAACAGGGTGCTGGGGACGGAGGCGATGCTAATAAAGATGGAAAGGGAGAGGAGCCCTAGTCCTTTACCATCAAAATAAGAAACAAGGAATCCGTGTTCCATGTGAATGCAGAGAAGAATCAAATCCACTTATGTGAAAACAAAATTAAGAACTCCCAACCCAAGACTCAAAAGCGTGTTAGTGATTTGTAACTCTATAAAATCGTCCCATTTAAAAGAAATAAATGTGTTTCCCTCTGAAACATACACATTCACCATACACTAGGATCCGATAAATAGCCAAATCACAGAATCTATCGCTAGGTCATTCCTTAGTCTTTGCTTCAATATCTGCAAATGAGGTTGAAAAGTGAATTATCTTTAAGCGCCTACTGTTGTCCTTTGTCACAGCAAGAGCTCATTAAACTTTGAAAAGGGAACATGGCCATTTGCAGTGTAACCACAGGACTAATCCTACCGCATTATCTGTATCATGCAACAAACTTAGCATCATTATAGTTTCATGAGATACAATAAAAATTGCTCATCAATTATTCATAGTCTGCTTCCAGTACATAGAATAAATAAATAAATAAATAAATAAATAAATAAATAAATAAATAAATACACGAGAGAAGCAGAAATGCTGTTATCCAAAACATTTAGATAGGTCAACAGAAGACTCAGGTGAGCTGGAAAACATCAGATTGCAGAGCTCCTAATAGCACTGATGGCTTGAGTGCCTTGAGAGTGCCAACCTCCTTCCCTACATGCTGTCAAATGTTCCTATTACCTATGGTCGCTCTTAAGGCCCAGAGAAACACAACATCAAGGTTATCCATCCTGTAGGCTGACTCAGCCCCAAACCCAAGTCTGTCAAGGAGCATGTTGAAGGCAAATCTTTAAACAATCAAACTGGCCTTCCTAAATATCTGGCCATGAAGGTGGCATATTATTTTCATTAACATCTAACTCCCCTACCAGACTCTAAGCTTCATGGGCTCAGGAGCAGATGGTATCATTCTGCTCATCACTGTAGTCTCCAAATCTGGAACAGCGCCTGGCACACAGAAGACAATAAATATTTATGTTGACTAGATCATAGAAAAAGAGTCTCTCCACTTTATGCACCTATAAAATGGGCATAATTCCTGTAACCATTTCTACATTGCTGGGCATTTAAGTGTCTTCTTACATTGTTGTATTTTAAACATTGTTGTGATGAATATTTTTATTCATGTGATTTCTTCATATTTTGGGTTCCCAAAAGGACAACTGATAGGTCAAAAAAATCAGAACATTTTTATGGTTCTTGGTATATAGTGCCAAATTATTTATGGATGAATCATATCACAAGTAAAACATGGAAGAACAAATTCTACCACTTGCTCATGAAGACTAGCCATTAAAATTTTTTTTTAAGTAGTAGATAACTTAAGGGAAAACTGGAATGCTCTCTAATATTTTGCTGTAATTTGAATATCATTAATTTGGCAAATTGAGTATTTTTCTCTGTTTATTTAAATAATTGTATTTTCTCTTTTGTGCATTTGCCAAGGAATGATTGGGTCATGGCTGTTCCTCTGTGGGTGGGAGCCTTTCTCAGGAACTAAAAGAAATTTCAGCACCATAACTTCTCTGCCAATTTCATTCTTTTTGCTTCAAATGCTCATTCTCAAGAATACAACAGGACTCTTGAAAGCTGGCGTTTAGGTGATACTTCTACTGGCCAGGGACCTCATTACCATATGGATTTATACGATAGACCAGGAGTCCCTTGGGGTCATCTCCTGGGTCCCTCATGGTCATCTAGATTACTTACATGTGTGCTGATAAACACCATTAGATGTTTTCACTCTGGAAGAATTAGTGAGCTATTTTACAGAGTCAGGCCAGTTTTACGGGCCAGTAAGTACTAGCCTAAGTAAGTCATAGTCAGGGACCAGCCTACACAAAGAAATCCTATACCTATAAAAGTTTCAGTGGTAATACAATTGAAAGCTGTCACCAAATCCTGTTATCTTTCTGGGTAGAAAAGTGCTCAACAAAACAGTGATAGCCCAGAAGGTGGAGAGCTGAATTAAGGCCAGCAAAAACCTTTGAGTGAATGGCAGATTCAAGATAATAGTTGAGTGATAAAATAAAACTTTCCCAGAAACTCAAGTCTTAATAAAATTGCTCTGAAAGTGCCTTGGGGCTACTGCTCTATTTAACTTCTTTGTGTTCCTAGGGCTCAAGGACGTTTGGTTTTGGTAGTAGGTACATTTATGGACATGTAGGCAATCGGGACAACTGGTAATGGGGCCCAAAGTGGAATCTGGTTTGTACAGCCTAGCAAAGGTCGCTATTCTTGAATAAATATTTACATATGACTTCTAAAACAAAGCAATCTGTCATTGTTCTAGACACCCATTGCTTAAACACTTGAAATGAAAGATTCCAAGAATACCTACAAAACTATTTTAGATTTCAGAGGTCAAAAATTCTCAAAGATAACCCAAGGTATGCATGATAAAGCTAAATGTTTACCTCTTCCTTTGTTTCTATTTGGCTGGACAATGCTTGATAAGAAGAGAAAGAACATTTATCTTAAAAGTGCTCCTTTTCAAGAATCATGTATATAAAGAGAGCTAAATGTCAACATTTACAGATAAACTGTAACCACATTCTACAAATAAGTTAATTTCAAGGGGGGGGTTCCCTTCTGTCTCCCACTGGAGATCACAGTTGAACAAGGGAAGGAAGTAAAGTATAGTAGTGAAGAGCATAGATTGGAGACAGGCAGCCCCGGTATAATCCCAGTTCTGCCTTTCTTAACTGTATACTTGGGGACGTGCCATTTAATTCTATATTCCTGTTTCCTCATCTGCAAAATGAGGTTGATAATGACACTACCTCACAGTGTTCCTGTGAAGAGAAAGTGGGCTAAAAATGTAAAAACCCTTCAAAGCAGTGCCCAGGATACAGAACCATATATTTTCCAATGTAAGATTATGAATATCTTAAGAGTAGAGTTTATATAACTGTTCTCTAATACTCGGCATTATTGCAGCACATAGTAGGTGATCAATAAATAATGGCTGAATGAACAGCTGACTATAAAGGATTTTCTACTAGAATTTCTTTAATAAAAGCACAACATTTCTTTGTACCATTAAAGCATGACAATTCAACACAGGACTGACAGACTGTTTTCACAAACAATTCCAGAGCACAGAGTACGTGCGCCTCTATGCACCAGCAGAATGAATAATGAGAGAGCAATGAACAGTATTAAATAAGAGACAAGTAAGAGTTTTAATGCAAATCTGAACTACTTTCTGTTAATGCAAGTACTATTTTCTTGGCATAGCACCGGTCTGTCCTTCTACTCTTTACTGATAAAGCCGTGACTATTACACCATCTGGAATAGGTCAAGACCAAGTGGAGATTCTGAGCTCATCCCTAATTACTCCTTTATTCAAGTGGGGGTTAAAGAGTGGGTGGGAAAGTTTCAGGGAAAGATTTTCAAATGACACAGATTCAGTAATAAAATGCTCAGGAGCTGATTTAGGTCTATTTAATCTCCAAGACATCTGAAACAACACAACATCTGTAATGACTTCTTATCCTGGAAAATCCCAGAGCATTTTACTTTTTTTTTTTTTTTTAATCCATGTATTTAGCAGTCACATCACTCATTACTGAGATGCAGTTCTTGTTTCTGGAGGAAGAGAGAGAAATGTTTTTAATAGCCACCGCAAGATAATGAGATGACTAGACACACAGCTCCCATCATTGAAAACGGAGACAGACCAGCTTTACTGAGTTGGAAGAGGGCCAGCTTCTAGAGCACTCACCATATTCTGGGTGTGGCATCACCAGCTTCCTCCTTGGACAGAAACGCAGTAAGAGGCTGGGTAAGTATATGAGTGAGGTAACGAGTGAATGATTAAACGAACAAATACAATACAGTTAGAGACGGTGTTGGCCTACAAAGAGTTTAGTAGAAGGAGGCAGGGCTGTCCCCACTAATCAAGTCTGCCAAAAAATGGATTCTATTTCAAACATTAATATTGGACAGTGAAGGCTAGATGAGGGGCCTTGGACATCTCTTTTCTTTTTCTGTCTACTTCATGGTGTTCTCTTCTCTCGCCTGCTTCTTACATATTGGGGTTCCTCTTTGCCCCCCCCCCCCACCCCCTCGCTTTGGTGACTAGGCACCCTTTCCTTGGCTGTCCTTGGGACACTTGATGTCCTGCACCACCGAAATCTAACTTTTCATCTTCCCAGGTAAAATAGCTACTCTTCATGACTTTGTTACTTCTGTTGCAGGCACTATCACCCACCCAGGCCCCCAAGCAGAGAACCCTTCTTGACAGCTCATCTCTCTTCCACCACCCCCATCAACGTGATTATAAGTTCTTGCTGTATTTATGTTTACCTTCCAATTATTTTTCAAATCCACCCTCTGCACCCCAATTACCATTGTACACTCCAAATGGTCATCTACTCTTTCCTGTATTTCAACTGACATTCTTCTAGCTCAGGAACTCAGTGTAGGCTGCACATTAGAATCATAAGGGGAGTTGAAAACATGACCAGTACCTGGATCCACCCCAAGAGATGTGGTTTTACTCAGGATGAGCTGGGGCCCAGGCACTGGTATTTTTCTACAGCTCCTCTTGTGCAATCAGACTTGAGAATAATTCATCCTGCTCATCTCTCTGGCTCTAGCTTTGTCCTCCCTACTGCCACACCCTGGAGAACAGCTCCACACAGCCTAGAGCACCCACGCTGTTCTTTCTAGAATGTTCATCTAGAAAATGAAACCCAAATTCCTTAACTTTCCCTAGCCTTCCCACTTATGTCCTGACATTCTCAAACTCACAGAAGCAGAGAGTAGGATGGTGGTATCCAAGTACTGGCAGGGTGGGGGGGGGGGAGGTCAGGTGTGGCACTAGAGATAGAAATTGGGGGATGTTGATATGAAGTTTCAGTTATGCAGGATGAATAATTTCTGGAGCTCCAATGTACACATGGTGACTATAGGTAATAATAATGCACTGTATACTTGAACTTTGCTAAAAGAGTAAATCTTACATGTCCTTATTGTACACATGCACACAAATAACTACATGAGGGATAGTTAAATTAGCTTGATTGTGGTAATCATTCACAATGTATTTGTATATCAAAACATGTTGCATACCACAAATACATAAAATTTTTATTTGTCAATTATGGCTCAATAAATGTGGAAAAAAACAAAAGATCTGATAAAAAAAAAAACTAAACGAAAACAAATCATCACATATCCACTCCTTAAAAATATGATTTTAGAGATTAAACTTAGGTCTTCTTTCTCAGCTTCATATCACTTATTGTACTTTTTGTGTGTTCTCTGGGGATGTTGGATGAATTCCACATGTCAACAGGTGGGTGAGGACAAAAGTATAGATGATTCCTGGGGATGACCCCAGCCCATGTCTGTTCTCACAAGAACAGGCCTGGTTTCTGTGGCCAAAGGCTTGCGCTCTGGGGTCCATCTATCTGCGTTTGAATTGTGCTCTTCCGCATGACTTTGTGAGTTATGTAACTCTCTGAGCCAGCCTTAAAATGGAGGGTACTGGTGTGCCTACCTCATGCAGTCCTTTTGTGAATTCTGTAAGGAAAACTAAGCAAGGAGCTTACATGGTGCCTATCACAGAGAAAGCCCTTAATGAATAGTGGCCCCATATTACTTTATGTCTTTTCCTTGTTGGAGTTAACAATAATATTCATTAGAAGAAGGGATTTCCTGAATTTTAAAATACTTTGTGAGAGCACTGCTCTAGAATGTTGTGACTGTAGCGTGTCCAACCTAGTTCTCCCTTGGGATCTCTGTAATTCAAGTTGCTAACGGATCCAATGTAATTTCTTTATTTGGCAACCCAGAGACTGAAGTCCACACCTTGCCTGTTCACTAGAACCCGTCAGTGGAAAAGAAAACCCCAACCTGGGACTCACATTTCGATGTGAGCCACGGGTGTTGGTGGGTGCCAGCTTCTGGCCGCATGGCATAAAAAGAAATGAATGCTCTTGCCAATGTTGAGAATATGACTGCACTATGCCTATTGCAAATATTTACCTTTTTAGCTGGAATACCAGGGGACACTAGGGTTTCTGTTTGAACAGTGCTTTGAGGCAGAACTCATTGAAACTACATGGAAAGCTTTGCATAAATAAACTCTTTTATGCTTATACTTGTAACACATCATACCATCAGACTGCAAAATTAAGCTTGGGGGGACAAAATAAACCCAGTTATTTACACAGAACTCAAGCTCCCAAAACAGATTTGTAGATAACTTTGCATAAAGTCTAATAGGAGATCTTCTATTCCTGGCAAAACGGGCCTATCAACTAGGGTTGAAAAAGCAGTATAATTTGGGGTTACAGTCTAGGGACTATAGTCAATGCCTGTGGAGTAAACAAACACAGGTTTGAGAAAAGTAAGGCACTCAGAGCATCTAGAACCTAAACAGATGCTGTAAATGTTAACTCTGATAATAATAGTAAAATCATCATTAATAATATTATTCTCTAGGGGTATTTGACATCATTTTACCAATCAAGTAATTAGGTTGCATTTTATTCTCTCACATTTTGGGTTTTACTGCTGCTATTCATTTGTAATTTTTGATCAACCCCAAAATACTCACACAGACTTAAAACCTGGCTTCAATCATTTCAATTTTCTCTGAGAAGTGAACACATCAACACTGAGCTATGGAAATGAGATTGAGGTGTCTGCATTTTCACAACCAGAAGGCATGATAACTTGTCCTAAAATTGTTTGATCTTGTTACCATTTCTACTGAATACTTTGAGTCATGCCAGAGTACAAAATGCCTTTTATTCAAAAGAGATTGCATCGACAGAAATTCAGAGCAAGCTGCTGAAAAGCTATATTAATCCCGATCCTGGGATATTACACTAAATATTTGACAGGAATCCAAATTTTCCTGAAACCTTCCACTAAGAAGATAATCTTTCATAGTTTTAACTGTGAAAGGGGAGGACTTGATCTTTTGAAATGGAAAAGGTGAGTCTAATTGAATTTCCTTCTTTGGTTTCTCATTAAAGATGGGTCCAGGTTGAATCATATTCAATTAATGATTGTACTTGGGATATATTGTTCTTTTCAGGAGTTGAAAATAAGATTAACAAAGCTAGAAAAAGATGTAGGGGGCAGTGGTGCCAACTCAACACTTAAAGGGCTAAGCATGTGCAGAAGCAAAGACCTATTTCAATGCCGTATGATTCTGAAGCAGGCCACTATTCTTGATCAATTCCAGGACCGAGTGGGAAGTTGTGTGATACTGAGCATCACTCATGAGGAAAAATAAACTTACCAATGATACAGACAATAATCAAGACATACCATGCAGGCCTGCCTCTTCTCCTGCCTATCGACCAAAAACACTATGATCTTGTCGTTGTCAACTCAGCACACATCTGTCAGGAGCTCACTGCAGACTACCTACCCAGTTCCCAGGCACCACAGCTCAGGTTTAAGACTGACAGGTAAATTAGCATAATTAGGCTAAATATTTTAAAACTGGGACTGTCCAGGAACACAGTTCCTGTAATTATAATCTCTCTAAAACTCTCCCTTCCATTAGCTTTTCTGGGGATATTTTTCTCCTATATCTTAAACACTGGCATTTTACCACAGCAGAACTTGCCACTATTTGCTAATTGTCTCATATCTCTATTTGTGTATTGCCTACATACTGATGGGGTAAGTGCTTCCAGGACAAACTAACCAGCTCTTCTATTCTTCAATGTCTACATAGTACAAAACACATTATAGGGGTTTAATTAGTACTTCTCTAAATAAAGCTGGCTTGTGAGGCTGGAGGGTGGGGGGAAGGAGGTGGTACAAATCTGAAGACAGCATCTAGAATTTCATTCTAGCTCTGACCCTTGACATGTGTGTGAGCCAGACTGAGTCCACATTTATAGAATTGGCATAATAATACACAACACCATGATAATATTATGCGACATTTGTGCAGTGCCTGGCATGTAGTAAGGGCTTAATCCATACACATTCTCTTGGTGAACAGAAACACTGACCTAAGAAAGGTTTTAAAGTGTGAGAGGGAATGGAATATAGTACTCATGAGCATGGACTCTAGAACCAAATTCAAACCCAATTCTAAACCTCCAGCCATGAGATTTGGGGTTAAATGCTTAACATCTCTGTGCCTCAGTTTCTCCACCTGTGAAATATGGATACTAATGATATCTACCTCTGCAGACTGTGAGGCTTAAATGAGTTAATGCTTTATATTCCTCATGAGTGCCTGACCCAAACAGGTGGCTTTAGTATTACTAAGGATCAGCCCACTCAATACATACAAATGAACTTGGTCAATTTTAAAGGTCTTTTAAAACTTTGGATGTACAGTTCTATGAAGAAAACATGTATACACACTCTCTCTCTCTTGCCTTTGAAGCCCCACATATAAGAGGAGGTAACATCCATACTGACACAGCCTCCACTGCCTACATGCATGCGCGCGCACACACACACACACACACACACACACACACAGAGGCATACATCAAAGTTATCAGAGTTTAACTTTTTTCCTTCCTCTCTTACAACCCACACATCTGCTACCTGGGTATCTGAGCCTAATCAATTTACGATCTGCCATAACGAGCTAGGAAGCTGAATGAGAAAAGGAAAGCTAAAGTCAAACCTGAAATTCAGTTTGAAAGACTATTTATTAGAATATCAGTCTTCTCAGGGTTTCTGGGTGGCTCATTCAGTTAATTGTCTGCCTTTGACTCAGGTCATGATCTCTAAGTCCTGGGATTGAGCCCAGCATTGGGCTTCCTGCTTAGCAGGGAGTCTGCTTCTCCCTCATCCTCTGCTCACCCCCCACTCATGCTAGTGCTCTCTCTTTCTCTCTCTCTCAAATAAATAAATAAAATCTTAAAAAGAACAAAAGAATATCAGTCTTCTCTAGAGATGGTCTGAAGGGAGAGCTGTAAGTGACTTGTCTAAGATAGATGGTCAAGGAGGAAAGGTCTGGACTCCATGCCTGGCACTAAACTGGACTTTCAAAGATCCTTCCAATCAAGATCATCAATGTCTAAAATTGAAGGTCCTTGCAGCAGAAGGGCTAGATCAGCACAAGGTTCATTACTTAGCTAGCCAGCAGTCTTCACAGGGCTGGGACACAAAACACCTTCCAAGAAAGACTAAGCACCACAAGAGACTTATTTTAGACCTACAGACACATGCAGATTGAAAGTGAAGGAATGGAAAAGCATCTATCATGCAAATAGAAATGAAAAGACAGCTAGAGAGCCATACTTACATCATACAAAATAGACTTTAAAGCAAAGACTTAAATAAGAGACAAAGAAGGACACCATATAATCATAAAGGGAACAATCTAACAAAAAGATATAACAATTGTAAATATTTATGCATCCAATATGGGAGCATCCAAATATATAAAGCAGAAAATAATCAATAGCAATACAATAGCCATAGGGGATTTTGATATCCCACTTACATCAATGGATATATCATCTAAATTGAAAATCAATAAGGAAACAGTGGCTTTGAATGACACCTTGGACCAGATGGATCTAACAGACATATTCAGAACATTCCACCCTAAAACAGATTACACATTTATTTCAAGTGCACATGGGATATTCTCCAGAAGAGATCACGTATTAGGCCACAAAATAAATCTCAACAAGTTCAGAAAGACTGAGGTCATACCATGCGTCTTTTCTGACCACAATGCTGTGAAACTAGAAATCAACAAGAAAATTCTGGGAAGAACACAAATACACAGATATTAAATAACATACTACTAAATAATGAATGGGTCAACCAAGATATCAAAGAGAAAATAAAAAAAAAATATATGGAGACAAATGAAAATGAAAACACAACAATTCAAATCTTTGGGATGCAACAAAAGCTGTTCTAAGAGGGAAGTTTATAGCAATACAGACCCACCTCAAGAAGCAACAAAAATCTCAAATGAAGAACCTAACCCTACACCTGAAGGAGCTAGAAAAAGAAGAACAAATAAAACCCCGAACCATTAAACAGAAGGCAACAATAAAGATTAGAAATAAATGAAATAGAAACTAGAATGAATGAATAAATGAATAAATCACTAAATGAATAAATGAAACAGAACAGATCAATGAAACCAGGAGCTGGTTCTTTGAAAATATCAACAAAGTTGATAAACCGTTAGCCCGACTCATTTAACAAAAAATGAGGACTCAAATAAGCAAAATCAGAAATGAAAGAGGAAAAATAACAACCAACACCGTAGAAATACAAAGAACTGTAAGAGAATATTATGAAAAATTCTCAACAAAATATTAGCCAACTAAAGCCAAAAATCCATTATAAAAAAATATTCATTGGGCAGCTGGGTAGCTCAGTAGGTTAAGTGTCTGACTCTTGATTTCAGCTCAGATCATGATTTCAGGGTCATGAGATCAAGCCCCAAGTTGGGACCACAATTAGTGTGGAGTCTGCTTCAGATTCTCTCTCTCCTTCTCCTCCTCCCCCTGCTCATGCTCTCTCTCTCAAATAAATAAATAAATAAAAATATCTAATAAAAAATATAATTCACCACAATCAAGTGGGATTTATTCCCGGGATGCAAGGGTGGTTCAATATTCACAAATCAATCAACATGATACATCACATCAACAAGAGAAAGGAGTAAAAACCATATGATCATTTCAATAAATGTAGAAAAAGCATTTGATGAAGTATAACATCTGTTCATGATTAAAAACCCTCAACAAAGTAGGTTTAGAGGGAACATACCTCAACGTAATAAAGGCCACATATGGAAAAATAACATTGAACATCATATTCAATTGTGAAAAACAGAGCTTTTCCCCTAAGGTCAGAACCAAGGCAAGGATGTCCATTCTCACCACTTTTATTCAACATAGTAGTGGAAGTTCTGGCCACAGCAAGCAAAAGAAAAAAAGAAAAAGAAAAAAAGGAAAAGGAGACGGAAAAGGAGGGAGGGAGGGAGGGAGGGAGGGAGGGAGGGAGGAAGGAAGGAAGGAAGGAAGGAAGGAAGGAAGGAAGGAAGGAAGGAAGAGGAAGAAAAGGGAAGAGAAAGAGAGAGGGAGGGAGGGGAAAGGAAGGGAAAGGAAGGGAGAGGAATGGAGGGAGAGAGGGAGGGAGGGAAGGAGGGAGAAAGGGAGGAAGGAAGGGAGAAAGAAAGAAAGATAGAAATGGAGAAAGGAAAGGGGGAAGGGGAAGGGGAAGGGGAAGGGGAAGGGGAAGGGAAAAGGAAAGGAAAGGAAAGGAAAGGAAAGGAAAGGAAAGGAAAGGAAAGGAAAGGAAAGGAAAGGAAAGGAAAGGAAAGGAAGAGTGAGGGACAGAGGGAGGAAAGAAGGGAGGAAGGAAGGAAGAGAAGGCATCTAAATTGATAAGGAAGAAATAAAACTTTCACTATTTGCAGATGACATGATACTATGTATAGAAAACCCTAAAGACTCCACCAAAGAACTACTAGACTAATAAATGAATCCCGTAAAGTTACAGGATACAAAATCAATGTACAGAAATCTATTGTATCATATACATTAATAATAAAGCAGCAGAAAGAGAAATTAAGAAAATAATCCCATTTATAATTACATCAAAAATAATAAAATACCTAGGAATAAATTTAACCAAGAAGTAAAAGACCTATACTCTGAAAACTACAAAACGCTGATGAAAGAAATTGAAGATGACACAGAGAAATGGAAAGACATTCCATCCTTGTGGATTGGAGGAACAAATATTGTCAAAATGTTTGTACTACTCAAAGTAATCTACACATTTAATGCAATCCCTATCAAAATACCAACAGCTTTTTTTCACAGAACCAAAACAAACAATTTTAAAATGTGTATGGAACCACAAAAGACCCAGGATAGCCAAAGCAATCTTGAAAAAGAAAAACAAAGCTAGAGGCATTATATTTCCGGATATAAAGTTACAAAGCTTTTGTAATCAAAACAGTATGGTACTGGAACAAAAATAGACACATAGATGAATAGAACAGAATAGAAAACCCAGAAATAAACCCACAATTATATGATTCATCTTTGACAAAGGAGGCAAAAATATGCAATGGGAAAGACAGCCTCTTCAACAAATGGTGTTAGGAAAACTGGACAGCAACATGCAAAAGAATGAAACTGGACTACTTTCTCTTACCCTCCACAAAAATAAACTCAAAATACTGTATGTTAACTAGAATTTAAATAAAATTTGGAAGGAAAAGAAAACCTCAAAGTGGATTAAGGACCTAAATATAAGACCTGTAGCCATAAACGGCCTAGATGAGAACACAGGCAGTAATTCCTCTGACACTGGCCATAACAACATCTTTCTTGATATGTCTCTTGAGGCAAGGGAAACAAAAGCAAAAATAACCTATTGGGACTAATCAAAATAAAAAGCTTCTGCACAAAGAAGGAAAAAGTCAATAAAACTGAAAAACAATCTACTGAAAAAGAGAAGATATTTCCAAATGACATATCCGAGAAAGGGTTAGTATCTAACATATATAAAGAACTGATACAACTCAACCCCTGAAAACCAGTAATCCAATTAATAATTGGCAGAAGACATGAACAGACGTTTTTAGAAAATCATATAAAGATTAATTAATTTAAGTAGAAAAAGGGCAGGCACAATTTGCCTTTACAGTTGCACATTGGTAAATTTGCAGTTTGCAAAGTAATTTGAGGATTCTAAGAAGGTACACAGTAAGCTCACCATCAAAAGGAACAATGAACTAAGATAATAAACTAACTTTGTAACCCATTCCATATTGAAATTCTTGTAGACCTTACTTACTAATGACCATTCCACACAGTTTTCATGCTACTGGCTTTGCTGCCTCCCCTTCTCCTTCATCAGGCCTTTTAACTGTAATTTCACAGGATATGCCAGTTGCTTCAAGCATTTCCCATGACAACTCAGGGGAAATTAATACCATGTTCAAAATTTTTATTTATATATTTAAGCGTCTTCTCTGCATCAGTCTTGTTCTTTGAGTCTCTCTGTCATGAAAACTCTACTGGGTATCATTGTTTTTCTTACTTCCTAATATGACTCAAATGCACTTCAAATCAGGGAAACATGGAGAACTGTGCCCACATTGCTCTCAGAATGGAACAGAATATAACAACAAGAAAGATCTACTGAAGTAAAAGATGAAATGTGGTTTCATAGGAAAATCTGAGCCAAGCATGGAGGAACGCAGATTACCAGAAAGCTCTCTTCAACAACAGCAGGTAGAGGCCAAATGAAACGGCAGGTAGAATCCAAATCCACACAAAGGCAGCTATTTGGTGTTCTGTGAAGGCAGGTATTACTCCACACCTGAGCGTGTTCAGCGAAGGAGTAAAGTACATGAATAAGGCAGAAAGGAAGGGAAGGAGGTAGAGAGGAAATAAGATAGAACAAGTTGCAGTTATCGGACTGAATTAGTGACTTTAGATCAATACAAATATGAAAAAGTGGGGAGCTATGACAAGGAGAACTCTGCCCTGGAAAGACTTCCAGCACTTCTTCGTACCTATCAAAACCTTCCCCATCTATCAGTCATTGCTGAGACCCAGTGTCCCTGTAACAAAGGCAAACCACCAATACCTCCCCTTTGACAACTAATGTCCTTCATGTTTGCATCAGTGTGTCTCAACCAGGGATGATTTAACCTGCAAGGAGACGTTGGAAATGTCTAGAGACATTTTTGGTTTTACAAGGCAGGGGGAGACTGGCATATAGTGGGTAGAAGACAGGAATGCTGCTAACATCTTACAATGCACAGGTCAGCACCACAGCAAAGAGCATCAGTCATGTTGTGGTTGAAGTCTCTGGTCTACATTCCTGTCATCTGGTCCCAAATCCTCTTGGCCTCGAACATTAGCTCCATGTTCTGGGTGTATGTCAGTCCAACTTATAAGTAGCTTTGAGGCACGGAGCACCTTTGCCTGTTCATGCCGTTGCCCAGCATTCTGGCTCAGAGCCTGCATGCAGTAGATAGAGAGTGTAATGAGTGGAGAAGGAAAAGTACAAGCTGTGTTCATTTTTCTGAGTCAGAGTTGAAGGAAGTTGCCTCTCAGCAGCGTCACTGCCAGACCTTGCCAGGCACAGAAAGGCAGGGCAGAAGCATCTTCCCCAATGGGCCAGGCATGAGCTGCTCGGGTGATGGAGACAGTCCGGGAAATAACTCAGCTAAGAATGAAGAGGTGGGGGTTAGGCTGCAGCATCACATCCAATAGTCAGTGAAAGAAAACTTTGAAAAATGGGCATTTCAACTTTTCAATGATGTTTCTAGACATAATTTAGAAAAAAGTCCAAATGCTGTAGAAACCAGGTAAAAAATGATCTGTATGCCTCACAGTGCTGCTTGGTCTCTCCTAGTCCTCTACCCAGAACTGACTCCAGAGGCACTTGGGATTTTTGAGGCTTTTGCTGAGCAGAAATAACAGGGAAAGCCTCTCTCTCTCTCTTTCTCTATCCCCTCCCTCTCTCTTTCCCCACCCTATCCTGCTCTCTCCCTCCCTTTCTCCCTGTCTCCTTTTCCCCTCTTCCTTTCCCTCTCCCTCTCCCTTTCTACACCCTTCCCTCCATTCTCATCAGTCTAGAAAAAGTACAATCACCTACACCACAAAGCTTCCAAAGGCCCATCCCCCTGCCACTGTCCTTGAATGTGGGTCTCACACTGTACCATTTTATAATTGATAGTTCCAGAGCTGTTGTCCCGGTGGGCTGGGGGCCAGCTCCCTGGTGCCGAAACCACACATTATCATTTAGCCCACTAGCACCTAGTGGAGTCCTAGGCATATCCTAAATGCCTGATAAGCAGCAACTGCTGAACTGTTGACAGGGAAGAATTGTGCCTCTCTGACGAGAACCCATGCCTCTTTTAAAGGGCCAATTCCCAGCCAGCACAGCAGAGAAGTTGGGCAGCGTCAGGTCAGGACATCTCAGACGCTGCTCAAGTGACAAAGTCTGTAAGCTTGAAGGTATTCCCATCTATGAAAAACAAGCTGCCACAAATTTCCCATTCTAGAATGTCCCTCCCATTAACTGTGTGTAAATTTCTGAGCATTCATTTCTGATGAAGGTAAAAGGCATTTGAGGCTGCCCCTAGATGTTAGTTTTTTCCAAATGACATGAATTGCATAATTCCAAACATACATTTGCCACGATGGAGCTTTTCTTTTTCTACCTATCTTGTCCGAAGGCGAAAACAAAAACAAAATCTTGAACTAGTCACTCCAGCGTTTTCTCAGGCCAATTTCCTCAGGGATTCAAGTTTAAAGGACTGTCACCTTTAGCATGAAAATGCTCTCCGTTCTCTCCCTGCCTTGCCTGGCTGGGGTCACTGTGGACCTCACAAGTTCCTACAGGAAACGGGGGGGACAGTGAGTCCGCTGCTTGGTCCTTCTCTCCCTCGGTTCAATGCTGGCCTTTGTTCTCGAAGTGCCTCTTCTCCTGTGGATTTGAGCAGAACAGTACTCTTCCGGTGATGGCCACTGGCTGATCTGCAGAATCCCACAGCTCCGCTCAGGTGGCACAGCAGAGCACTGAGGCTCAGCCCAGGCCTGGCATGAACGCTCCTGCTTCATTCTGATGCTCCTCCATGGGATCAACCCTTCTCACCCGTGGGCCTTCTCTCTCCTCCAGCTCCATTCTGGACTCTGCACACAGAAACTGCCCGAGACCTTTGAGCTGGCTGCCGCCTCTGGGGCATGAATCGTCCTGCTGCTGTTTCTGCTGTGCAGCAGAGCCCAGAGCATGTGCCCCAAAGCGGCTTCTGTTCCTGATAGACCGCACCCCTGGATAGTCACGCATTCGGCTCTGATCCCTAAGCTTCGAGCAGGCTTCCATCAGACGCTGCCCCAGCTTACCCCTGCGTCACTTGCCTCCACTTCAAACCTGCTCTTTCTTCTTCCTCCACAGAGCTATTTTCTCTGCTGTAAGAGGGGGCTGCAGAAAACAATGAGTATAGGGGCCTGTTGAATCTATTTGCATTCTCATGATGACCTTCTCCTGGATCTTGGTAGCTGACTTTTAAAACTAGAAGTCAAGATTCTGGCAAGCTTATTCAATGATATGTTTCAGACAATTTCATACCCCTGCCTACGGTAACTAGCTACTCCTAATTGTACATGAGTTTATTAATCAATGCACAAGAAAAACTCAGCAAGTATAGGATTTTGTGACATTCCAATTCATTTTAAGTGCTTAAATAAAGGTGTTTTTTTTTTTTAATGGCCAGTATTTGTTGTTTCTTTCTTTTCTTTTTTCTTTTTTTAAGTCTCCTTCATTGTCCCAAATGTCCCCATTCTCATGTTTGACCTGCTTGAGGTCTTTACATAAAGTTAGCAGGTATCCAGGATTCGGACAGTTTGTCCCATTCTTCACATGGGGAAAGAGGAGATCAGACAGAACGAAGGACTAATGCCCTTAAGCTTTGGTAACAGGATCTAGAGAAGTACCTACAGCACTTGAGGGCCCTGTAAGCACAATGAAAGTGCTAACATGAGGACATAAGGGGGCCAGACACTGCCAGATTGTAAAGAACTTTTAAAGACAAAAACTAGAAGGATTTTTTTTTTTTTTTGAGTTACGTATCTCTGGGTATTGCTTGAAAATACCTTCTTTATCTACTAGGGGGAAGTGGAGACCCCCCTCTCCTTCTCACTCTTTCCTGTAGAACAGGAGGATGACAAACCTTGCCCTCCTTTCCCTGGTGGGGTTTTAAAAGGATAAAGTGAGATCACGGATGTGAGACATCAAGCTAAAATCAGGAGATCAGAAGTCTCCCTGCAGACACTATCTCTGAGGATGGGCCAGGGTCCTGTGGTTCCCTTCCCTGCACTTCGATCCTTGCCTTTCCACTGACTTGGGCAGAACAAGAGTCAGGGTTCTCCCCTCACTGGCTTGCCAGCCCCTCTGAATCCGAGGCCTGACAGCGGGGCAGGAGGTGGTCCCATTGCTCCTTTGAATCCATCTGTTCTCTCAATGATCCCTCCTCGGCAGACATCTATGACCTTCACTCATCATGATTCTCCATGGGTTGTGCTGAGTGAAGAAATGTCTTAACTAATTCTTTGCCTTTTAGGATCTCAAGGGGCCAAAAGAGATGCCATATGGCCATAAGAAATAATCTCTTAGGTCATTTTATTATTTTTATATGAGGACACTAAACATTTCTTGTGACGGAGTGATTTATTTGGGAAAGGAAATAATTTATTAAAAGGCCATTCTCCTTATTCAAGAAAGCAAGTTGTAAAAATATCAGGTAATTTAACTTTCTCGTGTTTCACTGCCTTGAAATGGCTCCCAAATCCAGCTGGGCTTCCATTACTGTGAGAGATGGGTTTTTGAAAAGAAGGAAGTCATGGTAAGAATGTTTTACATGTTGAATCTTATGGAATCATTCACAACTAATTTATTCGACATCAAATCTGAAAAGCCTACATTATGTAAATTGTTGTGGGGATATAAAGATATTAAGAAGAAAATGCAAAGCAGCTAGTTTTAAATAAAACTTTTTTAAGTGATAGTTTTAAAACACTTTTCATATGTATCTTACTTAATTCTCATAAAAATCTGTGATATACGTATTGTTATTGCTATTTTATAAATGAGAAAATGGAGGCTCACTTTGATAGACCCTGAACTAAAATCCCAGTTCCTGTAACTTCAAAGTCCAAATCCTTCTTGCTACACAGCACTCAGTTTTTGGTCTGCAGTAAGTAAGTGTCCCTCTGAGAAGTAAATGCAAAGTTTATTTGGTTCTTCCAGCAAGCAATCAGTTTTCACTGGAGCGATCCAAGAAGGCTTAATAGCATGTGTTGTCATTCCAGTTGGTCCCAGAGGAAAGATAGGACCTTGACAGCCCTGGGAGAGCGAGGAGGGTATCGTTCAGGGAGAGGGGAGGAGGTAAAAGGAAGCTAAGTAATTTCAGGGAATAACAATTAGAGCAGGTTGCTATAATATGGAGTCCCTGGAGGAAACAACAAAGGAGAGGAAGTGAAAAAGAGAGGTTCCACAGGACCTTTCAACTGGCTTGAAGGATTTAAATATCATTCAATGTCCAGGGTGTGTGTATTTGTGGCAGGGTGGTGATAGTTTCAGATGAAGATGACATGATTCAGCTTGTGTTTCGGGGAAATCAACCTTGTAATAATGCAAGATAAACCTGCAAAGAAAGGAAGTGAAGAATGAACAACTGCGGGAGACCAAGTAGGGAGGTTTCCTACGGGATCAAGGAAGAATTAACGTAGTGATCATAGGAGAGGGGAAGAAAAAGGCAGAGAAACAAGACACATAGTCATTAGAAAATCTAAAAGGCTGAATAACTTATAGAAGGCTGATGGTGAGAGAAGAATGCAAGTCCTATGATTCAAGTTGGGCCACTGGAAAATTGATTGATGTCACAAATATATATGATCTTAAAGAAGAGAGTCTTTCAGAAGCCTTAAGTTTTCTAAGGATAAAAGAAAATAAAAACAGCTAACATGCCCTTGCACACTTACTATGTACCAGGTATCTCTAAGCTCCTCACGTGAAATAACTCATTCAATTCTCAGAACTGTTTGAAGTAGGTAGTATTATTACACCTATTTTCACGATGAAGATACTGAGGCAAAGAGAGTTAAAATAACTTGCACCAAGATCATCCAGCTAGTAAGTGAGGGAGGCAGGTGGGAGGTGGACCCGGGCAGCCTGGCCCCAGAATCTATGCTCTTGATCACTGTGTTCTGCTACCCTTCTAAGAAGAGCTTGGTTCTGAACATGCTCGCTTTCCAGTGCCCTGGAGATGAAGACGCCTAAGAAGGTCAAAGTCAAGCTCAGAAGAGTACTTGGAAATTAAAGGTGCACATCTGGAAGGCACGTGTATGGAGGTGACATCTGGATCTGTGGAGGGGGTAAGGATAACCAGGGGAGGGGGGTACAGGGAGGGGCAGCAAGAAGTGAAGGGTGAGGAGGAGGAGGGATGGGAGAGAAGATAGAGAACACAAGCTGGAAATGTATATACAGAGTGGGTGAGAAAGAAGAGGAAGCAAGGAAAGAGAACAAAAGTGTGCTGTCAATGAAGGAAGATCTTCAGGTGAGTTTCAAGCATAATCCCAATAACATGAAGTGTGGAAGACCAGTTAGGCAAGGAGCCAAGCAAGCAAGGGCTATTGGGAAAGAAAGCTGAGTGGGTGATTCTACATGGACGGGGGTGGGTGAAGTCACAGCTCCCTGATGAGGAGCCAACATGAATGACACACATCCAACTGCACCTGTCACGCACTCACTGTCCTCCCCCCAACCAACCATTGGTGGCACGGAACCAATCACATAGATCCAAGAGAGGGTCAACGTTTACGAGAAAATCCCATGTGCAACTTTTACTGAGCTATGTGAGAATTTAGCGATAAATGGCAAGATCCGTGAACTCACACTATTAGTAAAGTAGTCTTCTTATGTAAATAATCAGGTTCATCTGATTAACAACTTACTCTCAAAGTCTATTTCTTTGCTTTAAATAGAGGAAAATTCAGTTTCAAGACAGTGTCATCTTGCATCTCTCTCTGTGGCCCTCATCTTGGTACCCTGAAGGGTAGCCAGTCTGTGTCCAGCCTGCTGAGACGGGGTTCCACATATAGTACTTCCAATGACCCTATCCACACATAAGGGCCACTTGTCTTACTCAGCTCTAAATGCACTGCTGAGAAAACTCATAAGACTAAAACAAATGCATCCATTAAACATACTATTTCATAAATAGGTGTACACGAAGCAGCAGACATGCGCTGGCAGATCAATGTCCTAAGCCCATATACCTAAAATATATACTTCTGATTTATTCTTCCCACAGCAGCTTATCTTAACTTCTGAAATGAAAGCAAGTATCATTCTCCTGTTGAGTTGATTCTCCTCTTTGTCATAAGAACTTTGATATTATTCTAGGGGGAAAAAAGTCACCATTTTAAGCTTCCAGAAACTCTTTGCCACAAATCAAACCTTTGAATCATCCCAACATGGGGAAGTTCAGGCATTCAATCGACTTGGGATGAAGAACAAGCACAAATTTAGCTAATCCATCCTGTATGGAATCGTGTTAAGTAATCCAGTTGTTTATCCTGAGCAGTCAAGGGGAAAGACTTGTTAAATCTAAAGCAAAAATAGCTCATGTAAGTGCTTGATTTGGTTTTCTTCAAGATTTGTCCAAAAGGCTACACATTGAACTATGCCTAGAAGTGCATCTTTGGGCAGCTTTTCCTTAAGTATTTCCCATCCTTTAAAAAAGCCTAATGGTAAGAGAAAAACCCACATTTCTATGTTTACATAGATTTTATGTAAGATGTACACATGAGCAAAGACAGAGGCTGCTCTTCGTGGACTTTTTTCCCACTGTGATGGGATGTGCTTTGACACTTCCATGCATGGTGTATATGACAGAGCTCCTATCAGACTGGGTAACATTTCTCTTTGCTAGGCTGAAAAGTGCAAGACCAAGGACGGTTTCTGACCCATTCCACGTTCCCCTTGTCTATCACGGAATAGCTGCTCTGTAAGTCTTTGGTTGATCAATGAATGAATAAATGAAAGAATGTTCCCTAAACTGCTGTTAGCATATTAGAAACTGAATTTCTGCCTCAGGCTTTTGTTTCCTCTTATTCTTCAACTTTAGCTTGAAGATTCAGTGCTCTTGTGCCTGAGGCAAAAGTGATTGAAAGTAATCGATTTTATACTCAGAATATTTAAAGGAATTTTATAACATATCAGAAAAATGGGAAATTATCAAAAAGGGTGAATGGAATTTTATAGATCACAGGGAATAAATGCTCTCCTGAAGACAGAAATACTAAATCCATATATCTCTGAAATTTGAAATAGGTGGACTTTTAGGTCCCTTCCAACCTTGAGAATTCTCTGAACAAGGAAATAGTAGTTTCCTAAGGCACAGTAGTTCCTTTTAATAATACGTCTCTCCAACTTTCAAACTGTTCTCTCTTCACTACAGGCCAATCTGAAGTGGATTTCATGTCAAGGTTGAGATCAGAGATTGTATCATCTTGACTTTACCACCTTTTCTCTGTTATATGCCATATTGATTTGAACTATAAAGGGAGGTTAAAATACATAATGAACATCATTATGCCTCATCCAAATCTCACAGAGTTTTACAGTATTTTCTTTCAAAAGAAGTTATAAAAGTCAGAGGCATGAGGACTCTCAGAAGCCAAATAGCACAATTTCCATCAATTGTCTGAGCTGCTCTGACAACTTTCTGTAAGGGCTATGTGTCTGTGCTTTGAGCACCTCAAATTCACCGTCTCTCAGGCAATCCATGGATCTCTGGAAAGAGGTCCTGTGACAAGGTATCAAAGATATATCCAGAAATATCCATTGATTTGTCAAAATGTAGCCTCTTGGGGCAATTCAAGCTAAAGTTGAGTCCTTTCAAATAAACATGCACACAAATTACCTTTGAGGATTTAAAAGAAAGCTCACTTTTTTTCAGTCTGATTCTTCCCATTTGTACTTCAAGCCAATATTCTAAGTTCCATCCATCCCTCACGTAATGTCATCTTGAGTCATTTACGCTCATGGCCATTTTTTTCTGAATACATTCCAAAACATCCAACAAATCTCACTAGTATTTGGTAACCACCACTGAATATAATTATTTTCAGTATAATTTGAAAAGTCCAAAGTAGAGGAAGATGATGATCTTCTTTATTCCATTAATGGAGCCTCTGGTTTACATATTACTTTTTTAGGAGCCACTCATACTGAGATTACCACTGACTATTTAAATATTGTTACTAAGTCAATAACCCTCTGACACTCTAATGTACACTTGATTTTAGAACCATGCCAAACTTTACACTTATTTCTATTAAATACACTTTTCATCTTTTTTTTTCTTAACTTTTAACAAATGTCTTTGGCTAAAACTTGAAAAAATTCCATGATGTGCTATTCTCAGATGGGATATATATAACTTCTAGTATCTTTATCCACATCACTGACCAAAAACTTGAACTGTCCCAGGGTCATGAAAAAAATGTGTAACGTGCCACAAAAACCTTCTTCTGGTTGACATCAGTCTCCCTTTGGGGGCAATAATTCAACCAAGATCTAATCTACCACATAGTATTAGCATCCAGACCACATTTCTCCACTTTTTCCACAAGGGAAAAAGAGAAACTTTGTGAAAGGTTTCCACATGCTGAAACTAAAAGAATGTTTTGCCAAAAAACAAAATAGAGAAAAATTTATTATTGTATTACTCACCGTGTGTGTACTGAGTTAAATATTCATGTCCACCCGGAACCTGGAATGTGACCTTATTTGGAGATGGGTCTTTGCACATGTAATCAAGTTAAGATGAGGTCATATTGGGCTCTATACAATGACTGGTACTTTTACAAGCAGACAGAGATTTGGACACAGACACAGACACAGAAGGAAGACAGCCATGTGAACATGAATGCAGAGAACAGAATTATGCTGCCACAAGCCAAAAATTGCTGGCAACCACCAGAAGACAGAAGAGGCAAAGAAGGAACCCTCCCTAGAGGCTGCAGCAGGAATGCAGCCAGGCTGACCTTGGATTTATATTCTACCCTCCAGAACTCTGAGAGAATAAATTTCTGTTTTTCCAAGCCACATAGTTTGTAGTAATTTGTTACAGCAGCCCCAGGAAACTAATACATTGTGTATCATATGGAGAATGCTCACTTTCTCCCTCCTACCTGCCCAAATCCTATAGGCACATTAAGTATACCCCCTGCCTCCGTCTACTTCAAGTCCATATACATGTCTCCTTTCTTTTCACTGTTCAGTCATTAAAATGAGGACTACACAACTTGGCAGCTAGTAATATACTCATTGTTCTGTTTGACAATTATTTCTTGAGGAGTACCCTTATACTTCCAATTAGATTATAATCTTATTGAGGGTAGGACTAATACTTTGTCTTTTTGTATAGCTTACAGCATCAAAACCCCATTCTGCCCAGTGTTGGTAAACATGACACCACACACACACACACACACAACAACAACAACAACAACAACAACAAATGACCATGAGAAAACAGGCCTGGAAAACAAAGAATTCAGTTAAGACAAAGTTGGAATAGTTTATTCTGATAAACAGCATTAGCAAGAAACTATAGCCCCTTAAAAGAATATGTTATATGTTAATAGGGAGAAAACGTTACATATTTTAAGGAATTTTCACTAAGGTAAATTTTAAAATGAATCTCTTCATTTATTAGAGAGAATATTCTTCATAGTATGTAATTTTTCTTCTTTCCTCTTTCTTGGTCTTTTGTGTGTCCCCAGTCTTAGCTATTTCTTTAGCCATCCTAAAAGTGATCTGTAATATAAATATGCTTTCCATAGATCGCTCAGTATCAACGGGGCTACTCACTAGGCAAGCAGGAATCTTGTGATCTAGAGGGCCGACGCAGGGATACTTAAGTGGACCCAGAAGCCATCCTCTACTCCAGTGTTAAGTTCATGGATCTCACTACATCCTTCTCATCAGCAGCGATCATGAAATGCAAAGCAAGTTCACTGAGAACCAGCTTTCATCTCACCCTTCTCCACATTTCACATTACAAAGAAATTCAAGGCCCACATTTCAGTGAGCTGGGCCAGGACCTATTCATGTGCGGATATCAGAAAGCTTATACCCCAGTTTCAATGAGTATCCTTCCCGGTAATCAATTTCATCAGTGAAAGCCAAGTCGTTTGCTGCTGAAAAGTGAGCTGTGCTATCTTGTCTGTCTTCTAATGGATCTTTTCCATGGAATGCCACACACAGCCATATAACAATCACTCAAAGGTACAGCCTCTTTTTTTTTTTTTTTTCCTGCCAAGGTAACACATCTACCTAAGAACACACTGATTTTTTTTTTTTTTTTTAGCTAAATGTTCTCTTTCCATAGCAAGGCGGAGAGGGTGACCATATCAGTATCTATGAACCAGACGACCTGAATCCCTAATGCTATCTGATGCCAGGTAACTCCATAATCTCAGACACCCCAGCCTGCAAATGAATTATGATTTTTGACTTCTTCTAGGCTAAGGCACCTGTATGGCTCTGCCACTTGGTACCTGACCAATAGGTACTACTGAGGACAAGTGTTCTTAACCCAAAGGAGTGATGCAAACTTCAAATATTTCCCTTCTAAAATAGAACTGTATGTGGTCTCCCACACAAGCATATGCACATACGTTCGCTGAGCAATGGGGGGTGGTGGGCAAGTGCGCTGCAAAGGAAATTGGAGAAGAAACTTCATAGAAAGGAAAGTATTCCATATAGCATTCTTTAGGACAGGTGATCTAGCAAATGAGTCCTCTGAAACAGCCACCCAGCTCAGTCCACCACATTAATATTTCAATGCTACAAGATGGAGAAGAAAACAACCAACTGGCCAAAAATAACAATGCTTGGCTCAAAAACAAAATTGTGCCACACGCAACCACCCCTCCTGGAGAAAACTGTTTGCCATTCATGCAAGTTCAGGGCACACTGAAGGGCATCCCTGTTCCCAAGACAAGGGACCATTTGAAGAACCAAAGCATGAAATACAGCCTATGGGGAAAGCCTCAGTGGCTTGGAAAACAACCAGCAGTTCTGCGGGCGGTCTGTGTGAAGGAGAATATGGGATCAGGGAAAGCCCTGATTAAAAGGAATATGTGTCCAAGAAGGAAATCCACTGATGGAGAATAATACACATGCTATAAATTTAGACCTACGGCTGCCACTAATGGAATGAGGAAACTTTCACTAGGAAAAGTCATTCACAACCAGGCATCTAAGTGGCAGAGGTGAGGAGGAGGGGCTGGGAGCCCCTCTGATGCATTTGCTGCCTGGATACCTGTCCCCCAATTGGCCCTTGTTAAGCAATTTCTGAAATGTAAGAGGTGAGACGACAGAAGGCTATTAGAGGAAGCAATGTGAAATCAATCTGTCAATTCATTCAGAATAACATTGCAGCATCAGGAGTTAGCCTGTGACACATGCAGTAAAAGTAATCGAAGTGAGGCACAGTTTTATCCGCCCTTACTGTGTCATCCCAGCACCAAGCCCTGCCTTTACAAGTGAACGGGAGGCACCTGTGTTACTGTTCTCTGTGTTGCTACATTTCAACTGACCACAATTCAGCATAACATATTTCTTCATATCACTAGATACTGAGCTCCTTGAGGGATCCTCTCTCCTTCATATTTTTCCTCCTGTACTTACCATTGCTACATAAATAAATTCACTGTTGAGTCAGTAAATTTATACACAAAAAGCAGGAGGGATCTAAAATCTCCAAATAAGTCATCCAGTAATGAATCAAAACGTAGCTACAATTTCACAGAAAAACAATAGAACTTTATCATCTTTAGCACTTGACTCTAAAGGAAGAGCAACAGTCAGTTAAACAATCTATGATGATTCGCCCTAGTCATCAGCAATCAGCGGACGTGATAACTAGAACATCCTAGAAGCAAAGATTACCAAAGTGAATGCATCATCTACCTAGTTCAAGATTTATAGAACTACAGGATAAAGAACACTGTAATCCTCTCTTTAAACAAATCAATAATTTTAAGCTGCAATAATTTCAGTAGATGAAAATCTCACCTGCTCCAAATTTAAAGGATTTGAAGAAACATATTCTGTACAGCATTGATCAAATAACTCTGCTTCTAATAAAATTTCCTAAGACATTTGGAATAGATATGGACAAATCCTTTGGACAAAGATGTTCACTGCTTTTTATGATAGGAAAGAAAGAAAGAAAGAAAGAAAGAAAGAAAGAAAGAAAGAAAGAAAGAAAGAAAGAAAGAGAGAAAGAAAGAAAGAAAGAAATGAAAAGAAAAGAAAGAATAGAAAGCAAAGCAAAGAAAAAAGAAAGGGAGGGAGGGAAGAAGGGAAGGAGGAAGAGAGAAAATTCCATTGGAAATTGACATTCATCCAATGGAACATAATTTAGTTGGTAAAAATAATATTAATTCAAATGTTAAAAATCCACTGGAAAGCATGGATGAAATAGTGCTCATCAAAACAGGAAACGGAAGATTAAACACCTGATGTGATCCCTAATAAATGAATGGATGAACAGATAGACAGAGGGATGCCCCCAAAGAAGGAAGGAAGGCCAAAACATCAGGTGGGTTTTCTTTCTTTGAACATTTATAGATATATTTATAAGAAGCAAGCATTATTTTCATAATCAGAAACATATTAATGATAAACTGAAAAAAACAAAGTTGAAAATAAAAAAGTGACATAGGAGAGAGTTGGTTTTGAGAACCACCTCCAAATACTTTGAAACCCGTTATTTACATGTTAGAATCTATCATATATTTTTAATTTACCTTAATAATTATCTGAAAAACAGCAATCAGTTCTGTTAATTAAATTGCATTTTTGTTCGTCTACAGTTGCAAATCAGTGAAAGGGACAGTGTATGTTCATCTTCAGTAATAAAACTAAGAAAGTAGGCATCTATGAGTAGAAACTAAGAAATTAAGCTAATTATATTCAAATTTTTCTTTTAGGCTGCTATAAAAGAATTTCCCTTTGGGGGGGCAGGGTATGTACATTGAGTAATATAATTTCAATGAAATTAGCACTCTGCATGTTGTAATTACTATATATAAAGCATCGCTGACTTCCTTCATAATCAGTATTTGGTACTGAATTATACTTCAACATACTACTGAAGATATTGATAAATATTATGTCTGTTGCCTGAATTAGGTCATCAGGGACAGGACTTCAGAAAATGGAGAAACACTTTGGAAACCTATTACAGTGCTCTAAACACCTGTGAGATGGGCCTATCATTAATACTCTTATCAAACCATGTGATATTTACTCAATATTCATTTGCATCAACATTTGACTACCAACATTGTAAATCAAAAAACATACTTGTAATCTCGAGCCCTTCTTTGCCCAAGAAAAGAGTCTGTTCAGCATTCCAGATTTCAGCTTCTGTAGGAAATGAAGTGCTTTTGACATGGCTGAGATTTTTCAAAATAATCACACCTCTCATACCAGTGAAGCCAAGGTAAGTGTAAACATTTGTACGTTCTATAGATGGTTCAAACTTTCAAGACTGTCTGGATAAACAGGTTATGTGGACCTACATACTTTCAGAGATGTTTTTCTTTTCCCTAAATTTTGTTTAATAGGTCCAAATATTTTACCTAGAATTATAAAGACTTGTTTGCACAACCCAGCATATTCTTTCTATGCTGGTAACCAATCAAAAATGAAAACAGTGGGATGTTACCTATCATACAGACAAAACATCTGGAAGAATGGTCACATATTTTTATCCAAAAAGCCTGAATCGGGCAAAATATGTGGCGTGACACTTAGTTTTAGTGTATTATTTTCAGCTTGGGTGGAAACATTTTTTTAAACAGAGCAGATGCCTTCAGATTGTAAATGCAATTAAGTTTCCACTTGGATCTGACAGAAAGGCCAGATAGCAATTTCAAAGGAGCCCTTCTTGGGAGTTCAAAGGGAGAGGTGTAAATATATTTTCTCTGAGAAGTATAACTAACAAGATATTTGCATCCGTGGCACCGCACTGGGTCAGAAGACTGACTCCATGCAGAGCAATCCAAGGAGGCACGAAGGCCATGAGAACAATCCCAGCCCCACAGACGGACTGCACTCTCCAAGAGGTAACAGTAGTTACCTGACAGTCAAGACATTTTGCAGATCAAATCAATCCAACTCCACAGCTCCGTTTTCAAAAACTATTCCATGCTCATTTGTGTCAGCCTTTGTTAAAATACTGTATGCAGCATAGCTTTCTGCTAGCCACAAAATTGTCATTAAGCCTGGATTTGTTTCAAGCAATAGCAAAAGAAAAGGGTATTCTTTAAAGAGATAGTCCAAAGAAAAAGGATCCAGAATTTTTCTTGGTATACTTATAATATCTTAAAGTCTTGACAATTAAGATATTTTTTATAAAGCCTAAAATGACACATGTCCACAACAACATCAACAAAATAAAAGAAAATGACACATGCCAATACAGTTCATGTTCATTTCGTCCTTCTCTAAATTCAAGGTCAATTGTTCAAAATGTCTTTATGAATATTGAAATGATGGCTTCCATCCCTTCTAGGCTTTATTACAACCAACTGGCTTTAGTCATTTTCCTGGGACAAATTTTCCAATGTCTTTATTATTATTCAATGTCCACCATTGCATACTTTCACCACTGAGACCTATATATCACATCCACTGCTCAGGAAGATCTACCTAATGGCATAATTATATCTAGAATGTCCTATAGCATGATCTTCTTCAATTTGGCCCAAATTACAATCTGTTTCTGTTTTTTCTTTTACAGATTTTTCTGCTTGGACAAATTGTGAACAGAAGCTAAGATGCCAAAAAAAGGGGGGGGGGGCGCCTGGGTGGCTCAGTCTTTAAGCATCTGCCTTCAGCCCAGGGTGTGATCCCAGGGTCCTGGGGTCCGGCCCTGCATCGGGCTCCCTGCTCGGCGAGGAGCCTGCTTCTTCCTCTCCCACTCCCCCTGCTTGTGTTCCCTCTCTTGCTGGCTGTCTGTCTCTCTGTCAAACAAATAAATAAAATCTTAAAAAAAAAAAAAAAAAAAGAAAGAAAGAAGCTAAGATGCCTTTATGCCCAAATGCTCTTTTCACCACCTCTGAAAAAAGAAAAGATGAAATGAGAGCATGAATAATCCTTAGAGAAAAAGTCCTTGTATTTAGAGAAATCAAGTTAATTTTTTTCCTTATGGAAAAGCAGAACATAAACCTCTTTTTAATGTTTGAAATCCTGACAATCAAAAAGCTGCTAAGTTAAGATTCACAAACATTAAGTCTTACATCAGCCATGGGTAGATGTAAATACATTCATGGCAAGAATCACTCAAGGCTAAAGCACATCATAATTTACTTCCCCAATCACAGGAGCTGAGAAGGAGCTACAATTCATTAAATCAAACAATATCCAAAAGAAAAAAACATCTGTATTCCGCATCTATTGAGTGATGGTGTACCGTATCTTGTTTGATTCTCTGAACACTCATTGTTTTATGAGCAATGAAATCATTGCTTTGTGATCCCACGTGAGGACCCACAACAAGCAAAAATAAAGAATGGAACCTGTAGCCAAGATGGGGGCTTTCCTGTGAAATTTCCATTATTCCTTTTATGTTTCACCAGCAATACCCCAATATTGCAAAGGTAGCAATGTATCCAGCTGTAAAAGAACATTCCCTGGAATCACCTGAGGATAGGGGTAGCAAATGACTTGTAAACTAAAAGCATTGCCATTGTACAATACTTCCAGGAAAATTCTTTTAAGGTCTCTGAGTTGGCAGGCACCCTTTTGCCCTCCTCTCTTCCTCGTCTTCCTGCCTAGACTCTATAGTGTCACCTGAAGTGACATTGAAGTGACCTTGAGAATGGAAGCTCTGTGAAAAGAATGGTGGGAAAGAAGATAAAAGGAGTACAAGTCTCTGATAATATCCGGGAGTCACCAACATCAACAGGACTGCCTCCTCCAGAACTCATGTTACGTGGAAGCAAAGTAAATCCTTTCTTGGTTAAGCTACGGTAGTTTAGCTATCTTCCTTGTAGGTATAGACATCAATTACTAATGGAGGTAATGGCCTCATTATAAGTGAATTTGAAGAAGGTTGCTGACCCCTAATCAGTAATACATTAGTCTTAAGTTGTTTTTCCATTAGTGAGAATAGGTTGGATAAAGCAAACACAACTTTGTTCTAAACTGGCTTTTTTTTTTAAAGACAAGTACATATTTCCTAGATATTTTGAACTAAAGTGGAGAAAAATTTACCAGCCAATGTTGGTGTCAACCCCACACACTTAACCACATTTCCCTCATCAGCCATATAAATGTGCTTGCTAAAATAATCGGGACAATTGGATATGCCATTAGTGTAACAAGATCTTTGTTTTACAATTCTTGTACTATCCCACCAGTTCCTTTCATTAACTACTCCAAAGCCATGAGCTCAATTTCCAAGAAGCAACACAAGTAGCAAAGAGACCCCAGGAAAGAGTGCAGGCTTAGTCAGGACAAGAATGCATCACATTTCATGCAAAAAAAGGGACTTGACTTCCCTAGAGAGGTATGTGATGAGAAGAGAGATCCCATCTGACAAAGCAGTTCCCAGGTGGTCTGGCTGGAGCCAGGGGAAATTGAATTAAATAGTTTCTGATGGCCTCATCCAGGATAAGATTTCAATGATCTTTATTAACTTCCATTAATCATGTAATCAGTTTTCCATTTTGTAACTGAATTTATATCATTTTAAGATAATGGTTTCTAGGGTCTGTAAAACCAAAGCTACAATATGACCTCAAAGACTCATTCTTCTCCCTGGTTGGGTATCAAATGCTGCCAGTGAAAATTATTTTCCATTCTATGTGAAGGGAAAACTGTTCACAGAAACACTTATGCCATGGCCAAGGCAGAATGGAAATGCAGCCTTAATCTTCATATTGCAAAATAGGATGCTTCCTAAATATTCCAGAGCTGGCTCAAGGACAAGTGTAAAATGTTTAAGATGGAAAGATAAATTTTAAAGTAATAATTCTTTAGATACCTTGAAAGAACAAAATCTTATGGAAATTATTTCATTCAGAACAAAGAATGATACACATCAAAAATAACATTCATGAGGAGCACCTGGGTGGCTCAGTGGGTTAAGCATCTGCCTTTGGCTCAGGTCATGATCCAAGGTTCCTGGGATCGAGCCCCGCATCAGGCCCCCTTCTCAGAGGGGAGTCTGCTTCTCTGTCTGCCCCTCTTTCCTGTTCTGCTCTATCTCTCACTCTCTCTCTCTCTCTCTCTCAAATAAATAAAATCTTCTAAAAAATAATATTCATGAGTTGCTAAGTGGGAAGAGGTATAAGTCAATGCATTAAGTCCACTAAAGAGCATTCATCTGTGTAATTTGAAAAAAAAATGCAAAAATCCATTCATGAAGGGCCATTTTCTCCCCTCTTTTCTTTTTTCTTTTTATCTTTTTAAAGTCTTTTTATTATTTATTTTTATCTTTTTATTATTTTTTATTAAGAAAATTCTTTTCCCAATTTTTTCACATCATACATAATAATTAGTTATAGAAAGAAAATGGTATTCCTTGAAATTTCTGACACTTCTGCTAAGACAAAAATGAAACATGATTTTCTCCTTTTCCTTTGCTTAAATGAGTGTGTGAGTGTGCCTGCCCTTTGTTCACCATTTCCTATGTTCAGTTTTCATGTCAGGCCTCTGTCCCCTCACAGTGCAGCCAAGAAATCTGTTAAGAGCTTGGCTGGTATATGCAGCCGTGTTTGATGGCTATGTTACAAATGCTGAGTTCCATGAGTACCAAAAAAATTAGTTTAGTCGAAGCTAAACAGAGTTAAGGAGAAACTTGGTTGAGTTTAGAATGGGCCTGTCCGTGATCCCTGGATGAGGTATTGATGGGGTACTAGCTAGAGTCCCATTTACTGGATTAGTGAAAATTTACTGGTTTCCAAGGCAGAAGGGGGCAGTATTAATCACGTAGTATTAATCACAATAAAAGCAATGTTCCTTCCTCACATGCAGTTTTCCATCTCTTCCTTTCCCCAATTGTAAAAGGCCATCCTAAGCATCAACAGCAATTAAAAAACATGAGTGACATGGTATAGTAGGCTTCTAGATGTTTCAGATCTAGAAGAGTCGGGGAAATTCTAAAGGGCCCCTGCAACATCCTGGCTGCCTTGGATCAAAGCAGATGAAGTATGGAATAGGAAGTGAGTCATTCCCCGTCCACACAGCACACATACCTTCTAAATCCACGGTGTGACACCAAGTCCTCTAGATTCTGAGTGTCACCATGATGAATCTATCATGGAGGAAAATAAACCCACACAAATCTGTGTTGTTGTTATTTACTCCTTTGTAAAATCTGTGAAGAAATCACTCTTGGGTATGACAGGACCACAAGAGGAGGGATTGAGGGGTGACAAGGAGGCTGATAAAGAATCTCTGGATTTCAGGGGTGCCTGGATGGCTCAGTCATTAAACGTCTGCCTTCGGCTTAGGGTGTGATCCCGGCATTATGGGATCGAGCCCCACATCAGGCTCCTCTGCTGCGAGCCTGCTTCTTCCTCTCCCATTCCCCCTGCTTGTGTTCCCTCTCTCACTGGCTGTCTCTCTCTGTCAAATAAATAAAATCTTAAAAAAAAAAAAAAGAATCTCTGGATTTCAGAACAGGTACAAACTATTTAAATGGTCAGTTCATCAATGCTGTTACAATGAAATGGGGAAATTATCAAGTCCTCGTCAATAGCATTTGAAATGGGGAAATTATCAAGTCCTTGTCAATAGCACTTGACATTTGGCTAAGGAAGGATCTCTCAGCATTTCTCTTCACAGAGCCAGACTTCATGTACATTTGCACATTTCTCCCAAACTGAGATGTGAGCTGAAGCAAAGCCCAAGGATTCATGGACTAATAATTTGTCTCTTTGGCTTATGTGAGTACAACATATCTATAGGGTTCCTCTGGGGTCTGTCATAGGAGGAGCTAGGGGCCAGGTAGACCAGGCCTCCAGCTCATCAATAGCTTCAAACAGACCTCTGATGTTATCTTCAAATGAAATCATACCCGTGGATGGAGAGATACACTAAGGATTGAAGGAATAGCACACAAATGTTTTAATTTGATGATAGTTGTTCAACGCAAACATTTTAAAAACAGCACAGTTTTCCTGTTTGGCATTTTCAAATTCTTTAATATAATAGCATCTGCAAAAAACTGAAATGGCCCAGACTCTGTTGGTTTCCTAAAGGCCTGTAGAGGTATACAAATATATAACTATGAATATCTAACATATATGGTCAGGAATGTGAAACTTACACTTACATTAGGAAGCACTCTTAAGTGAAATGTAACTCAAATGTGCGTAAATCCATAGAGAGTGAAAGCATTTTTGATTCAGATATCAAGTTCAGTGTTATACCTGTACGATCATTTAAAATGCTTATGAAATACATAAAGTATACAAAGTACATAAAATAAAAGTCTTACATGGAAAAGGAAAAAATCAGGAGATAGAAAAAGTGTGCTAAAAAATCAGGAGATAGAAAAAGTGTGCTAATGCTAATTAGCTAAAATTTTTAGCTAATGTTAAGTTTTATGAGTTTAGATTATATTCTGTCCCTATTGGATGAATAAAAAAGACCCTGCTAACTACACTTTCCTCTTTTTACCCTTCCCAAACTAACAGGGAAATTAGCTTACACACATTTATCATTTAATATGATTTCATTCCTGGTTATCCACTTTGATATTCAGCAGAAGTTCTAAATTGCTCACTTACTGAGCTAATTCATGTGTAGGGCAGAAATAGATCCATTAATGAATTGTTATATTGCCAGAGGTCTACTCAGAGCTACCTGATTTTAGAATTAATGGCAGAATAAACTGTAAGAGGAAGGCCAATATATTTTGATTTTATGCATCTTATGTATTTTAGCAACATATTCTCACAATGTTTTTGTTATAAATATCTTATTACTACTAAGTATCAAAGAGAGTTCAGAAATATCCACCAAAATACTTTAGATCACAACTTCAAATGAAATCGTAATTTATACTTTTTAGAATAGAATAATGGAAGCTCATTTACTAAAGTAACTTAATATGAGCAGATGCATATGATTATAAAAGCATGAAAGCAAAGCCATTTAACCAGAACTGTCATACATAAACTCTAAACTGTAACATAAAATAATCTTATTTTTTCCTTTAACCAACAGAAATGGCACCCAAATAAATCAATAATGGCTAAGAAATTTAATCCTGAGAAAAGCAAGATTTACATTTAATTAAAAAAAACCTGTCTTATAGATGTTTTTCTACTTAAAACATCTCCTTTACAAAATAGCTAATATTTAAAATCTCAATAAAATTTCAAAATAAAGCCAAAAAGAGAATTTACAATATTTAAGCTAAATTAGCACGTTATTTATAATTTTTAGAGAAAAAAGTTACCTCTTTCAATATAGTAAAACCTATGGAAACTATTTTTCCAAGTTGTATTTTTTAAAAAAGGGTACTTAGCAAGGGAATACAAGGCACAGCATAGGAAATAGTAGTGAATGGTATTGCAACAGCACTGCATGGTGGCAGATGGTATCTATACCTGTGGTGAGCATGGCATAACCTGTAGAGAATTTGAATCACTTTGTTGTACACCTGAAACTAACGTAACATTGTAGGCTAACCACACTAAAGAAAATTTAAAAATTAAAAATAAATAAAATTTAAAAATTAAAAGACAGAACGTAAGTGACTCTTTTGATGGTCCAGAGAAAATCTAAAGGATGTTCTTTCTGGACAAGCAACACAAAGCACTAAATTTTACTGCAGCCAAATGGAAGTGGGATGGGGGCCAGTGAATGAAGAGTGGTAAGAGAAGGAGTCTGGTCTTTGGCAATCTTCATGCTGTGCACATTTGGAGGAAGAACCTCCGAATGTGAACATTAGTTATCTTTGGAAGGTGGAAATATGGAAAACTTTTCTCATTTACCTCCATTTCCTCGTATTTTATAAGGTGTCTACGTTGAATGGAAATTATCTTTTTTCCTAGATGTTCTATTTCATTCTTTTGGTCAAATCTCCTTGGTCTTTTTCATGGTTCTTTGGGTTTTGCTTATGTTTTCAAGCTTCTCTACTTTAAACAGATTATGTTAGGAAGGGTAAAGCTAGAGCTTCAATAATACAATACAAAGACTTGGAGAACTAGGAGGTTTATAGCTGGCTCATCTGGTGTGAACCTCGGTGTGAATGGTCCAGGTCTTTTTGTGCCCATTCAGAGACTCAGGTCTCTTCCAAGCCTTTGCTTCTCCATCCCATAGGACACTGTCAAGAAGTACCTGGTTAAAGCCGGGTTGTGGCACATCGGGGCTCCAGCCGAGACTGAGGGAACAGTGACACACATCACTTCCACTCACATTCTATTTGTAGGAACCCACATACAGGGCCACGCCTGTTAGCATGGTCAACTGAGAATGTAGTCAAGCAAAGCAGCCATATACCCTCTCTCTACTTCTATTACTATGAAATAGGTGACAATTGATTCTATGGATACTGGCCATCTCAGCCACAATATGAAACATAAAGATTTTATATTATGTAACTCATGCATCCAGTGTCAACGTCTCTACAGGTCTGATTCTGCTGTCTACTATTTCTTCTGTTTTTCACTTATCACGTTATAGTTCCCTTTGTATTTCGTGATTTTTGACTGTGAGTTCATGTTCTGTGGAACCTTATCTGTGGGAATGTTTTGAAGCCCGCGTTAAAGTTACATTCTTCCAGGGAAGGAATGTATTTGCTTTTACTTACGAATCCTAATAATTTTTAACTAAATTATTTATTCAAGTTCTGGTTAGTCCTCACAGGCAAGTTTCTTGTCAATTTCTCCTGGGAAGTGGACCTAATACTACAGTGCAGCTTTTTTGAGTCACAACTTGAGTGGGCCCTGTGCTTTCTCTGCTGGTCACATCAGACCATGAAGTCATTAGAGTGGAAGCCAATGGACTGTCCAACACCCTCAAATGTTGTGGTGCCCACTTACTTCCCAAATTCTAATTATTACTTAATTTTTGGTCTCTACCAATTTCTTGGTTTTGTGACAGCTTTGCAATACATTTAAAATTATGGGTATTTTGTTTGTTTTACATTTTATTATTTTTTAAGATTTTATTTATTTATTAGACACAGAGAAAGAGAGAGAGAGAGAGCACAAGCAGGGTGAACAGCAGGCAGAGGGAGAGGGAGAAGTGTGCTCCCCACTGACCAGGGAGCCCAACATGGGACTCGATCCCAGGACCCTGGGATCATGACCTGAGCCTGAAGGCAGACACTTAACTGACTGAGACACACCCAGATGCCCTCTTTTCTTTTTTTCTTTTCTTTTCTTTTCCTTTCTTTCCTTTTCTTTCTTTCTCTCTCTCTCTCTCTCTTGTGTGTGTGTGTGTGTTTTACATTTTAATTAGCATCTTAGTTTTATTTTGGGAAAGATTATTTGGTGTTTCCTGTCTAAGTTACCATCAGAGATAGAAGTACCAAATATCATTTTACATGACACACTTATATATATCTCTACACACACAAATCTATTTATGTTTTAATATATTCTATTTATGTTTTATAGCAATACATATTTTATATTTCTATACATACATGACTTACAGATGATGTAAGGGAGATCATCAAAAGAACGTGAGAGCTGGAATCACAAGCCTAGAATCTCCCTCCTTAATCTTATCTGTTGTGTGATTTCTTTACACAAGATGAAGAGTAATAGCTCTCTTATCCATCTCTGTGAGATATGATGATCAGATGATAAAGAGTTTTGCAAATTCTCAAACAATATTGCCAGTTGGAATTAGGACCAAGAACCTCACAAGCTTAAAAACATCCATATGTCAATAGGTACAGAGGGGTTACAAAGCAATGATTTACCAAGTCTTTTTCTTGATATCTTCCACAGTCTCTGCCCCTGCTGTGCTGGCCCTCTAGTTATTGGTTTCACCTGTGAACAGTTCACTGCCACTGCTGACTTCATCGAATATCTTCTTTGTACTTCCATCTGCATTTTATGTGAACTCTGCAGAGATTAGTTGCTAATATCAACAGTGCTGCACAGTCTAGGAACATTTATTGCTCCCCTGCTTGGCTTAAAGTTTCTGACTTGGTACCATAATATTATTAATAGTCACAGGGCACAATAAAAGAAAATTAAGTGTTTATTTTGTTTAGGATTTAGCCACTTTACCTACAGCCTTTTTCCATTACATTTGCACATAAATGAGCATACACTACATTTTTTAGATGCAAATCAGGTTTTAACTTTGCTAATCATATAGTTTCCTTTCTGGGAGTCTTCCAGGCTAGCTTCAGTGTTACTCCTGATGCATGTAGATTGTAGCAAATGAAGAAATGGCCATGTGGTAGATGTTTGCCCTTTTGTGATTCATTAATAGTTGTTTCTGCAGAGCAACTGTACTTTAAAATCCAATGGTACTCTACATATTCCTTTGCAATTCCAGGAGCATATCCTTTAAATTCCAGCCGGAAGTCAATTGTTCAATTGCAGATCATTTCCTAATAAATAGTTCGAAACAGTTGCCTTGAAATATGGAGTCAAAGACATGAGAAGTACTTCAAGTAAAATATACTGGAACCAACTTTCAGCATTAAAGTGTCCTCACTTTTCAGCATGAGAAACAGGACAAAGACCTGAGATGTTTACCAGGGTGTCCAAGGTCAACAAAATGAGTTTATTCCACATTTTCTGCTCTCCCCAGCACCTCCTACATAGTGTTCTTCTAAATGAATTGTTTGTTCTGCCTTGAAAAGATAAATTAATATTTTACATGGCAAGAACTCTCTTATTCCTTGGTGGGATATTTCTAACTTGATTTATATGATGATGTTTAAATGTTTAAAAGCTTTTGTAAGGCAGGTTCTCAATCGATTAAAGAATTTAGTTTCCCTTGAGGTTCCTGCATCAGGTATTTTTTCAGAAGGCTTGCTTCTAAAGAGTTACAATCCAATCTCTTCTTCCTGTTAACCATGTATTTCGGTGAGCATCCCGTTGGACCAAACGTGGGGATGTCGGCCCAGCGCTGTCACTTGAAGGGACTATAAACAGCACTGTCGAGCCTGCATTTCCCAATGTCCCATCAATGGGCTCTGGGTCATCCCAGACTTTGGCAATCTGTATGAGACCTCTGGGATTGATGGGAGTATCAACACAGAGGTTGGACACGCAGATTATTCTAAGCAGAGAGGCAGAAGAATAATATTCTGAGAGAATCTGCATAAAATGTACTAATGTTAAATCCAAGGTAACTCTGAAAAAATGTGAATAAACTTTTACATAATACTTTGCAGTTTAAAAGACATTTTTCTTCAATATTCTATTTCATTTTTACTACAAAGGCAGGTGTTTTGATGACGGAGAATTTATTGGTGAAGAAAGAGAGTCACAGAGATGTGGGGGGATTCACCTTGGACACAGATTCAGGTCTACTCCATCCTGGCCCAGACTGTTCCTTCTTCACCATACTGCTTGGGCAGCTAACGACACCAGGCAAAGCTGGCTCCAAACTGCAGACTGCAATGCACATTCAGTACCTTCCTCCGGGCATCTTCCAGTCACACTTCAGTGCATCGAGGCTTACCCTTGTCTTACTGCCTTGGTTTTGGAATCCTATAAAAAAATAGCCAGCTACAGCACCACCTCTGCCATCTCCTCTGCTAAAAGTGACCAAGGTCAACAAAACACAAAGTGTCTTTGAGGACTCTCTTTGGTAGGATCATTGATTTTACCCTAGTTTTACCTTGCAATCCAGTTGTGAAATCATATAACTCCCTTCTAACTAATCACTTGTATTCATGCTTTTGGTTTTATGCATTGTTTGCAATAGAAAGATATTTTCATTGCAGTGATCTTCTCTCAATTTCAGTGCATCTCTTCCCATTTGGCCAAAGGACTCTAAGTACTGTGATAGTCATAGTTATTAAGGTTTCCCAAAGCTTTGCATTCTCCCTAGCCAACAGTACTCTTCCTGCAAAGGGTAAGATAGCAAAAAGTTCTTTGGGAAATACCCCTGTCTACTTCACCAGCCTTACACCTTGCTACCTAACCCTCATCCCTAAAAAGAAAAAAATGGCATTCCTCTCTAGTTACCTAGTTATTTCCAATTTTTTCTGCCTTTACAAGGAACCTCGTATTGGCCATCAGCAGGTTCTAAATCAGGGAGAGTGAAAAACTGGGACAGAGGGGGAAGCAACCAGGCAGGGGGAGACTCTAGCTGTGGTTGTCCTTGGGTAAATATTCAGAAAGATGCCACCTCTGATGACCTTGATAGTGTTTTATCTGGACCAGTAATGTTTCAGTTGTACAAATAATGTGGTTTCCTCTAATGTTTTTCCATCATAGTAAGGTCTGGGTAGGACCAGAGAACTCACATTTCCGACCAGTTTCCAGGGGATGCTGATGATGTAAGTCTGAGGACACACTTTGAAAACTGCTGGTCTATGAGATAATATTTAAAGTTTCTAATTGCACATTTAAGAATCAGGGCTCAGTTTATTCTTCCAGCCTTACTTTGTAGAATTTGTCCAGTGACCTTCACTTTCTTGTCATGCTAAAATTGCCAACTATGCTCAGTGCCTGCCTGTTTTCAGAACTTCCCCTCACTGTATATGGCTGACTAAATTGCCCTTATAGCCAAAGTTTCTTTTTCTATTGGCAAACAATTTTATATTTTATTTATTTACTTGGGGGAGCAAGAGAGCGTGCACGCACAAGCAGGGGAGAGGCAAAGGGAGAAGGAAAGGGAGAAGGAGACTCCCCACTTAATCCCAGGACCCTGAGGTCATGACCTGAGCTGAAGTCAGATGACTGAGCCACCCAGGCACCCCAAAGAGCATTCTTTTTAAAGGAGCAGCTTCAACCTAGCTCCTATCTATTATCCTCCTGAGGCTAACACCAAATCTTCGGATTTTTTTTGAAAAGAAGCCATAATTCTAGATTTTTAAGCCACATCTCCAGATTCTTAGATACCGACAATGGATTAAAAAGATTTTAAACCACGAAACCACATGCTGGTTGAATACAGCCCAAAGCCCATAGATTTACAACATATACTTGCAACTTGGTCTTCTCAAAACTAAGTCTGGCATGCGATCCTCAGTGCAACTTTCCTGATGTGCTCCCCCACACTCATTGTGAATACATCTACATATAGGCTTATTTGTACTGTCCTCTCTGCTCCTATGGCACTTGGCTAAAATTTATATGAAAGTATTTCTTTGGGACACCTGGGTGGCTCAGTCGTTAAGCGTCTGCCTTTGGCTCAGGTCATGATCCCAGAGTCCTGGGATGGAACCCTGCATTGGGCTCCCTGCTCGGCGGGAAGCCTGCTTCTCCCTCTCCCACCCGGTGTTCCCTCTCTCTCTGTGTCTCTCTCTGTCCAATAAATTGAAAAAAAAAAGTATTTCTTTCTTTTCTTTTTTAAATTGAAGTACAGTCGGCATACAATGCTATATTAGTTTCAGGTGTGCAACACAGTGATTTGACGCCTCCATACATTAAGCAACACTCACCCCAAGTGCAGCCACCATACAACTCCATTACAGTATTATGGACTATGTTCCCCATGCAGCACCTTTCATCCTGTGACTTATCCATTCTACAAGTTTGTTCTTCTTAGTCCCCTTCACCCATTTCACCTCTCTCTCCAAAGATCCACTTCCCTCACAACCACCAGTTTGTTCTCTGTATTTATGATTCTGTTTCTGTGTTTTGTTTGTTGTTAGATTGCACATACTGAAGCATTTATTTCAATTACACTATTTACCTAAGTGTTACCCCCACGACAAAGTAAAAAGTTCAGTGTCCAAAACTAGGTCCTGTACTTCTTTTATTCTTATTTCCAAATGTAGTGCCCCTGACAAATATTTGTTGAAGGACAGAAGGAAGACTGACCGAGTGAACAAACAAAGGTAAACCCTCCTTTTATGACATGGCATAGAGTGTTTTTTTCCACATATCATAACTGCCCTTTGTTTGGACTTCCTCAGTGACATGCTATATTTCCCACAATGAAATGCCCCTATTTCAGCCATGCTTTCAACAGATGTACAGAAAATGTTGGTCCAAGTAATCTAGTATAAACACTGGAAGTATTTGGATCAAGCAGCATTATCTTGGCCTGTCTTTCAAGAGGGAAATGATGGGTGTGATTCATGACAATGACTAAAGGCATCAGTATTCCCTTATCATAACGCCAGGTAATCTTTCACATGCATGCAATTAATCTCAGCATTTAGAATTGGGAAGATTGATGACTCAACCTAAGAGCCAGCTGTCTCCCACCTATTTAACCCAAAACAAAAAAAATAAAAAACAAGAACAACAAAAAAACAATTCTGAGCTGTGTCTGACAGAGAGGAAGCTCAGCCAGAAATTTGCTATCTTCCATCCATGCCTTTCTTTTACTCCTGGAGTTGTCCAGACTCATAGGCCTGTGTGTGATTTGAAAGGTGTCAAATACAAAGCTAAAATTGAATTTAACCAGAGGGTTTCTTCAGCCCTAATAGTCTTTCCTAATAAGACAATGGTATCGTCAATGGTGCTCTTTGATTCAAATTTCAGTGTAAATAAAATTCCTTGCAGATTGGAATGTAAGGTCAGGTATCCCTTTCATCTTTTACTAAGCATTAAAGATAATTGTGATTTTCTTTATTTATAAAATGTAACTTCATAATTTGTAAGGCTTCTTAATAACCAAGGTTCATCAATTCTACTCAGGCTGCCCTCACATCAGAGAGGCTCAGGCTGATGTAATTAAGGCCGCCTATTCTGCTGACAGCATTCTTTAGGTTCCAGAGCCCTTATCAATGGTGGATAAGTCATCAAGCAGCATGTGATAGCCCTATATACTGCCTTCTGTGCCTTCACATTTTACTGGAGTAGCTAATCTGCACACTTTTAATTTACTCCTCATACATTCTTCCCCTAAAGCCAATGATATTAATCCATGTAAGAGAAAAAAAAAAGAAATTAACAGGTAAAACTATATTTTAAAATGTTTAAATGAAGTGATCCATCTTTAGTTGCCTTTTTCCATTCATATTGAATATGTTTAATGCTCTTATATAGCACATTGATTTTTATATTATGAATTAATATTTTCTTTAGGAAAATACATCTGATTTCCCGTATCTTCCAATATAAAGTGCCTAAATCAATAAGGTAGTTGCTTATGGTGCTATTATAATTACCTCTTCTCCTTCTGAACACTTTCCCATCATGAGCTGGATGTGAGACTGGAATTCATGCCATGGTCCCCTATTTAAATTTGCCCAGGCTAACCACAAGAGAATCTGCCCAGTCTTGTCTGTGCAACCTTTCCTTCCTTCACTTCCTCTTTTGTGGGTGACCTTCAACACTCTTTTCCAAGGCATACTTTTAATCATGACTTCTCTTGAATGAAGAAAACCTAAAGTTGGTTTGAACTAGACTGGACAGTCATTAAAGACTTTTCCAAGCTGTTGAGCAATATGACCATAATTTTACTTTCTTAGAAGAGAAAAATGGAGAGGAGAGCACTGACCTTGATTCCAGTATCCTGGCCTAGTGGCCTGACTAGCTGGCTACTCCTGCTGTAGGTTCAAGGTCAATGGACTCTGACCATTGCTTTTAGTATGCAGTTGGAAAGCTGTACCTTCTCCTTTTCATAAAATCTTGGCTAATTTATTTCAGCTTGGACATTCTGCTCTAGAAAGATCAGGCTGCTTTCGGTACCCTGTGACTTTTATACATCTCCCACTTAATAAGTGAGTTTTACATGGCATTTACATGGCAGTGTTTTCCATAAACACTCTCCTGTTATTCAAGTTCACAGGGATTCATAGTATATCTTTAAGAGACAGAAGACATGGACCTCTGCAAAAAAGAAACAAATCTTCACAATCTGGCTTCTAACTCACTTTCCCTTTCAGGTCTAGCACGGAGAATTCCCCCAGCTCCAATCATGCCAGCAAGCACCCTGCACAACATATATTCCCAATACATATTTCTGACCTGTTTCCTTTTATTTTTTTTTTCTGAAACCTTATTTAATAATGAACTCCTTAAGGGCAATGACCTCAGCTTTCTTTAAAATTTCCTTCAACAGACATAAGCACGACTTTAGATTTGGAGTCAGTAACTCCACCATTCGCTAGTACTGGCAACTTGAGCCTTTCTATCAATCTCTCAGAGGCTTGGTTTCTTATCATTAAATGGAGATAACCATGCCACTTGCCTTGTCACCTCAACAGGCAGGACTGTGGGTAAAGATCATATAAATGAGTGTGGCAGAGCACTTTATAAATGGCCAAGGCCATGCAGATGCTATAGCAATTATGCTGAATATATACTGCTGACACATAAACCAGGAAATATTTAAAATAAGACACACAGAATAGTGATTTCACCACTATAAATATAAATACATGAACATAAATATAAATGTGGTTTCACTATAGCCACCCAAAATGCGTTCTAAGTTGTTATCTCTTTTCTATCCTTGTGAAGAAGCTGGAGTCCCAAACACAAATGTGCAAGATGAGGAGACACTAGAAACACATAAAGAAGACCCAGCATAATATTTTGGTAAGGTGTGCTGAGGCCTGCAGCAAACTGGAGAGCCCATGTCTTGTCTCAGTGGGGAGCTGGCAGTGGGTTCAATTAATTGGATCATGCAGAAAGGTGAGCCAAGCATTTCAAGAGAAGTAGCAATCCTTATTTTTATAAGTGAAATATCTAGATTTTTAAATTGTTGGTTTTTAATTCAGCTCTTAAAATAAATATTCAATGGTCAAATGCAAATACATATCTATTAACGGACACACCCCATGGCTCACAAGAGTTTGCAACCTCTGGCGTGAGGTTTTCAACAACTGAGTTTGTATGAATAAACAACAAATGTTCCTGAGCCCTAGTGAGAACTAATTTTGAACCAAATTTTCTCTGAAATGTCTAAAAGAAGTATAAGGTGTTATCGAATCAGAGGAACTAATAATAATTAAGTGCCTAACATTTATTCAGTTACTTTGCATAAGCAATCATTTCACTTTAATGTCATCCTTATGAATTTATAAGGTGATTACTATCAGACCCATTTTACTGATGATGTAACCAAGGTACGAGGAATGACTTTCCCAAGAGAATATGGCACAACCAGCAAGCAATGGAATTACAATTTTAACTCAGTCCTGGCTGTTGTTAAAACTCATGCTTCCCTGCCATGGAAAGGAATGGAGTCAAACACTGAAGACCTAAAGAATAATTGAAGTTTGAGCTGGGTGGTGGGGACACTTTGATACAACTTCAGAGAAAAGAACACACTGGTGAAGAATATGTCACTCTGAAAGACTTGGTGGAGGATGTGGGCTTTGGGTTAGTTAGGATTTGGATAAATGGAGAAACAGAAGAAACAGCATGAATGAAAGCTTGTGTATGAGTGACTTACCAGTTCCTAATAAATTTCTCTCTCAAAAAAAAAAAACAAAAACAAAAACAAAAAACAAGCGAAAAAATACCCTCCAATTTCAGTTAAGGAATATCTATTAATTTTGCCTGCCTCAATATTCCCCCATCTTTTAGTAAGAGTACATTTTGCTGTCTTTCCAAAACAACTGTCCTGCCATTATTTTGTCTTAGAGCATCACTAAGGCAGTCACTAGAGCCACTTGCACAAGAACATATTCAGACATGCCAAATCTGGAAGTGGAAGGGAATTAATCCCACAAAGGCAATACAGGACTAGTGGTGTCCCTTCAATTTGTTAGGGAGACACTTCTGTTCTTTAGAAGGTACCAGATCGACTGACCACCAGTTGCCCACAGCAGTGGCCAATTCAATATTTGCATGATCTTCCCCTCCTTCTCCAATTCACTCTTGCTTGTCCTCTCTTCTTGCTTCCTAGAATCACTTCCCAAATGTTTCAAGCCCTTGACTTATGGCTCTGCCTTGGGGGAAACCCAAGCTAAGACAGTTCTTCATAATGAGATCTCCAAACTGCTCTCTTTCTGAAGACAAGGTTATTTAGCTTTTATTTTGACACTAACCTATCTTCTACTCTCTTTTTTTTTTTTTTTGAAAGGGAGGCAGGAAGGGACAGAGGGTGAGGGTGAGAGGGAGAGAGACAATTTTAAGCAGGCTCCATGCCCAGTGCAGAGCTCAACATGGGGTTCAATCTTGCAACCCTGAGATCATGACCTGAGCCAAAAATCAAGAGTCCCCCCAGAAGTTCAACCAACTGAGCCACCCAGGTGCCCCTATCCTCTACTCTTCTGATAACTCCCTTGATTCACATTTATCAGCCAGCATTCATTTCTGTTTCTTACCACCAAAGAACCCTAACTTATTTATAGCTTTATTTCAAGTGGATCCATATTATACCACTGGATAATAGAAGGAAGGTTATACACATATACAAATAGAGAAATCTTGATGATAATCTGTGTGGTTGTTGCTTTAGATGGCATCTTTGAACATCAGACAATATTATTAAATGGTTCTTAAAAAGCTAACATTGCAGGTAGGCTGTACAGTCATCTGCCAATGAATCATGTTGTTTCTGTCAATGCCCACACCTGGCATGATGAAGTGTTGAAATCCAGCATTTCCTTGATAACTGCTGGGTCATTTAAAACTGAGACACCATAAGATTTTATACCTTTTCTATTAGTTCAGCTAGCATCTCTCTAAAATCATTACCTTTTGTTGTTTCTCACCTAAGCACCACTTCCGTGATAGAGTAATCCCTGAAGAAAAACACAAATTGTTTTCTACTTCTCCAGGTGAGGAACTAGAGAGCAGATGCAAGATTCAAACTCACATCTCTTGGTTTCCCAGGATACTGTTTACCCATCAAATTTCATAGCTCTCCATTGCTACTTCAAATAAATGGGTTAGATTTCTACTAAGGCCAGTGTATCTATCGTCCATTCATCATCCATCTATCTACCTACCTACTTACCCACCTACCTACCTAGAATCTTTCTTCCTTCCTTAGTTTGTTCCTTCCTTCCTGTATCATCTATTGTTCGATCTAATTCTTAAGTGGCTCCAAATAAACAAGTATAGCCCTAAAGAATGGCCATTTTTCAAAAATCTGCATCTGAAATTGCAAAGAGAAAATCCACATTATTATAGTGCATCTGGTCCTTGTTAATTCTTAATCTGTTGTATCTTTTACTGTCATGATTTCTCCAGATGTGAGAGTCTATCTCATAAGTTAATATTTTACGTAAACTACACTAAAGAATTGTTGAAACAAAGTTGAAACTCCCTGGCCCCCAGCACTCTCTCTATACAGGAGCCGTCTACATCTAGTTGACCAAATGCCAAGGAGATCATAAAAATCCACTAAGAAACTTGAAAATGAGTCCAAGATTCCCCCATATTTCATGGGATATGTGTGTTTTACACCCCGTTGTGTTTATAAAAGGAAAAACTTTTAAAAGGCTAGGAAAAATCCAGCATTTTGCTAAAGATTAATAATTTTTTGAGAATTTTGCTAATATCTTACAAAGAAATGAGCCTTTTATCTCCTAAAATAGAATCCAGGACAATGGATTTGCTTTTGAACAATGAGTTCAAAAATACAACTTGCCATTTGGAAAGTTTCTTGAGATGTTCTGGAACAGTGGCTTCTAAATGTAGCCCATCATTAGACTCATCCATGGAGCTTTAATAAAAAAGATGATTCCAGGATCCCACCCTAAAACTACTGAAGCAGAATATCTGGCAGGTAGGACCAAGTTTCCCCGGTGATTCTGACATTCAGCCAGGTTTGCAAACCATGGCTAGAGTCTAGAGTCTGAACATTAAATATTGCCTTAGCAGTTAAAATTTTAGTGCCTGTGATTATAATTTTATTACATTAATTTCCTTTGGATTTATATTTTGGAAGAAAAGCCTGGATGGGGAATCATTTGGCCATTATTTTGTTTAAATTCTCCATTTGGAAAGGCCCTTCAAAAAGTGTAAAGAGACCTTCAAATAGATTTGCCTGCCAGTATTTTTATTCTTTATTGCTGTAGTTCTGATTGTTCTTCTGTCAGAACTACACCTTGAAAGGCATGAGGACCAGACTGTAGGGAAGATGGGAAGTTATTTCCATCCTGGCTGAATCATCAGGATTGAGTCAGAAAGCTGGAAAGGACCAGAAGAGACCATCTGGCTTAGTCTCTGTCTTGATGTGGTTGTGATTTGCTTCTAGGAATTTCAAGGCTAGGAGAGTTCACTGCTGGTGTTTCAATATCCCGATAGTGAGTAAATCCTTCCTTTGGGCCACCTCATGCTGCTACCAAGCCAGCATGTCTTGATCCCTGATGCAGGGGATTTTCTATCCCTTCCCAATTTAATCCCTAGATCCAAAGAGCTGCACTTAAAATAACATGAAAGGATGGATTATAATCTCAATAGGAGCATGGTAAAATAAAGAGAACCATAGACTGAGTCAAGAAATTTAGATAGGAGTCCCATGTGGCCACTAATATAATTAGGCCAATCATCAATAATCTCATGTTTTAGTTTCTTTGTCTGCAAAATGAAAAAATCAGACTGTTCCTGGCTTGTTGTTATGTGTGTCTATCATTCTACCATTCATTTATTTCCTCATGGATGTGTTCAGTTACCTTCAATAAGTTTCAGCGAGCTGTGTTGGGTAAAAGTCAGGAATAAGACAAACATGTTCCCTGACCACAAATAACCTATGGTCATAAGAAAAACAGACAAACAAGGGACAAACAATAAATATGTAATTATACTGGTATCATTTCTGTGAAGGAAAAGAAAGATGTTGAAGCAGCCCAAGGGAACCACTTAGGCTGGAATCTTCCCTCCTGTAGACAGCACACCTGGCCATCTAAATCACTCAAGTGTGGAAAGACAGATGGCTGGTCTGTTCTAAGAACTTTCCAAGTGGACTTGTTCACCAATTAGCATGGAACTGATCAATCTTATTAGATTTTGGCAGCTTCTAGATGACGATATTTATGAGGAAGTATCCATGTTTGCTTGCAGAACTATATAAAGAACTTCCAAGAAGGGTCTTTAAACTTTAGAGACTAAAGTGATGTGGCCCCAGCATCAGCATTATCACTTGGCTAGGAACTAGTGACAAGGTCAAAGTCATAAATTTGGCCCATTAGCTTTACTTAGAAAGAGCATCCCATGGCCACAAAATAAACTATTAACATTGGCTCTCTTCCCAATCATGAGCTGGATGTAAAGGAACCCAACAACATTTAGATAGCTTGGTCAAGTTTATCACCAGTAATGGAAAACATCTTTTGTGGTATCCTCTTTGCTGAATATTGGGTGGGGGCTTAGCTTACTATCGATAAATTAATAGGCTACTACTACTTTATACTGGGGCAGCTTGTAATGTAACTTTCCAGGATGCTTTCAGGTCAGTTGGCACAAATGATATAGCTAACAAACAAGTCTCTAAGGCAGATGGGACGATGCAAGATATCACCTGCCCATTTGGAAGAAGAAAACTATGGGTAGAAGGAATCACTTCCAAATCATGTAGCTAGCTGGAAAACATGCACACATGTATATGTGTATGCATATGCATACATGTGCGTGTACACACACAGACCACAAAACTGTGTCTATACCAAAAGACAGCTATGTGGACACCAGTAGTCACAAAGTCACAAAAAGAACAGAGTACCTAGGAGAGAATACACCGCTAGATTACAGTGAAGAGAATGGAGTACAACTAGTCCCCTTAGTCCTATAAAAGTCCACTGCACGCTTTCTCAGAAGCCTACTTGCCAGTGAATATAGTGGGAATCCCACAGTAGGTAAATATCACAGGCCTTGTTTGCATGTTTATTTTTAAAGAAAAAAGATTTTAAATAAGACACCTCTGAAATCTTTCACTATTATTGTCAGAAGCATCACCCTTATTTTTATTATTATTTTATTTTATTAATTAATTTATTTTTTTTTAAAGATTTTATTTATCTATTCAACAGAGATAGAGATAGCCAGCAAGAGAGGGAACACAAGCAGGGGGAGTGGGAGAGGAAGAAGCAGGCTCATAGCAGAGGAGCCTGATGTGGGGCTCGATCGCATAACGCCGGGATCACGCCCTGAGCCGAAGGCAGACGCTTAACCGCTGTGCCACCCAGGCGCCCCTATTAATTTATTTTCAAGTAGGCTCTACACCCAGTGTGGAGGCCAACACGGGGCTGTAACTCTCGACCCCAAGATCAAGACCTGAGCTGAGATCGAGAGCCAGACATTTAACTGACTGATCCACCCAGGTGCTCCCATTATTCTTTTGAGATGGAAGCTCAAACGCCAACAATGTGAAGTTGACCATGTAACCACAGTGACACACACTTATTCTGTCACCTGAGGTACCATTCTTAACAATCCCTCGCATGTTTACTTGCTACCTAATGCATGAAAACTCTGGGGCACCTGGGTAGCTCAGTCAGTTAATGTCTGCCTTTGGCTCAGGTCATGATCTTAGGGTCCTGGGATCAAGTCCTGTGTCGGGTTCCCTGCTCAGCAGGGAGTCTGCTTCTCCCTCTCCCTCTCTCTCTGCTCCTGCTTTTTCTTTCTCTCTCTCTCAAATAAATAAATAAAATCTTTAAAGTAGGAAAGCTCCTCAACATACAGTTTGAAACAGAACTGGAGATTGCTGGTGGGTCAGCATTCGATACATGGGAATAATAGAGCTGACTCAGGCAGCTGAATTGACCTCATTAGCTTATCAGAATTTTTGACTCTATGACAGATTGAGTAGTGATTTTTTTTTAAAAAAATTATTTATTTATTTGAAAGACAGAGAGCACAAGTAGGGGGGAGGAGCGAGAAGCAGACTCCCCACTGAGCAGGGAGCCCAATGTGGGGCTCGATCCCAGGACCTGGGATCATAACCTGACCCCAAGGCAGAGGCTTAACTGACTGAGCCACCCAGTCACCCCCGTAGTGAACTTTTAAATATATCTTTTCCTTGCAGCAATTATGCAAAAATCCAATGGTGTGATATAGCTAAATAGGGTTAGGCATTATGAACAGCTTCTTTCTGTTTTAGTTATGATAAAAACAATTAAGAATCTATTCCCAAGAATCACTGATGGACATCAGCTCATTCAACAGGTCACGGCACTTCCTGCCATCCAGTCTTCCCACACTTCTGCCCGAAGGTGGCCATTGGCTAGGGCCCTCTTTGGGGGAGAGGAACCCTTGAAGAAACAATAACTACAGCTTTTCTGAACTGCACCCTGGAAAACACAGTCCAGCCATGCTGCAGGGGTAAAAGCCTGCGCCCAGTCCTGCAGCTCTGAAAGCCAGGCTTAAAAATAGCCTGGAGTACTTTCCTGTTTTGAGGACTCAGTAACAGCTGTTCATAGCCCGAATTTCTTTCATACTTCCCTCCCCAACACAAAGAAAATACAAAGTAGCACTGGCTATAGGAATGGACGCTATTCAACATTAATGTGCCCTCAACAATAGCACAGGAAGAGTCACAGACACAATGAAGGGAAAATGGGGAAAACTTCGCAGGAGCAGAGAGCTCAGGGAAGAGATACTCTTAAACAATGAGAACTTTAAAATAAGCAGGAAGGCAAGAAAGAAAGGACAGGATTTGAAAGGTTGCTTCTGAGAAGTGATAACGGTGGTGTGAAAAGGGATTGTGGTAGGAATTGTAAAAATCAAAGTGTTTGTTAGCACTGCAGCTAATTAGCCATGCTTTCTTGGGCATGCCCCTAAATATCTCCAGGCCTCTTTCCTAAAATGGGCAGAGGGTGAAGGAAATAGAGCTAGTCATACTCTAAAAATCCCAATTCTGAAAATGGTATATGGTATGAATGTGGGCTACCAGACAGCAGACGGGATGGGAGAAACAGGGGACTTAACCCTGCAAAGATTAAAATTCTAGTCCCCTGCAGAAGGGCATTAAGGAGTCTGAAGATGAAGCCAACTGAAGCATACCCAGGTTCATAGCCACCCCTTCCGCCCGTCCTAGGAGGCTGCTTAAGGGGCAGTGACAAAGTGGTCCACACCCACCCCCATGCCACAGCAGCAGCACCCAGGGAGCCACACGGTCCGATTCTCGGAGATCCACAAGCACGAAATTTTCTCCCGTCTTCCATGGGGCCTCGAAGGTTCCTTCCCAAGGCTCACAAAGTCAAGATGGCAGACTGCACGGCCTCTGACCAGAAGCCATATAATAGGTACTGAGCAGGCAGAGAGCAGGTGGAACAGAACAAGTAAAGAGAGCAGGTACTAGAGTCAGACAGACCTGCGTCCTCAATTCTGCTGAGCACAGATCCATGACCTTTGCGAAATCACTATCTTCCTGATTTTTAATCATTTTTTTTCTTAATTTCTAAAACTGGAGACAGAAATGCAGTTATGAGTTTTAAATATGGTTAACAAAGTGCATAAAGCAAAGTAAGCACTCAATATACATTACCTGCTATTATATGTTAACATTATTTTTGTGGAGTGTTTGCTTACTTAGTTTGGAAAAATGTCCTTCGACCTTCTGAATCTCCCTATAGTCTTTGATGAAAACAAAACAAAGAACCTTCTAGCATGGGATGGTCAAGTAGCAGTGGATCATACATTGACTAAAGCTTTTCCAAGCAGGCAAAAATTAGTCCGTAAGTTCTTAATGTGAACTCCCTTGTAAGTAAATCTAAACACTTAAAAAATGGGAGTCCATGGGGGGTCTGGATGGCTCAGTTGGTTAAGCGTCTGCCTTCCACTCAGGTTGTGATCCCAGGGTCCTGGGATCGAGCCCTACGTAGGGCTGCCTGCTCAGCGGGGAGCCTGCTTCTCCCTCTCCCTCTGCCTTTTCCCCTGCTCATTCTTTCTCTCTCTCAGATAAAAAAATAAAATCTTTAAAAAATGGGACTCCAATTGTATAGTTGGAGTTCCACAGGATAAAGTTCTACAACCAGCATAGATACACAGAGCATTTCCCTTACACTCACCCCCCACCCCACATCATCAAGAGAAAAGACACAGCGTGGCCCCATTTTGGCAATCTCACAAGATGGGACGTTTCCTCTGGTTCTGCTGTGGTTGGGCTATGCTGAGAGATCAACCAACAATAAATGCAAACTACAGGCCTATGTGTTTAGCTGAAGCTAAGACCCTAGCTTTAATGTTAGCCTTTTCTGTAGACATAGGGTTAGAACGTCTGAAAAGACCTCTGCAGGACAGATCATCTGAACTGAGAGAACACCTCTCTGAGAAACTAGTTACTATTCACAGAGATAAAACTGAAAAATGGGTTACACAGGGGGATCTTTCTTGGCAGAACTGGGAGAATAGACAACCATCCATCCAGAAGGATTCACGAGAGCTCCCGTATGAAAGCAAGGCTTTGATCGAACTCTATTTCCTATTTATTTTTACTTCTAACACATTGATATGGACTTCTTACAGCAAAAGAGACTCATAGAATTTTAAAGCAGGAAGAAACTATATACGATGTTTACTTGAAACTCTTTATTTGCCCATGTAATTAGTTGTCTGTATTTTAAAGTAAATTGTTAATGACCTAAATATCTCAGCCCAATAAAATCACATTCAACACATGGCTTGCTTGCTTGATTGCTTTTTTTTTTTTTCTGGGCACTAAGTAAATCTGTCTAAATGTCTAGGTTCCTGGACACTGGAGACTTCAATTTGAAATGGACATGGTGGCAGTGATATGCCTAAGGGCCTTCCAAAGAAAACACAACACCCAGAAACCCAGAGATTCAATCTGATGGAAAGTGCCATAATCTACTCTTTATTTTTTTTTAATGATTTTTTATTATATTATGTTAGTCACCATTCAGTACATCCCCGGTTTCCGATGTAAGGCTCGATGATTCATTAGTTGTGTATAACACCCAGTGCACCATGCAATACGTGCCCTCCTTTCTACCCATCACCGGTCTATCCCATTCCCCTACCCCCCTCCCCTCTGAGGCCCTCAGTTTGTTTCTCATAGTCCATAGTCTCTCATGTTTCATTCCCCCTTCTGATTACCCCCCTTTCTTTATCCCTTTCTTCCCCTACCGATCATCCTAGTTCTTATGTTCCATAGATGAGAGAAATCATATGATAGTTGTCTTTCTCTGCTTGACTTATTTCACTTAGCATTATCTCCTCCAGTGTCGTCCATGTTGTAGCAAATGTTGAGAACTCGTTCTTTCTGATAGCTGAGTAATATTCCATTGTATATATGGACCACAACTTCTTAATCCAGTCATCTGTTGAAGGGCATCTCGGCTCCTTCCACGATTTAGCTATTGTGGACATTGCTGCTATGAACATTGGGGTGCATATGGCCCTTCTCTTCACTACGTCTGTATCTTTGGGGTAAACACCCAGTAGTGCAATGGCTGGATCATAGGGTAGCTCAATTTTTAACTTTTTAAGGGACCTCCACACTGTTTTCCAGAGTGGCTGTACCAACTTGCATTCCCACCAACAATGTAGGAGGGATCCCCTTTCTCCACATCCTCTCCAACAATTGTTGTTTCTTGTCTTGTCTATTTTTGCCATTCTAACTGGCGTAAGGTGGTATCTCAGTGTGGTTTTGATTTGAATTTCCTTGATGGCTAATGATTTTGAACATTTTTTCATGTGTCTGTTAGCCATTTGTATGTCTTCATTGGAAAAGTGTCTGTTCATATCTTCTGCCCATTTTTTGATTTGTTTATTTGTTTCTCGTGTATTGAGTTTGAGAAGTTCTTTGTAGATCTTGGATACCAGTCCTTTATCTGTAGTGTCATTTGCAAATATATTCTCCCATTCCGTGGGCTGCCTCTTAGTTTTTCTGACTGTTTCCTTGGCTGTGCAGAAACTTTTAATCTTGATGAAGTCCCATAAATTCATTTTATCTTTTGTTTCTCTTGCCTTTGGGGATGTATCATGAAAAAGGTTGCTTTGGCCGATGTCGTAGAGGTTGCTGCCTATGTTCTCCTCTAGAATTTTGATGGATTCCTGTCTCACATCGAGGTCTTTCGTCCATTTGGAGTTTATTTTTGTGTATGGTGTGAGATAGTGGTCATAATCTACTCTTTAAACCTATGGTTTCAATCTCACATGGAGAACTGGCCAGGCTCCAAAGGAAGATTTCTGGGGTGCTAGGTAAAGGTAGCTGTGGAGGAAGTTGGGAGAAAATGGGCTCAGGATGCTGGCAAAATAGGAGCCAGGGGGTCTTGGAGACAGGGTACGAGTCCTGGAAAAGGTCAAGGACCTCCCCTTGGCAATTATGTCCTTTTTGACCTAACAATTTCCCTGATGTCCAGGTTAGGAGTACTCTTGACAAAGCTCCCTCTGCCCAGCATCGCTGACTAAGACCCTGGAGCTGGGTACAAGCCGGGCATTGCAGTGGCCCTTACGCCCACTTCCTGAGTGGAGTCTCTCTAGGACATAGGTACCCAGCCAGGCCAAGAATGGGCCGTGGAGAGTACTTAAAGTGATATCAGTTTCTCTAGAGCCCTAAGGGAACACACACTCTCAGTAGATTCGATGCTAGTCCAGAAAGCAACACCAGTGAATCCTGTCAACACTGATTTTCGATTCCTCAGGCCCACTCAGTGAGCCATTAAGATCTGCCCATGGCAATAATGGTGTTTGTGGAACAGTGCAAGAGAATCACCAAGGTTATGCTTGAATCTGAGAGCATCTCTAAGCAAATGGAACCAGGTAAGAAAGGAAGAATGGCAATGGCCAAAGGCAAAAAAATCCCACCAAACATTCAAAACACCATCTCGATGGCACAGTGTGTTCTGCACTGTCAGCATAATGAAGACAAGGTCTAGAGCCAAGAGACTGGGGTTTGCTCAGATGGGAAGTCAAGCAAGGACACAGGGAGAAAGAGGCACCTTATGCATCACTCAGCATTAAGCAAGTATTTTTAATACCGCTGGACATAACCAGTCAGCCAGGCAAACAGAACCGACACAGCTGACTACAAGTTTTTTGGTGTCTCATTCCAGGAATATGTTCCTTTCTAGCCAAGTCTTCCTTATGGACTCAAGCTTGAGCTGTTTGTTTTGTATTCGCTGAGTTTATCACCTGTTTTATGATTTCTGTTAAGAGCTAGGAGTTTCAGGGCACCTGGGTGGCTCAGTCAGTTAAGTGTCTGCCTTCGGCTCAGGTCATGATCCCAGGGTCTTGGGATTGAGCCCCACATCAGGCTCCCTGCTCAGCGGGGAGCCTGCTTCTCCCTCTCCTTCTGCCCCTCCTCCCTGCTCATGCTCTGTCTCTCTCTCTCAAATAAATAAATAAAATCCTCAAAAATCAAAAGGAGCTATGAGCTTTCCTGAAAAAAGGGTCTAAAGTAGACTACTTACTTTTTCAACAGAACCAGAAGAAACTTCAGGGGAAACACTAAACTGGGGAAATGGAATAAGAGTGGAATTTGATTTTGAGGGACAGAGAACATAAGAAATTCTCAAACTCATCTCACATTTACCTAAGATTTTGTATCCACCTAGTTCAATATTCATTCATACATTTATGAATTCATGCATTAATTTATTCAACAAATATTGGACTTTTAGGACATCAGTCCCTGTGAAGGCACCAAAGAAATGATAATAAGGATCTGCTCTTGTATAATTTGCCACCTGAGCTGGGAGATGGACAATAAACACACAGGTAAGTGTATTCACTAGTAATACAAGTAATAAGTGTAATAATGAGCAGAGATCCCCGCAAAGTGAGTCAGGGAGTTTTGACATGAGATGGAAGATGAACAAGACTTAGCTCAGATGTGAGCATCATTTAAGGGGCCTCCAGATGACCAACACAGCTAAAGCCAAATGGGCCGGGTGAAGATGAAAACAAGAGGCAACCGTAGCTACTTCCCTGGTGGCGGGGGCCAGTTAGGGAAGGAATTCAGCACATCATTTGCCACATAGAGGTCTGCAATTTCTTTATGTCTACTCATAAAGCCTTGTGAAAGTTCCATGTGTTTCTTTGTAAGTGTGCTTAAATCTTTCCTGTGCATATTTATTGCTCACAATATAGAACTATTTTTTTTCCATTTCTTCTTTATGTCAAATTCCCCCTGGAACGCCCATTTTCCTGAAGGCTTTTCGTAAGTCCTTCCCAGCTACTCTAAGCCAGGATGCTTGCTCCCTTCTGTCACCCAACTCCTATTCTGACTCTACTGCTCAGCGTAAGACCTGCTCCATCAGTGCCAAATGCGAGGTCTAGTTATTTTTGTGTGTGGAGGGCCATGTCATCTCTGGAGAGGCCCTGGGTAAAAGTATGGGCTGTGGAGTCAGGAAGGATGTGAAGTCTAATTCAAGCCCACCACTCACTCATTGTAAACTGATTCCTCAACCTCTACCATACGTAGGATGATAGTGCCAGTACCTACCTTGTTATATGGTTGTGGAGAGGGTGGAGTCCCCAAAGAGGGCTCGGTAATGGGGGCTGCTGTCAGCAGATGTGTAGGTTCTCATGGAAGGTGGCTATGCCTTTGATGTTCAGTTATGTGTCAAGGACCTATAACACAGTATGCTCCCTCTCAGTGGTCCTTGAAGGTAGCATATCATGCTCCCCAGGGCACCGTATTTGGAGTCATCAAGGATAGATTCCTTTACAGGTTCTGTCACTTACCAGTTATATGACCAAGAACAATGGTTATTTAACTGTTCCAAGCCTCTGTTTTTTCTTGTATTAAATAGGAATGATCACACCAATCTTACAAGGGTGTTAGACATAACCCCTGAGATAAAATATGGAAAGAAGAAAGCATTTTCTGATCTAAACTTCTGGTTCAGGGGGCTCTTTAACTCTTGCTGGTTTTAAATAAAATCCAGTTATGTGAATCCACAATTCCTTTAAAAAGGAATTCATAGACTGAGTACCTCTCTGACAAGTCCTTCCTAGACTGGAAGACCAGGGTGTGGTCAGAGCCATCTCGCTATTGCCCAGAACAAAAGTCACAGGAGAGAGCCGGTGCTTAAGGGACATGTGACTCTGCTCATGTTTATCAGAATCCCATGTGTTTCTTTCCAAGGTGAAGGTCATTAATGGTCTCTGTACTAGCAAATCTGACAAACTGCTTTGTATTCATTTCATCTTCTACCTGAAGTAGTCACGTGATGTCATAAATATCTCGCCAAGTGGCAGTGCAGAATTGGGTGTAGCTAGGGAAGGTCACCGTGCCCTAGTAGACATGTACAGCAACTTTTTGCAATTCTAAATGGTACTCTGACCTTGAAAGGATTTACATTTTACTGCTATGCATCAATGTGTTGTGGACAGATGTAAAGCAGGCAAAGAAGGAAGGCATGAATGCTGATACGGGTCCATAGGGCAGAAAGAAACTAGCCTGAACATGGCGGGGGGGGAATAACGAAAAGCAACAATTACCATGAGCCAAGGACCAAACATCTCTGTATTATTCTTGTTCAAGACTTTCGCATTATCCTCACCATGACTTTGGTAAGCTTGTAAAATCCCATGACTGTAAGGGCATTCCTGAAACACTTTGTAGAGCCAAATCTACGGATGCCATGAGAGCAAGGAATTTCATCCATTTTTGTTTACTGATGGTGCCTGGCACACAGTAGGTGCTCAATAAATATTAAGCAAAAAAAGAAAAAGTGGATGAGAATCTGATTTTGGAGTTTCTGCTGGGTTCTTGGTGCATTTGATTTTGCAGTCACACTGCAGCTTGTGTTAGTCATCATCCTTTGACACAATTAAAACTTTTGAATTATTTTCTACAGCTGACTTTCCTATTTGCTAATAGTACAGAGACAGTAATAAATCAAAATGGGCAGTGCCATCTAAAGAAAGAAAAGTGAGTGGACTGAAGAAATGTTGTGACCAAGGTCAGGCAGAAAGAGTGACAGAAGGAAGGATGTGGAAGGTCTAAGCCCAGCCAGCTCCCAATGCGCCATCACCTGAAGACTTGTCTGCTCACTTTCTGAGAAGCAAAAAATCAAAGAGAGAGAGGTCAGGTTGTTCTTCCTTACCCTAGAATTCATTCTATAGGGGAAGGACAGCTTGATGAGAATAGGTTGGTATTTCCATGGCTTGTTCTATGTGGGCATGCATTCTTTGGCTGGCCTTTCTGTTCAGAGACAATACTACAGACCATAACGTATAATCTACCTCCTCTGATGTGGAGAGTAAGAAAGATGCCCTATAGGGGCCATTTCTTTTTACCATTAGAGAGACATACGTTTGCATCTGCAACTTGAGAATGATTCTTCATTGCACCTTAACTATCCATCTTGGACAGGCCGAAAGACAGACTTAGCAACAAATGTGCTTATAGAGCCTAACTAATTCTTATCTTGTCCCAAAACTAACCTCTAGGGCTTTTCCCTTACCCTCATTTCTTGTACGCTAAAATTTCTTAATTCTGTCTCTCATAATAACAACCTTCTTCTCTGAATTTCCACTGCCATGACCTTAGCATGACTTTTTCTTGGGTTTTCCCTAAACTAACAGAAATATTTCCGAACCAAACTTTATGCCTCAAGTCATGCACCCCTTCAATCCATTTTCCATACTTCCATCCCAAGTGTGACTCTAAAAGGCAATCCCAATTATATGCCACTGTATTGAAAAATCCAGTTCCCTAGCACAGAATATAGGGTCTTTCATGATCTGGCTCCTGTTACCCTCTCCAGTCTCACGTTCAACCTCTCCTCTGCTAACTCTGCTTCCCAGCTCTGCTCACCCACTTGACATTCTCCGAGTGCCCTAGTTCTCCCTTACTATTGTGCCTTTTCTTTTACAGTTCTTTGTTCAAAGTGTCCTTCCCTCTGTCATCTGCCTTTCAATCTCCTGTTTCTAAACCTACCCAAAGTTACAATCCAGTCTAAACCTCCAATGGGTTTCCCCAAATCCATCAGGCAGACCTCTAACCAACCACTCCATGTTTCCCCAGAGCTTTCTCTTTCTGTGACAGCAACCACAACACTAGATGAAAAATTACTTGCTTACTTACCTCTCCCCGAAGTTAAAGACTGCATTTCATTTATAGGAACACACATACACTGAGCACAGTTTTCAACACACAACTAATGCTCACTAAATGGTTGCTGACTAAATGAATAAATAAATTCATCACTGTCTCTCAGATCTGCCCTTCCATTCTTCCAGTGAATAATTTAGTTGTTGATTTCCCAGATGCCAGAAAGCAGCCGCTTGAGCACTTAAAAAAGAAACCAAGGAAACCGTCAAAAAACTAAGAGGCAGCCCATGGAATGGGAGAAGATATTTGCAAATGACACTACAGATAAAAGATTGGTATCCAAGATCTACAAAGAATTTCTCAAACTCAATACACGTGAAACAAATAATCAAATCAAAAAATGGGCAGAAGATATGAACAGACACTTTTCCAATGAAGACGTACAAAGGGCTAACAGACACATGAAAAAATGTTCAAAATCATTAGCCATCAGGGAAATTCAAATCAAAACCACACTAAGATACCACCTTACACCAGTTAGAATGGCAAAAATTGACAAGGCAGAAAACAACAAATGTTGGAGAGGATGTGGAGAAAGGCAATCCCTTTTACACTGTTGGTGGGAATGCAAGTTGGTACAGCCACTTTGGAAAACAGTGTGGAGGTCCCTTAAGTTGAAAATCGAGCTACCCTATGATCCAACCATTGCACTACTGGGTATTTACCCCAAAGATACAAACGTAGAAAGAGAAGGGCCATATGCACCCCAATGTTCATAGCAGCATTGTCCACAATAGCCAAATTGTGGAAGGAGCCGAGATGCCCTTCAACAGATGACTGGATTAAGAAGATGTGGTCCATATATACAATGGAATATTACTCAGCCATCAAAAAGAACGATTTCTCAACATTTGCAGCAACATGGACGGGACTGGAGGAGACAATGCTAAGCGAAATAAGCCAAGCAGAGAAAGACATTTATCATACGGTTTCACTCATTTATGGAACATAAGGAGTAGGAAGATCGGTAGGAGAAGAAAGGGAAGAAGAAAGGGGGGCAGTAAACAGAAGGGGGAATGAACCATGAGAGACTATGGACTCTGGGAAACAAACTGAGGGCTTCAGAGGGGAGGGGGTGGTGGGGGAATGGGATAGGCTGGTGATGGGTATTAAGGAGGGCACGTATTGCATGGTGCACTGGGTGTTATACGCAAGTAATGAATCATGGAACATTACATCAAAATCTAGGGATGTACTGTATGGTGACTAACATAATATAATAAAAAATTATAAAAAAAAAAGAAAGAAAAAGAAAACCAACAGTACTGCAATGCCACTTAGGAGACTGAAGAGATAGAAAACACATCCTACAATTCCCAGACAAGGCTACTGGTCTGTGAGAAGGAAAGAACAAATATCCAATTACTATATTTGAAAGCAGAAATGGAAAATACAATCTTTGGCAGAGTTCTTCGATCGGATGCCTTGTCTCGCAGCTGTCAGGGACTAGATGTGTACAGACCAGAAACACAGCAACTCTTAGAGTGCAGTTGACAGGGGACTTGACCAAGCAACGTGTGCACAGATTTACACACTCGGAATGAGCTGATTACCAGCTGTCACCTGCCAAGAACAATTATGATTTAGACTCATCTGAAATTTGTCAAGTCCGGTGCCAGAGCAACTCTGTCAGTGATTCCAGCTGCTATTTTGTGATAGCCTGCTTCTGAAGGTCTGGATTTACCTGTGCGTAGAAAGACATCCCAACTCTTGAATAACAGGATGATGCAGAAGGATTCAATCCAGAGACATGGGCATGGTGGGGGCTCAATTAGTTACACCTAGGAATAAATCCACCAACTCATCTGGGTAGTATAAATAGTAGACCAGGGTAGGATCACTAGCTGAACATTACATTTCACATAAACAAACAATAAAGCCTTTCCTTGCTGGTTACTTTCAGGCAAAATTTTATGCCTGCCTCACATAACGTCTTGATGTCTCAAGATCTAAATTAAATAACCCACTTGCTTTGACAGATCATTTGTTTACTCAGAAGTTCATTAAAACCAGGAGTGTGTACAAAATCCAATGATACTCAAAGTTCCAAAATGTTTTTTTTAACCAGTATATTTCCGTCAAGATATATATAACACAAAATGCCTTTGGAGAGGATATCGGAAAACAAGGCTAACTTTGTGATACTATTTATAGACAAGCTGACATTACTCACCTAACAAAGCAGCGCTTGTCAAATCCCTAATTAATTACAGCAGAAGGAAGCTTTGTAAGAGTGGAAATCTTGCTCACCCAGGAAAGGGGTGATCTTGTGGGTGATACATGGGGCACCTCTTGAACCCAAGTCTGGGCTATATGTAATTTCTGACTAAAGATTACCTGCTTCATGAAAATTACATTTTTACATGCTTTGTGGTCAGTCACGGCCCAGTGTCTTCTCCCAAGCCCACCCTGAGCCCTCCAGCCTATGTTCACCTCTCTTTCCTTGACTACTTATGTGACTCATTGTCTATTCCTCTTGCTTTTACATGTAACTCACATGTTATCAGGATAGTAGACACCTCTGATGAAATTTAGGACAGCACTAAGTAAGCACGGCGCAAAGACCTGAAAAATGCTTTCTGAGCTTTGTGGCTCTTTTGACAAGGCTTATGGTTTTCAAGGTGTGCCCCCCACCCCCCATCAGCGTTGACATCACCTGGGAACTTGTTAGAAATGCAAATTAATGGTCCCACCCAGACCAGCTGAATCTGAAACTCTGGGGATGGGATCAGTCATCTGTTTTTTTTATGAGCCTTCTAAATAATTTAGCTGTAGTCTCAAATTGGAGAATTACTGCATTAGGATTACAAGTATGCACCTATTTGGAAAAATTTGACCAGTTTAAGAGGAAGGGGGAAATATCAAAGTTCTTATGATGAATTCAAAAAAGCAAAAAAAACAAAAGAATTTCCAATTATCTTTACAAAGAATTACTTCTCGCAGGAGGCGGGCACAGTAAGATTAGACATCTGAAAAACAAACAAACAAACAAACAAGTAAACACCCAGAAAAGTGTTTGTCTAATAAAGCAACACGGATGATATTTCTAATTAGCAGGAGATTCCCTTAGCACTCAGTGTCAGGACAGCCACCACCTCCTGAATTAATTCCGATTCTGAGCTGAATGAGCGTGCCAAGCTTATTCCCATGGAAACTGAGCACTCCACAGATTGCTAGGGTTATAGAACATATCACTGAGCTAAGGCAATTGCCAATTTTGGAAGATTAGCATAGAAAATTTGATGCTACACATTTATTTTCCAAATATCAGATGTGCTTCGTCTATGTTCGAGGATAAAGGACCGTCGAAATTTGATTTAAGAGAAAAGAAAAAGCCCTACTACAACACAGCCTATCGTCTTTGAGCTCTGGCCAAAATGAGGCAGAAGCTCTGTTTTCTTAATACTGCCTTAATTACAAGGACACTGTTGTGGACATCGGTATTAAACAGGTTGCTATGGCTTCCCGCCTAAGAATGTGGCGTCCAAGTTGTAGTCACGGGCAAGCTTGGAAGGAGCTGAATGAGGGGCACACAAGCAGAGTTTCTCACCCTAAGCCCCCGCCACAGAGCAGCCAACAGGAACATTACCGGGAAGTCACAGAGTGCTAACACTGGCACATTCTCTCTCCACTTTCCTCAACACCCCTTCCATGCTTCTTACTAATCACCTGGTCACATAGAATGTTCTTCCTGTATAGAAAAGGGGCTGTTTCAAAGCAGCAGCAGAGCTGCTGCGGCTGTTTCCAAGCACAGAGAACCATGTGGAATTCTGTTTAGACTTCCAAAAGATTTGTTTGTCCCTTGGGCAACTTCAGCATTTCCAAATTTTATATATGACTGTGACCAACAGGGAAGAAGGCAAACAAGAAGTTCAAAGCAGCGCGAACTAGGCTCAGATACAGGTTTTTTGTCTCTGGTAAATAATAGAGAAGTAACCACAGGGGATTTTAGCTTTGTGTTCTCAGAGAGATACAAAGGACCTCAGGTAACACAAATACCAGAATGTTCAAAATGAGCAAATGCAGCCTGTAGAGCTATGTTTATGCTTAATATCTATTCAGATATCTAAGACCCCTTCCAGCTCGAAAATTCTCCACTTCTCTGATCTTGTAGCTTCTCATAGGATGGAGAAGTTTGAAATTTCATGCCAGGTTTTAGCAATTCAGGTTTTTTTGTCAAGAAAAAAAAGATATCCATAAGCAACATATGCCGTAAATTTGAGGTTGTTTTTGTAAACAGTCTTTGAGAGCTGTGCCTTATATTTTGAAATGTTAGTGGTGGTTTTCAGAGTTTCACATTTTGGAAGGGAAGGGAAAGGAAGGGAAGAGCAACAGACTTCTGGTCAGCAAATTGTCTGGGTGGGGGCTCCAGACAAGTTCATGAATTCCTTTCAGGATGGCAGATATGGACCAAGACCCACTATGGACGCCTGAAACAGCAGACAATGCTGAAGCTTATATAGACCATGTTTTTTCCTATACATACATACCTATAATAAAGTTTCATTTATAACTTAGGCACAGAAAGAGATTAACAACAATAAAATAGAACAGCCAAAACAATACACTGTAATAAAAGTTATGTGACTGTGGTCTCCCTCAAAATACTTTAGTATACTGTCTTCACCCTTCCTGTGATGTTGTGAGATGATAAAATGCCTACGTGTGAAATGAAGTGAGGTTAATGACGCAGGCATTGCGACGTAGCTTTAGGCTACTATGGACTTCTGGAGATATGTCAGAAGGAGGATCATCTGCTTCCAGAACGCAGTTGACTACAGAAATGCAAAACCACAGATAAGGAGTACTATTGTATTTATATTTACATAAATGTATTTGTATTACATAATGAAGCATAATACATGTGAGGAAAAGATGGGACAAGTGGTAAAAAGTATTTATTTATAAATAAAAGAACAAAAAGAAAATTATAAAAGCAGCAAAGACATCTGTAAAAGAAAGAAATGGTTTTACCCTATATCTTGTATTCAGTTGCGCTGACCCGAAGGTCTAGAGAAGGTTAAGGAGTTTGTACTTTTTCTCCAAAAGGTGATCCACTCATATCCTAAAGCTTCACCTGATTATCTCATAAGCTTTGATAGATCATTATCTCAGCTTCCACAGATAAAACTGTTCTATGACTCCAAGAATAACCCGGTCCTCTCTGAAATCTAGCGGTCATGCCCAGGCCAATGACCTCTTGATTCAAGGAACTTGCTGGCTGACAATATTATTTGAGCTCTAACGCAGGTTGTTTTCTTCCTGTGGGAAGAAGGAAGCTCTACAAGACTAACTTGGGAGTTATGGGTAATGTTCCAATTACTGGACTGAGGCTTCCAGATGTCACTGGCTTTACTGTTTTGTTTGCAATTTTGACATATTGGCCAAAGTCACATAAGGACTTATACCAAAGAATTATGATCGATTTTTGGTTTGAAACTCAGTACCAAACTGGTAAAATGAACCAGCCTTTAGTTGGGAAGGAAAATTTTCTATTATCTGGATGTGATAGAGATATTTAACTCACAAAACTAATTTGCAAGTTTAACTATGATCACAAGAGAAGGAAATACTCAAGTCTTTTGTCTCAATCACCTCTGGGTTCTAAAAGTGCACGAGCTAGATAGAATCCCTTAAAGACATTTTCAGATGTGATAAAATCCATGCCAAGTGGACACACCTTGCCACCTCATCAGAGGCCATACCACAAAAACCAGCCCATGACTCGAGGCCAAGGAAAAGTGACATAAAAGCCCAAGTGTTATTTTGCAGATTCTTTGTTTTCACAGGTAAAGAATGGACCCCAACTTGTTTCTTACCCAAAAGCTGTTTTTCAAGGAGTTTTTCTGATCATACAGAACGATGTAGAAGAGCAAACACCATAAGCATTTATAAGTTTGGACTTGATTATCTGGAAGTGTTTAATTATTCAGTCTGAAATCTGCAGAATCTAAATCATCTTGCAGCAACACAGAATCCTAGGAAAAGGACACACACTGTTTTCAAGAACTTGAATGTCTGATTTTAGATTTGCAAAGCAATGCCAGCCACAGATAATTTCCTTTTCTTTTTTTTTTTCTATTTATTTTTACTCAAGTACAATTAACATTCAAAATTATATTGGTTTCAGGTGTACGACATAATGATTCCCGGATTCTATACATTTCTCAGTGCTCATCAAGATAACTGTGCTCTTAATCCCCATCACCTGTTTCACCCATTCTCCCCGCCCACCTCCCTTCTGGCAACCACCTAAGTGAAAGAAGTCAGACAGAGAAAGACAAATGCCATATGCTTTCACTCATGTGGAATTTAAGAAAAACAAAGGAACAAAGAGAAAAAGAGACCAAAAAACACAGAATCTTAAAGACAGAGATAATTCATTTTTCAAAGCAGATGGAGGAAAATTTCTATTTGCTGTTAATTCAACTAGAATGTAAATTTGGAAAGAAGCTTCAATCCTTTAAAAAAATATTCATCGGGTAGACACTGTACTCCAAATCTTCCCAATCAGTGAGGTCTTACCATTTATTCAACCCCTCTGAAGTTCACAAAAGTATGACTTTGGGCAAGGCTTTTCCTTACAAGTCAAGCAAGCTTATTGGATTGGAGACACTGCTCCATTGACACTAGAGTGACATGGCTTTCTGCAGAATTTTGGAAGGCAAAAGAGCTCTGAGGTACAACTTGAGGGGGACATCTGCAAACCAGACACAGCAATAATTTATCCAAATATCAAAATGTCAAATGAAATGACCACCCCTGAATGAGGCAATAATGACCTTAGCAAAACAGAATACTTAAACTCATTTTAAGTCTGACAGGGGGTCCATCAATAGATGAACGGACAAAGAATGTGGTATAAATCTACAATGGAATATTACACAGCCACAAAAAATTGAAATCTTGCCATTTGTGACAACATGGATGGACCTAGAGGGTATTATGTTAAATGAAGTCAGACACACAAAGACAAATACTGTATGATTTCACCTGTATGTGGAATCTAAAAAAGAATAAACAAAAAGCAGAAACGGATCCACAAATACAGAGAACAAGCTGATGGTTGCCAGAGGGAATGGGGGTAGGAAGAGGAGCAAATGGGTGAAGGAGAAGGAGAGGTACAAACTTCCAGTTATGGAATGAATAAGTCACGGGGATAAAAGGTACAGCCTAGGGAATGTAGTCAATGGTTTGTAATAGCGCTATAGGCTGGCAGATGGGAGCTACGCTTGCGGTGAGCACAGCATAAGAGATAGACTTGTCAAATCACCATGCTGTTGCCTGAAACTAATGTAACATTGTATTTCAACCATACTCAAATAAAAAAAAAAAAATAGAAAAAGAAAAGCTGACAGGGGGGCTTTGGGCAAAGTGGGAAGACCAAACATTAAAGTAGGATTACAAACTGACTTACAAAAGGTCTATCTTGAAACATTTGAAAGGAATTTAAGCAAATAACTCATTCTTAGATAGTATAAATTATCCAATATTAAATTTCCCTCAGAATTGAATCTTTACAAGTAGGCTTCTTATGAGAATGACATATTTGTGACATAAATTTCTTTCCCTATAAGATCTCTCTCTTCCCTGCTCACTGATGCTTACGATTCCATCAGGAGAAATTTCCACCTTTATCACTTATTTAAATGCAACACAGAGGAGAGGCCCGTTATGCTTGCTCAGTCACTGAAACCCATCTTTTTCTGGGAACAGATTGATAGCTGGAATTTTCTTTTTCCCTTCTTTGGTATCTCCCACCCTGCACTAGATACTTAATATCATGGAGTCATGAAGCTCCAGGGAATTTGACAGGTCACTGAGGCCCCAACCTGTGATCACAAACAGGTGAAGCTGAAGCTCAGAAGGGAAAGGAGAATTGTTCAGAGTATCTCAGCCAGTTAGTGACAAAGCTGGGACCAGAGTGTGAAGCCCACAGCCACTCGGCAATTCACTCCTTAAGCATTTACTGAGCCCTACTATGTGCTCGACATTGCACTATATGCTAGGAACATGGCAGTGAGGACTACAAATATCTTTTCCTGTGGAAGCCTGAGGTCAAAGTGAGTTGGCCAGACTCAAAAACCAATACAATGAATCTACCTACCTAAGTGTAATTATGGGAGTCCTTGATTAACTCTTGTTGATTCAATCTAAAGAATTTAGTGACTAAGATATAAAAATTATTTCCTTAGAAGTTTTCACCTGAAAAGAAGTACTAGAATTCAGATTCCACAGACAGGTTTTTTTGTTTTGTTTTGTTTTTAAGATTTTATTTATTTGACAGAGAGAGACACAGAGAGAGAGGAAACACAAGCAGGGAGAGTGGGGGAGGGAGAAGCAGACTCCCAGTGGAGCAAGGAGCCTGATGTGGGGCTCAATCCCAAGACCCTGGGATCATGACCTGAGCCGAAGGCAGACACTTAATGACTGAGCCACCCAGGTGCACCAACACAGACAGGTTTTTAACTGAGATCCCCGCAAATATAATTTAACTTTACTAATGAAATATTTTTTCATTCATTGAACATGAACGTAAAGCTCAAACATTTTAGTTACATACTCAGAATTAAAGTTGTGTTTATTCATTTATTTAGTCTATTAGGTATGTATACAAAGAATATGAACACAGAAATATTGATTTGATTACTCCTGATGTTCAGATCTAACTAGTTACTATTAACAACAGCTAAGTTATTAGCTTTTTTAATGGATCAATTTATACATTGTCATGGATGATGGTGAGTCTTATTCAAGTGTGAAACCTTAGTCCATTCAATTTTCCATGAATTCTCTCAGATAATTAGTTTCAAGAAATACCACCATGTTACACCTTATAATTTTCCAGTCCCCCGGGAATATCTGAGCCATGTGACAAGAACACAAACCACAAAATGCAGTAAGGAAGTGGCATTAACATTCACTATTTGACAAGTGGTCTTTGCTTCATGGGAACGTCAAGTTTCCCTACATTTTTGTTCACTTCATGCACTTGTCACAACTGAATGGCCACTGCTTTGGTGTCTGGCCTTGGGTTTCCCTCACATCTCACAACTCCATGATGGCTCTGCTGGTCTGTTTGCACAAAGCTTCATCTGGTTCGTGGGTACCTTTTCCCAAATGTGCTAGATTTATCTAGTTTGGAAAATGAGCAGAAAATGCAATGCTTAGGTTATGATCTACCATTTCAGTGTCTTTTGCTAAGCCTCAACCATACGGATATTATGGGCCACTGGTCCATTTCATTCTGGAACTTCCCATCAATGCCAGCTGCTTTCTGATGCTGAGAGAGCAAAAGAGAAATTGGATCCACTTACTGGAAAGGAGGTGTGTGTGTGTGTGTGTGTGTGTGTGTGTGTGTGTGTGTGTGTGTTGTTTGATGATTTTTCTAGTCTTTTTCCTTTGGCCAACGAGTCCTTGATTGGCTGTAGAGAGTTAGTTACTCCAGTCTCAAGACGGACTCAGTTCCCTATCCTCATTCCTCCTTATGTCATATATGGAGTTTATAGTCTTGATATTCGCACAGGGCCAAAGCAGGGAAAGCCTCCAGAACCCAACTCCTCCAGCTCGCACTTTAAGGTTCTGTGACTTCCATCTGGGTGGCTCCCCATGAGGGCTCTCACCACCAGAGCTCTGAAGGAAGCATTGCAGAAATTCAGAGGCAAAAATACTGAATTTTTAGATAGCTATATTTCTTAAAGATGTTAATAGGAGCACAGTGCCTTGGACATACGGTGCTCAATGAAAATTTGATAGATGAAAGAATGGATGGTGAGCTTCCAGGTGTGTCTGGGAAATGAGGAAGCTCCCTGCAGAGGTGGAAGGTGGGGCCTTGGATGGAGGTGGTCCCTTTTCCATGCTCTGCATCATGGCAGGCTTCGGGAATGGTCTTCCATCACATCCAGATGAGCGAGCCTGCTTCCTGGGTGGCTGAGAGCAGGCTGAGCACCTCTAGCTCTCAGGGGCGTGCCATCTTTGGTTATTTAACGACGAGTGTGGGTGGATTACTCACTGTACTCACCAGGATAAAGCTTTACTCAGTGGTTGTAGGGACACATAAAAGGAACAAAGCCAGTGCCACCAGCAATGACACTTTGTTTCCTCTTTATTAGAGTGACCGTTATCATTCATTTTCTCTTTCACCCAGCAAGTCATGGACCCTCTCTCTCAACACTCCCCTCTGCTGGGCACTGGGGTAGAACTGTGGACAAGTCAACCCCTCCCCCGCTCTCCCCCATTTCCTCGTTCTTGCTTTATCACATTTCTCCTCGCTCCTGGGGTTTAAGTGTTCACTTTCTCAAATTTTTTGTTGTTGCTGCTCTTGTAACACTTGATCCTTTATAAGTGCAGAAGGAAACAGAAGCTCAGGAAAATGTAAAGGGTTTGAGGAGGGCACACCGCTAGTCAGTGGCAGAGCAGGGTCCTATTTTATGATGCCAAGAGATGCGTGTCCTGTTAGCTGTTTTCATTTTCTTTTCTAAAGGAGCCCTCCAGCAACATGCTTATTGACAGGGGCAGCCCTCTTCAGTTAGATCCTCTCTGAGCAGAGGACTTTGAAAACCAAATATGCGGCTTGAATGGCTGTGCCTTTACTAATAACCACTGTATTTGCTTTTCCAATTTTCCCCTGAAATCCAGTAACCACACAGGAAAAAGGATAAACTCTCTTCCTGCTCCTCTTAGGCTACGACTCCTCTTAGTTAACTCATTTAAAAACAATATTTTGTCGCTGTTATTTCCAGACAGTATTCCATTAACCAAGCAATACAGATTTGATCCTTGAGTGTTACGAATAGTACAGAGAATAGAATAATCAAGGAACTGGCCTTTGGTCAGACATGGTTCTGGTTCAGAAACTGAAGGTGCCAACTCATGCTAACTTATGTGATTTGGGATGGGGAATTTAACCTTTGGAGCCTCAGGTTCTACATCTCTAACATGGGACTTATAATATATGCATCACAGGTTGCTGGGAGAATTATTTGAACATTAGTTCCATGAGAGAATAATGACAGTTGTCTTGTTCACCACAGAATTCCATGAAGAACCAAGCACAATAAATATTTGAATAAAATAATTCATCGAAATAGGTATGATTGATCTGTGCAGTGCCCAGCACGTCACCAATGGCCAATAATCTACATCTAAGTTAATTTTCCCTCTTTCTTCTTTCCCTTTCCTCTCTTCAGAAGATTGGGCCCCATGGTATGTGTAAAAGTAAATATTTAACCATTAATTGCAAATTATTTTGCCATGAGGGAAGAAATTTTGTAGACCCGCAGAAGTCCTTCAGAGAAGAGCAGGAAAGTCTGAAGATACCTGATTTGCTGGATTAACTGCAAGATACCAGCCATTCTTTACTCTACACCACACTGTCCATCATCCCCACCGAACTGTTAAGAGTTCAGGAGGAAGAAAGACACCACTAGGGAGGAGTCAAAGCCTGGGAGTCCTGGTTGTGAGTTTCCTCTTTGTCCCCTGAATGAAAACTCCTTCCATGCATGATGACACACTCTCCAGGCTCTTCAGGACTCCTGGGGAAAATGCTTTAACCCAAAATATCATCTGTGATCTGTTTTCCATCACAGGGGAAAAAAAGGTCTGATGTTGGACATTAAGCTCCATGGGAAACTATCACTGCAAATTGAGTTTCAAAAATTCAATTCGATTTATAAGGCATTAAAGTCTATTTAAAAAAAAAAATCTTCTGGTGAGTCCTTTGTTGTATGAGGAATCTCTCTGGAAAAATGCATCTTTTGTATAAATCTGGATTCACATAAATAGAACTTTCTTAAAACAAGCTGTGAGGACCTCTGGGCCTGCACTTCTCCTAGGTGCTTCTTCAGAGAGGCTTTCCCCACACTTTCACTGCTCAGAATTCTGGTAGGACCTCTCATCACAGCACAGGGGTAGGTGTCTACACATGAGCGAGGCCAGACTGTTACTTGAGTAAAAAGCTCCAGAGAAACTACTTTGAGAAGAGCCACTGTAAAAATGGCTGTCAGAGCTATGGCACGGACACGGCGTCTGGAAAGCAGCCAACCCCAACAGCACAGGAAGTGGAAGCCACAAAGGTCACTGATCCCAGCACAGAGACACATCCTCCTCTCAACTCTGAAAGGTGTTCAAAGTACATGTAGATGGCACAGGTATCAGCCCCATGAGCTTTGTGGTCAGACAGACCTCAGTGTTTACTAGTCATGTGATCTCAGACAAGTTATTTCATTTCTAAGCCTCAGTTTCTTCATCTGTATAAGGGGATCAATAGTATCTCTCTGTAGAGTTGTGAAAATTCATTGAGCTGATACAAATAGAATATTAAGTCTAGCACCCAGGATATAAAAACATATAATGTTAGTTGCTGTTATTATTACCAATCAATAGCACTGATTCAGACAGGAATGAAAAACCATATGGAATAATTGAAGGTCATCTGATTGTTCACAAACATCGTCATCATCATTTTAGGCAACGTGATCACACACTGAGGGGAAGGTGTGGTAGGTCCCTCCTCTTTCCATCCCGGGACTCAGCATCCTGAGCCCATGGCTGGATCTCGGTCTCTTTCCCGCCTCAGAACACACCGGCTCTGGGCTTCATTTTCTCAAAGTCCTTCTCCAGTGAAATGACAATCGAATAAGCTTTATGTCAGCCCTTTCAATTGACATAAACACAGCTCACTTTAGCACTTAAAAACTAATTTTAATTCTAGAATTTCAGTACTATTCAGCGCTCACATCTAAGGTACCAACATGCCCGAGCAGAGGATTACGCCCTAATTAGAAACAGGCTGTAAATATTATATGAGGACCCTGGTGTTTCTGCTTGGTTTAAGTTACACTGACTTCCAATCATGCATTTTATCTTTTGGCATGCATACATAGGTGCCCAATAAATGTTACCTTTGGTGATAATAAAACAAAAGCCTAACTTTCAAAAGTGAAATAACCAAAAGACCATTGTCTGCATTCTTGGCAGCAGCCAGAGAGCCAGTTTTCCCAAGTCAGCAGCCTCTGAGGGGGCTGGCCAGGGGCCAATTCCCAGGGTTGGCGCATTCCTGGGGCCTGGCAAGAGGCCACTGGGACCCTGTTTCCTCTTTCGTTCTCTTTATGTAGTGGAAAATCTTTCCCTCTTCGAACCCTCCGAGCCTGTCTTCCCCCATCGAAGTAAAGAGAGAAAGTCACATGGGAAATGATCTCCAGCCCCTTCCCCAAATCAAGATTCCCACTGCTCCGAGTTGGCACAGCTCAAAGCAATTGAAGGCAGAAGACAGACAAAAGAGGGCTCTGCGGCCCAGTCTCCAGCCTGATTCTATCAGTGGCACAGGGCCCGGGGCCGAGGACCCAGCAGGACCCTGCGCACAGGGAGTCATTGTACACTTGTTTAGAAGGCTACAGGCGCTCCTGGAAGCCTTTGGAATAAAACTGCCTGTTATAAATAGACACTGGCTGAACTTCAAGGGTGAGAGCAGGAGGCCAAAAGTTCCAGAAAAATATAACGCTCCATATAAGAAGGTCTGGAGTACAGCTCATTAACAGGGGGCGGCTGAGGCAGTTGGCCTCAGAAGAAAGGAATCCAAGGTCCGCTTAGATACAACCTGTAGTTAACACCTGGTGCCCATTTCTGGCTGATAACATCACGGATATGCCATTGGTTTTTAAACACCCTGTACGAATATACACAAACCAACATGGAGAAAAAGTCTTTTCTGAACATCTCCTTCCATCTGCAGACAAAGAAAACTGCCATCTGGACTCGCCTAGTCAGCCGGCTCCACGTATTTGCAGCCTGGAGGAGGATGTGGCCCGCCAAGCACTAGGCTGTGTGCTCCGTTTGAATCCCTTCCCTTGATTCTCCTTACAACCCATGTCCTTTCTACTACGTTACATGCCCTCTCTTTCCTCTGCACTCTTTAAAATGAGTGCTCTGGGGGCGCCTGGGTGGCTCAGTCAGTTAGGTGTCCAATTCTTGATTTTGGCTCAGGTCATGATCTCAGGGTCATGGCCTCGAGCCCCACATCATACTCCGTGCTGGGCATGAAGCCTGCTTAAGATTGTATCCCTCTGTCCCTCTCTGCTCACGCTCTCTCTCTACAAAAATGAAATAAAGCAAAGTAGAGTAAAATAAAATAAAATAAAATAAAACAAAATAAAATGAATGTTCTGTACACAGTAGGCTCTTCATATGTGTTTCCTTCTGAAGCTGCCGCTGCAGCTTATATTTTTGAGAGGCTGAAGTTTAGCAGCGAGGAATGCCATCGTAGCTATAACACAATACTTTCCATTTGTGTAGAGTCTTACAGTTTCTGAGACAACTTTCTTCATCTTTATTTCCTTTTACACTCATGGAAACCTCTCTACTGAGGACACAGAGATTCAGAGAGTTCAAGAAACTTGCATCTACTGAAGGGCTCCCCTCAGCTTCAAATCTGCAGATTTAGAGTTCTAACGTAATGATCAATCTGCTGTATTATACTCTTTGTACCCCAGCCACCATACAACATGTAGGTAGCCCTGCAATAGGCATTTTTATCAGGACCTTGGAGAGAAGACTGTGTCACTGGCCATGTGGAACTTGTATTATGAAGGTGTCACATCATATTGTTCCAGTTAAACCAAGTTGGTGAGTCCAAGGGAGTGGGCTAGAAAACAACTCATAGGAAGCTGTTTCTAATAATAGAGACATAGTAACCTAACCTGGCTTAGGATAGCATTTTCTTCTTACTCCAAACTAGGTGTGCTGCAGATTATAATAGGATAAACATGTTGGATGCATTATTTTGGCCCCTACACACCCACTCTCCATCCCTCTCTACCCTGCTCTGGGCCCCAGGGTGCTCTATAGGCCCCTTTTCCTCTGTTTTCCAACTGGGTTCAGCAAATGGGAGGTTCCAGAGGGCCCTGGAGAGGAGAAGGAGAGGTGGGATTTTTCATGCCCCAGTCTCCTTCCTGCTGGGCCAGCACTGGTTGGCTGCATCCCTCCACCTAAGATGACACTTGCTACCAAGTGGCTCTCTCCTTCTGGCCATGTAGTTGCATGGCCATGCCAACCCCTTGTCCTGTTATCTTGTTGAGTTCCCTACATCCCACTCTGCCTTTGTAAAGGGCTTTTATTAAACTGTCCTCCATCACCTGGCTTGAGCATGCCATCTGTTTCCTCCTAGGACTTCAACTGATGCTGTGAATAATGAAATAATATTGTTGCTGCAGTCTTTGTAGGCAAAACAATGAAAAGTTCCTCAGGTCCTCCTAAGAGGATGAGAAATGCTAACCACATTAGACCTGCTCTCTCCTACCTTCACTTCCTCTTTGCTAGACCTCACCAAACAGGAAGTAGTTCAGATAATCTGCCTCAGTGACCTACCACAAGCAGAGCTCTACACTTGGCCCACGAGATCTCTGAGTAACTACCTACCACCACCATCTAGCTAGAACTCCACACAGGGAGGTAGGAATGACAGTACTAGCCACATCCCAATCACATCTGGGTGATAACATCAAAGACTTCAAGGCTCGTATCCACTCACATCAGATTACTGGAAGCCTTCACGACCAAACCATCCCCAGGAATGGCAGGCCTCTGACAGCAGCTCCTCCTCCCAGAAAGACCAACAGTCCCTGAACCTACTTATCTGCTGGCTCTGACGGATGGACTCCAGAATTTATCAGACCAAATGATTTTATTTCCCTCAACACATCTATGTGCATGAAAGCAGTCAATGAATTAATTATATTAGGAAACCTACCAAGCTGAAGACAATTGCTTATGACTAAGGACCAGAAAGGTGCTGAAAGACAGAAGGCAAGCAAACCCCAGAGGCATCTTCGGAAATGGACAATTATGATCCATTAAGCCTAGTTAAGGAAGTGAAATTTATGGGGAGGAAACATCTGGAACTGCTTGGAATGTAAAGGAACTGGGAGGAACCACTGTTTGGGCTTGTAGAGAGCAGCCCAGACAAATGGGATTCCATGTTAGGACAGAATTGCAAAATTAGTCCATGAAAGGGACGGCATCGAGGAAGTGCATCTGCTATTAAGTGAAGCGTTTTTAAATGGCTCCTGGATTTGCTCTTGAAATATTAATTGAAATGGGGATGAGTATGAGGGCTGTCACATGAATAGAAAACTGGCAGAAAGATCATAAATACTGGCTAAGCTGAGCCAAGGCAACAGAACGTGGCAAGGCAACAGAAATAATGAAAATGCTGCCTAATTCCCAGCCATGAACCCTGTGGAGACTTAATAAATATTAATTGATAATAATGAACTATAGTACAGGGTGGTAAATTAGTGTGAGACAGGCTGCTGAAATACAGCTAATATATATACAGTTGGTATAACATACACTGATAAATGAGAAGAAAGGAAATCAAAATGATTTAGCTCTGCGATGCATTATGCCTGCACCAGGAAGGGGGGAGAGGGTAAGAGGATGGGCGAGCAGCAAGAAGGGACAAGAGGAAATTAAGAGGATAATTGAGGATCACAACAGAGCTTTCTTAGGGTCTCGGCAACTCCTCAAGTATAATCTAGGCACCTTGGAGTCCTACTCTATTCTTTTAAGACACGGAGTTTTTCTCAATAAATTTCTGTTTCAGGGACCTCATGGACACCACAGATTAAATCTGGACCAATTTCACTGAGGGAGATATGAAAGCTCTCCTTCTTGGGAAATCCCACCCTGATGAATACAGCTGGAAGAGCAACCTCCTTTTGAAATCCCATCACTCTTGTTCTTTGCACCACTGTATACCTCCTGGTATTACTATGATTTGTGTATATGTGACTAGACTTTGTAAGGTTTTGCCGAACGGAAATCATGCTTTGCATTTCTTAACACTCACATCAATCTTCACCCTTAGTATTTCACAGTGCTTTGAACTTAGTAGGTGTTCAATTCCTGTGCTGATCAATTAGAAATGCTAGAGAGGAAAACAGGCACCTATAAGAGAGAACACCCAGCTCCTCCTGGGTTTGAGGACCAGCTTCTAAGGAGATCGATGAAAGCTCTACCTCTTGTTGTGGACAAAGCACTAGAGAATCTGCCACAGGAACAATCTGAGGCTGCCAGAGGAGGATACAGAAACCTCGGTTGCCATGGAAACTTGTATGATCTGATGATTCCCATTGTTGAAAGATGGTGAGACACCAGGAGAATGACAAGCAGATTCCTGAGCCCTAAGAAAACACAGAACATGCCAAGCAAACGTCTCTGCTCATTTGCACTTATTTCTTAAGATGCAGTATCACCATCTATCAATAAAGGCACTTACAAAGGGTTTTCAAAATGTTCCCAGTTCCTATTTTGATTAAGTGATCTCTGAGATGCCAAGTATGTGCAGAGCTATGTCTGAGACAGGCATACAGCATTCACTGCAGCAGATGGGTACAGGGATAGAACCAGGCACTTCTGAGCTCTTGCTCTGGGACCTGGGTAAGGTAAGCCATCTGTGTGCAGGTCCTGTGGGCCCAGCTTGCTAGACTAATGGCAGAGGAAGCTACCTAACCATTCTTGGGTCACAGATACCTTTGAGAATATGATTATAGCTATGGACTCCCTCCCCAGAAAAATGTGCACATATGCACATACATATAAAATTTAATACAATATACTTTAGAGAATTCAAAACCCCTGGAGCCTTTCCATAAACTTGCCCTATCAAGCACTCCAGAACTCAAGAGGGTCCAGGTATTTTGTTAAGAATCTCTGATGCAAATACAAGTCTTTATACATAAGCTAGAATCATCCTTGGTAAAACAGAAAATGTTGCCATCCCAAACTTCTGAACCAGTGCTCAGGGCCTCCTCCAGGTAGTGCCCCCTTCCTCCGTACCCAGTACTTCCTGCTAATGGGTACTTAGCCCATGAACGGCTACTCACTGGTAAGTTCACTCACTCATTCATTCATTGCACAGAGTGTTTTCCATGTGTCAGACTTTAGGGACCCAAATGTGAGTATAACATGGCTTGTGCCCTCTTGGAGCTTACAATTCAGCTCAGTCAGGGCTGAGCTGCTTCCCAGAGGATACTGGGCAATGTCTGGAGACAGTTCCATTGTCACAGCTGGGCAAGGGGTGCTCTTGGCATCTGGTGGATAGAAGCCAGGAATGCTGCTGAAAATCCTGCAATGCCCAGAATACCCCAAACCCCACAACAAAGAAGCACAGGGTCCAAAATGTCATACAGATTGAGACACCCTGATTTAAGGTGGACAGTCATGAGACAAAGTGTTACATGCAGTGATGAAGACCAGAGGTAAATATTATGGCAGCTCAGGAAAGGGAATTTTAACAAGAATTCTGGAATATATGGTTATGGTGGCAGACTTCCTTACTTTCAATGATGGACAGAAGGAAGGTGAAGGGAAGAGGAGTCATTTGGGATGAGCCACCACTGTAATGAAGGCAGACATTCCTTTGTGCAACATCAGAGGGGGAGGCATCAATTTCAAGTGGGGAACGAACAAAAGGCATTTGGTAGGGGGATGTCCTCATAGGAAATGATGTTGGTCTCTACCCAGCCCCATCAGTCAATGGCTCAGCCAAAAGAATATGCAACCATTAGATAGGCTCATCACTCCAGTTATAAATCCTGTTGTATCCTGGGCAAACAGCTAGACATTGGATATGCCCTGTCATTCACCACTCCTCCCTACTCTACTCCCATTCCAATCAATATCCTCATTGTGTACATGTATACACCACAATGAGTACTCATGTGGGTGAAAACACAAAATTATAGATATAGGGTATATGTTATGTATTATATAGATATGCTATTATAAACTTTAATCTCTACAGAATTTGGTTCCAAGACTTGATTAATCAGAAAAAGCACAAGACCAGAAATCAGACCTAGACCAAGTTCCAGCACATGCAATCTTTTTTCCTTGTAGCCCCCTCTCTCCCAACCTCAAGCACTTTGATAATTGTTTTACTGAAATTAGGCCTGGCCTCCGTCATCGGCAGGCACAGAGATGGCAGGTGTGCTAATACACCTGTAAACCTCTAGCCCTGTTGAAGCTGGGGCTGTTTAATGTTGGAAAGCACCAGGGAAGGAGATCCCAGTCACTGGCAAACAAGGTTTTCTGCTTCTGAGCTGCTAGCTGTGGAGTAACAGCATGATCTGGGGGCAGCCGGAAGGGAGTTGAAATCCCACGTCTACCGTACACCAAGTTCTATAGCTTTGAGGAAGTTCCTTACCTTGTTAGGCTTAAAATTTTTTATTCATAAAATAGGAATAATTAAAGTTCCTATCTTAAAGGGTATCATGAGTACTGAATGACAATTTCTATCTAAAGCACTGAGCAGAGTGTCTGGCACACAGCAAGCCTCGGTAAATTTCAGCTATTCTCACCAAGGGAAGGGAGCCATCTTGGTCCGCCCTGGAGCCATCTTGGTTCATGGTTGGCTCCACTGTCTGCACATGCTGAGCCGTCTGCTAAAGTGGCTTTCATGGTAGACCTTACCACCATCCTTGTGCAGGGACCATGCAATCTTCTCTGTATCATTCCAATTTTTAGAATATGTGCTGTTGAAGCGAGCACCAAGATTTTTTTAAAAAGTAATCTCTACCCTCCGTGCAGGGCTCAAACTTACAACTCCAAGAGTCACATGTTCCACCAACTGAGCTAGCCCGGCACCCCACTGGAATTTACCAGTCCCCACTGCTGACATAGTCTATGTCTGCTGCTTGGGTGTATTCTATTTCTGTTCTTTTGTCCCGCCTTCCATTCAGACCATTTCAGCAACAATTCTGCTTATATCTCCATCCTCCTCCCAGCACTGCTTGTGGTCAGTTCTGATGTTTTCCTGCTCATCTGGGCCCCTTTAAGACCCCTAGCAACCAGGTATTTGTGGCTGTACCCACCTGGCTAAGCCGCTCTGTCTTCTCCCAGCCCATCCACACCAAATCTACCTAGAGCCCCCAGGGGTCTGTGCTGCTGAGGGAGCTGAGCAGGACATTCCATTCCTCCAGCATGTTCTTGACCTGCCATGATGGGCTCAGCTAGGCTGTTGGACAGATCCACTGGGTAAATATGCATTTAAGCATCTGACACTTTTCTTGCTCCAACATCGCCTTCTGTCGAGGAGGCGCAAAGATTTGGCACAACACTTTGGAAAGGTAGCTAACCCAGGCCAAAGCTCTTTCTGTTCTCTACCTGTTGCTTTTTCCCCAAAATGGGGTTTCCCACACCTGGCTTCAGTGCATGGTCTTTGTCCTTCTCGGCACACCCAGGGGGCAGCTGAGACAGTAGCCCTGTTGAGGGCATGAAGCAACTGGGGAATCCAAACCTCCCTCTTATTCATTGACCTTTCTCTCCTTGACACTTGCTTGAAAAATCTCAAACAATCTTGGTATCAGAGCACAAAGGTCAGGACTCCTGGCAAGAGGCACTGAGTAAACCATATTTCATACATGCTTCCATTAGTAGAAGGGGATCAAGGCTAGCTAGGATTTGAGTTGCTAGAAACCTCTAGCAACCTAGTGGCCTGTGCTCTGCACAGCACTTCTACAATGAGAGGTAGCCCAATTACAGCACCAAGAGAGTCTAAGAAAGCACGGGTATGCCTGAAGCACCACAAAAATACAGATTTTTGGGGTAGTTTTCACAATCCACTGGCTGCACTGAGCAATACCAACAATGCTCGTTTTGCATTTAGAAAAAGATTCAGTGAGTTCTGAGCTTTCTAAAATATGAACCTTTGCTCTTGGATACACACATCTTTGCTTGACATCCTAAACTTGCTCCCTTGCCTGCCTCAGCATATTGCTCATCCTGAGGGTAAACACAAGTCCCCATTCAGAAAGTCAGCACCCAGAAAAAGTGAACTAGACCTTCAGGTTTCCCATTTCTCTACCACATACAGATATCCTCTAGAATCCAGCCTGCTGCCACTGTAATAAAGTTTTATTGGAACATAAGCCATGTCCATTTATTCATGTATTGTCTGTGGCTGCCTTCAGGTTCCCATAGCAGAGCTGAGTACTTATGACTGCTCAGCTGGCCTGGGAAGCCTAAAAGATTCATTATTTGGCTTTTCACAGAGTTTGCTAGAAACTCTGCTTTAGAATTCCTTCCAGTCACTAACCTGGGGTGAAATTACTGAAGATGAAGCAGTACAGTTTTACATTTGTGAATTTGTCAGGGTTCTGTCCCTCTGTAAATATAATTATAAACGCAAGGATAAATATAGAGGGATTTATTATAAGGGATGGAGTCATGATTATAGAGGCTGAGAAGCCCCATGATATGCTGTCTGCAAGCTGGTAGCCCAGGAAACCCAGTGCTGTAGCTCCAGTCCAAACCCTAAGTCCTGAGAACCACGGGAGCCAATAGCTTAAGTCCCACTCCAAGTCTTAAGTCCTGAAAGCAAGGAGCACTGGTGTCTGAGGACAGAAGAAGATGTCTCAGCTCATGCAGAGATCAGGTTTGCTCTGTGTCAACATTTCTGTCCCATTCAGGTCTTCAGTCAATCAGATGATGCCCACCCACAGTGGTGAGGGCGAACTTCTCTACTGGGTCTACTGATGCCAATGCTAATCTCGCAGACACACCCAGAAGTAATGTTTTACCAGAGCTTAGTTAAGTCGACACATAAAATTAACCATCACAATTTGTTATAAGGAAGAAGTTTCCCTGGGGAAAAAAAATAATTCCACAATGAAATGAGTTGTTAGCCGAGGGTATAGGACAATATTCTTGGGTTGCCCCTTTCTTCTCTGCTCACCCACCAAATTCTCCACATCGCTTCAGCTGTCATACATGCGCTACTGAAGCAAGCTCTCAAATTGCTAACTCCAGCTCCTCCTCCACAGTGCTCCTTACAGCCTCCCCCCGCCATGACTTGGTGCCTCTCACAGTCAATGCCACACCATCTATCTCCTCTGTGTTATATCACTTTTCCTGCTGATCAGGTCAGCTTCAACCAATAAACTATGATCTTGTATCAGTCAGGGGGCTCTGCAGGAAAACGATGGCACATGCAAATCATCTAAACTGAGAAGATTTTGGTAAAGGAACCAGACAATAAAGTATGGGCAGACCTAAAGCAGACCAACATGAGACGGGCTGGCAATATCCAAGTGTCATTACTACCAAGAAGCCTGAAGGGACATGGGGAGAGGGAAGGTGCCAGAACACAGAGAGACCTGTGGTTTTGTGAGAGACGGTTGCCCAACAAAAGCTGTGACCTTAGGTAGAGTAGTCCAGTCACTGTGGTCTAGGACCAGGCAAGGAGCGAACAGGAAAGCCATCACCTTGACCTCTCTTCCTGACCTCTGATCTTGTGCTAGGTCCCCTCATTGGCCAAACCCAACTAGATGCCAGAAAACAAGATCCTTTTGATATGGTCCATGTGGCACATCTTCCAGGGGTGCACAGCCAGGCAGAGAAGGCTGGAGTGGATCTACACGGAAAAGTGGTGACTATCCAACACATCCCAGAGCTACTACAATGTCTTAAATGTGACGCAGGTTTTCTAGTGCTGCTTATTGTTTGGCTTCATGTGTGACTGTGGAAGGCCTAATCACTCTAATAATTTGGATACAAACCATCGAGAGGCTGAAGGATGAATTGAGGGGCTTGGTGTGGGGCCTTTCCTGCTCTCGTGAGTTTATCAAAATTGCCCTGCTGTAGGAGCTGAGGATCTAGTGTGGCCAACGTTTTGTCTTTCTTCTGGAAGGGGAAAAAAGGAAGGGGTACCACGAAAGAATTTGTCATTCATGAAAAAAAAGTTTACTCCTTTCTGTGCCTAAAAGCAAAAAGTAATTTTTCCTCAAATTAAAAGGGAATTTCTGCTATTGAAATGTGAGCTGGTAAAAAAAAAAAAAAAAAAAAAAAAAGATAATTCACTTCCCAGCCTTCTCATCAGTTAAATGTTATCATGGCCACAAGTATCAAATAGCTATATAGGCAGCCTGGGAATGATTCTTGCAAATAAAAAAGCACAGTGTGAAATGCTGACTTTTTCTGATCAAAAGCATCCTGGGGTAGGTGGAACAGCTTTGGGTCAAGAAGAGGCCTCGATTTCTGGGGTGATTTTTATTGCTATCAGAGAGAAGACTGTACTTGCCGCAGACGTGCGGCTCCTCGGCACACTCCTACTGGGGAAGGCAAACTTGTAGTCACTTGTCTTTCTCTCAGGGTACTTACCCCCCACATTGAAACATATTTTTCATTTCAGTTTCACTTACCTGTCACTTTCTTCTTAAAAAGGGTGATTTATCAAGTAAAAAAATCAACATCAAAGAACACTTCAATGCTACTGAGACGCGCACGCACACACACACACACACACACACACACACACACACACTCTCAAACCCTCCCGGTGTCCTGTCCTGAAGGCAAAATTGTTACTGAAGACCACGAGTGATCGTCCCCCAATGGGGAGTTTTTTTCAGTATCTGGGCCGTGAGTTTCTTTATTCTGTGGTTCCACCAGCCTACAAATTTAAAAGCTGTTGCAAGGGAGCTATAATTTCTACTCAACACTTCACGATTTGATTATGTAAAATAAAAAGTATAATGAAGTTAATAGTACCTTATTCTTACTGTACATTATGAGGAATTTTTTTCCCGCAAAATGTGAAAGTGGAAATTACCTCTGGGCCTTCTAATTCTCAAAAATGTGGGTCATAATGATTACTGTGGTGGAATTTCAGGACTTAAGATTTAGTGTATTTCTCTTTCCTCTATTCAGTTTTCCAAAGGGACATCTTCTCTTACCGGGATTTTATGCAGTACAATGTAAGGCAGTGAAGTGAGGGTAGGAGACCTGCACTGCACGCTACTTGTGGGAACTCGAGAAAAACACTGAACCTCACTGAGGAATAATTTCTTTTGCAAAGTGAGGAGGCTGGATAACCCAGTCCCAATCTAGCATTCTATGATAAAAAAAAAAACACAACATAAAGTGGAATAAAGTAAACATGCCTTGAAAAAGAAGGGTGGCATATGATGCCAGGTGTTTCTTTCCCCTTGTATTTTCCGGTAACCCTAATCCAGGATCATCATCTTGTGTTTCTCTCCTAGTTATTTGTGTGGTTTCAGCAGGGAGCCAAAAAGAAGGGCAATGTCTTGGGTTTAAGTCCTTTACAGGCCAGTGAGCGTTGAGCTCATCCTCGTCTACCTCTCTCCCTGATGGTTGCAAGAGAATTCACTCAAGGGACTCTCAGTGGGTCTCACTCTTAAAGCACCAGCTCAAAATGAGTACTCTTGCTCTCACTGCCTCAGCATCTTATATGAGGAAAGAACATAACGCTAAAACAGAAGTCATATTTATAGTCACGTGGCCTAAACTGTAGATCATGCAGTGGCATTTAAGGCCTCCCACACCCCAGGCCACCTACTCATAAGAGAGCACAGTCTTTCAGGATTTTCCCAATTATGCACATGCAGACCAAACACTTAATCTACCTCCAGGAAATAAGGAAGATATTGCACTAATGCAAAAACTTTCCTTAAGCATCATTTGGGGAGATTTAATAGGATTAAGTTTCTCAGGTGGTGCCAAGCAACGGGTTTTTATTTTCACAGTCTACTTTGATGCTGTTAAGTCAGAAAATGGATCTGCAGGCCCCGCAAGACTCAGGGCAGAGCCATGCGCCAATGGGAACCCAAGCTTGGTTGTGGGCTTTCAACTAGCACTGCTACTATGACAGGCTTTGATTTATGCTCACAGTCAAGCCTGTCCCTGAGCAAAATTTCAATATGGACAATGGTTTCATTAAGACTGTTTCCTCTTTCTCTGATTTGCAGGTACCTGATGCCCTCAGGGTAATTTGCTGCCTCTCCTCTCCCCTCCCTGCCCCAACCCAGTCCTGCATCCCAGCACTCCCTGCTCTTCATCCTATTGTTTACCAATTCCCTCCACAAAATTTTGCTCAGCTGCTTGACATTTGGGAAAGATCCAAGACCTTTTATTAATGAGTGCTACTATGAATTATTAAAAGACAATAGCTTAGCATGCTTTCATGGATAGCATCTTTACACATTCTCTGGCATGGAAGGCAGAATTTGGGATTTTAGGGACTAATCAGCAAGGATATTTCTGGGTTAAGAGAACGTTTCCTGCAGAGCGCCTGGGTGGCTCAATCAGTTAGGTGTCTGACTCCTGATTTCGGCTTGGGTTGTGATCTCGGGGTTGTAGGATCAAGCCCCACATCAGGCTCTGTGCTTAGCTCAGAGTCTGCTTATCCCTCTCCCTCTGCTCCTTCCCCCGACTTGAGCTCTCTCTCATAATAAAAAAAAATTTTTTAATGGGAGAACCTTTCCTGTGCTGCTCATATTATAATATATGAGCATCTCTGTCCTCTGCTTCGATATATGACAGACCCTATTGGCAGGTTAATAGGTAAAAAGTGTTTTCTTTGGAAAAGGAGGGGCTGAGAAATTATCTTTTTATCCTAAGTTTTCCCCGAAACTATCCCCAGGGAATAGACATATAAACACACACACACACACACAGGCTATTTGCATCACATTCACCCTGGAAGACAGAAAGCCCTAAGACATGAGAAGAGGGCACATCCTTTGGGAGGAGACTCTAAAATGCTGTAAGAGTTCTTAGCCTCCAAAGATAGGCTGGTCAGCACACAGCCCACACAGATGCAGAAATTGAATCTAAAAACAAGAGAGGAACTAGACACAAAAGTTTAATGTAATCCTTTTCTCTATTCCCGGAAACTCATATCCAGCAACAGTTTGTGACATTAAGCCTCAGCAATTATGGGATAACTAGCTAGTCTATACACTGGTGGAGCCAGACCTATACCAGCAGAGTGGGAGAAGTGCAACTGACAAATCCATTCAACAAATATTTGATTGGAGTCCGACCCGGACTCTAGGCCAAGTGCTGGGAGCACACAAATGAATAAAGCACATCCTTCCACAACATGCAAAAGAAGGAGCTGACGGAAATCTCTACTTCAGTAAATGAGCAAAAGAGAAAGGAATGACTCACTTGATTTCTTGCTCTGTTCACATGCATTAGGGAAGAGAAGGGGTGATGCACACGTCTGAGCTCAGAGAGCAGCCAACCTTCCGAAATCAGGGACTTAGTCTCTTTCCTTGGACTAACCAGATTTTCATATATGAAAGCAAACACAACCAGGTTTTTAAGAATGACGCCCATCAGCATTCACATTCTTAGAAAGAAAGTTTATAAACAATTGAACTCTGGTACGTACCTAAGAAGATCTCAGGGACTCTTCACTCTTCAATATTTGAAGCTCTATTACATTCTTATTCAACTTATCCCCCAAATGAAGATAAATGGGTGATGGAACAACTATATGTAGGCTTGGCATTTGGCATCAGCTTTACAGTAGTGTTTTTCTATAGGTTAAAGTCTACTTCAGCTGGAATTAATGTAATTATATATAATGTTGACAGATTATGACATTTGCCTATTAAGACACTATACAAACATTCCAATAATTTGCTGGCTTTTGACTTTGTAAAAAATAAATGAAACCAAATCCCAGGGGATATGGCTAATGGGGTAACTGGAATAGAGGTTTCAAAAGCACAGGGTTCAGGAAATAACAGTCAAAGAATAATGCATTTTAAGCCAAAACATATAGTGGTAAATGAATATTTAGTACTTACCACAAGACTGCTGTCTAGAGACAGCCTTTTTCCAAAGTCCCTTTTCTCAAGCTGTCTCTTTCCCTCCATGGGTGAAGTTATTTATTTTCCTTTGTGATTTATAAGAATTCCCCTTCTGTTTCCAGGGTCACTGCAAAAAGTGAGCATGTGTTTTACCATCCAAGTGAATAGTGTTTAGACCCTTGTTTTTAGCTTTCTAACCAGAAACAAGTTTTGCAGCCAAAATACCCAGACCTGAATCATAAATGCAGAACTGGGCTCTCTCAACTCAAAAGACCTCTCCGTGTTGCAAATATCAGAGTCATCTTTACGGAGGCCCCTATGTTTTTATAGGTCTTGCTAATGGAGTTGGGGAATGGGTTTGCAGGTTGAATCAGCAGACTGTGGAAAAAAACAAACAGTCTGTTTCATGCCACGCTTGCTCCACACTTGCCCTCCCTCTATCAGCCAGAATCATTCTGTTACTGTGCACATAGATGCTGTCTGCAAATTCCATGAGATCAAACTGACAAAACCAGGCTCCATAACCAAGAGTGGCTGAGCCCAAGGTCCGAGGACAGGAAACTGAAACCTGAACATTACTGCCAATATTTCCTTGTAAAATATTTAATTTGAACAGATGTGGGGAACATTATAAGAGACATTCCCTCTAGGACAGGTAGATTCCTCATGAATGGTGGAGGACATGTCATTGTCAAGGAGTATTTGAACACCCATTGCATTTTACCGTATCGGATATAGGTAATCTCTGTACTCCACTGTGGTTGCTAGCTCTAGAATGACTAAGTGCCCTGGTTAGCAAGAATATATTATGCGTATTAAGCACTTGCTTCCAGTCTTCACAAAGATATAAATGGCCTGAAGTAAAAGAAACAGGTTTTAGTCCAGGCTTTCCTACCCATTTGCCAAGTAACCTTGGACACGTCATTCAGCCTCTCTGAAACTCACCTTTCTAACTTGCAAAAAACAGGTAACATTGGTGACCAAATGAGAGATGTACAATGATTTAAAGGCAATAAACTACAACTTGTGTGTAAGTTATAATTATGCACAGATTACTTTAAAAACCAGCTAACCTTAAATACTAAGTTAACATAATCTAATACATCTTTGATGATTCAGGATGCACTTGGAGGTACAGAAATTGCTCATAACCCACACAAAACACATAGCCATCATCCTGCTATCAAAGAAAAGCTGAACTTAATAGCATACTATACCAGTCAGCTTTTGATAAAATTGAAAAGAAGTATTATCCGCAGCCCCCTCAATTGCTCCAACTCTAATGAGCTTGTAACAAAACCTGACCTCACAGCCCCCAGCATATGGCCTCTTGCTCCTTGTTTCCCCCACCAGGAGGAGGGCTGGGACAGCAGTGCCCCAGACAGGGTATGCCCAAATGATGGTCTGTGGTAGGAAACCGATGGACTCCCTTCCCAGCCGTAGACTCTCTCCTCCATCCGCTACCTCTCACTTTTAGGAACACCAATTCCAATTCATTACTCATCCACTCAGAATCTCCTGGGAGTCCATTCTGAAATCAGGATATAAAACCAAATTTTTCAACATCGTGTTCAAGGTCTACTTCCTGCCAAGTTGCCTTTTACAGTCCGTGAATATGTGAGACACATTCCTGAGACCACACTTTGCATCACACCCCTCACCTCCATCAGGTCTAATTCTCCCCTCTCTAGTACCTGGCGTTAAGTCCTTCACGGGAGCTTCCTGGTCACCCCACCGGCCAAAGACTTCTTTCTCTCCCACGTTTCATGGGACTCCATAGGGACTCACTTATTAACCACCATCATCACCTAGCACAGTTTAAATATAGGAATTTCTTATTATTTGCTGGTTGGTAGAGCCTAGTAGTTAAGAACAAACTCTTGGCAGCATTTTCCAGAATAAAGTTAGTTGCACGCTATTACTATCAGCAAAACTATTAGTCCAGTGAAATTTGTTTTAAGGGCTTGCCTTTCCTATTTTCAGCTGTTCCCATCCACTTTGCTGCCCCCTCCTCATCTCATTATGAGATATATGCGCTATATGCACTCACTGGTAGCTCAGAATACTTTCTGTAATGATGGCTCCAGCTAGAGGAGGCCCACCCAAAACATACCCCCCTAACTCATTTTCTTCTTGTCTTTTCTCATTTATATATTTCTCACCCTCCTAAGTCATACTCCAAAGAGCCCTGGCATTTGGTGGGTCACAATAGATAATCCTTTGGCATGTGGCATGTATTTATTAAGTACCTAATGTATGAAGGACCCAGTACTTAGGTGTTAATAACACAGCCATGTATAAGAGAGACTAGGTTCCTGCTTTCATGGAACTTCATGGAAGATATAGGAAATAAATAAGCAAACAAACAACTCCAAACCATGAGAGATATCTGCTTATAGAAGGAAATAATCCTCAGGAGGCAGTATTATGGAGTGTCAAGCATCTGGAAAGGGAGAACACTTTAGACAGAATGGTAAAAATAGAAGCCAGTCAACATAATATAATAAAAAAACATTTAAAAAAAATAGAAGCCAGTCATATAAAAATGCAAGTAAAGAGCATTCCAGATAGAGGGACCAGTCTTTCTGCTGGGAAAAAGATGGAAAGAGGTTTGTGCACCCCCAGAATAGGAAACCAGTTTTTTAGGAATGAAGAAGCTGGGAAGACAATGTGTGAGGAAAGTTCTAAGCTATAAGCAACAATTACATCACACAAGGGTCCTGTAGGACAAGGTAACTTGTTTGTTCTGAGCACAACAGTTTATCTTAAGGTTTGATTACTCCTTACTAGCTGATAACATTAAACAATTTAATCTCTGTAGGCTCCAACTGATTCATCTATAAAATGGCATTAATGCTAAGACCTGTTTTCATAGTGGGGTTGCTGTGATGATTAACCAGATGATCCATTTAAAGAGTTTTCCCACTACCTGGCACATAGTAGGTAAGCTTTAAATATCAGATATATGGATCATCCCTTCCCGTAAGTATGATTAAACTCTTTCATAAGCAATGCTAGTGATTGGATTTTATGCTCCATAATAGGCTGATGAGACTGTCATTTTGGGAAACAGGGATTCTTTTGACAGTCCTCAAACAGCCTAATCTGCTATATGGAAGGCTGATTGAACAGTTTAACCTGGTCAGTAGTGCCAATTAAGTAGGCAGAGATTAACCTTCAAAACATTCAGCATCTGATAAGGCATAGGGATTGGCCAATCAGAAGGACATGGTCAATGACAACTAGTAGTACAGCTGCAGCCATATGTCCTGGCCAGTTACCACCCTAAATGTATGTACTACCCCCATCCCAAGAACTTGAAAATTCACAAAATATACCATAAACAATCATGGAAAGGATCAAAATAAAGTTATCCAAAAGGATCAAAGGAAGACCATGCAAGAAACAAAATGGCAATCAGGATGTGTCAACATGAAAAGGGGAGGAGTCCACAGAGTTGACAAGTCAGGAAGGCTGACAGGCTCCACCTCCAGCATTGTCGAGGAAAGAGATGTGCCCACATTTACGCATACCCAGAAAGGACTGCAAGTCTAGAAGGGACATGAGTATGTAAGATCCCAGACACTTTGGTATTAGGCTGGCCATCTGTATCATCCAACAAACTCCCCTACTCAGAGACCACTGCCATAAAGCAACCTTCCAATTTTCTTTGATTCCCAAGTCATTTTTCTTATAGAAGAAGAATGTGCTGACCAGCAAATATAAGGAGGCAATCTTTTGTAAGGTTACATTTTTAATAAAAATTTGCAATTCAGCATCTGACTCTTTACATTCATCATTTATGTATTTGCTTAGTATATTAGTCAGCTTATGCTGCCGTAACAGAATATCACAGACTCGGTGGCTTAAACAATAGAAATGGATTTTCTCACAGTTCTGGAAACGGGAAGTTCAAGATCAAGGTGTTGACAGTGTTGGTTTCTGGTGAGATATCTTTCCTTAGCTTGCATTTGGTCGCCTTCTGTGTTCTCGTGTGACCTTTTCCTTTGTACACATACTTGTGGTGCCTCTCTGTTTTCTTTGTCTTATAAGGACATCGGTCCTATTGAATGAGGCCCCACTCTTAAGACTTCATGTAACCTCAAATACCTCTTAAAAGACTGTATCTTCAAATATAGTTCCTTTGTGGGTTAGGGCTTCAACATGAATTTTCAGGGGATACATTTCCAGCCAAATGAGTTAATGTCAGATTTCAAAGTCTGATCATTTCTCAGAGTCTAAAACCTGACAGAAGACTCTGGGTGTCGGTGGGTACTCCCAGACCCTATCCCTCTCTGCTGGTTAATTCACTGTTGGATTTTACCATCATCACTACCACCCACCCATCCCTGCCTTCCCCTACTATACTCTTCTCTTTATTGCAGGTCTAGAGGTGCAAACATTATCAAGATTTCTTAGTCAGTTGGCCAACTTGGATTCTGCCAATAGGAGGCAGTGAGAGATCAGAAGGCAACAGGAAGGGGAAAGCCCTTCTGCTTCTAGCTGCAGATAAGCAGCATCAACAGCAGGTGACTGCATGACCCAGTAACTTCTGTGAGTTCTCCAACAAGCTCAGTATAAAAACAAGCAGTAGCAGCTTCCAAGTCTTTGCGTACCACCAACTTAAGCCTTTTGCTCCTCCAGCTTTCCCAACAGAGTTGCATTAAAAAATTCCTTGCATTAACTCTCTCCCTACTTGAAATATCTAGAGTAGTTTCTCTTTTCTGAGGTTGACAATAATTGATTCACATCCCATAGAGACGTCATTGGACAGGCAGCCAGCCTTCCTTGAGCAACTCCTGGTCTCCTTTTTGTTAGCCTTCTGAGCAATAGTGTGGAATTAAAAATCCTACCGGACACTAAGTTCCTGGAGAGCAGGGACAATATTTTAAGTTCTGTGTTCTCCTAGGTAGTATAATGCCTGATGCATAACAACATGGCAGACACTCAATGAGCATTTGTTGTTTGCTTGAATAAATGAATAAATGAATGTTTACAGCTGTCTTTGTGAACACATAAAAAGCAGGGCGGCAAGATAACATTGCTAAAGCAAAGAACTGCTATACACATTTATAACCCTGAAATTACTTTTATAGCCAAACACACAGACACACTCAAGCCTCAAAGAAAACATTTTATCATGATTTTAAAACTATTATCAACCTAAAAATTACTGCTTAGGACCTGCCTGAACTTACAAAGTACCATAACTGGGTCCTGTTCATGCCTTTTCTATGGCTTCTAACAGCTCTGGTCATGAAGAAGACACATCTGCCTCCAAGCGAGGAGTGGAAGCCTCTCCCCGCTTGCAAGGGGAGGAAAATGGTCAAAGAGTTGAAGGAAGACAGGATATTAAGCATCTTTTTTTGGCTGATGGACATTGATACTGGTCTCCCCTCTCCTCTCACGTACATTTCTCTCTCTCTAACTGATGAAAATCCCATTTCTTGGTATCTGTAGAATCTGGGTTGGCCTTAATAAACTCTCTTTAATTTTCCTCACAGATAGTAATGGCCTTTCAATACTAGACAGACCCTTTAATATTCCTAAAGACGTCAGTGATTTCTTTTTTCTGCCAGACTCTATTAACAGACTGTATAATTTTCAAGGGACTATAACCAAACAACACCCTTAAATGAACCTCAAAGGCATTTTTCCTCACATGCAGGTCATCACACACATGCAAAGTTATTCACACTCTCGCATACACTCACACATATTCTGAGAACTTCTTTCCATAGCAATTCCTGCCTCTCTGACTCCTCCTCTCCCCACCTCTGCTTTGAAATTTTAGTGGTAGTGCCTGAAGAAATGGAGAAGACAAGGTAGAACCAAAGGCATTAGAAGACCTGGCTCTCAGCCCTCTTTGCCATTAAGTCTGAGTATGTTCCCTAACTCCTGTGAGTCTACATTTGCCAATCTGTCCTCGCCAGATTATTGTGAGGTTGCGCTGAGACCATGTACGATTCAAGATATTTTTACAATCAGCCTCGTTAAGCCACAAACTATGCAAAATAATATTGTTAGCAGCCTCATACACAACCAGAGAACAGAAATTGTGTCAAACTCATCGACACATACCCTCAGTACCCAGCATCCTACAAGGTATAAATCGTACAAAGAATGACTTCAAGGCGCTTGGGTGGCTCAGTTGGTTAAAGCAGCTGCCTTTGGCTCAGGTCATGATCCCAGGGTCCTAGGATCGAGCCCCGTGTAGGGCTCCCTGCTCAGTGGGGAGCCTGCTTCTCCCTCTCCCTCTGCCTGCCGCTCTCCCTACTTGTGCTTTCTGTGTGTCAAATAAATAAATAAAATCTTTAAAAAAAATGATTTCAGAATTGAATGTGCCAAAGACAAATGAAAAGAGCATAAGTCTCTTGTCCCCAACAAGGTAGTTCATAGACCTCCACCCTGGTTTCTCCTTAGAATCACCCGGAGACCTTGTAAAACATACCAATGGCCACACGCCCTCCCAGACCCCCGGAATCTCTAGGGTGAGTAGGCTGAGAGCAGCCTGGGTTGGTAACCACTGGTTGAAACGATGATTCTCAAGCTTTGCCACCTATTGGAGTCACCCAGGGGAGTCACAAAGATCAATCAGGATTACTAGGGGAGGATGCAGTGTTCATTACTTTAAGCTCCCTGAATGACTCTAACATGCAGCACCAGTTTGAAAGGGTGAAGGTGCGCCCCCTTCCTTGGTTTCTTTCCCTTCCTCAAGGGCCAAGAGACATGCAGTTGCTGGCAGACACAACTGTCTTTCTTTAGCCACTGCAACTAGCAATTCCTTTTTTTTTTTTTTTTTTTTGGTCAGTGGAACCCTATCAAACACCAGCATTTATTTATTTATTTATTTATTTATTTATTTATTTATTTATTTATTTATATAATGATTTTTATTATGTTATGTTAGTCACCATACAGTATATTCTTAATTTTTGATGTAATGTCAATTCTTAATCTGAAAACACTGACCCCCAAAGAAGACTATTAGATACAAACAATTAGGATCAGCATCTCCCTCTGTCCAGCTCACTCATCATCCTGTTTAAATGGGGCTTTTGCTTCATGTGAAAACTAATGTTGACTCAAGATTCCAAATTAATGCACAAATAGAATCTCAGAAAGTCAGAGTGAGGCCATCATTCAGAGAATGAGGGAAAGAGCCTCCAACACCAAGGACAAGAGTGGAAGAAAATCTTGACTCAAATGTTCCCAGTCCCACTCCTGCCTCTCTCCCCACTGTTCTCTAAGAGTATCTTGCTCTCATTTCTAAGTGCAAAGAGCAGGAGGGAAGAGAGGAAACTGTGAATCTGTAAGATTTGCTTATAGCTACCAAATAGAATGTTTGAAACTCCCATCAGCTTTGTATTGAAATCTTTTCATCCCGATGTATTAAAGTCCACGTAAAGGAAAGCAGTTGGCTTGTCTTATACTTTAAATGCATACACACAGCGGCTTCCTTTTAGAGGAAATACCAGCTCAATAACTTTCTGCTATTGATACATCTATTCATGAAGTACTCACACATGTATATAAGTGTGTGCGGGCTGCACACGTGTGAATGTGTATGAGTGTGTATGTGAGTGCCTGTGTGCACACACACACTGAACAGAAAACCACTCTCTCCATTCTGGACACGAGAATAAAAAAATACCAAACGATGTGACTTACAAACCACAAAGTGTCTATTTAAATCCGAACAGCACCCTGAAACTGATTTAGAAGACTGCATGCGAACAGATTTCCCAAATGTGGCCCATCCTTGCCAGATAAATTAGTGGCTGGAAACACTCTCTGCAGGATGTGACAACAGCTTTTTTCTTTGAAGTGGAGGAAAATCTTGCATGATGATGAAAATTGGTTTTAAAGAATGGTTTCATGAGCTCATGTTTATTAAACTTCTCACCCTAGAAGCTACTAGTAGCTTATAGCCAGTAGTTTAAATTCCAGAAAGGAACCCTAAGAATTACTGCTTAGTGGTCTCTTGACATAAACAGCTACCTCCAGCACAGGAATGAGGGGACTCTAGGGTGGGCAGGGTCTGGAAATCTTCGCTGTCGTTCAGCATGCAGCTCAGCAAACTACAACAGTTGAAGAACTAATGCTAATCTGATTTCAGTTCCTTAGGAGTGCAGGACAGGGAAAGCTCTTCAAACCTCTAAAACATCCAAAATTCAATCATTTCCAACCCTTACTCTTCAAATATTTTTTAAATTGAGAGATAATTTACATACCTTAAAGTTCAGCCTTTCAAAATATACAACTCAGTGTCAACCCCTTCCATTACCTGAAACTATTTATTCGCTACAGAAATTTAGGTTATGATTCTCTTTCAGCTGGGGCACAAAGAAGCTTCCTCATGGTGTCTTGAGGTTCCATCCCTCCTGACTGTGCCATGTCTGTATCATTTTGGGTAGCAGCATTCTGGATAATCCTGAGTTCAAATTCTCCAACTGAACAGTTCTGTGACCCTAAGCAATTTCTGTGAGCTTGAGCAATTTACTTAATGTTGTTTGGTCTCAGTTTCCCCACGGGTAAAATTAAAATACCAAGAGCAGCAATCCCCTTAAGGTGCTCTGAGGTTTAAGATGCTCATTTTAAAATACTGAGTAGAGGGGTGCCTGGGTGGCCCAGTTGGTTAAGCATCTGCTTTCAGCTTGGGTCATGATCTCAGGGTCCTGGAATCGAACCCTGTGTTGGGCTTCCTGCTCACAGGGAGCCTGCTTCTCCCTCTCCTCCCTGCTCGTTTTCTCTCTCTCTCTCTCTCACAAATAAATAAATAAAATCTTTTAAACAAATAAAATTAAAAATTTAAATAAAATACTGAGTACATACTCAACAACTGTTAGTTACAACTCAACAGAATCCTTTTCATTCAGAATTCAATAATAATATTTATTCAATATCTGTTTTGGTCCCAGACTTTGTGTTAGGCCCTAAGAGAGAGAAGAGAAGAGAAGAGAAAAGAAGAGAAGAGAAGAGAAGAGAAGGAAAAAAAAAAGATGTAAATCACATATCCTCCAATTTTAAAGAGGGAGGGGAGGTTTATATCATAAAAAGGTAAAAAAAAAAAAGTGAACGAATGAATGTTTTTGGCGCAAAGATGACTCACTTCCGGTTGGAATAATCTGTAAAACTTGCCTTCATTGCCATTCAAGTATTTCCAGCTGATTTCCAGACAGAAACTATTGCTACATTTTTTACAGTGTATCAACCAAAAGCTAAGAGACAGAATGGCAGGGCTTTGGACCAGGATAAGCATTTCAGCTCTGGCTGCGCTTCTCCAACCATCTGTTCCTTCCCTCCCAGTTCTTCTTCGTAAAGCTGTGCCCCCTGTTCAGTTCCCTCCTCTACCTCCTCTCCATTTATCGCTTTTAGAAACGTTTCTATTTCATTACATGAAATACCCGTATGTTGCCCATGAACTCCTAAGGGGAAAGTCAGTGTAAAAATGAAACAGATAAATAAATAACTTTTAAAAATAAATAAAGTGTGCACATAACCCCAGAGGACTGGAAGAATATTTAGATAAGTGACTAGGGAAAAGAATTTTCACACTGTGTCATCTGCTAACGCTAATGAGTTAATTAAATTAGAAAAATTCCACAGCCGGAAGCAAAAACATCCAAATATGTGGGATGCTGGGGGAATTATAGACCATGCCACTAAATGCATTCTGTTCAAGCGTTTTTTTGTTTTTGTTTTTGTTTTCCTTTGAGAAGGCTGTGGAGAGCTACACTTAAAAAAACATCCAATTTCAAGAGCGTATTTTCCATCTGGGGCCAGTTGGGTAGAATATGCTCTAAATTCTGCAAAGCCCACTGAAAGACAACATGACTTGTTAAGAAACTGTTTATGAAAAAAAACGTTTTGAAAAGATCCAGCACAAGGTTTAATTGTGATGTCCCTCTACCTGGCTGAATTCATTATTTTCCATTAAATGCTTTAGTACACACGTGAAAAGCCAAAACAGTCCAGGAAATGGATATAGTCAAAAAAGTCTGACAACAATACATTTTTGCTAGGCTTTACATGGTAATTAGAATATTTGCAGCTACCTGGAAGCTTTCTTCTCTGTAAGAGTTTTTTTCTCTTCTTTTATGGTAACCTCCTTCCATAACCCCTATGTCCCAAACAATCCTGATGCGGGGGGAAAAAAAAAAGGCTCAAAGCCTAGTAAATCAAGATTGAAATAACCATTAATATGCTGAAACCAATGGAAAGAATTTGTAATAAACCATAAAATGTAGAATATGACATTAAAGATGTCCTAAGTAATAACAGCTGTCAAAATGAAACGTATGAAAAAAGTCTCAAAGATGTTTATCTTTTCCTATTCAGTGTCTAATTAAATTGAGAGTGCTGTTCACTTGTGGGGAAGTGAGCTGAAATCTCCTTCAAAAGTAAAAAGTTGATGAGCACCCACTTACACTGATGGCTAGAGAAAGTGAGGTTAAGGTTGTGTGTGTGTGTGTACACTATGTCTCTGTGTGACACATACACCCAGGCAAATATACCTACATATGCATATACGGCCATACTTCCCTTCTTGTCCTCATGTCTCCCAGGTTATGAACAGTGATAATCAAAACTTCTAATTATTGAGGCTTTCTTTTTTCTTGTGATGAGTTGTTTCTTTTTATGTGGGCTTCGAAGGCTCAAGAATAAGACAAGTTCTATAGATAGTTGGATAAATCAGCACTTCTCAGACCCAAGAATAGGAATCTCTGGTGGATTCATTAAAATGCAGATTCTGATTAAACAGGTCTACAGTAATGTCTGAGATTCTGCATATCTAATACGCTGATGCTTCTGGTCTGTGAATTCCACTTTGATACTAAAGGATCTGAAATGTAAAATGGAGAACTTATCTGTATCCATGTAAGAGTGAAATTCTATGAATTTTCTCAGAAAACTATGATCTTCTAGCCAGATGGCATGGCTTTATTCCAGACATAATCTAAGACACTTCATGGACTATATAGGTCATGTAGCTTAGGTCGTGCACAATAATTTTTATGTTAACCTCAATTCAGGACATTTGGAATCCCAGAACCTAAGGTTTAAATGGTTTCTTCCAGACCCCTCATCACCCCCCACCAATACAGTCATTGCTTCTAAAATCAACCTAACAAATTGTAGCCCTGTCTCTCCTTACCACTTCCACTGACAGAAGTTCCCACTGTTTTTTTCAGACCCATCTCACATTTGGGGGTCATGAATAGTTAGAAAATTTTACTCCATCTCCTCAATTTTTATCCACTTGACTATAGCTCTGTTCCCCAAAATAAATATGTTTTCTCTTCTTCAAACATAATATGCCCAGTTTCTCCAACACTTTCTCTTGTGAGAAACTTTCCACAGCCCTTGGCTTTCTTGTCACTGTCTCTGAAACTTCCTAGAACTTGATGAAATCTATAATAATGTGTTTCATTCAGGTTCCTTTAAAAAATTATATCATAATATATGCATGAATCCTCTTTGTAAGAGATACAAGCAGTAAAAAAAAAAAAGCACATACACTATAATGTGAAAACTGTACCCTTTCACTCCTCTCCCCAGAGGTAATGACTCGTAATAGTTTTTCCACTTGTTTACCTGCAGAAATATATAAATATTGATTTTTTTCTTTCTATATAAATAGGATCAACATCTATTTCTCTGTGACTTTTTCACCTAATATATTCAATACAGAAAGGCCTAATTCATTTTTTTACAGTTTTATGTTGTTCTGTAGAATGAATGAACAATAAATTGTTTATTAACTTATGACTAGAAATTTAGACAAGCACTGTTTTTTCTGATTCTAGACAGTACTGCCATTAGAATTTTATATGCATCTTTTGTGCCTGAGTTTCTCTACAATGTATAGATTTCTGAAGGTGGAACTAGGGTATAAAAGTTGTTTAATTTTGCTAGAAATTGCCTAATAACCTTTGACAATATTTTAATACATGCCATCCCTAGCAGTGAGAAGACCACCTATTTTCCACATAATTGTAACTACGAAATAGAATCAATCTTAAAACGTTTTTACAATCATTAGTAAAAGAAAAAAAAGTTCTCATTGCTTAAATTTACATTGCATGATTATTAGTGAAGTTGGGGTGCTTTATGTTTGTTGGCCATTTGAATTATTCTCTTCTGTATAGTCTGCTTATCTGCCCATTCTCCCACTCCTACTGCTTTTTTATTGCCTTGTAGGAATGATTAATACCTTTTGAATGTTAATTCTTTATGAATAGGCATTGCAAATATGTTCTCCCAGTCTATCTCCTGGTTCTTTGTTCATCATTGTATAGAATGTTATATCTTATTTATAGTCAATTGCATCAACCTTTTCCTTTATACCTTCTAAACCAAAAAAAAAAATTTTCATTATGTTCCTTTAATATTTGTATGGTCTTATCTGAATATACTTCCATCCATAGTATACAGCATGGATTTAACTTGGTCTTTGAAAAGGCACCATTACTCAATGGTGCCTGGGTGGCTCAGCTGGTTAGGCATCTGACTCTTGATTTCGGCTCAGGTCATGATCTCAAGGTCTTGAGATGGAGCCCCATGTCAGGCTCTGTGCTCAGGGGGGGAGTCTTCTGGAGAGTCTCTTCCACTCCACCTCCCCCTGCTCATGCTCACTCTCTCTCAAATAAATAAATAAATCTTTAAAAAAAAGAATATTCATTAATTCTGTGTTTAAGTTTCCCACACTGATTTGAAATGTTCCCTCATAATAACAAAGTTCAATATGAGCATGATTCTTCTCCTTGACTCTCTGTTAAAAAAAAATACTAATCTATTTGCCTAATCCTTGCACCATTATCACACTGCTTTAATTATGAAGCTTTAGTAAATTTGGAAATCTTGTTGGTCAAGTTTCCCTTGTTGTTCTGTTGGAAATTTTCTTGACTCTTTGTATTCATTTTTGTCTTCCAGTTGATCTTTAGCATTATCTCATCATGTTCTACAAAAATTAATGTACAGACTTCCATTGGATTGTACTTAACTGTATAGATTATTAAAGGGAGAATTTAGATTAGTACATTTACGAGTCTTTCTATTCAGTGATGCAAATGTGTGGTAGATTGTTTAATGGCCCAAAATTTCTCCCATCCTGGAATGTCCTTTCTCCCTTTGAAATGTGTCCTTGAAGTTCTTCCAGTCTAGGAGTGGTGTCCATTCCAGTTCTTGAATATGAAAGAGCTTATGACTCTTTTGACTAACACAAAAGCAAAAAATGATAATGAGTTCTATCACTAAACCTTAAGAGAACTTGAAGCTTCTACCTTCTGTCTTAGAACCCTGAAACTACTGTGCTATGAAGAAGCCCAGTCTTGCCCACTGGAGAAGGAGAACTGAGGTGCCTAGCCACATGAACTGCAAGATAATCTGGGTGAGGCTACCTTGGACCCTCCAGCGCTAGTCAAGTCTTCAGATGACCACAGCCATATGAATGATCTCAGGTGAGAACAACAGAAAAATCACAGGGATTTCCAACTCATGGACTCATTAGAAAAAAATAAGTCATTTTTGTGTTAGGTAACCAAATATTAGAGTAGTTTGTTATATAGCAACAGATAATTTAAGCAGTCTCTCCATTAATTTGGGTCATTGGTCATGGCCTTTGATAAAGTCATAAATTTCTTTAAATAGCCCTTAAGCATATCTCTTTTAAATCCAAGATATTTATTTATTTTTGTTGCTCTTGAAATTAAACACTTTTTTTCTGATTACATTTTCTAATTGGATATAGGGAATGTAGGAAAAAACTACTGATTAATAAACTTTGACACTGCTGAAACTGTTAAGGTATTATCCTGAACACTTTTGCTGGTTCAAAATGTGCTTATTTTGTTGCATTTTCTAGATAGAAAATAGCAACATTTTGGATCTTCCTTTCCAATTTTTACTATTCTTATCTCTTTCTCTGGTCATATGGCATTGGCTAAGATAGCAAGTTGATAGTGGGAACTCTTTACCCCTTACTTCAGTAGAATTAGTTGTAATTTTTTCACCAGTGATTATGACAAAATCTGTTTTCTGTTAGATTTTCTACCCTATAATGCAGCAATCCCACTTCTGAGTGTATATCCAAATGAAATGAAATCAGTGTCTCAAAGGGATACCTGCGCTCCCTTGTTTTCTTTGCAGGATTATTCACAATAGCCAAGACACAGAAACAACAGAAGTGCCCATTGACAAATGAATGGATAAAGAAAATGTGATACACACACACACACACACACACACACACACACATATATATACACACGCATACATACATACAATGGAATACTATTCAACCATTAAAAGAAGAAAATTCTGTCATTTGTGACAAGGATGGACCTTGATGGTATTATGCTAGGTAAAATAGGTCAAGCAGAGAAAAATAAATATTGAATGAGCCTACTTATAGGTGGATTCCAAAAAAAAGCTGAACTCAGAAACACAGAGCTGAATGCAAGGAAATAGTGGCTCTGAATGACAAATTAGACCAGATGGACCTAACACATATATACAGGGGATTCCATCCTAAAACAGCATAATACACATTCTTTGCAAGTGCATTTGCAACATTCTCCAGGACAGAACACATGTTAGGCCAGAAAACAAGTCTCAATAAATTTAAGAAGATTGACATCATATCAAGCATTTTCCAACCTCAATGGTTTCAAGGTAGAAATCAATTACAAGGAAAAATCTGGAAAGAACATAAATATCCAGAGGCTAAACAACATGAGCGAATGGGTCAACCAAGAAATCAAAGAGGAAATCAAAAAATATATGGAGACAAATGAAAATGAAAACACAACAGTTCAAAACCTTTGGGTTGCAGCAAAAGCGATCCTAAGAGGGAAGTATATAGCAATACAGGCCTACCTCAAGAAGCAAGAAATATCTCAAATAAACAATATAACCTTAAACCTAAAAGAGCTAGGGAAAAAAGAAAAAAAAAAAGCAAAGCTAGAAAGCTAGTAGAAGGAAGGAAATAATAAAGATTAGAGAAGAAAGAAATGAAACAGAGACTAAGAAAAAAAAAAGAAGAGAAGAGAAAAGAAAAAAAGAAAAGAAGGGATCAGTGTAACCAAAATCTGGTTATTTGAAAAGATAAACAAAATTAATAAAATTTTAGCCAGGGTCAACAACAACCAACACCACAGAAATACAAAGGGTTAGAAGAGGACATTATGGGGGCGCCTGGGTGGTTCAATCATTAAGTGCCTGCCTTCGGCTCAGGGTGTGATTCCGGCGTCATGGGATCGAGCCCCACGTCAGGCTCTTCCACTAGGAGCCTGCTTCTTCCTCTCCCACTCCCCTTGCTTGTGTTCCCTCTCTCACTGGCTGTCTCTGTCAAATAAATAAATAAAATCTTTAAAAAAAAAAAAAAGAGGACATTTATGAAAAGCTGCATGTCAACAAATTGAATACCCTATAAGATATGGATAAATTCCTAGAAACATACAATCTTCTAAAACTGAATCAGGAAGAAAACTTGAATAGACCAATTAAAGCAACAAAATTAAATCAGTAATAAAAAAAAAAAACTTCCAATAAGGCAAAAGTCCAGGACTGCATGGCTTCACCAGTGAATTACACCAAACACTTAAAGAAGACCTAATACTTGTTCTTTTCAAACTATTCCAAAAAATAGAAGAGGAAGGAAGGCTTCCAAATCATTCTACGAGGCCAGCATTACCTCGATATCAAAACCAAAGACACTCTAAATAACAAAAACGACAGGTCAATGTCTCTGATGAACAAAGATGCAAAAATCCTCAACAAAATATAAGTAGACAGAATTCAACAATACATTTCAAAAATAATTTAGCACTATTTACCAAATAGGATTTCTTCCAGGGATATAAGAGGGGCTCAATATTCATAATCAATGTGAATTAACAAGATAACATCAATCGTTTATCAATGATAAACACAATCATTAACAAGATAAAGTATGAAACTGTATCTCAATAGATAGTAAAAAAGCATAAATACAACAACCATTTATGATAAAAACTCAACAAAGTGAGTTTAGGGGGGACATACTTCAACATAATAAATGCCATATATGAAAAACTCATAGCTAGCATTGTATTCAATGGTGAAAAACTGAGAGCTTTTCCTCTAAGATCAGGAACAAGACAAGATGTCCACTCTCATCACTTTTATTCAGCATGGTACTGGAACCCCTAGCTGCAGCAATCAGACAAGAAATGAAAAGCCGAACTAGAAACACAGAGTATAATGGTGGCTGCCAAGGGCAAGGCGGTGGGGGCAAGGGGAGAGAGGTTGATCAAAGGGTACAAACTTCCAGTTATAAGATCAATAAGTTCTGGGGATCTAACGTATAGCATGGTAATTACAGTTAATAATAATGTATACTTAGAAGTTGCTAAAGAGTGAAGAGCAAATGTTCTTACCACAGGCACACACATAAGATGGTAATTGTAGGATGTGATGAAGGTGTTAACTAACCCTGTCATGGTAATTATTTCATAATGTATACAGGTACAAATCATCACCCTGTACATCTTAAACTTACACAACGTTATAAGTCAATTATATCTCAACAAAGTTGGGGATTAAAAGAAATGCTTGGTAACTTTTTGCAGTTGGATTGGGTGGCCTTCTGTGCAGCTGGGTTGAAGGCAGTATCTCTATTCTGACTGAAATACTATTTTCTTTATACATTTATTTGAGGCCCTTTGCATACAAAGGAACCACAGCTGACAGGAAAACATTGGCCCGGGCTCTAGTCTTTCTGAGGACTGACTTCTCCCTCTATTTCACTGTTTCTCGATCTTTTTTTAAATTTGTATCACCTCTTTTCAGCACCCTTTAATTTTTTTTTCCTAATTACTTTTCCCCATGAAATTTTAATGCCACAGATATACTATCTATTTTAGTACTGTTGCCCTTGGGAGGGCCACAAACCATGGTGATTTCTAAGTTTTTTAGTCTCAAGAGCGAATTTTCATTTCTGTTGAGAAAGTTTCTATCTGAAGATTCTTTGAAACACTTTCAGATTTCTCAGTTTCCTTTTTTGGGAAATTCAACTTGACTCTCTTCCATAATCAGCAAGGCTTGTGACTCTTTGGACCAACAGAAGCTGGCCCTAATGCCGGTGAGTTCTGAAATTATTTCACTAAGTGCACACGCATTTGATGAGGCGCCTGATGGGGAGGGCAGAGGAAAAAATGATGCAAACCCAAAGACAGTGATGTAAACGCAAAGGGCTAGAAAGTCAAGAAGGTGATACAAATGAGGGAAGGTGGCCCCAGAGCAACTGTGTCTGCCTGAAAGCTCACATTCTGCCCAATACCGGCAGCTGGCACCCAACTACAGCCAAAACTACTATGCAGGAACAAAAGTTTACTTTACCCAACCCCTCATTTTTTTAAAGATTTTATTTATTTATTTTAGACAGGGAGAAATAGAACAGGGAGGAGCAGAGAGAGAGAGAAAGAATCTGAAGCAGACTCAGCATCAAGTGCAGAGCCCAGCGCAGGGCTCGATATCACGACTCCGAGATCATGACCTGAGCCAAAACCAAGAGTCAGACGCTTAACCGACTGAGCCACCCAGGTACGCCAAGCCCCTCAATTTTTAAGAGAAGCCAGAAATTCAAATATTTGTGTAAAATCTCTCAATTTTTAAAGATTGTTCAGATCATAAAAATGTATTTCATGAGCCCCCAAAACTCATCTTTCAGACGTATGCAGCTTATAAACTACAAATTTGCAAAATTTGGTACATGAGTCCTCATAAGCCTCCCATCTCCTCTAAAATTTGATGATTTTTAAAATTCCGAATCAATATAAAACTCCAAGAAGACTCAGTCTTAAACATTAACACAAAAAACTAAGAACAGCAATGGGGGGAGGGGATTTAATTTTCCATCACCTGCCTATGCAATGGAGGAAATCCAAACTTTCTTTTCAAAGATAATTTACACTCCTTTTATGTGAAGTCAAAATGTGAAAGCAATTATCATAAGTTATAGAGTAAGTTTGGAAAGCATAACAGTTTTTTTTCTCCTTACTTCAAAATTAAAATAATACTTGGGTTACTAAGTAATTTTTAGATATTCCTGTGTACCATTACAGTGCAGAGATTAAAAAGCCTTTCCTTCAAAGACAGTTTTATATAATATTTCTTTAATTTGGTAAATTCTCTGAGGTATGTTGAGTACATACTTCTGTAATTTCTTGGTTGTCTTTGTGTTGTTTCTTCCTTGATAGTATTACTATGTCTGTCTCATCCAGAAAAAGAAAAGTTGTTGAGATCATACGTGGATATTTTGATAGGTCACACTGATTGAATTACCTGAATTATGGCCATATATACACCTCATGTTTTGCTGTGTAGATGGTTTCTGTGGCGTTTAGCAAGTCCTGTTACATTTTAGAAATTCAAATATAAGATTTGTAGTGCTATCTCATTGTGATTTTGATTTTTCTTTCCCTAATGACTGATAATGTTGAGCATCTTTTCATGCGCTCATTGACCATGTATAGATCTTCTTTGGAGAAACACCTACTCAAACCTTGCCCATTTTTTAATTGGCTGATTAATCTTTTCATTAAGTTGTAAGGACTTTTTATTTTGATTACAAATCCCTTGCCAAATATACTATTTATAATTATTTCCTCCCACTCTGTGCATTACCTTTTCACCTTCATGATACTGTCCTTTGACACAGAGGTATTTTTAATTTTACTGAAGTCCAAGCCATCAGTTGCTAAACTTATGGTGTCATATCTAAAGAAACCACTGCCTACCCCAAAGTAATGAGGATTTACTTGCACTACAGGACTTTGTAATTTTATTTTTTTAAAATTTTTTAAAGATTTTATTTATTTATTTGACAGAGAGAGACAGCCAGCGAGAGAGGGAACACAAACAGGGGGAGTGGGAGAGGAAGGAGCAGGCTCCTAGAGGAGAAGCCTGATGTGGGGCTCGATCCCAGAGCACCGGGATCACGCCCTGAGACGAAGGCAGACGCTTAATGACTGCGCCACCCAGGCGCCCCAGGACTTTGTAATTTTAGCTCATACATTCATGTGTGTGATTTATTTTCATATGTTTTTATAGTGTGGGGTAGGGGATCCAAATTCATTCTTTTACACATGGATATCCAGTTTTCCTAGTACTATTTATTGAAAAGGCTATTTTTCTCCCCATGGAATTTGTCTTGGCACCCTTGTCAAAACTCAGTTGACCATTAGTATGGAGGTTTATTTCTACACTCTCAGTTTTATTCATTTGATGCCTATGTATAGCCCTCTGTGTTCCACACGGTCTGGATCACTATAGCTTTGTTGTAGGCTTTGCAATTGGGAGGGCGAGTCTTCTAACTTCAGTCTTCATTTCCAAAATGGTTTTGGCTGTTTTTCATATAAATATACCTTGCATTTCCATATGAATTTTAGCATCCGTTTATAAATTTCTGCAAAAAGTCAGCTGAGACTTTGATAGGGATTGCACTGAATCTATAAATCAATTTGGGGAGTATTATCATCCTAACAATGCTGTGTCTTCTGATCCTTGAAAGTGAGAACTCTTTCTATTTATTTAGATCTTTTTAAACTTTCCTTCAACAATGTTTCATAATTTTTTGGTATACAACTCTTACACTTCATTTGCTATATTTATTCCCAGGTGTTACATTCTTTTGGTTGCTATTATAAGTGGGATTGCTTTCTTAATTACTCATTTTTATTTTACTTCTAAGTAATATATTTCTATTTTCCAGTTTCATTTTTAAATATAATTTTTATTAAATCATGACAAGACTCATAAGGGCTGTATAGTGTGTTTGAATTGAAGGTAAGTTGGACACTGAGCCTAGTCAATGAAATCACTTAGAACAAATTGCAATAGACTTCCATCATCCTTTACTAGCACCCACTGAACACTTACTGAACGCACAACACTAACATTGTCTCAGTAGCCTGCATTTGCTGAAAATGCATTCTTTGCCTTCTAACAAGCCAACTGCATTTAATTCCCATGACCCCGGAAAGACAGTTGTTAAGAGACCAAAACATAAATAAATATCCTCATCATTTCAGGCTTGTTGTTTTGATTAAATATTTGCATTTTTTCCATTAAAGGAAGCATTTCCTTTGACTGCCAAAAGGATAAAAAAAAGTACTATGAAGCTGAATTTCAATTTTACTATTCAAACCTTTCCGATGCTGCCACTGTACGTTGCCTTTTAAATTTATGCTAATGTTGTTGAAGGTATAAAATGTAATTATGTGGAATGTAAGAGGAATGAAATATATTCTGACTACTAGGGCTTTTCCTGACAAATACACATGTATTCAAATAGAAAGAGTCACATTAGGTCAGTAGCTCTTGAAAACTTTGAGGATCAGAGGAAGTTAAATACACAACACCCTGGAAAAATACAAATATTTAACATGTGTACATTTTTGTGCCCAATTTTAAGGATTCATAGTTACTCTGCAGCCCAGGCACGGATAGATGGACCTCAAAGTAAGACCTTCCCATTAAGTAATAGTTGACAAATGTATATAACTGTCACAGATTAGTTCTCTGGGCCATATGAACAAGATAAATAACCCTATGAACCAGAAACTGAGCTCAGAGAAGGAAGAGGGTACTGAGGTCCTGAGTTTACTGAGTTCTGGTCCTAGAGGCACATAAAACTGGGAAAGATTTTGACACCTAATATGTATTAGGTATTAAAATCTACAAGTGTTTGAAGACAAAGGCAGCAAGCTCTCTTCATGAAAATACAATCAGGAAAAAGGGTCCCTCAATCTTGTAAGAAGGTTGGTTAAAACCTAATTGCTGCCTGAGGCTAAGTTTATACAGGGTGCTGATCTGCATGAGAGAAGGAAAGTCCCAAAGATCAAACTTGAATCAGGTCATTTGCTAACTCAGCTTCATCTGAGATGTGCCCAATTTTATATTACAGGACAGATACACCAAGTCACGCATGTAAGACTTGGTTATGGACTGGGTGTCTGGCAAGCCTGCAGGAAGGATCCACAAATCTTCTAGATGGAGAGGAGTGTGCAGAGAGAAGCAGGAAAAGATCCTTATTCAAGATAAAATGGAAAACTTAAAGCCCATGAACACAAATACTAAGAAGAGAGCCAAAATTAAAAAAATAAAGAGAATTCATTGACAAACAATGAAAAAAACTAAGACTGACATCAGAACAAGACATGCAAATATGGCAAACAGGTACATGAAATGTGCTGGACATCAGTATCATCATCAAGGAAACACAAATCAAAACCACAATGAGATATCACCTCACGCCTGTTAGAATGTGTACTACCAAAGAGACAAAAGATAACAAGTGCTGGCAAGGATGTGAAGGAAAAAAAGCCCTTGTGCACCTAATGCGAACTGGTACAGCATTATGGAAAACAGAACAGTTTCCTCAAAAACTTAAAAATAGAAAAGCCATACAATCCATTAATCCCACTTCTCAGTATATATTCAGAGAAAACAAAATCACTATATCAAAGAGATCTCTATATGCCCATGTTTACTGAAGTAGTATTCACAAATGCCAAAATATAGAAACAACCTAAGTTGTTTAAAACACACACATACACACACACACATACACACACACCCCATAAAATTCTCCAGCCTTAAAAATTAAGAAACCCCTGTCATCTGCAACAACACGGACGAACATGAAAAAAGCCAACTCAGAAAGAGAAATACTGCAGTATCTTACTTGTCTGTGGAATCTAAAAAAAGTCAAATTCATAAAAACAGAGAAGAACGGTAATATTCAGGAACAGCAGAGTGGGGGAAATGGGAACACACTGGTCAAAGGGTACAAACATTCAGTTATGTTGCATGTGTAAGTTCTGAAGATCTAATGCATAACATTATCAAGTTAATAATACCGCATTATATACTCGAAGTTTGTTAAGAGTGTTGCTCTTAATTGTTCTCTGCACAGACACACACACAGAATCGTAACTATTTGAAGTGGTGTATATTTTAATTAGCTTGACTGTGGTATTAATTTCACTGTGTGTGTGCGTGTGTGTGTGTGTGTATTACACGGCATACCTTAAATATATACCATTTTTATTTGTCAAGTATATTTCAATAAGCCTGGAAAAAAGAATGAGTAAATATCAAAACAAAGCTGGAAAAGCATTCATAAAAAGAATGAGAATTTGTAATACAAGAACACACACATATAAGAAACACAAAGAAGACCTATTATAAATCTAGACAAGAAAAATCATGGCTTGAAATAAAATGTCATAACAAAGACAAAGTTTAAAAAAGACAACAAAGAGAGAATTAATGAATTAAAAAATTGTACCAAAGAGTTCACTTGGAATGAAGCATAGAGAAATAATTGAAGATAAGAAATAGCAATGGAAAAGTGCAAAAATGCATCTAAGAAATTTCAAAAAGAGGAACATAGAGACAACAACAAAGAAGAAATATCCTAAGAAACAATGGCTAAAACATTTTCGAAACTGAAGAGCGTGTGTTATGATTGAAAGTACACTATAAAAATAAATTTATATCAACATGTATAATATTAAAGCTATAGAGCATCCAGCAAAGAGAAAATCCTAAATGTTACTAGCAATGTTTTTAAAGTGACATATACACAAAAGCCAGGGAAGGTGAGTGGAGGGATGGGTGAAATAGATAAAGGGGATTAAGAGGTACAAACTTGCACTTATACAGTAAATAAGCCACTCGGGATCCCTGGGTGGCTCAGTCACTTAAGCATCCGACTCGATTTCAGCTCAGGTCATGATCTTGGGTCCTGAGATTGAGCCCTGCGTCAGGTGCCATGCTCAGTGGGGAGTCTGCTTAAGATTCTCTCTCTCCGGGGCGCCTGGGTGGCACAGTGGTTAAGCATCTGCCTTCGGCTCAGGGCGTGATCCCGGCGTTCTGGGATCGAGCCCCACAGCAGGCTCCTCTGCTATGAGCCTGCTTCTTCCTCTCCCACTCCCCCTGCTTGTGTTCCCTCTCTCGCTGGCTGTCTCTATCTCTGTCGAATAAATAAATAAAATCTTTAAAAAAAAAACAAGATTCTCTCTCTCCTCCCTTTCTCCCTCCCACCCCGTCTATCATAAATAAATAAATAAATAAATAAATAAATAAATAAATAAATAAATAAATAAAAAAAAATAAGCCACAGAGATGAAAAATACAGCTTAAGGAACATAAGATTGTAATAACATTGTTTGGTGCCAGATGGTGACTATCATGGTGGGCACTGAGCGATGTATACAATTGTTGAATCACGTTGCACACCTGAAACGAATATAACACTAATTATATTTCAATTAAAAACAGTCTTTTATTTAAATAAAAAATAATAAAAATAAACATAGAAGTACAACATGATTCAGTAGCTCCACTGCTGGGTATTTACCCAACGAAAAAAGATATGCACCCCTATGTTTACAGCGGTATTAGTTACAGTACCCGAGATATGGAAGCAACCCAAGTGTCCACTGACAGGTGAATGGGTACAGAAGATGTGGTATAGTCATATGATGGATTATTAGCCATAAAAAAAATGAGATCTTGCCACTTACGGTAACATTAACGGACTTAGGGGGTATTAGGCTAAGTGAAATAAGCCAGACAGAGAAAGACAAATAACCCTGTGATTTCACTCACATGTGAAGTCTATGAAACAAAACAAATGAACAAACAAACGAAAAAGCAGAAAGAGATCCATAAACACAGAGGACAGACTTATGGATGGAGGAATGGGCAAAATGGGTGAAGTCAAGTGGAAGGTACAGGTTCCCAGTAACGGAATGAGTCACAGGGATAAAAAGGCACAGCGTAGGGATTAGAGTCAACGGGAGGAGGGCTATACAGTGACAGATGGCGGCTACACTTGTGAGCACAGCATAAGGTATAAACTTGTCAAATCATTATGCAGTACACCTGAAACTGGTGTAACATTGTGTGTCAACTACACTTCAATTTAAAAAAAAAAAAAAAAGCCTTTTGTTAGACTGCCAGCAGATTTCAAGTCATCAAAAATAAATGCCTAAACGCAAGAGAATAATGTCTTCAAAGTGTTGACAGCGAGCAACTGTGTACCTAGAATGCCAACGTGAGCTAAACTATAACCCAAGAATGAGAACAATCTACAAACTCTTTAGACTTACTAAAACAAAAATGTTTACCTTTCCCAGACACTCACTAAAAAACTACTGAAAAATGTACTGAACATAAAGTTCACAATTTTTTCTCGTGGTCTTCTTTACTTTGCTATAACTTTTAATCAAAAAGAAGAGGTAATAATCTAGTAAACTTAACGATCAAGTTGCTGTTTCAAAAGGAGAAGAGAATTTAACTGAAATACGGAATTATGTAAATGAGAACAAATGATGAGCGCAACATCCACAGGAAAAACATAGTCTAATTTAGTAATACAGAGTCATTCAAAGATGGCTATAATAAAAAAATTAAACTTCATGCAATGTATGCTAATTATATCATGGTCCTTCAAATTCTTGATATCCTCATGCATCCTTGAGAAAAATCCTTGCCAAAATGACTTAAAGAAACATTCCTGGCAGTGTGCATAATATGTGCACTGGAGGTAAAGCCAGCATCACAAGAATCTTTCCCTTTAGTATCTGGCTTCCCACGCAGCAAATAGCAGGTAGTTGATAATTTTCTGTCACATGAATGTTTGCAGAAAATGAGAAAAAGAGCAATAACTAAAGACTCATGTCAACACTGTGCTATAACGGGTGCTGACTAATTAAGAAATAAAGGAGATTATTTTAAAAACCTATTGGGTATCTTGCAAAATGGTTGGAAGGGCTAGGAACTCAACTCAGGGCTCAGCTGCCAGAAGCAATCCCCAAAACCACACTGCAGAGCTGGGGTGTTAAGGAACCTGAACCCCTAAAAGCTCAGTGCTCCTGCCATCATCCATTCAATAAAATTGAAAGCTTTGCATAGGGATTGTTTGCACATTTTACTCACTTCAGGGACGAATTCTGTCACCTAGTACATCTGGTTGGTGGAACTAAAGTCATATGCCTGCATCCCAGCTGCAAGAGAGGCTAGAAATTTGAGTTCTGGCTTCAATGTTGGGGAGGAGGTAATCACAATGCAGAAATGTCCCCAAACAGAAAAGCTGTTCATAAGATGACAAGCAGCCACAACATGACAAATGTCTATGGCAATATACTTACAAAAATGGGAATATGCTATATAATCCTTCACCTACAGCTGTGTAGTGTCATCTCATGCCATTAACTATTCTTCCACAGTGTCACTTTTGAGGACTGCACAGCACCTCACTCACTGGATATACCATAATGTGTTTTAGCCATCCCTCATTATCAGGCATGCCGGTGGTTTCCAAATCATCTTTAGGGTCACTTAACTTTGTGAAGACCCATGACCATTTCCTTCAGATAACGTCATGACCACATACATACTCTTAACTGTCCTCCACAACTTCCCTTTGACCCCACAAAACCCAGTCTTACCACCCACTCATATTGTCTCTGAGTAACAAGCTTTGGAACATGCCGCCATGTTTGGAGCTCAGCTGTAGTTCTGGGTTCCCCTTCCCTCACTTCACAGCTGCAACTGTGGGTGGAGCCAAGCTTCACAGGATGTCCTGGACATCTCGTACACCACGATTTTCATCCTATCACCGTTTCTACAGTCTAGTTGGATAGCTATGTGTTACATTCTTATCATTTCCTCAAAATGCTTATTCTCTGACAACTATAACTAGCAGATATTCCTCGTAAGACACGACCTCAAGACCATCTACTTTGGGGTGTACAATTGGCATAATGGGGTTCTGCAGCTATTTGGGTCTGATGTTATCATATTGCATAAGTGACCTTCTTTGAGTCTCAACTTCCCTTATTTATAAAATGGAAATCACACCACCACTATACCATAGGTAGGATCACAACACTATTTATACCATAGGGTTGCTATAAGGATTCAGTAACTCATAGGAAGTACCTAGCAAAGCACTAAGCACACCAGCTATTAAAAATAGTCAAATAAAATTGCCCTTTTTTGTAAGCCCCTGGAAGCTTCACATCCCATATTATGTTCCAATTCAGTATTATCACTGCTAAATTCCAGAAATGAACTACTCATCAACACCAAAACCTCTATTCTTTCAACAGTCACTGTGTTCCCAGGTCATCGGCCCTTTTTTGTCTTCATTTCCCCTGCATCCATCCCGGACCCCAGGATCTACCCCAGATAATCCTTCATGAAAGCCTATTTTTATCTCCCTAAAGATAATATTTGGGGTTGTTTTTTGTTTGTTTGTTTTTGTTTTTCTTTTTAAGTACACTGCTTGCTCTGCAAGTATTTCATCCAGCTTTCCACTGCAGGGAGGACCCCTGAATAATTCATAGGTGCTGACATGTCTGTCCTTCCCATGACTGTTTGTCCTCAAATATAGACCACACCTGGCTCATCTAGTCACCCCATCCCAGAGCTGAATGTCTGAGACAAGCTCAATTTGTTTAAAATGAAATCAAACTCCCAAGCAATGAGTGTCTTTGCAAATAACTTCTGCCACTTCACGCCTACTTGGAAATAGCTGGTGATTTGTACCTTAACAGCTCTGAATTGTATCTTAAATTAAACACTACCATGTCTGGAAACTGTAACTCAACCCAGAGAAAAGCTGGGATTCTGTTCCTCTTTTATCCTACCTTTGGTTACCTCAGGTTACTTATATGGAAAAAAATAAACCCTTTTCTCATGATCTCATGAAATATTCCTTCAGAATATCCCCTTCTTATTAAAATATATGAAATAAATATATGTGTACATATATATACATATGCTGGTCTTTTTAAAAGATAATATGTGAATATATTCTCAAGGTAAAAAGTTAATATTATGTACAAACCTATGTGGAAAACAGTAAAAATTTCCTTTTCACACATTCCCAATTACATCCTTCTAACAGGAAAAAAAAATTATTAACAATTTATCTTTCTAGAACTTTGGTAAGCATTACATACATATACGTACATATTAAATTATATATGGTTTTAAAACATAAAGATACCCTATTCCACATATTTTTGACAACTTGTGGGGTGTTTTTTGTTGTTTTTTGGTTTTTTACTTAATAATATATCAAAGAGGTCTTTCCATGTGAGGGTACAAGTAGCTCTTTATTCTTTTAATGGCTAGATGGCTCCATAGTGTGAATAGAGTGTTATTTGTTTGACTCTTGCCCTATGGATGGCATTTAGATTGCAAATAACTTATCACTATTGCCAATGATGCCCCAATATGCATTCTTAAGCATGCTTCTTCACACTTATAGATAAACTGGGTTCTAGGATAAATATCTAACCCCCCTTTTTTAGAATCCATCCAAATTTCTGTAAATCTAAATCTCTGACACTTTCCTATTGTGCTCCAATGATTGCTTATGGTTTTGATTCAGAAAGGCAGAGAATGATGCCTTCAAGTTCCGAGAAATGTAACTATCAGCCTTCAGAATCAAATTCACATCTAGCTTAAAGTGTCCTCTGCCTACAGAATAATTCACTTTTAGGTCATCCTGTGTTATTAACCCAGAACTCCCATGCCCCCATTTTTCAGTGCTCTGTGAATGATGACTTAACCTTAAGGGTAATTCTCAATAGTTCTGAAAGCCTGATTAAGGGTTCATAGGAAGACAGAGCTGCCTCGGATGTCTGGGAAATGAGGGCTCATGCAAAGTTTTGATTGGGTGTCAAGAAGGTCACATCCAAAAGGAAACAGGGAGACATGCAACCAAGTATCGAAGACAGCTGGTGTGGAGAATTGGAGACTAACATCAATGTTTTTCTTCATGCAATTTCTTTCATTATCCGTTACACAATATAAAACTTATTGCGTAAGCTACTCTTGGCAAAACTCTCTCCCTGTTTCTGTTTGAAGTCAATGTGGCAGGAGATGCAGAAAGAGTTGAGTTGGGTTGCCTAATTTCCAAGGTGGTTCCCAGGATGGGGCTTTTTTATCAAGGGAACTGACCAACACACTTAAGTCTCTACCCTCCTCTGCCTGTGGTCAGCACAGTTCAATAAACTGGAGGCCAAGGCAGAAAGCAAAGGTGCTGATGGAACCCGCAAGGCTGGTATGGTCTCTGAAAATAATGCATGTTCATTTCAACCTCTGGGCAGCATGGTGTAGTGTGTGATGGGTTGCATGGCTGCCTCTAGAGCAGTCTCTACACCCAATTAGCTCCAGTGGTCACCACACTGAGCACCTCTACACGCTAGATGCTAGCTCTAGGGATCTACATCCTCAAATGCTTCCATTAGCACTCACTAAGTATACATCTACTGCACCTAAGAAACAAAATGGAAACATTTTGAAGTCATAGGGGAAAATTTTGTATCCTTACAAGACATAGGAAGGGGGGGTTAGAATTCAATGGTCCACATACTTACCTTTGGGGAAAAAAAATTTTAATGGCTTAAGAATAACCCAGTGCTATTGAGGAAAATAGCATAAAAACCTCTCCATTAAGCCAAAGTACTTTTGATTATAGTAGAGAAGATGAATGCCACTAGGTAAAACACCCTGGAACTATTTTATTTGATAAGAGTTTGAAAAGTGCCTTCTGAGTTTACTTAGTTTAATTTAGAAATCTGAGGATATAGAAACTAACATTGTTTTTCTGTCTAACTGAAATGGCAGAAACAGAAGCCTGGAAGCTCGAGTGCACGTGCTCATAGGCACAGACCTACATGGGCACATGTGCTCTCGCTCTCTCACACACATACACACGCACAGAGCACATCTTCCCACACCCATCTGCCTCAGTTCAGACCTTCTGATATAGACAAATACATTGCAAACCAAAGGTAAAAAAGTACCCCACTGGGCAGAATCTATGTAAGAAGAGATTTGCAGAACGGATAAGTAAAGAGAAACCATCAGGGGACTCATCATTGCCCAAGAGATTATATATTTCTAAAAAAAAAGTTGTAAAGTCCTAAAAGGAATATTTAGATGAGTACAATTTATCAGATTTTCCACAATGCTTACCTCTGTAAAATTTCCCTAGGGCATTTATTCAACTCTGTAAGATAAACCTGCTATCCCACTCAATTATGTTTCATTTACCAAATATAGCTTGAAATGTAGCGTTTTTTAAAGATTTTATTTATTTATTTGTCAGAAAGAGAGTGAACAAGCAAAGGGAAATGCAGGTAGAGGGAGAGCAGGGAGCCTGACACGGGACTCAATCCCAAGACCCTGGGACCATTACCTGAGCCAAGGGCAGATGCTTAACTGACTGAGCCACTAGGCATCCCGAGTAGCATTTTTTTTTTAATCTATAACATTTCAAGTGATATCATAGATACTGTGCTTTGACATAAAGGCATGGTTGCCGTCCTGAATGCAACACATCTAGTTGATGTGTTTGAAAGGGAAAAGAGTAGTTCCGGATGATTGAGGGGTCCAGCCCTGTGCCTAGAATGCACCTGCCCACAGAACCAAGAAACTACAACGACAACACAAAAACACCTAAGTGGAAAGCAATTTCAGGCAGATGAAACACTCTGAGAGGCACAGAGTCCTCACATTTATTCTAAATCCTTATTCATGCATTGTGCTAGCTTCCAATACAGGAGTCTAGGGGGAAGGCAATTCCTCAATGCTTCAAAAGATGTAAGAAGGGGGTAAAGAAGGAGACAAAGAGGGACGGGAAAACAGAGGAAGAAACATCATTTGTACAAGGGCAAGAACCTTTTCTTATCAGTCCAACCATCAGCCTTGAGTTTTCTGAACACTGTTTCTATACACTCACATTGTACAAGCTATGATGAAGGCAGGAGGGAAGTAAAAGTCAGAGTCCATGGTCGAGGAAGTTTTGCTGTTGCCAGGGAAACAAGATTCCTGTACATTAAAGTATTAGGGAAGAGTACATTGGTTTTCTGCTTATTCATTTATTTCCAACATTCTTCCCCCTGAGGATTTGCAATTACCTACAAAAATATACACAAAAACAAAATGATAAAACAAATAATTGGGGAAGTAAAGCCAAAGGGAAACTACAAACAGGAAAATAATAAAACTAGGGTTAAGATTAAGTAAAGAAATATACAACATGCTGTCCAGGCTAGAGGTGATATATAAATTTGGCTTAAAGTTTTGAGAGCCTTAAACACGGGCAGTAAATTGCACACCATGCTATGTACAGAGTCCTAAAACTTGGGTGTATAAGAACAGGGCAACCCTTGCCAAACCTAGCTGCTCGGTGATCTCACCTGAGAAGGTTTTCAAAAATTCAATAATGAACCCAAATTCCTAGAGCAGGCAGAGAGGGAGGGAATGCTGGGAATCTGCATTCTTAAAACCTCCCTAAAGTGATTAGGATGCTGTGAGTTCTGAGACTTGAAGCCACAGCTGTAGGGATTTAGAAATGGGGGAGGGGGGCTGCTCCAAAAATCAGACTGCAAGAATGATCTAGAATGTGATACTCAAGCTGAGCCTCTAATTTTGGATGGAGTTTAGATAGGAGGAGATGAGGCTAGAGGGCGTTCAAAGGGGAGGTAGAGGCACGAGCTAAATCATAGAAGTAAGAGGGACCCTAATGCCATGGACAAGACAACACCACCCCTAGTCACTCTGAAGTGGATGTGGGGGGGGGGGGCGCCCTAGGACATACTTAATTCACTCCTTAATCTGTTCAATTATAATCAAATCACAGAAGAATTAATGAAGTCCCATACAAAATAAATAAAGGATAAAACTGAAATAGAAAGAAATGTATATATTAGTTATCTATTGCTGTGTAACAAATCACCACAAATTGAGTGACTTAAAATACTATATATTTATTATGGCATAGCTTCCATGGGTCAGGAATCAAAGAACGGCTTAGCTGGGACCTCTGCGGTGGTCTCATAAGGCTGAAATCAAGGTGTCAGCAGGACTGAGCACTCATCTGAGACTTGGAGTCGTCTTCTGAGCTCTTGTGGCTGTTGGCAGAACATCTTATGTCTAACATCTCCAGAACTCATGGTGACTTGCTTTTTCAAGATCAGCAAGAGAATCTCTGAGATTTCAATTCTCTGACCTTGAGGCTTTCTTTAAAACTTGCCAGATTAGGTCAGTTCGACCCAAGAAAATTGCCTTTTTTTATTAACTCAAAGGCAACGGTTTAGGACCTTAATTACATTTGCAAAAATCCCTCCACCTTTGTCATATAATGTAACCTAATCACTGGAGCAACATCCATCATATTCTCAGGCTCTGCCCACAGTCCAGAAGGAGGGAATTATATGCCAGGTTTGTGCATAACAGGAGGCTAGCATCTTGGAGTCCATCATAGAATTCTGTCTACGACAAAGTACAAAGGTGAGAGGAGGAAAACTGCAAATATGCAAGATATATGAGTCCACAGAGCATGTGTAATTAAACATGCAAATGTGGTTCTGAGTTTCCTGGCAGTTGAAAAGGAGACATGATCAAATTCCCTAGTACTCTCTGATCAGTTTCTAGTACTGACTTGTACAAGTCAGTCTTGTATAAGACATGATAAAAATATGTCTTTACATAGGAATCATGAAATGAGACAGCATGAAG